>NC_091787.1:34942500-35567500 GCF_029378745.1 Bos indicus
TCTGTTCCCTCCCAAGCGCTGCTGGTGCCCCAGTCTGGCCAAGGCTAGATGTCTGAGTTCAGGTCCCAGGCCTCCTCCTGGTACAGAAGGGCTTCCTCAGCTTGGAAGATCCACATGTCCACAGGGCAGGAGGTGATGTCAAGAGCGATGGCATCAGGAAATACAGGGTGACTTGGGGATCAGAGAGCCCAGCACCACCAGTGGGCAGCCACGGCATGGGGGGCCACCTGAGGCCACGTGAGACACATACCCACAACTGCCAGGGCTTCCGATTCCATGACAGATCTCTTGAGGCTTTAACGTTGTCATGCATCTCCTATTTAAGACCCAGCGCTGGCCAGTCTAGCTGGGCCTGAGGGCTGGCTCTCAGGTGGCCAATGGGGGCTTGGAACTTAGATCATTCAGGACCAAGTGGGGATAGATTGATTCATGGCTGCCAAGAGGAGGGGCCTGTCTGTGGAGTCTATGGCGCTATGTCATCGTCATTGAGTACAGAGAGAGACCTCATGCTATGTCCGCAGGGGAGGGCTGACAGTGAGGAGCACCTGAACGGGGTGGAGTGGGGCAACAGGACCTCTGAAGGGTAGAAATCACCCATGTGGCTTGTCTAGCCGTGGACGCAGGCCACCCTGGGTTTGCATCTTGTTCCCTGCTTTCAAGCTGTGTGACTTCGGGTAACTGACATAACCTCTCTGAGCCTTAGCAGTAGTACCAGGAAACGGGATGATAGCCATACCTCCCTCCCAGTTGTCTGTGGTGTCTGGGGTGTTGAGAATTAGTAGATGATGTGGCGGAAGCTGTGCCTTGCGCGTGGTGAAGACTCAGTATCCATTTGCCATACATAGCGCAGCAAGACAGGTGGGTGGAGAGTACCCTCTCCCAAAAAATGAGCTGTGGGAGGAAGAAGGCTGGGTCGGGGAGGAGGATACTGTGTCCTGGAGAGAAAGGGGGAAGCAGGAGGACAGTGCCCTTGTGGAGGACAGTGGGTGTATAATAAGGATAAATAGTATCTGTAGTAGTATCGATTTAATTGCCACTGATACTGTTGGATGTGATTGTCAGACTGCAGAGGGCCTTCCCGAATCACCTGGCCTATTTTTATCTGAGGGGAGACTGGCACAGAGACGGGGCAATGTCCCCAGCATCCCTCATGGTGCCAGGGGCACGACCCGCCTGATAACAGCTGTTGTTGTTTAGTTGGTCAGTCGTGTCTGACTCTTTTGTGACCCCATGGACTGTAGCCCACCAGGCTCCTCTGTCCGTGGGATTTCCCAGGCAAGAATACTGGAGTGGGTTGCTATTCCCTTCTCCAGCAGATCTTCCCAACGTAGGAACCGAACCCACGTCTCCTGCATAGTCAGGCGGATTCTTTACCAGTGAGCCACCAGGGAAGCCCTAGCCTGATACAGTGCTTAACATAGATACTCTTCCCATTACTAGCAGGAGCACTGTTACTCCCAGGACAGCTACTCTTACTGCTATTGCTATTACTCACACTAGCCGATTGCTACTAGTGCTACCATTATTTTACTACTACTATGAATCAATTAAGTGAAGTTTTATTGAGTTCTTACCATGTTCCAGACGCTAGGCAAAATACTGCACAGACTTCCTCTCCTTTCATCTTTATAAAAATATTGAGAAGAAACTGAGACTCAGGTTAATTACTTGCTCAAGGCCACACAATTAGCAAGTGGCAGGGCTAGAATTAGACCCAGGCAGTCCCGCTCCTGCACACTTGGGTACCAGGTCAGACCGCCTTATAGAAAAAGGAAGGAGGCTTGACAACCCCGAGCCTGGATGAATGGAAGCCTGGATGCACCTGGAGAGTAGGGCTGCACGGGGATTAGCTCACTGGGCAGCTGCCTTTGTGGAGGGATCTAATAGTCTGTCTCCTGCCTTGTTTCACAAGACCTGAAATTCCGCTTTTCACATGATTTTCTTTGGATTAAATTGCATGTCCCTCTGTCAGTGAGCCTTGTCCATTCAGTCTGTCATTTGATAAGAGCGTGGTGAGGGGTGGTAAGGCCAGGTCCCAGACTCAGGCAATCCTAGATTCCCGTTCTAGCTGCTTGCAGGCTGGGCGACCCTGGGCCGGTCCCTTCATCGCCCATCTCCCAGTGGTGGGATGTCACATCTGAAGCGCCCAGCCCAGGGCCCCACAGAGTGGCTCCTCTGTGCTTCCCCGTGACTCCGCAGGGCCCTGGTCATACCCCCAGGCACAGCACTCCTTACAGATGAGGCCCCCATTCCCAAGGCCCAGGCCAGTGATGGCAAGAAACCAATAGACTGCATATAGAAAAAAAAAAACCCAGAATTCAGAGGCCGTTCATCCATTCGTTCAGCAAACAAGCATGGAGCACCCCTGCGTCCTGGACCTATGCTGAATGCCTGGATCACGTGAGTGAGCCCAGTGCAATCCTTACCTTCTAGGAGCTCAGGGCTTGATAGAGAGGACAAACTTGGGATAAACGCCCTCCAGTGATGATATAATCGTTATGACCGGCTCTATAGGAGCCGAGGGGGGCAGGGGGACTGAGCCTCGGAGCTTAGAGAAAGCTTTCTCAAGGAAATGATTCTCACAGAAAGGCTCCCAGGAGAAAGTCTGCCCAAAGAGAAGGACAGAGAAAGGCATTTCAGGTAGAGGAAACAGCATGTGCAAAGGCCCTGGGTGCAGAAGGAATGTGGCTTCACCTGTTCTTTCTGTTTTTTCTGACTTTGTGCAAGATGCTTCTCTCTGAGCCTCAGTTTCCTCACCTGTAGAATGAGAACTGTTGCCCCCAGCTTCCCAGGGTTCCAGGCAACTGAGAGCTTAAAGGATATGAAGGTGCGGGTGCTGGCACTGCCCCCCTAAATGCCTAGGGAAGCTGGAGGCTGCCTCTTGGCTCCTGGCTTCCAACCACCCCCGACACTTGAGGCTTCTGTTGGTACTGATTGTTCCTCCTCACAATTAGGTAATGAGGCCAAATTCAATTACACACCACGCTCCCAGGTCTGTCTGAGGCCCAAGGGGGGCTTGGGCTCCCTTTGCTGGGATGGGGGAAGGGACAGCTGGAGTCCTGCTCCCAGAGTTGGGCTTTCCTACCATGCATCCCAAACTACTGCCTGCACCCCAGATGTGGAAACTGAGCCAGGGAAGAGGCTCAGCTGCTTAGCCCCAAACCTCAGGGCTGATTTTTTTCCTCCTCGACAGCCCCAACCCAAGCTGAGGGCCCATGGCTTGTCCCACACCTCAAATTCATCACAGGGGTCCTGGCTCCTCTCCCCCTGGACAAGACCCCCCACGTCAAGATTTAGATTCCCTGCCATCCTTGGACT
Organism: Bos indicus; assembly: GCF_029378745.1. Classification (NCBI taxonomy): domain Eukaryota; kingdom Metazoa; phylum Chordata; class Mammalia; order Artiodactyla; family Bovidae; genus Bos; species Bos indicus. Next base: position 34,945,819 of record NC_091787.1, read on the forward strand.
TGTGGCAGTTTCTCCTCCCAGCTACATACTGGTACCAGCCACTATTCAACACTTTGATTGGCATATGAATTCAGAGAGAGAACACACCTCCAGTAAAGTTGGATGAACCAGGGTTTGTAAATGTCTTTGAGGCACCTGCTGGAGGCATCCAGACAGGGGCAACCCTGGTTGAGGCTAGCACACAGGTGCTCTCAGAGACCATGCGTAAGGGCCTTGAGTGCCAATCTAAGGCGCTTGAATTTGAACTTGATCCTGACAGCCCTGGGGAGCCAGGGAAGGTTTTAGACAGAGTGATGTGATCATATTTGCTTTTGAGAAAGCCCAGGGTAGAGAAGGGACCTAGACCAGAGGCAGGAAACCAGGTTGGAGGCTGTTCTCCCAGTCAAGAAACTATGGAGGTGAAATTGTGATATATGCAGAAAGAAAGGGATGGATGGGGACTTTCCAGATATGCCCACCCTGGCTGCCTACAGGTTGGCCCTGGGAAGCTCATTTGGTGATATGGTGGCTCAGTGGTAAAAGAATCCGCCTGCCAATGCAGGAGAGACCGGTTGGATCCCTGGGTCAGAAAGATCCTTTGGAGGAAAAAATGACAACCCACTCTGGTATTCTTGCCTGGTGAAGCCCATGGACAGAGATTCCCGGCGGGCTGCAGTCTGTGGTGTCGCAAAAGAGTCAGCCACGCCTGAGCGTGCACACACAGTTGTTCTATGATTGCCTCACGAGTTATTGCTTCTGAAGATGACGCACAACGCTTTTCAGGGTGGGCAAAGTCTTAACTTTGAATTCACTTAATTCTAAAATGAGAGTGGTTGTATGGGGGTGTTTATTTCTCTTAGCAAACTCCTTGCAGAACAATTATGGCAGGCAGAAAATTAAAAAGAAATTAAAGAATAGCTGAAATCTAACTTCCATGGGATAATAACTTGATGAATAACCATTATTCAACAAATGCTTGTTAAGCACCTACTGTGTTCCAAGTATGAGCCACTAGGGATTCAGCAGTGATCAAAACACAAGATTTCTGTCCTCATGGAACTCACAGTCTACCAAAACTGATGTGCTTATATTTACTTGGAATCATCTCTAGATTACTTATAAATCCTAGTACAATGCAAAAGCTAAGTAAATCATTATAAATACAATGTAAATGCTATGTTAATCGTTGCCAACATGTAGTGAGTTCAAGTTTTGCCTTTTGGAACTTTTTGAAAAAAAAGTTTTTTCAAAATATTCTTGATCCACGACTGCTTGAATCCACAGACGCAGCGTCCATGGTTATGGAGGGCAGACTGTATATCGTAAGCATCTTGCTTGGCCTGCTCCATCCTTTACAGGAAATCAGTGGGGGTCAGGTCAATAGTGCCACTTCTTGAGGCCTTCCCAGCCAGAACTGGGGAGACAAGTGCCCCCAGCAGAAATGTCCTGCATTTGCACTAGATGTCTTCACTGGGTGGAGAAGCTGTGGCCCGGAGAGACATACTGACCTGCCCTTGGTCACACAGCAAACCCCCAAGCCCCTCTCCCAGGCAGCATCTGTCTCAGTGTGGGACTTGGCTTCTGGCTGAGGGGTGTGCTGTTCTCGCCTGCTGAGCTCAGCTCTGCGGATCCTGATTTCAACATCAGGCCTCCCACTCCTTGCCTTGCCCTGGCGGCCACTTTGGATTTCCCCCAGACGTTCCTGTGTGGCCTGTCTGCTCACGTCCAGAGGCCCCGGGGGTGGGGGACACCTGGGGACCACACTGCATGAGTGCGGGAAGTCACTGGATCCCCGGGGCTGCCGTGAGCAGGGGCATGGGGCTGAAAGGAGCAGGTGCCTGCAGGGTGTTCTCTCCCACGGGACTGTCAGGAGAGGCGGTGGGCAGAACACCAGAGGACGCAGGGTTCCTGGTGAGCTTTAATGGGCTTAGGAAGTTCATAAAACTGCTGTACTGCTGCCCAAGATGCACTGAGGTGCTTGGGCATGCTTCTCAAGCACCCTCCTCTCTTCTTACCTATCACAGCACCACAGAACCAAGAGGGCCTCAGAAACATAAGCCTACCATTGCGGGAATCCCCTCTCCATCCTCACACCTTGGATGACAAGGTGTTCACTGCCACCATGGGTAACTCTGTCAGGAGCTCCTTCCTTCTTCTGAGCCCAAGCCTATCTTCTTTTGATGCCCACATCTATCTTCCTGGTGCACGTGACCCCCCCCCCCCCACTGTGGATGAGGAAAGGTCAAAGGTCCAGGGTCTGGTCCCCAACCTCCCTGTGAGGAGGGGGAAGAACAGAGTGGGGCAGGCCATCCCCATCTGAATCCCAGCTCATAGAAGGAGACAGTGCATGGCCAAGAGCCCTTTAGAATGGTGAGTCCTCATGTGTCTAGGACTTTACAATTTGCAGAACACACCCTTGACATTACCGTTGGTGGAAACACAACATGGTAAGATGGCTTGGGGCTCTGGAATAAGCCAGAAGCCCTGGATTTAGTCTTATCTCTACCACTAACTGGCTGTGTGACTGGAGGAAGCCCTGGTCCCTCTCTGAGCCTCAGTTTCCTCATCTGAAAATTAAGACTAGGCTCTCTTTACTCCAGTGCTAAGTGAGTTGGTGGTTCCACACACGCAAGCAGAGGCTCTGCAGGGAAGGGCGCTGCATGTAACAGGCTGTGCAGGTTTCCGGGCACCCTGGAGTCAAGTGGTTGTTGGGGCAACCTGATTCAGCCTTGCCGGCCCCCACCCGCCGCAGCCTTGAGTCAGAGTGTCCGGACTGAAATCCTTCCCCCATCCCAGCTCCATTTCTTCCTCCACAGAGTGGAGGACAGCACCCTCTTGGTGCCTGCACGAGTCTTTGTCTGGGGAGCATCAGGAGTGAAGTTGGCTGCCCCAGCCCAGACAGGGAGGTGTGTCGCTCAGCCAGGCATGCAGAGAGACCAACAGCTACAGAAGGAAGGGAAATTGCCTTTCCAACTGCAGAGAGTTCATGTCAGTCCAACTGGGGGGCTGTCCGGAAGCCCCCCCGGAGAAGCAATAAAACCCCAGGAGTGCTGAGGCATGGACATTCGAGCTGCCTTGGCCGTCCCATCCCTTCAAAGGCGACTCCAAAAATCAATGGGAAGAGATTCATTAGGGGCCTGGGTGGTGAGCTCCTCACCACCTCTGGCAGCCCCTTTGCTGACCTGAGCTTCCTGTCTGCACAGGCAGCTTCCACTGAGAACATCCCACGTTCTGGCAGACAGTACGTCAGGGACCCAGTCTCTGAGCAGCATCAGAGGGCAGAAGCAGGGCACCACAGACCCTACTGTTCACTCGTTCATTCCCTCATTCTTTTATTCATTCAGGTTGCTGGTCTGTGCTTCATTCCCGCAGCAGATATCAAGCATCTGCTTGGCATAGTTTAGATCCTATCAATAAAACATGTACAAAACAGACAAAAGTTGCCGTTGGCAGGGAGCTTGACTTCTACCAAGGGAGACAGGGGTACCAAGAGAAATAATTGGAATAATTGATCATCAATCAAGGAAGACCCTAAGTCAGGGAGGAGCGGTAGCCACTGAGGAGGGCCTGCAGCTTTGAGCAGAGTGGCTGAGCAAGGCTTCCTGAGATTCGGGTGTCCCCTGGGTGGAGGCCTGTGGGAGGCGGGAAGTGAGTCTGGCCACCTGGAAAAGAGTGCTGGGGGTGTCTGCAGCCTGAAGTCCGGGAGACTGGAAGGAAATGAGGTCGGGAGGCGACAGGGACCCGGTCAGTCAGAGTCCTGTGGGGCCCCATAAAGACGTGGAATTTTGCCACTGACTGAGCTGGAGCGGTTTAAGCAGAGGAATGATGAGCTGTGAACTTGGGTTTCGGCAGCGTCGCCACGCATATCAGGTTGTGGAGACGCCATAACAAAGTAGCCCAGGAGCAGCCTAAACAACAAGGGTTGTTGTCTCGCGGCTCTGGAGGCCAGAAGTCTGAGACCCACGTGTCGTGGTGGCAGGGCTGTGTTCCCGCAGAAGGCACGAGGGAAGGACCTCTGCCAGGCTCCTCTCTGGGCCTCTGGTAGTTTCCCGGCTCCTGAGAGCGGAACTCCAATCCTCACACAGCACTTTCCCTGGGTGCATGTCTGTCTCTGTGTCCAAATTTCTACTTTTTATCAAAACACCAGCCATATGGGGTTAGCTGCTGCTGCTGTTTGGTCACTCAGTCGTGTCTGACTCTGCGACCCCATGGACTGTAGCCCGCCAGACTCCTCTGTCTATGGAATTTTCCAGGCAAGAATACTGGAATGGGTTGCCATTTCCTTCTCTAGGGGATCTTCCCAACCCAGGGATCGAACCCACATCTCCTTCATTGGCAGACGGACTCTTTACCACTGAGCCACCTGGGAAGCCCTATGACGTTAGGGTCCACCCTAATGAACTCATTTTAACTCGATCATCTGTTGTCCTGTTTCCAGAAAAGGTCATATTCACAGGAACTGGGGGTTAGCACTTCAGCATCTTTTGGAGATGTGGGGACCCACAACCCTGTGGCCTCTCAGCCTCTTGAGAATGATCGCTGTATCTCTTTGGTCCTCCCCGGCACCTGGTATTTGCTGGCCTCGCTTCTGTTTTACAAAGGAGGAGGTAGAGGTTCAAGGAAGCCAAAGTGACTTGTCCAAGGCCATCAGCTAGTCAGTGCTTGTTTCCTAAGCCTTGGCCTCCAAATCTGGGCACATCTCCTCCCTCCACAACTCCTCAGCTAGCAAAGACATGGTCAGTGCCTTCCCGTCTTTGCTGAAATCCCTCCGACCTCTCTGTGTAGCTGAGAGGCTGTGGACATCCCCGTGACATGGGCAGACAGCCTGGGTGTGGCTGCCTTCCCAGCTGCGTGGGTGGAGGGGCAGGCAGCAGCTCTTAAAGGCAGAAGCCACCTGAGGGCCCGTTTCAGGCCTGGTTTCTGGGTTCCCGCCCCCGTCCTCTCTCCTTCTCCAGTCTGGCAGGAGGCTTTCCTGGATCCCCGATAACCTCACGACCGTGGGGCTTCTCAGAGGTGCCCATCGAGTGTGGGGCAGGGGTTGGTTTTGTTTTCTTAACGAAATGATTGTAAGATTTGGGCTGATGCCAAATACAGACTGCTGGGAATGCAGCCTGAGTGGGGGATGAGGGCCCCACTGTGGGATACCTCCAGGAAGGGTGGGGAGCAGTGACAGGAAGTTCAGAGCCAGGGAAGTCTCATTCTCCACTGTCACCCCCATCCCCCCCTTTAGGTGGAGCCCTGGACAAGCCAGAATGCAGGGTGGATGGTTAAATCGCACAGAGGCTAAACAGGAAAAAAGAAATACAAAGAAAGTAGACATTTCCTTATATGTAATATGGTGTGCTGGAAAGAATATGAGTCAGGGAGACACGACTCTTATCACAGTTCTAACTCACTGTGTGACTTTGATGATCACTCTCTGGAGTCCCATCTTGGGAATACAATCTGAAGGTTACTGGTGCAGACTTTATAGCCAGATGGCCGGTTAGTTTAAATCCTTCTGCCAGTTGTCTAACCCTCTCTGTGCCTCACTGTTCTCCTCTGCAGTGCGGAATTAATCATACTTCATCAGAGAGGCTTTGGGTGAGGATGGCATGTTGATACTTGGAAAGTGCCTAGAACTGTGCCTGGCACTGGCAGACACTCTGACATCAGGAGCTCTGTATGACTGTGGACAGAGGAGAGGCCTGGAGCCAGCTTGGAACTCTCAGCTGGGTGTCCCCAGTGGGATTGTGCCCTCCCGCTGTCCCTGTGTGTGGGTAGGGGCCCCAGGGCTGGCTGAGATTCCTGCATTGGCTGGCTAGGAGCCGAACCTCAGCTGGGCCTTCCTTCTTTGAGATTGTATGTGCAGAATCAAGGAGGCTGCCCAGGGTGAAGGAGGGAGGGAAAGAGGCAGAGGTAACAGGTTTAGTGAAGGACACGGGAGTTTGTGTCTTGACCCCTCAGAGGTGGGCAGAAGCCCCAGGAGAAGGTCCCTGAAGGCAGAGTGCCTGAATCAACTCACGCCCAGTGCAGCTGCTTGAGTCTTCCTGGGGCAACTGAGCTGGCAGTGAGACAAATGCCCCATGGCCAGTTATCCCCCATATGTGTGTGTGCCTTTTCTGAACCCACTCCATGCCCCACACGCCCCTCCAAGCACCCCGAGAAGGCCCAGTTGTGTGGAGACAGATGGCCAAGCAGCTCCCAAGGCCTGAGCTCATGCCGACCACACTCCCATGGACACCACACGGGGCCTCCTTGTCTATTTCACTCTCCTTGCTGAGTGCTGGCAGAGAAGGCAATGGCAACCCACTCCAGTACTCTTGCCTGGAAAATCCCACGGACAGAGGAGCCTGTAAGGCTGCAGTCCATGGGGTCGCGAAGAGTCAGACACGACTGAAGTGACTTAGCAGCAGCAGCAGCAGCAGCTGAGTGCTAGAGCCTGCATGGATGACATCCTTGAGTCACTGGGATCCTTGTTGAAACCTGCTGAATCAGCAAGCCCTGCCTGAGGAAGACCTGGCTCGGGGTGACTCTGAGGTTCATTGTTCTGCTTCTCAGTCTCAGTTGGAGGGAACTGGGGCTTTGTATGCCCCTAGCCACCTCCACCTCCCCCCGCAAAGCCTTGCAGAGGAGGTGACCCTGCCTTGGGCCTGGGAACCACTTTTCCACTCACGGGGGACCTACATCCAGTGGCTTTGCTCTTTCATACTCATTGGCCTGGGCTGGAACAGGATCCAGGAGCCCATCCCTCTAGAGGTGAGCTCAGGAGGCCTGGAAGAAGCTCCTCCCACACGCCAGACTCCACCATAGAGTCACCCTCCGTGGCCTGGGTGGTCCTGTGGAGGTGAGCTCCACACGACAGGCTCCCCAGATGGGTGAAACACCCTCCCTCACCCGCCCTCCAGTGCAAGCCACAGCTGCCTTCCCGGCTGCAGTGCTGTGATTTATTGGCCGCTCCTCCTCGCCAGGGCCCACGGCAGGAGGAGTTCAAACACCCACAAGAAAAGCCACCAGCTATTGATCCCCGAATCGGGCTTCCCAAGCGCTCCCGGGCATTCATCAAGGAGCCATGGCGCTGGGGCCGCAGCTCTCCCTTTCTTCTTCCTTTCTTCTGCCTCCCAAGTCATTCCCCCAGGCTGTGCCCCCCTCGCCGAGGTCACTCGGAGAGCTCGCCAGTGACTGCGTGCAGAGGTGGAGAGCGCCTTTGTCTGCTGCCTCTTTCCTGTAGATCCTTATCAAGGCAGGCGCCCAGGGGGTGGAGCGGGCCACTTTGGACCTTGGGCTTTTAAGAAAATCTTTGGAAGTTAGAGAAGTGGAGTTGGAATGTAGAATAAGTAGGGGGATACCTTTCTGAAGCAGGAACTGGTCGGAGTATCCATGTTTCTCTAGGCTCTGGGCTGTAGTATTAAGAGCTTGCTAACCAAGTGGGGCTGGAATGGGACCAAGCAGGTCTTGAAATTAGCATGTGAAAACCCTAGCTTTGGCCTGGAGGCCTTCTGTGCGGGCTGGTGAATGGATTGTTGAAAACAATTTGTTTTCCTAATTACATAAATCTGCTAGCAGAGTATTTACCTTTTTTTTTTCCCTCTCACCTGGGGAAAGTCTGTTGGTCCCAGGCCTGTGAAGTTTAAATAAGCATATCAATACTCTTCTCTCACCCTTCCTTGGGGCTCCTTCAAGAATGGGTTCTGGGGAGAGCGGAGAGATAGGGGAGGGGAAGGGGTGGGACTGTTACTATTCCCAGGCTGGGCCTCCAGGTCTGTATTTCTCAGGTATTCCTCTGCTCCGTTCCAGACCAAATTCTGGTTCAACCTACAGGAGTGGTTTTTCTGAATTCAGTGCCTAGAGCCACACAGGTACCAATGTATACAGAGTATTTCAAGAATGAATCCGGAAGTTCCAAACATTAGGGTCCTTGGTGGCTCCCAAGGCACTAAGGACCAGGCAAATATTGTGAACTATCATTGCACAGAACTTCTGGGGGGAAAGAATCCAGAAGACGGGTGTTTCGGGTATTTGAGGTCTTGGTGACTTGGGTTCTGTATCATCGAGGTTTGAGCCCTGACATCCTATTAAAACCAGATTTGTGTTAGAAAAACGGGTCTTAGAGACATCCATTTCAATGTTTTCTTCTGAAAAGTGGACCAAACTGTCGTGTCTCCTCTGCTCCTGGGTGTCACTGCTGAGCACTGGGATTTGGATAGGAGTCTGTGTTCTACAGGATCTGCAAAGCGAATTGGACCAACCAAAGAGAAGAATGGGAAGGTCTTCACTGGCCCCAAGGCTCTTCCCTCATGGGCTCTCAAACCCCTCTGTAGCTACTTGGGAAGGCAGGTCCTCCGATGGATGTCTCAGTGAATAAATGACTGTCCCTAAAGAAGCCATTGTAACTCAGGATGAGGGGAGGCTCCTCCGAGGATGGGAGACTGAGCAAAGCCTGGAATTTGGACAAAGCAGGAAAGTCCTTATGCTGGCTGCCCCCGGGTTGGCCCTGCAGGAAGGTAATGCCAATTAATCTCTCTTGCAGGAAGCTAGCTCTTGTCCAAAGGCAGCAAGTTATGAAGTATGAATTAATCCATTTAACCAGCCCCTCAGAGGGAAAGCCCATGACAACTGCATTTCCAAATGCCATCTCTGAAAGTGATATTTCAAGTGGCAGTGGGTGGGATTAGAGCCTGCTAACGATTTATGTCAAACAGGGAGCAAGAACATAATTTCTAGATAAGTGATTTGTTTCAGGCACTTCCAGGGCTGGCAGTAGGACAGACGGGAAAGTTTCCGGGCCAGCCAGAGCTCAGACTGAAAATAGGGGGCTGGTAATGGGGAATGAAGGAAGGAGAACAGGAGAAGCTAAGTCAACGGCTAGCAGACCTGGTCAGTTTCCAATGATCGCAAGGAGAGCAGTACAGGGAAGTCTCATATAGAGGGGATTTTCAAGACAATTCTGGCTGGCTTTCATTAGAGTGAAAGATGGGGCCCCACTTACCTTCCTAATTGTTTGGGCAGTTAGGTTGCCATTCAAGAAACTTTCACTGCGAGAGGGCGGGGCTGGGGGAAAGGGGCTTAAAATAAAGTTTGTCCCAAAGAGGATCGCGGTGATGGGAAGTGCCTACGAAAGAAGGAGCGAAGAATCCTTTGGGGTGGCAGGGCGGCGGTTTGGTTTCCAAGGGTGTCTGCTCAGCTCAGCGCCAGGAGCCCTTGCGACAGACAGGCTGGAAGGAAGAGGCCGCGGCCACCACAGGATGCAATGTCAGAAGGCAGCAGCTCCCAGGGCGGGGCAGGGCCGCGCGCAGCCGCCACCCCCGGCTTCCCTACCGCTGGTTCCAGGGCACAGAGACTCCCCGAAGTCAGCGAGCTCGAGCGTACGTGCGCCCGCTCACCCTGCCTCGGGGAATCCCAGGGGTGCCAGGGGCCTCTGTGCCAGGGAAGATGCCAGACCGCCTGCCTTCTCCGCCCCTTAGCCCGTTCCGAAAATCCTTTAAACCAGGTCACAATCCGGATGCCCCAGTCCCGCCCCGCCCCCTCTCCTCCCGCGGGGCCGAGGCCGCCTCCAGGCCTGCTCCCTCCTCCGCCCCCACCCGGCCTTGGACCCTTATTAGCAAGACCACTTGGGAGGATTCTCCTGGGGGGCAGGAGCACCCGAAGTCATCCACCGGCTGTGCCTTCCCGGCGGCCCCCTTGGGCGGCAGCGTTCCGGGAGACCCACTCGTACAAGTGTTGCTTCCAATTAATTGCCTAGGCGGGGGAGGGAAGGGGCCTGTCGCCGCCCCCGCCCGGAGGCTGGAGCGCCGCTCGTCGGGTCGTGCGTTCGCTTAGCGGCGGCGTGCACCAGCACCACCCCTGCGTGCAAGTTTGAAATGTGAGCTGCCTCAGATTCATACTCGCTCGCGCTCCCTCGCAGCAAAGTGGCTGGGCTGACGGTCTGCGCGCGCGAGTGAGTGCGGGCGGCGGGCTGCGGGGCGGGGGTGCGGACGGCGAGACTAGCGGGGCGGGGAGGGCGCGCGCGAGCCAGGGCTCCCTGGAGACGCCGAGGCAGGTCTGCTAGCCTTTCATCTTTCTCCCGCGCTCCTCCTCCTCCCACCCCTCCCCCAGCCGCGGCGCGCCCGGCCTCCCCGGGGCCCCCAGCCCCACGCGGACGCAAGCAGGGTGGGTGGTCGCGCCGGCGGGGTGCCGGAGCGCCGCGCAGGGCGCGGGCCGTGGGAAGTTTCGCCGGCGCGCCCTGTGCGCCCCCGCCCCCGCGCGCCCCCGGCCCATCCCCGTCCCCGGAGGGCTGTCGCTTGCGCCCGGGCGCGCGGCTGGCTGCCTCCTCGGCGGCGGCGGCCCCATTAGCAGAGCCTCCGACTGTGATTGGCTTCGCCCGGGAAGCTGGAGACGGGCGATGAATAATTGATGTGTGCGGTGCGGTAGCCGGACGGCGGCGGCGGTGGCGGGCAGCAGCGAGCGGGAGCGCGGGAGCCGGAGCGCCCTCGGAGCGGGCAGCTCGGAGCGAGCGGGCGCCGGAGCCGCCCGGGCCCCCGCGCCGCCGCCGCCGCCCCGGCGCGGAGCGGGGATGCAGGCGGCGCCCGCTGCCTGCACGCAGCCTTTGTTCCACGCCGGCTGAACCCTGCCCGGAGTCGCTCGCTGCGGCCGCCCCCGGCCGGGGCCCAGCCCGCTGCGGGCGCCAGGGCGGGATCGCGGCCGGTGCAACTTCCAGGTAAGTGCGGGACTGGAGGGTCGGCGCCGGGGCGCCCGCGGGTCGGGCCGGGCTCCCTCCGGGAGCGGGGGTGAGTGTGCGTGCCTGTGTGTGACAGAGAAGGGCCGGTGCATTGTGGGTAGCGCCGTGTGCTGCATGGTGTCAGCCCGAGGCTTGGCGGCGAGAGTGGCACCGGCGTGCACCGGGCCGTTTTGTGCGCTCATACAGGGGCCCCTCATTTTCTCTGGGGCCCGGGGCCAGGTTGCTTCCCCTCCCACCACCCCCGCCACTCTCGAAGGTGAAGTGTTGGCTCTCCAGCAGACATTTTACAAGGCTGCGTCCCCAATTGGCTGCTGCTATTGCAAAAATCTGAATGGGCCAGGAAGCCTTCCGCGGAGGCAGCGGCCGAGGGTCCTTAACTTCAAGCTGCTCCTTTGTCAGGATGCAGCCCTGATGCTGACAGCGCCCAGAGACCCCGATGGGCGCTGGTGGTGCCACCATTGCTGCAGGGTGCCCTTCCGAGAGGTGGTGGGTGCAGAACATACTTCTGACAAATGTTTGCTGGGAGGCGGGCTGGAGGAAGAGAGATGGGTCTGCACCAGAGAGCAGGAAGGGGCCTTTCTGTGGTGCCTGACACCAGGCTGTGAAGATCTCATTTAAGACCTTGGAGAGAGGGTTTCTCAGAGGACTGCCTGGGCTGAAGGTCTGTCTCTGTGGTCGGGAGCACGTGGTTTTGGTGTTGGGGAAATCTTACAAACCTTGGCGCCTGGTGCACTAGATAAGCCTCTGTTCTTGAGTCCAACTGAAAGCTAGCTGGGGTGGTACTAGGAGAGATCAGGCTGTCTTTCCCTGTCTTTCCCTCCCTTTGCACCACCTATGGGCTCCAGGAGACCATCATTCTCAGGATGGAGACCTAGGTTCCCTACCCTTGACCATCAGGCTGGACTGGCAGATGGTTGCTAGGCATGGCTGGAAACTCCTTCCACAGGAAGGTCTTGTAAGGCAGCTGGCAAGGAGTTGGCCCCAGAGAGCTTCTTAATGGCCCATCCTTGAGAGTGGGCCAGAAATCCAATTGGGGAGGGAGTTGGAGTGGGCAGGGTGATGGCTCCCTGAGATCAGGGTGACCCCAGATGGTTTATAGGGACTCAGCCCCTTCCAGTTCTGAGGCTCTGGGCTGGAAGGTCATCTCCCATCTGCTGCAGAGTCTATCCCACGACAGGGGGTGTAAGGAGGTGAGCCTTGAAGTCCACGTGGCTACTAGTAAGATTGTTCCCCTTTTTTGTGTGTATGAACCAGGCGGTGACTACCCCCACTGCTAGCAGGATTCAAGTCCCCTCCTGAGCTATTTTTACCCTGAACTTCCTTAGTGAGAAACCACCAAACAGTGATGCTTTGGTGAGAATCTGGGTCTTTACCGGAAGCAGCAGCCTGCACAGAGTTTGAGACTTGCTTCACTCTGCCATCTCCGCTCCCCTGCACAGCCACCTTCTCAGCAAGAGCCCCTTTGCCTCTTGTTCTCTCTCTCTCTCTCACATACTGGTTCTCACCGCAGCCTGTGTGCTCAGGGACTCGGGAGCCCCATTTCAGATGGAAAAACTGATGTCCCTGAGACCACCCAGTAGGGGACAGAGGAAGCCAGTCATAACTGTGACCCGAGGGTGGCCTTGACTGTGAGCTCCTTGAAGGCAGGAAGGAGCTGTATGTTACGCATCACAGTATAGCCTGGTGCCAGCCACTGGGCCTGGCAGGTGGCGAGCGCTCTGACTCCCGAGGGAGCGCATGAGCAGAGAGCTGGTCGTGTGCTGCTTTCCTCTGTTGGAGTGGGGAGGTGATGGAGAGCCTGAAAGCGTGCTTCTGGTTGTAAGTCAGTGTTGGCTGAGCACTAAATCATCAGGCCAAGCTCAGTCCCTGGGAACTCTGAGATGAGTTCCAGGTCTGCTGTTAGCCAATCAGACTGAAAGCTCCCACAGCTGTTCAACCAGAACCCTACCTGGGAGCTTTATGGGTCACACTCCAGGGAACAAGGATGGCAGAGCTCTGTTTAGAACCGCATTGTGGAGTATGGTAGCTACTAACCACATGTGGCTGTTTGTACACTTAATTACAAGCTTAGTTTCTCATCTGCACCAGCCACGTTTCAAATGGTCAATAGCCACATGTGGCTAGTGGCTACCAGGCTGGGCAGGTCAAATCATAGAAGATGTCCACTGGGGCCGGAAGTTCCACTGGATATCTCTGGCCTGGAAGGATGGAGATTTAGGACAGACGGGAGGTAAGGATGTTAGACAGTGTGACAGTGCAGGAGGAGTCCATAGGATGCAGGGACCTTCCATTTTCCGACAGCCTCCCAGCAAGGGGGGTATAGACAAGCCAGGTGCTCCCACTTAGCATGGGAGAAGGCCGAGATTCAGTTCTGCCCAAGGTCACCTAGTAAGTGGCATGAGCCCCAGGTCTCCAGCTCCTCCGCCAGAGCACTCCCACCCAGCAGAGGTCAGCCAGGGGTCACGGGTGGGCAACGGTCCCGGGAGCAGCCTCAGACCTCCCCAAGGACTGTCTTGGTGCCCGGTAGGCGTCAGTCTTTGTGAAGTCATCCATCGATCGGGCGGGAGAGCCAGCTCAGCCTCGCGTCCCCAGGAACAGAGAGTTCTCTGCTGGCAGAGCTGGAAGGAAAGGGAGACAGGCTCTCCAGGCGAGGGAGGTGTTTACCTTGATGGATGCGGCTTTGGTCCCAAGGGAGAGGCGGCTCTTCTCCACAGAGGAGGACCCCATCAGCGGGCCTGTAGCCAGGTTCATTAGCTCCACCCCAGAGGGAGATGTGCAGGCCCCAGCCAGGGCTGCAAAGAAGAAGGATTGGGGGCCATCTGGCTGGCACAGGATGCCCTTTGCTCCTATCCTGCCAGGGCCTGCTGCCTCTCATGTCATGGGGCATTCGAGGTGCCACCCTTTCCTTCGCTTTCCCTGAAGCCTCAGCTGCAGGAGGAAACTCTCCCAGGGCCCAGCAGAGAGGCAGCAGCCTCACAAGGGAGCCTGCTCAGGGAAAAACAAGGCACCACCCTCCAAGCATTTGCAGCCTCTCCAGGAGCTCCTGGGCCAGAGAGGTAAAGGGACTTCCTGCCCCCAGGTCACATGGCAGGGCAGGCTAGTGGTGGAGCTAATGCCCACTCGTGCCCACTGCAAATCCCTGTCTGCCATTTTGAACTTGAAGTTTATATGAGATTTCACTGTGCCTTGCTTCACTTTCCTCCTCCAGCCCTGTTAGATCACTTTGTCTCTGGCCTTGTCCTGAGGTATCCTGAGGTGTCCACCTGCTGTGAACAGCAGGCCTCACTGTAGCCTCCGGCTCCCCTGGGGCCTGAGCTGACTCAAGGAGGATGTTTCAGTAGGGGCTGGCCCTCTGCCAGGGACCCCAGCACACCCAAAAGAGGCTCCTTAAGGCCCATCCAGGGGAGCTTGAGAGATGAGAGGAGCTCTGGGGAAAACCCCAGGTTCCCAGTCCCCTTGAGTGAGGTGGGGGCGGTGTTCAGGGCCTCTGCTTGCTGTACCTTTCCCTGGAGCCGAGGTGGGCCACCTGGGGATGCTCACACGCTCTTGGTCCCCCGTATCTGATGTGCTGTGTGCCCTTCACAACTGACTGACAGCCAGGCTCTGCCTCGGGCACCCAGAACATCAGGCTGGGCTAGCCAGTAGCCCCAGACATGGCACAGATTCCTGCTTGGAGCCCCGAGATCATTTTTAGTTCTCCGACTACCCCTTGGGGCAAAGGCAGGCCCTCCGAGTTCCTGGACTGGGGTTGAAGTCAGTTCTTCGTGCATATTTGGTGAATGAAGGTCAGGACTTTGGCCAGGACACCCACATTCCCTGAAGTTGCGACTCCCCAGGTGCCCTGAAGATTCGGTAGCTCTGGGGTACATCCCAGCCTCTGTGATCTGGCTTTGGTTCAGATAATTCCCATACCATTGGTGGCAGCATGGCTCCAGGGCCTAGCGTTCAAGTGATAACATCTAGGATCTGGTGCCAAATTAGTGTGACCTTTGGCAAGTCACTTCCCCTCTGGGGGCCTGTGTTCTCATCTCTGTACTGAGAATATTGCCCTGTGTCTCAGCTCTAAATGGTAGACTCCAATCCAAGAGTTAAACTACTGGAGTCTTGAGCTAGAATGGACAGGAGGGTGATGAAGGCTTGGTCCTGCCTGTGGGTGCTACCTACCCCCAGCATCTGATGGTACAGCAGGTGATAGTAAGAGATGCCGGGATGAGGAAAACTGAATGAATAGAGTCTTGTGTTCCACGCTCCAGGAGCTGGAGAAGGAGGAAGGGAAAGTGGTGGCTTCGGGACTGGGATAGCCTGAAACTTCCCAGGCGGTCCTTGAATTTGGAAATGGGTAGAATTTGGTGTCTTGGGTGAGAAAGGGAATGAATATCAGCTGGGACACCTAGGGAGGTGGTTCCTCCAGGTGAAGCAACAGAGACGAGTACAGGAAGTGGAGTCATTGCTGAAACAGATCTTATCCCAGGAGCACAGGTCTGATCCCCAGGGGAGGGGAGAGCCAGGGAGGAGCCAGGGAGACCTGTGGGGCTCCCAAGGGCTTCCGGGAACAGGGATGTTGCTGGCTTGGGGCAGGAATCTGTGCAGGGAAGTGGGAGAGCCCTGCGAGGTCGGAGCTCTGCTGCGGGAATGTCCCTGCCTCTGCTGACGCAATGGAAAGCCTGTCGTGTTGCAGGGTTCCTGTTCTGCGGTCGCCCATGGTAGGGGGCCAGGGCAGCCAGCTCTTCTGAGGAGCTCTGGGAACTTGGTGGAACTTGTCCAGGCCTCCCCTCTGCTCTTTCGTGGAAAAAAAAAGAGAACCTTGTTTGTGGAATCTGCCCCTAGTCCCTCGGGGGTTGCAGCCACGCCCTGGGAGGGTTTAAATCTCTGTGGGCGGTTCCCTGGGGCTGGGACTGGAGGGGACAGGTGACAGGGGACAACCTCTAAACTGGATTTTGGCCTCACACCCTCTCAGTGCCCGCTCCGGGCAGAGCCTGAGGCAGCTGGTGATTTATAGGCACCCGGTCCACCTCCCGAGAGTGTGATCTGTTTAGCAGATTCGTAGCTGTGCACGGAAGCCTTAGCAGCATCTGGTTCAGACCCTATGTGTGGGAGGGAGGCTGTGGAAAATGGGGGGCCACGTTTCAGAGGGGAGGGCAGAAAAGCCCAGGGGAGAGCCCTTCCTTCTACCGTCTCCTCTCCACCCTGCCGCTTCCAGGCCCACCCTGAGTGTCACCAGCCAGCAAGCCTCCCCTAGTCCCTGCCCCCAGCGCACACAGGACCTGTCTGCTGTGCTTTATTTCATTTCTTTCTTCATCTTGGACCCTGCTCCACCAGGTATCATCCGCACTGGAAAGTGTATTTGTTGCTTGGTCACGTCCGACTTTGTGACCTCACGGACTGTGTCCTGCCAGGCTTCTCTGTCCGTAGAATTTTCCAGGCAGGAACACTGAAGTGGGTTGCCATTTCCTTCTCCAGGGGATCTTCCC
The DNA here is from genome assembly GCF_029378745.1 of Bos indicus. Lineage (NCBI taxonomy): Eukaryota > Metazoa > Chordata > Mammalia > Artiodactyla > Bovidae > Bos > Bos indicus. Next base: position 34,961,965 of record NC_091787.1, read on the forward strand.
AACCCAGGGATCAAACCCAGGTCTCCTGCACTGCAGGCCGATTCTTTACCCATGGAGCCACCAGGGGAGCCCCCGTCATCCCCACTAGCTTGTACATTGTAGACAGGCCATCCATGCATGTATCAGTGCTGGGTACTCATATATATGTCTCTTAAATGACCAGCCCAGCCTTAGGTGGGTCGCAGCGAAGGCAGTCACCCAGGGAAAAAAAGGAGAGTTCCAAGCTCTCAGGCCAGCTCTGGCTTCCCAAGGTGACCCTGTGATGTGCGGAAGCCCTCATCCTTCTCTGGGATCCCGCCTGTAGGAAGAATCACTGGGTTTACCCTGCTGTCTGATAGAAAGGCCACTAGCCACAGGTGGCTATTTAAGTGTACGTTGGATACAATTAACTGAAATTCAGCATTCAGACCCCTCAATCACACAAGTCGTATTTAAGTTCTCAGTAGCCCCATGGGGCTGGTGGCTACCACATTGGGCAGCAGTGGCTGAACATTTCCATCATCACAGAAGATTCTGTTGGACAGTGATGGAGGGTGTCTAAGGGGCCTCGTAGCTCTGTCACTGCGGATCTATAGGGAGGCTGGGTCCCACAGTCTCTGCCTGCCTCCTGCTAGGAGCTGCCAGCCCCTCCCTCCATGCTGGGTCCCAGGGCCTCAGCCTGCCTCCTGCTGGGAGCTGCCAGCCCTCCCTCCATGCACAGGGCCCTGGACTTTCCCCACTGTTCTTTCTGTGAATCACCGGGCCCTGCAGGACTTCCCTGTTTCACCACACCCCCACCCCGGGCTCTTCAGCGAGGCCTCCCAGCGTCCTTCCCAAGACAGCGTCAGGGGAGTAATTATGAAACCCACATGTGTCATTTACTGGGTGACTTTGGGCAAGTCACTTAACTTCTCCAAGTCTCTGTCTCCTAAATTAATAAAACTGAGCTGCCCGTGCCCGCAGGGTTGCGGCAGGAAGTAGATGAGAAGGGGCTTCGGGCGGTTAGTGTCTGGCACATAATAATTGCTCAGTGAGTGGCAACTCTCATTACCATCAGGTTTTGACTTAATACCCTCGAGGCGTGTGATCAGCTTCCAGACGAACTGGGCTTAGGGTTTCTCTTGAGTTCTCCAGCCCAAGAGCCTGGGTCGCACCACACCTCAGGCCTCAGTTCCCTTGTCTGTAAGGCACTCCTTAAACTGTGTTGTGACCCGAGACCTAGCCGTGCAGGGCAGAGGGCGGGCTGTCCAAGGGCTCCTGCCCCTCTTCTGTGTGGCCACTATAACGGGAACCTGCGAAGAACAGGGGAGCCCCAGGGGTGCCAGTGTGCCTGCACTCGTTCTGTCCTGAGAAGTCCTGGGCTGCCCTGCAGGCAGCTGTCTGTGTCCTAGCCCTGGAGCAAGGGCAGGGTGGGCGGGGGGAGCCCAACATAGGTGCGCACTTTCATGTCTCTCTTGGGAAAGGAGCTGTACGCTACATTTTGGACTCCGGAAGCCCTCTAGGCGGCTTGTCCAAGAATGCCTCCCTTCTGAGGTCCATGGATAGTTTGTTGGGGTCCGTGAGCCCCCAGCCTGTGTGGAGTGCATTTGCCAGGCAGAGGGTCTCTGAGCCGCATTGTGTGGAGGCGGCCTCGGGGGCCAGCAGCCCGGCGGAGGCGGACTGGCAGGATAAGGCCCGCGGGTCCAGGCCCAGCTTCCAGCTGTCCGGAGGGCTCCTGGAAGGACACTCAGTGAAAAGAAATCCTCAGAGATGGGGGAGGTCCCAGGAGCCAGTGAGCTGATTTGTCTCACACCTTAGGGCTTGACAACAGCTGGGTGCTGGACTCCGGAAGGCTGGACAGCATCAGGCCCAGCCTCGGAGTCTGAGGCAGCCACAGTCTTGGGGATCAGACCTCATGCACCTGGGGCTGCAGGGCCAGGTCACGTGGCTTCTGAGGGATGTGTCTCCTTGGGGAGAATTTTTGGAGGAGGTGAGGGCTGGGTATTCCCAGAGAAGTGGGTATGGAGAGGAGTTCCGGGTGGAGAGGGCATGGTCCTCCCATGGCTCCCCGCTATTAGGGACTGGAGGCCCTCACGCCTCAGAGGCTACCCCCCGCACCCCGGCCCTGACATCCTTGTTCACCAGCATCTCTCCCCTTCTCTCCTGTTTGTTCCACACAAGGTCCTCTAACCCCCTCTAAGCCTCAGTTTCCTCATCTGTAAAATGGGGGAATAGCACCCATCTCATCAGGTCGTGGAAAGATTAAAGAGTATATTCTAGCTGCAGCTTGGAACACAGCACTGGGACCTGCTCAGCCCTGAGTAGGCATCAGCTGTCCTGCTGCTCCGTCATGGGTTTCCTTGTGCTTTGCTGGGTCCGTTCCTCTGGGGACACACCCTCCTGCTTCCCCTCCTCGTAATCCTCCATCAGAGCCCAAGTCTGCCCACGTGCTTCCCCACCCTTCCCTCCACCTTCTCCTTGGTCCCCGCACAGGGCTCCCTCACCGTTTGCTGGCTTCAGCCCTCACATGTATCTGCTTTTCATTCGCCAACATCAGGTCCCCAAAGTTCGTGGGCAGTTTTGGAAGGCCCTGGGTCAGGGGAGGACAGACACCACTGTCCTGAGGGGTCTCAGGGCAGTAGCACCCAAAGCAGAGGAAACCCCCCACCCCCCACCTTATTGGACCCAGGGCAGCCTTACCACTGGGTCTCTAATGACTTCTGCCCCAGGGAGACAGCCCGGCCCATGGAGCGGGGTGCTCAGAGGTCAGCATCAGGACAGGAAAGCGAGCAAGGACCAAGCGGTGGCTTCATTTTTTGAGCACAGGCCCTGGCTCCTGCTGTCCAGACCACTTTGATCCTTGAAACAGAAATGGGTCCTCCGCTCTCTCCGAATGCCCCTGCCCCAAGGCGCCACTGAGCAGAAGAGGGATCATCACCACCCATCCACCCTCCTGACCCCACCCTGCACCCTGGGAGCAGTCCCCACAGCCCACCCACCTCCCTGGAATTAAGCCTCCCAGCATCAGTCCTGTCAGGGGCCGATAATCCTCTCAAAGCTTTGTGTGGTGTTATACCTTCTCTGAGAAATACGTTTGATGACCTGGATAAGATCTTTGTCCTCGGGTTACAGCCCCGCCATGGAGGTTTCCTCTCAGGTTGTGGCTTCCTGATGAACGTGGGGGTGCTTCCGGGATGGATCTGGCCACCCACAGGCTGGGTTCCCCAGATGTCTCCCTGGCCTTAGACACCTGTTACCTGAAGCCTTGCTGGCACCCTACCCAGGTGGTCAGGAGCTTGTGATTCCCCTTAGCCACTGAGTTGCCTCTTCTGTAAAATGTGGGCCCCCTTACTTTCTAGGAGTCCTGGAGCAGGCGTCCTGCCAAGGCACTGCACTCATGCCCTCCACACGTGTGCGCACGCCTGTGCCCTCTCTGGGTTCACTGTGAGGTTTGCACGGGAATGTTTTGTTTCTTCAAGTTCATGAAGCGCATGTGCGCTCAATCATGTCTGACTCTGTGTGACCCCATGGACTGTAACCTGCCAGGCTTCTCTGTCCATGCAATTCTCCAGGCAAGAATATTAGAGTGGGTTGCAGTTTCCTGCTCCAGGGGATCTTCCCTAAACTCAAGGATCGAACCCGCCTCCCCTGCGTTGGCAGGCAGATTCTTTGCCACTGAGCCACGGGGGAAGCCCCTCCAGTTCATGGCTATAGCTCATTCAAGTTTGTATGTTCTGCATCCAAGTAGGCAAAAACTACACATTAGTATGTTTTGAATGAATGAACGAACAACTGAAGAGCTGGCTTTCGGTTGGGCACTGTGGGGCATGTGCAGAGAGACAGGGGCTTCCTGCCCTCTGGGAGCTTAAAGTCCTCAAATGATGATGGCAATTCTGGAAGGCACCAGGTGAACAGGGCCGTCTGTGAAGTGGGAGTGTGCCTGTTGCAGGAGAGTATAAGATGGAATGCTGGAGAATCTTACATGGGTTTTGCATCTGCGTACATACATCATGTACCACGAGATTGGACAGGCATGTGTCCAGACTATTGGATGAGTGTATATGATGGTGTTCTTGTGGGTTTGTGTAGATTTGTGAACTTGGAGGATGTTGAGAGTGTCTGTGATGTGGGAGGGGCACCTTGGGAGCTGCATGGCATATGCGTGTAAGAATTAGCAAGTCCTGTTCCCTCTGGGGCAGGCAGGTGCCCACCATGGTGGGCAGTGTCAGGGAGAGGCTGTGCGGCCAGCCCCTCCAGTTACCAGTTGTGTGAACTCAGGCGAGTTACTGAAGCTTTGAGATGCCTCAGCCTCCACAGAATCAGGGTGGTCACAGCAGTGACCTCCAGGTGTCTGTGAGCACCCCCCACATCCATGTGCCTGGCACAGGGGATGCGTTTCATGAATGTTAATTGTTATCATTATGCTGGGGTAGGGGGGACGGTCCCCCAATAGGCCTGGGGGCCAGGACAAAGGCAGGCACTGCATCTGGACCTTTCCTGCCCCTTCTCCCATGCAGGCACGCCCTTAGCCCACTCAAACCAGAGGGAAGACACAGTGTTCCGAGAGGGGGCCCAATCCAAGGCTCTAGGGATGTTCTTCCTCCCCAGACACAGCTGAGGGCATCGGGCTCCGCAGCCCTCTCCCTGCACAACTTGGGGACTGGAGGAGGGGCCTGGGAAGGCTCCTGGAACCTACCCCAGAAGTCACTTCCCATCCTCCGGTAGCTGACTGGACCCTCCCAGACCTTCAGGAAAGGCGTCTCATGGTTTCCTGGTGAAATCAGCCCTGGCTATCTACAGCTTCCTTCTGCCTGTCTCAGGGATGGCAGAGAATTCTCTGTTCTCAGAGGTGCCTGCAGAGAGAGACTTTCAGGTGGTCATTGTTTCCGAGCACAGTAGAGTCTGGAGACCATCGGGAAGTCACTCGCCTCTCGGGGGCTCTACTTTCCCATTCTGAAAACCGGGTGGTTGACTCCTGTCATGCTTAGCACCAGGATGAGTCCAGACTGAGTCTCCAAGCCTCACTGCCCCATCTCTCGGGCCAGCGCCTCCCTCGGTTGGCCTGGCTCCTTCTCAAGCAGCCCTGGCTTCTGCCCTCCAGCCTCGGCCTCCTGTCAGCGGCTCTGCAGATTCACCTGGACCGCTCTGCCCCTCTGGGGGGTCGTGTGGGGAGGGGGGACACTCCGGCCAGGAGGTCTTACCTTACACTTCCCACCCAGAGTCCTGACTCCAGGGTGCTAAATAAACAGAGGTCAGACGTTGGCTCTGAGATTACAAGTGGGAGCAGGGAGTAAAAACATCTGGTTTCTAGAGTGCTTCAGGGTCCAGAAGGATGCTTCCACTTGTGTGGCACCATCTCTCCCCTGGGACAGGGGATACAGTTGCTGCCAACATTGGGCAGACACGGGGGCTGAGGGTGGGCGGGGGTTGTTGCGTGGTATTGAGGCTCCAGCTCTGGCCTCCCACCTTCAGAGTGCAAGTCTTTGGCCCGCCAGAGACCTTCCTGTCCCTTTCCCTGACAGAGCCTGAAGGGCGGAGGGTCCAGACCATAGGATCCCAGGCTTGGTTAGGGGCTGAGAGGAGACCATGACCCTAAAAGGTAATCCACCTGCTAATCACCCAGCCTTCCCTGTGTGGACGTGCGGGTCTGCACATGCGCGCATGCACACACATTAACTCATGGCCCTTGGGGGTCCCTCTCCACTTAGACAACTTCATTGTAGCTTAAATTCTCATTTTAGCCAACTTTGTTTTTAATGTTGAACAACTGTCTCTTGTTTGTATATATTTCAGAAGTGAGGTCCCAGGGGAGAAGCAGTCTGTTTTTTTAAGCTGAATCCTGGAAGTCCAATTAGGAGTGATTGTTCCACTTCTAAGGTTTTTCCAGCGGCTGCCTGGTATGCCCTGCCGAGCCCCTAATTAGGCAGCCAGGGCACCCCAGTTCACGGCCCAGCCCGACTGGGAGGTGGCCTGTTTGAAGGCCGGGCCAGGGCAAGTTCAGGGCCTGAACCTGGACTCAGGAGGTCTTACAAGAGACAGGAAGGGTCTTGTCCGTTCAGGACAGGGAAGGCTTACTGCCCTCCATCCCAGGGCTCTCACCGCCTTGGAGAACAACATGCAGGGCTCAAAAACAGAGTTGAGGCACCCTGGGTTGGAGAAAGCCACCTCGTCGGGTCAGGCTGGCCTTCTTGCCCACACCGTCGAGTGGTATTCTTGCTCTGGGCACTGCGAGGTCAGCTGTGATAGGGCCCAGCCTGCCTGTCACCCGTTCACTGTTCATTCACTGAGCTGGTTCGAGCCAGCTGTGGGCCACCACAGTGCTGTGTCACAGCAGTGTGACACTCAGTACCGTGGGGCCAGGAGAGGAGGATCCAGCCAGGTGAACCCCAGACAGGCTTTCCTGGAGGGGGGCGGGGGCAGAACCATGAAATACAGAGAGTGGTTCAGACAGGTGTAGAGAACCAGGCACCGCAAGGAGAGCTGGCAGAGGCAAGGGGCGTCGGGCCTGGAGGCTTTAGAAACCAAACACTTAATGCTTTTGGCCAGAGTCGTGATTTTCAACACATTGCCTGATGGTCTCTTTTGCTGGGGAAGAGGAGCATGTAGTAGAAAATAAACATATGCCCTCAGCCAAGCTCAGTCTGCAGCCTAGGGGTTTGTCGAGCTGCACACACAGCTGGTGCCTGCTCGCTCCCTGCGGGCCGTTGGCCTCCAGCCTGGGCTGGCTGGGTCCTGTGGTGCCATGGAGTGCCCACGGCCGCCTGGGAGGCACTGCCGCTCGCCCCTGCAGCCTCTGGGAGGTTCAGGTTTCTGCCCCCCAGGTGGGTGGCTCCCCCCACCCCCACCCCATTCTTCACAGCACACAACTCACAACGCTGCCCTGGTCCTGCCACCTGAGCCCCCCAGGTGCCATCTGCCACCCTGTTTCCAGGTGGCAGGTAGGCGGCCTTGGGGCAGGGGCAAGTAGAACGCAGGCAGATCCCAGATGGGGCAGGTGGTGCCTGGCCTGCTACTTGGCACCTGGGTTGTCCCCACCTCCCTAGGAATGGATGAGAGCAGGGCTGGTGAAGTGTGGGTGCGTGGAAGGGGGTGCCCTCTCTCTTGGCATCTCTGCATACGTGGGCAGTAGGACCTGTCTGGCACCTCTGGAGCACCCGAATATCTGACATCTCTGTCTCGAGCTTGGCCGTTCCCTCGGCGTCCCTGCCTGCCTCCCTGTCTCTCCATCCACACCGTCCACATCTCTCTCACTGTCCCTGCATCCCTGTGTCCCTCTGTGTCTCTCAGTTCTGAGCTGGTGAGGGTATCTTTGCCGTCAGAGACACCTCCCCCCGACAATGAGTTGCTCTGCTTAATTTCATTTTCCCGGGGCTCCAACTCACAGAAATAAACCCTCCCTCCCAACCCCTGCACTTTTTTGATTTAACAAGCCTGCTGGAAAACAATAGTGATTTCCGCATCGATCATAAACAGAAGTGATTACCATACAATTACAGCCTGAACCGGCAGCCTCCATGCAATCACTGAGCCGCATTGTAAATAGGAAGACAATTGCCTGCAGAATTACCCCCAAATTGGTTTAAGTGGCAACAAAAGAGTGTTGGCATTTTGGCATTTTGGGGAGGGGTGTGGGTGGGGGGAAATGCCAGTGGTCCTGGCAGCAGAAGGTCTCCACTGGTGTCTTCCTTTCCTTTGTGGAGGTTGCCTGGTAGGGCGAGCTGCCGGCCACCTTCCCCCACCTCGTTATTTTTCCTTTAATTATTGCTCCTTGCTCATCTTGGTACTGTTTGTTACAAACTCCCTTTATACTAATGTGTGAGTGGCTAAGTATGCCTTCGACTGGGCCAGCAGAGATGGGTGAGTCTGGTGGGAGAGGGTGTTCAGGGGAGGCTTCCTCAAGTCCCCTGATTTCCCCTCTCCCCAGCCCCATCTCATCTCTGCCTCTTCCAGGTCACTTCATCCCTCTAGGCTCTTCTCCTGGCCTGGCTCCCACCTGGAGCCAGATGGGCTTCTCTCCCCATCTCCCAGCCCAGTGGTGCTCTCCTGCCAGGAGCCTCCTGCCTTCCATCCAGAGCAGCCTACTCCCTCCTACAGCTGTAGCATGTCCCCTGTATCTTCCCCAGACACCCTGGCCAGCTGGGAGCCCCCGTGCCTGGCCCAGTGAGCCAGGGCAGCCCACTCCTGGGAGCCTGCCAGCCACCCCCGTGGCAGGTTCTGGGAGGAGCTCACAAAGCAGGCCTCCAGTGACCCGGGCCTGCCCCTTTCCAGCCTCTGATTTTATGACGAGTCCTCTGCCGGCGGCAGGCCATCTCTTGAATGTCTGGAGACTGGACTCCTGAGCTCCAGCTGTTTCTGTGGGGCGGAGGCGGGCAGGGGGGCTTGTCTTCCCTTAGGGAGGTGATTTCTCTCCAGGGTCAGGCTGCTCTGAAGTTACCGAGAAAGCTTGTCCACTGGCATGCTTAGATTCTATCAGATTTGTCCAAATCCAGGTTAGAAGTGTTTTTGCATGTTCTATCTGATCCTTACAGAAGGATTAGGGCGTGCTGGTGATTTTATTCTCATTTTTGATGGAGGTGTGATGTGGCTGGCACCAGGTCACACAGACTACCAGTGAAGGGCGAGGTCTTCAGGTCCGTACTGGAGTGCTTGTTTCTGAAAGCCGTCTCTCCAGCCTTCCCAGACGTACAGGATGCAGGCTAGGGGGCGACTCACCCCGTCTCTGACCCGCTCTGAGAGCTGGGGACAATGCCGGTGTTGAACAGGTCCCAGTGCCGACGCTTGCAGGTGCTGAGTTCTGCTCGCACACTCAGGAGCGCCCCTCATCCCCACTTCAGCCCTGCAAGGGATGGCCAGGCCCCCGCTGAGGACACGTGACTCTCAGCGCTCAGGTTTCTGGTGAAACTGGCTTGAGCCCATGTGTGCCAGCCTTCCAGTCTGTGCAGACTGACATCCTATAAAGCAGAAGGCAGCCCAAGGTCCCCAGGCTCCCCCTGCGGTGTCATGGAGACCCCCTGTGTGGTTGTCCTCTTTCAGAGTCTCAGGAGGGGGCCCCATCTACAGTTGGTATATTTAAAAACCTTTTGTTTTTTTGGTCATGCCTCACAACATGCAGGATCTTAGTTCCCCAACCAGGGATCGAACCTGTGCCCCCTGCTTTTAGGCACAGAGTCTCAACCACTGGACCTCCAGGGAAGTCCCTAGGGTTGGTATATTTATAACCCAAAGTTCTGGCGGCTGTCCCAGTGCTGCCCTGCACTGGGAGGGGCTGGGGCGACTCTGGGGTGCCTCTGTGTACCTGGCACCCACCTTGGCACTGGCATTGAAGGGTCCAGTCCAGAGGGCAAGCTGGTCTGCACACTGTGGTGGTCTCTGCCTACCCAGCTGATGTGCCCTCACATGCCCTGTCCCCGGGCCTTTGCTCCTGCTGCACGTCTGTTGGTTAACCAGGTATTCAGTGGGGAGCCAGGGAGTTCAAACCCACAACAGCCTAGACTCAAGCTATGTCTGCCACATCACGGTTTGTGTCATCCTAACCTCTGAATTTTGCTTCTTTTTCTTTAAAACGAGAGTGTCCGCCCTGCTGGACAACTCAACGGTAGTGGTGACCATGTTATCAGATAACCACTGCTGTTATCCTTGGCCTCAGAGGAGGAGGGGTCCAGCCTTCAGTGAGCAAGTGTCACATGCAGAGCTTAGGGCTGGGCATTTGAAGGCTGCCTGGTTTGACCCTTCACCACAACCCTGAAAAAGCAGCTACTGTTGTATCTGCGGTGTCCTACACAGGAGCCAGAGCCCCATGTGGCCGGTCACACTCAAATTTAATGAAGTAACATTAAATACAGTGTAAAACTCCGCTCCTCAGGACAGCAGCCTTGTTCCAAACGCTTAATAGCCATGCGTGGCCTGTGGCCCCTCTTCTGGGCAGCGCGGAGATGGAACATTTCCATCACTGCAGGAGTTCTGTTGGACAGGCTGCCCTGTGTTGCCATTCCCTTTCTCGGGTGTGAAGTTGAGGACTAGATCAATGACGGGTCATACTCAGGGTCCCAGCTGGTGGAGTGGGAGCTGGGCTGCAAACCTGGGCCCCAGGTGTGGGACGCACTGAGCTCTCCTCGGTTGCCAGCTCACATACCTCCTCACGCGCCCTCTGTGGGCCCCTCCAGGCCAAGGACTGTGTCTCCTCGGAACCCTAGTGCCCATCCCACGACCTAGCCCAGACTGGGCATCTGGGGCGGTGTTTGCCGAGAGCATGATGGAATGAATGACCGAGTGAGCACTGCCTGCTGAAACTTGGGGCATGCTTCACTCCCCTCCTGCAGAAGGACGTGCAGAGCCAGCTGCTGAGGAGTGATGGATGGCCCCTCTCCCGAGATAAATGTGGCAGTCAAGGTAATCGGATTGTGTGTGACGGTCTCATTTGTAGGCGAGGGTAGGAAGCGCCCAGCCATGCCTCGCCCCAGCCGCCCATATTAGTTTAATCAAATGCCCAGTATCTCAATGACTGGGCCCCAGTGATGGATGATGTGAGCTTTGCTAAATGCTGTTGCCCTGTCAAGCCCAGCTTCTCAAGGCCCTGCCAGGCTCCAAGGCTCTCTCGTTTGTTTTTTCTTGCTTGGTTATCTCCGAGTGGGGCAAGGAGGAGGGGGCTAGGGCTCTTCCGTCTGTCTTAATTCTCTGGCTTTTCATGGAGGAGGAGGAAGTGGCTGGAGCTGGGTGATGAGTGAGATGGAGTCACCTTCTGCTTCTTCTGAGAAGCCTTCCCGGGTGGCTGCAGGCAGTCTTGGGGAGCCTGAATCCCCAGAGCCCTTTAATCTAGGACTCACCATGCACTCTGCCTTCTGTCTCGTGCAGACGCTCCCCTCCCCTGTGATAGCCTTTTCACTCGTCTCGAGGGGTATACCAGAAGTTCTTCACTTTAATGTTGAAAAATTCTCAACTTCTCCATGTAGTTAGTGATTGTTGTGTTCTCTTTGAGAGTCTTCCTTAGTCCCAGAGTCATGGAGATATTTCATTTTCATGGAGGGGGTTTCTTCCATATACCATCTCCAGACAATGTATTATTTTACTAATTTTTTTTTGGTCTGTGGTGTGAGGTAGGGGTCAAGTTTCCAGTCCAGCCATTCTGGGCTCTATGTGCCCAGACCAGGCTGAGTCCTCGGTTGAAACAAGGAGTAGAAAAAGCACGTTCCTGTCTTCCAGGAACAACGATCAGTTTGAGCTGAAACTTGTATTCTTAAAAAGGAGGCTGAGCTCAGCATGTATGACATGCCACCCTCTGGGTCGAGGTGGGGTCGCCCCTGCAGACCCAGGCCGGACCTGTGAAGGTGCTCCTGGTGAAGCTGATCATCACCTGTGCGTCAGGTATTGTTCCAGGCACAGAGGTGTGGCAGTGAATACAGCAACAGAAAAAAGGAAGACCTTTTGCTCCAGGGCAGGGAGTGGGGTATCAGATGAGACATGAAATCAAGTAGAAGGCAGTAAGTGCCGTGGAGAAGGATTGAGCAGGGGAGGCTAATAGAGTCAGGTGGTGGTGTAGATATTGCCACCTACAAGCTAGAGAGGTCAGGGAAGCCCTCCCTGAATAAGCCGGTAAGGGCTGAACCATGTGAATATCCAGGGCAGGAAACTTCCAGGCAGATGGTGTAAAGACCACGATACATGTCAATGACGGAACAATTCTGGAAGGAAAACCAAAGCCACGAGCACGATTTCCCTGGTGGGAGGAACTGAGCTACAAGACTGGGGAGTTGGGACTGCGTTTTTTAGAACATATCTTGTTTCTGCTTCTGTATATTTTTAATCACATGCACACACTACTTCTTCAAAAACTACCATTGAAAAGTAAAGAAGGGAGGGTGGGTAAGTGCTAACAGCGAGGTGGAACCATCAGATGTCATAGCAAAACTGTGGAGTCGAAGGCCGACAGATGTGGGTCCTAATCCCTCTATCTGAAATGATAGCTTTCTAAGGAGACTATGTGTGCATTATTTAAGTAAATGAAAGTCATTTTATTAATTAAAAATAAGTAGATCTCACTCGATTGTTCTGGCTGGTTGTTGTTGGGCAGGTTCCACCTCTCTGAGTGCCAGTTTCCTCCTGGAAAATAGGGGTAGTGATAGTGCCATCACGGGATTGTTGGGAAAATGGATGGAGAAGAAGAGCGTGTCAAGTTTCTGCCTGGCCTGGACTTGACCTTCCCGAAGGCATGTCCCTGCGTGAGCTGGCCCTCTGCAGGGCAAAGGCAGAGACTACTGTCCTCAGATTCTCCGAAAGCTGCAGGAAGGCCCGGGCTCTGCATTCCAGCTCGCTCAGAGGCAGGTGAATTTGCTCTGAACCCCGAGACCAATGGCCATCCAAGACCCCATGGAGGGCCCGTCAGAGCCCCCTCAGCTCGCCCAACAAGAGCCTGCTCTGCTGGGAGCAGCTTGTCTTCTCCAGCTGGTCATCTGGCTCCGACACCCCTCCCTGCTCCCTGTCTCCTTCTCTCTGGGTGCTGTGTTCATTTTTTCATGGCTTCCCTCAGAGGCAGAAGGCAGAGTGCCGTTTCCTGCAGGGAGAGAGCAGGCGCTGGAGCAGGGAGGAGGGAAGGAGGCAGCACTGCGTGGTGATTAAACACTGCAGAGGCCTAAACAAATGGCGACTCCCTCCCCCAGCTGCTCTGGGAGAGAAGCAGGGAGCCGCCTGAACTGCAGATGGCCCAGGCTGCTGTCAGCCCCCGCCTGCCTACTTGGAGCTGCCCTGAGGGCTGTTTCCGGGGAGCCATAGAGATGCTGAGCCCTGCAGGAGTCAGCTCAGTCCTGATGGCCCCCAGGAAGCAAGCCCCCAGGCAGGGAGGTCTCAGGGCCGCACAGATAACACGCCTGTGAGTGGTGGAGGGGAGACCTTTACGAGGAGGCAGCTGTATCAGTAGTGACCTCTTAAAGTGTCGCCCTGAGTGAGATGGTGTGTGCAAAGTGGCCAGGACAGCGCCTGGTCTGAATCAAGTTCTCGGTCCACGGAAGCCACTGTCAAGGTTGCCCTTTGGGCTTCCCTGGCAGTCTAGCGTTTAAGACTCCGAGCTCTGGCTGCAGGATGTGCACGTTTAATCCCTTGTCAGGGAACTAAGATCCCGCATGCCATGTGGCCAAGTATGTATGACCTAGATTGGCCGGTCACACCTCAGAACAGCTGGGTGAGACAGGTTGACATGCAGGTGAGGAAGCTGAGGTACGCGCACATCTGCTAGGGTGTTGCCCAGGAGCACCCAGTTCACACAGTAGGTCAAACCCAGGCCCACCCACCTCTGCCCAGTTTTATTTCTCCTGGCCTGATGCCTGGAAGAGAGTCCAGGGTCAAACCTCCAGAGCCTTGAACACAATGATCAGGGGGAATCAGCAGCGTAGTCAGAGGCCATCTGTCAGTCACTCAATCCTCCTGGCTGGAGAGCTTGTATGAAGGGGAGCGGGAGGAATGCCCTCCCCCCACCCAGCCCCTGCTCATGCAGAAAATGGCAACTGAGCTTAACCATCAGGCTAGAGCAGTGGTTCTCAAACTGGGGTCCCCAGCCCAGCAGCCTCAGCATCACTTGAGAACTGGTTAGAAATGCAAATTCTTAAATTCTACCCCAGACCCACTGAATGAGAAACCCCACTAAGAGTGAGACCCAACATTCTGGGTTTGAACAAGCCTTCCAGATGCTTCTGATGCACAGGCAGGACCAGGGACCGCTGGCCTGGAAACCCCGGTGCTTCAATCCTGCCATGGCACTTCACCATCCAGGCCACACTTACCTAGACATCACCAGGTGTGCTACACTCCGAGTGACAGGTGCAGCCAGGAAGTGCTTGATGTAAATGGAATTCTTATAAATGAATCTTATTTTCATTGCAACGAGGCAGCTGGATATTTAAAGAAACCTCACAGAGAATCATTTCATCACATAAAGGAGCTTCTGCAAGGAGAAAACTCCTCTCTCGTTTCCTGCCCCGCTTCCCCCAAAGTGTTCTATAAATTCTGTCTCTATGTCAGGTTTTCTTTGAATGGTGTGTACCTACACATAAATAAAACAGGCAGACAGCCTGCTATATGAATGGCAGATAGTCTCCAAAATACATCAGGAACCCCTGCCTTTTAGACGGAGAACACCGTGGAACAAATGGAAGCCAGTTCGGTGTGTGGGGGCAGTTGGGTCATCCACTGCCAACCCCTGCTAAGCACCTGGAGGGGGTTGTGATAGCCAGGCATGGGTGGTTGCCAGGGTTCCAGCAAATACCCACACTCAGGGGTTCTCACAAAATAGTGGAGTGGCCAATTAGGAAGCTAAGACATAGACACTTTGAAATGTGCAGGCAGTTGGCTGCCCTTGCGGGATAAGGGGATAAGAGAAAACCCTGCCACACAGTCTGGATAGGGAACCCACTGGAGGGTTGTCATCTCCCATAGTGCGGGGTCAGGAAGTAGCATCTGCCTATGCCACCAAATGCCACCTATGGGGCCAGGTCAGGTACCCTTGAGCTGATGTCCAGAGTGACTACAGCTGGAGCAGCCTGTCCCCCCTCTAAGCCATCTGCCCAGTGCTTGGGCCTCCCCCTACAAGCCTGGAGCTGGGAGTGGCAGGTAGGGACCGCTGTCGCATTTCTTGCACCAGGAACTTGAGATCCTTTGAGGTTAACCAGGTAACTCATTCAGGGGAAGAAGGGAGTGGGGTGGGGTCCACATAGTTGGAGGCAGGAGAGCTGGAGGTCTGGTGAGGAGCTTTTTCCAGAATCTGCTCTTTCTGAAAGAGCAGTGAGTGACCTGAACCCGACTCCCAGTGATCAAAGATCACCAGCAAAGTGCCGCCTGCCCCCGCATCTCTGTCCTGCCCCTGCCACCACACCAGAGGTCTCCGTGGCCACTCTGGGAGGTTTTCCAGGTGGTTTCTTTATAGAAACCCTGAGGCTCTGAAACAAGGCGGTCGACCCTGGCTTTATGAGCCCAGACTGGGTGGAAGGAAACTGCCATCTGAGGGTCCTTGGGTCTGTGGCTGGCTCCTGGCTCCCACGGGAAGAGCCGAGGGCCTGAAATTAGACAAATGGGCCAGAGCAGATGGAGAGAGTGCTCAGACTCACAGCCTTCTGGCCCTCTACAAAGGTGGAAGGCTGTGTGTTTGGTCTCGGGGGTCTGATTGGCCAAGGCCTGACCCCACATCAGCCTCTCCTTCTTAAACTGGGAGCAGGAGGACGCAGCCAAATGGAGTGCACAGCTGGGAGGCCTCAGGAAAGTGAAGTGCCCAGGGAAGAAGTTGATTCCTGTGGCCTCTCCATACCCTCGGGCTCCCTGAGTGGGGAGCAGCAGGCAGCAGTGTTTAACCCCCGGAGAAACTGTCCATGGAGTAGAGGACAGCTGTCCAGGTGGCCAGTAGGAATGAGGGGCGTGGTCTCTGCCAGTAAGCAGGCGGGTGTGGCTCCCATCTTGTCTTGCAAATGCACTGGGAGTGTCACCCCGGGGCTGGTGGCTTGGGCAGACCGTCCTCCCCACCCTGGGCCTCTGGATCTCCTCCATCCTGCTCTAGGGCTACTTCAGAATGAGAGGGAGGTGGGGAGACTCTTGGCTCCCAGCTCACACCACTCCCCAGCCCCCATGGATATTCTGGTTCATGCTTGGGTAGCCAGAGAGGTCTGTCCTTTTGGAACTTAGGTTCTTCTGGAATCTGGGGTCAAGTGCACAGAGGCCTCCTGGCCTCGGTCCATTGTGGAGGTGGCTCAGGGCACCTCCCCTCCTCAGAACACTTGCTTTGCTACTAATGCTGCATAATTTTCAACTGAGATGGTCTAGATCTCCACACTCAGCCCACCACCAGCAAATATCCCAGGTCCTGGCCTGCCACAAGCTCAGGTGTGTCCAAACCAGGTTAGCTAGCTTCTCTGTGACCCCTTACCTCCAAGATGGGAGCTGTGACTTCCCGGCCATCAGGTGGCTTATAAAAGTCCAAGGCGGGGGCAAAAGTGTGTGAGCCAGTGCTCCTGCGGGGTTCTGTACATGGTGGCAGTGCCCTACCAGCTGTTCTCGGCAAATAGCAATGCTTCTTTGGCCGTTGCCCTGTCCAGGCCCATCCCAGTAGGTCTGCAGGGCACCCCTGAGAAGAAAGGCTCATCGTCTTTCTGATGAAACCCCCAACCCCACCTTGAGCTTGTTTCGGGCATCTTTCCAATTGAATCTGAGTTATTCACAAGGCCCAGAGGATAGTGTGAGGTGGACAAGGAATTTTCCGGGATGGGATTTTCCTAAAGTTCACGGACAGGCTCAACCTGTCTGACTTCTCTTGGGTCCCAGAGCATCCTCCGCCACGGGGTTGACAGACAGCAGAACTGGTTTGGGAATCAGCTGTCCCCAGCTCCAGATCCCCCAGAGTTCAGTTCCCAGGGTGAGTTCACAGGCTTGGAGACTCCTGGCTCCTGCCACCCCAGGCAGCCCATGGGGAGAGGGGGTGGGAACATTGGTGGAGCCTTCCCGAGGGAGGGACAGCCCAGAGGCCCTCTCCTGCCTGCCTGGACCACAGGACTGCAGGTGATAGGATCTGCCTGGGGAAGCAGGCAGGGCTGGGTGGGCCGGGCCACAGGCCTCTCTGCAAATCCTGGGACTGGGTACCACCCCCCTGGTCAATCTCCCTGCACGTGGGGCCCGAGTGTAGGTGGGTGAGGGGCAGCCAGGAAGAGCTGGAGAGGAACAGGGTCACTCACAGCCAAAGGGCCAGTCGTCGATCCTTTCTTGTTTTGACTTTCTTTCCCACAGTGATGGGAGATGACAGAGCTGGCCGCAAAGTGTGGGAATGATCTAGAAATGCCAGAAGCTGTTGAAACTCAGGACAGTGTGCTGCTGGTGCCAGCGTAATGATGCAGCCATTTTGCAGGAGAGCAGGGTTTTCCCTCAAGGAAAACATCTCTGGTTTTATGTTCTAGGGGTCAGCTGTCAGGGTCACCCAAGTTCAACCTACAAGCCCCCAGGGAATGACATTTCCTGTAACCACGGGGAGGTTCTCACCTGTCAGTAGTCCCAGTTGCTGAGGTTGAGTCCTGGCCGCCCACCCACGTCCCCGGGCCCTGTCACACCTGGATCCTGTTGTACACTGGCATTTGCAGGACCAAGAGGAGAGGATTAGGAGGGGTCCTCTGGGGACAGGGCTGCTTCATGGGGAACAGATTGTAGAAAGCACAGGCTCTCACCTTTCTTTTACATAAGGCCCAGAGAGGGAAGGAAGTTACCCGAGGTCACACAGGACGCTGGTAGCAGACCAGGGACAGTGCACTGGGGTGGTGCCGAATCTTGGGAGGGGGAGGTGGGTGGGAGGCATCTCTGGAGGATGTACCTTCTCTCAGATAGGTGACATCACTGACTTGTGGGGGTGAAAGGGAAAGCATCCAAGACCAGCAGTGGAGGCGCTGCTTGGATCACCTCTTGGGCCTCAATTTCTGCCCCATAAAACACGGACAGCCTCATCCTTGGCCAGCCGCTCGCTGGGCATCGTGAGGCTGCAGTGAGGCAGAGGGCACCAGCCGGCTGGGAAAGCAAGAGGCCTGTTCGTATGCCACTCCGTGATCCCATTAGGTCCTCCCCATCCGTAGTGCGGTGCTCTCGCCCCATTTCACAGATACACACGTGGCCCCAGCTGCCCGCTGGGTCAGACCGCCACAGCACCCAGCCCTGAGTCGCGGCCCCCCGCCCTGACGTTCTGTGGTCACATGTATCCGGTGCCGCTTCCTGGGAGGAGATGATCCAAGAGAACTGGCAGGGAGGAGGCCCTTTGTCTATTTCTGGGGCACCCAGCGGTGGTGCGCCCACAGAGGAGGACAGGCAGGGGGCACCCAGCGATGGTGCGCCCACAGAGGAGGACAGGCGGACAATTCCAGGGACAGCTTTCTTCTCAGGGGTCACGGATCAGAGCAGGAATCCTGAACTTGGCTCCCATCCCGCCTCTTGCTGGACACACAGGGACATAGGGACTGAGGAGGGGCGAGGGTCTGCCTGCCGCCCAGGCACTTTGCAGGCAGGAGCCCACCCAGATTAGCCCCCTGCACTGCATGGCCTCAGCTGAGTCAGAGTGTGTGGCTGCTGGGACGTAATTCCATGGGGGCCCTGGTCTGCCGAATTCAGAGTGTCTGGCAGAGAAAAACACTGGACGTGGTTCCCACTGGGTGCCAAGGAACAGCACCACCCAGAGCACACCCAGTGTGCGGAAAGTGGTGTAAGACTGGGTCCAGGGCATATACGCCTTCTTTGTGCTCCTCCTGGAGATGGGTGAAAGAAATTGTATTTTATTTGAGCTACAGTATGTAGATGGGGAGACAGAGAAACCTCTTAATAACAGAAACAGTAACAGTTTATTCTTACAGTCCTTCCTATATGCTCAGCATCATGTGCGTGCGTGTGTCGTAAGTTGCTTCAGCCGTGTCCAAATCTTTGCAACCCTATAGACTGTAGCCCGCCAGGCTCCTCTGTCCATGGGATTCTCCAGGCAAGAGTACTGGAATGGGTTGCCACACCCTCCTCCAGGGGATCTTCCCAACCCAGGGATGAACCCTCGTCTCCTGTGGCTCCTGCGTTGCAGGTGGATTCTTTACCACTGAGCCACTGGGGAAGCGCGCTCAGCATCACGCTAGCATTTTATAAGTATCAGCTTGTTTAATCCTCATGATGGCTTCGGAGGTAGGTGTTATTTATTATCCCCACTTTACCAAAAGGGGAACAAGAGCACAGAGAGGTTAAGTAACTTGCCCACGGTCACGCAACTGCTAAGTGGCTGAGCTGGGATTTGAACCCAGAAGGCTGGCTGGAGTCTGTGCTCTTAGCCACTCTGCCTTCTAAAAGCAAGAGAGAGCACTTCACAGCTTCCAGTTTGCAGCTGAGACTCGAGCAGAAGACTTGCCATCTTGCACATGTGGTTTAAATCTCAGGCCCTTCCTTCATCTTAGGGCTCCTCACACCAGGCCTGTGAGGAGAGCTTCCTCTTATTGACTCCGCAGTTTACAGATGAGATGGAGAGGCCAGGCCGTCATCATCATCTCAGCAGCCCCCTTCACCCATCCCTCTTGGGCTCTCACTGTGCTTCCTTTTCCCTGCCCGGATCTGCAGAGTAGAAGAACCCTGGTCCCCCGGCACAGGCAGGAGTCCTCGCTGGTTTTCACCCTCCCAAGCTTCCTTGGGCAGTGGCCCCAGGCAGGACCCCATGTTTTGGGAGATAAAAGAAGGTCAGAGGGTAGGAGGGTGTGGCCTGTGTCTAGGAGGCAGAAGGAGGAGCAGCAGCAGCATCTCCAGGGAGCCTGGGGTGAGATGCTCTAGGAAGTCCCTTTGTCATCCTGGGTGTGACGGACGCATCAACATGAACACAGTGCCCACAGCTGGCTCTTCTGCATTAACGAAAGGGTGTTGTTTCTGTCATCTGCTTACCTTTCGTTCCCTATTTGGGCGTGGTCGGCTGATGGGGTGTGCATGTCACAATCAGGTGTCACTTGACTTGGTGGTAGGTTTTGTTTGATGACAGCAGCAACCCGGACACATGGTGAATCAGATTGCATTCAGGGCTGGTGCTCCTGGAACTGGGTCCCTGACCCTGAGGAATGGGGAGCTGCTGGCAGGCTGAAAAGCTATAGGATGCCAGGTCACGTGTATGAGCCTGATCGACTGGGTCTCAGATGCAGTGTGTCCAGTGTCTGACTGTCTCGCCTGTCTTCTGCACACTGGGTAATGTAGATGCAGTACATTTTAATCTGTTAGTGGTGTGTTGGCTTCGTAGCCTGTGCTGGGGGCCAGGGTTGCAGAAGCAAACCCCTGGAATCCTATCCTGGCCCTCGGGGTTCACGCTCTCACTGTAGAACACCCTGCTCCCCAACTTTCCCCAGGTAGCCTGACTCTCAGTGAAATCAGCATGTTTTCTGGGCCTCTGCTGTCTCCCAGGCCCTATGCAGCCTCTGGGGACACAGACTGGAAAGAGGTGAACAGCATACATTTGTGGAAAAATTCCTCCGGCCGCCTTGTAGCGTGTGGGTTGGCAGGAGGCGGGACTGGAGACTGAGATTAATGATAGAACGCACTTGTCATCATTCGGGAGAGAAAGGACGACGCTGCAGAAGGTGATTGGAACAGGCAAGAAGCAGAGGCGGCAGACTGCAAAGATAATCAGGCTGCAGTGACCCAAGGGTGGGGCGGGGTGGCATGCCCATCTTCCCGAGGTGGCTTGAGGTGATCCTGGGGAATTCGAGTGGATCCGGGAATAGGAACTCAGTTGTGGCAGGGAGGAAAGGAGGAGAGGCGGGGAGGAGCCCAGCATGGAGGACTGGTTCTTCTGCCCTGACTCACCAGGCACGGCCCATGGCCAGTCTTCCCTGCTGGGAGAGGGACCACTGAGCTCCTGCTGCCATTTCAGAGGGTCTTGTGTGGATGTAGTAAGCTAATGTATGGAAACGTTTTGAAAATGTATCATTAGTATATTTCATTGCACAGTGAACTCCATTTGCATATTCCCAGGGGCCCTTTCTGCCACACTCTGACTCTTCCTCTCCAGCCCCCTCCAAAAGCACGATTTGAGGGGCTGCTGCCTGGCAGATATGCCTCCTGGGCACCCCGAGCCCTGCCTCATCCTTGAGTCTCAGAAGCCCTCCTTCTCACACACTCACACACTCAGAGCTCCTCTGTTCTCCAGCAGCCTTTTAGCCGCTAAGATGCTCTTTGATACTTAATACGCCTTTGTTTCATTTTGCATGTAGCTTCCCCAGGCTGCAGCACATTTGATAATTCTCCTGCTTGGCCCGCACATCCAGGTCTCTGCACCCTCCTCCCCAGACGGCCTTTCATCCTCCCTGCATCCCCCCACAGCTGCTCCCATCCCTTCCCCATTCCCAGACCTCACCAGGACTGAATATCCTGGCCTCTCACTGTCTTAATATCCCTCTGCTTGCCTTCATAGGGAACAAACGCCTTTTGTATGTGTGTCTCTGTGTGTGTATGTGTCTCTGTGTGTGTGTGTGTGGCCACACGAGTGCCTATGGTTTCTGGCTCCTTTTTAAGCCCAAGCCCTGCCTGGCAAGGGGCAGTTTTTTCGCATGTGCCTAGGCAAGCTCATCTGCCCCTTTGATGCTCTGACTCCCAGACCCCAGCCTCTGCCTCCCCTCCACCCGCAAGTGACTCATTGTCTGCCGATTACTCTGCTGGTCTGGAGATTACAGATCCACCCTCCCTACCTGGGGCCCCGACGGTTCCCAGATCCAGCCATGCAGCCCCTTCCTTCTGCCGCCTCTCTCAAGACTGGCAGCCCCACACTAGTTCATCGGACCAGCCCAGCCTGGGCATCTCTTCTGCTGGGAGCTGCAGTCAGAGGCAAACACAGGGCCTGTCACTGATTCCAGGCGGGCCACATCTCGGACAGGCCTGGACTAAGATGCCCCAGAGCTTCGCGCCAGACCTCCCCTCATTTCTACATCTGGTTTCCTTTTACTGGTCTCTAAGGGACACTGTGGTGACTGCCAGCTGTAGGGGCAGGAGCCAGAGAGCTCTTGGGGAGCAAATATCAGGAACTGGGCTCTCCCCCAGTGCCCTTCCTCAGATCTGCTTCCTGTGTCCTGTGTGATTCTCAGACCCCACATTCATTTCCACTTCTCTTCCGTAGATGTCTGTGCCACCTCACCATAGCACCTTCTGGTGCAGGGGCCCCTAGACACATCTCCTGGGTCCCAGGAATAGGAGACAGCCAGCCCCCTTTGTCACACACACCACTGTTTGATGTACCACTGGGAAAGGAAAACACAGCACCAGTCACGCCGTGCTGTGGCCTCGACTGTAAGACACGTGCTGCTGGCAGATGACTTGGTTGTTTAAGCCCATGGAACCCTAGTTCCCCTTGTGGCTTGCCGGGTAAGCGGTAGAGGCACATGCAGGCAGTGGGAGTTCTGAGAGGGCAACCTGTCTGTCTTCTCCCCGGCTGGAATCCCCTTTCTCTTCCACTGACCCCTTGGGGCTGCTGCTGTATGGTCAGAGGTGGACAGAGACACCAAAGCCCATCCTGTTGGTTGCTTATCTACCTACCAAGGTCAATAATACTGATCATCTTTGTAGCAAACATACGTAGAGCACCTATGCTGTGCCCGATGCTGTTCCTTCACTGCATGGTGGTAACTCAGCACCTGACCAGCATCCTGACAGCTGGTTTGTGAGACAGGGAGTAGAATTTCTAAACGGAGCGACCACTGTTTAGAAATGAGGGAGCTGAGGCACGGGAACGTAGGTGACTTGCTCAAGGTCTCACATGGGCGGTAGAGAGCGAGCTGGGATGATCGTGGGGTCCGTACCTCACCAGCTACCCAGGTGCCGTGTGAAGGGAGAGGTGGGCACGCGATCGAGCGGTGGTTTTCCTGGGGCTGCTGTGAGTTACGGGTCATTTGGGCCTCCGCCAACCCTGCTTCTCTTTTGGCTTCTGCTCGGATGTTCCGCCGACCCTCCCTCTCTTTTGGTTGACTAACAGCACTGATTTACAGCTTACATCCACTCTCTGAGGTGGGCGGCTCCTATAAAAATCCATTTCACAGATGGGGAAACTGAGCTCCAAGCAGTAAAGCAGCCAGTGTGAAATCTCCCAGCTAGAGAGCGTCAGGGCACAGTTCAAGCCGGGTCTGTGGAACCCCAGAGCCAGAACACTTAGTCATCACGTCCACAGCCTGCTCACCGTTGTCCCCTCTCCTCCCCTCCCCTGGGAGTATTGTAGACATTGGTATCACCTCATCAGAGAGGCATGCTCAACTCAGCCGTGTACAGACAGCCCAGATCCAGGCCTACCCACAGACGCACACCCAGACATTCACCCTGCCAGGCTGTCTTTCTGTCCTTGTATAATCCCCTGCCTGTCCCTGTCTGTCTGTCCTCCTGAGTCTCTGGTTTTGTGGCTGCAAATCCCCACGTGTTATCACTAACCAGCATTTGCCTCGGAACGGCTTGTGTTGGCTTGCACCATGATGAGAGCCTACCCTGTGTCTCTCCAGTCTGCATCTGCCCGCGTGGCCTCTGCCAGCTGGCCGCTCAGGCCGAGGGGGTGACGGGTGGTGCCTGCCTCGCTCCCGGTCCTTTCCCTATTGGTTGTAGGAATGTGGCTGTCCTGGCATCTGTGTTGTGTCGGGGCCGCCTAATACCCACATCACATCTGCTCACAGCATCCCAGGCCCCTCTACACCATTCCCTTTATTCTCTCTACGGAAAACCACTCTGCTAGCAATAGGAAGACAAGGGCCGTCCTTGACCAAATGGGGGAGTGGCTTGTGACATTGAAGGAAAGCTCCGAAGGCCCCCCGAGGTGCCCCAGCCCCTCCCATGGCTCGGTGGCCCCCAGGAGGAGCACGGGCCAGGAGGGGCAGCGTGGGCAGGGCAGGCAGCAGGCGGCACCATCTGCGGCCATCCTTTGTGCTGGCAGCCGAGCGGCCCCTCCGTCGCTGTGATCCGCTGGGCCTCGTGCTTGGCGTGCAAATGAGGTTCCAGATGCCCGGTGCCCCCCCGCACAAGAAGCGGTAACTAGGGGCCTGGGAGAAGAATGGAGCAATCTGGAAATTCATTTCTGTTTGTTCCAGCCTCGATGAATAGGCCGCTTCCCGCTCCAGCTGTGGCAGATGTTTGCTGGGCACCCGCATCGGGGGCGTTTTGCCGTGGTTTCTGGGCAGACAAAAGCCAGGGTGGGGGCCTCTCCTCTCTGGCACCCTCCTCCCTGAGCAGGTGGTGGCATGGTGAGGCCCCCAGAGGGGGCAGGATGCAGCTCTTACACACAGCTCGGCCACTGATCCCCTCTCCTGGAGGGGGGGAAACAGGTGCCCAGTTGGGAAGGGCACAGATTGTATGTCAGCCTCTCTTGCCTCTTTGAGCATCTTTGCCCACCACACAGGCCAGGCAAACATACTCAGTGATGCCGGCAGGACCCCTCACCACCCCACCCCATCCCCACAAGAACCACCACCCTTCCTTCGCCCTTCGGTCCCCAGCGGGCCCCTGGGAGCGTGAGCACCTCCCTCCTAGCCAGCACTCAGCACGGCTGGATGGACAGTGTTCTCCTGCTGGTCCTAAAAGCTGCCTCCTGGCCCCTGCCTACCTGGTGAGGGGCAGGAAAGAGCCTGCTGCCCCTCAAGATGCCGGGCCCCACTCTCTACACTCCTGATACAGCCTCCCTGGGCCAGGGGCCCAGCCTGCCTCTCCGGGCCTTGGGCTACTAGGGGAGCCTATCCAAGGTCTGGGTGGTTTGAACTGGCAGCCCTGTGCCGTCTCTCCAGGGCCTTGTGTATCTATGCTTCTTCCCCCATCGCCCGCTGAACACGGTAAAAGGTGTGACTCAGAAGAAGCAGGAGGAGTTTCTCATTGAGTCAGGGCGCTGGAGACCGTGGCTGCCTGGTTTGGGCCCCCCCTCCCTTTTTTTTCTTTAATTTATTTGGCTATGTTGGGTCTTGGTTGTCCTGTGACATGTGGGATCTTAGTTCCCCCACCAGGGATCAGACCCACATCCTCTGCAGTGGCAGGTGGGGCTTTTAACCACTGGACCGCCAGGGAAGTCCCAGTTTGGGCCTTTTGAAGAGTTTCATCTTCTCCCCCGCACTCTGGTTCAGCCTTGGGCTGCACCCACCAGGATACACAGGAGGGGCACCATCTGAGTGTCTGCCCCTCCCTCAGTGGTTGCTGTGAGCGGGTGACTTCCTCTGCCTGAGCCTCAGTCTGCTGATCTGTAGAATGGGGAGAACAGCTGATACCGTGGATCACAGGGGATGGGTTCAAGAAAAGGACACACAAGCATGTTGCACAGTGCTCAGATGGCAGACCCTGGAGATGGGCTAGGGGGCTGTGCGTCCTGTCCTGCTTCAGAAGGCTCCTGACTCCTTGACGGGGTCGACTCCTTAGAACTCCTCAGAACAGTAATTAGTGTGACTGATTACTGACGGCAGGAGCAGAGCATTGGCTGGGCTGTGATCAACCCATTTTGTGGCCACAGTCTCCACAGTGTCCCCTTCTGCCCCTGACCACAGCCCTGGAGGAAAGACAGGGCGTCAGTCATGACTCCTTTTTCCCTGCCAGCAAACCGAGGCCCGAGAGGGTCTGTGTGATCCTTAGGATCACGCAGCGAGGTGCTGACAACCCAGCCTTCCTGATTTCTGACTCCTTCCCCAAACCTCAGCTTTTGGACTGGCCAGAAACACTGACCTTGAGGGTGCTTCTGGCCTCTGGTGGCCTCACTGGCACAGTTCAGGATGAAGTAGAATTGTTCTCTCATCCCCCAACACCTAGCTTATTCTGGTAGCGTTTCCTAGTTTCCGAGGCCTCCCCAAGCCTGGATGTGAAGCGTTCTCCTGTGCTCCTGCCTTTGATGCCCCCGGCAGACTCTGGCTCGGCCCCTGCCCCACCCCTGGGCCACCCTGTGCCCTGGAAATGCTTTGTCCTTTCCAGCGTCTGTGCCCAGTAGCACAGGGACCCATCACGGGTTTGCCCGGAAGGTGGGTGTACCTGTGTTCTTCCGGGCACTTTGGGGGAAAGGAGAACTCTGCAAACACTCCTGGAAACAGCAACAGGTTCTAGGAAGGATCCAGATTTTGTTTAAACCTTGTGATTTTGGGGTCCCACTCATGGAGAGGAAGCCATGTTGAGCTGACTATCCAGAGTCCAAGGGTGTGGGCCTCACTGAGATGTGTGGGGGCAACCAGCAGTTCCTAACTTGGGCACACGCCGGTCTGTGCCTGGCCTCCGGCCTCACCTTGACCCTGCCTCTGCAGTCCTCTCCGTCGTCTTGACTCTCCCCTCTTTGCCGTTACACTCTGCCCTCCTCTGATCTTCTTCTTCAGCAATAGCAGCTTTTCGGTCCTCTTTCCTTCAGATGTTTATCCCACTATACAGGCAAGAATACTGAGAGGGCTAGAATACTTGTGTCAAGCTGGGGGCAAACCCTGCGTGGGGAGCGCCCAGCCTGGGTGGGCGAGGTGGGCCAGGCGCGGCAAGGCGCGGTGGCCAGTCACGAGCTCGCTGACCATCCTGTCCTTCCTTGCAGCCCTGCTGTCCTCCTGGTGCGAGGAGCTCGGCCGCCTGCTGCTGCTCCGACATCAGAAGAGCCGCCAGAGCGACCCCCCCGGGAAACTCCCCATGCAGCCCCCCCTCAACTCCATGAGCTCCATGAAACCCACTCTGTCGCACAGGTGAGTGGGCGTGCGCCACCCGGGCTGGGGCCAGGCGCCGCTTGCGTGGGTGCTGGACAGCCACCCCTCGGGCCCCCAGGTCTCCTTGGACATGTCCCCAGGTCAGAGAACCGGGGTGGGGCCCCTGAATAGTCAGGAGGGCAGTACATTTTCTAAAATCCGGGTGTCGTATTTTAAATCCTCATGGGTGAGTGCTATTTGTCCACCATCAAAACAGAAGTTGAAAGTGCCATCTTATCCAGCCTGACTGCTTGATCCCTTCGGTGGAGAGCTGTCTCTTCTTTAGGTTCTAGACTTTCGGTAGAAAGTTAGTATCCCTAAATCCAGAGCCTTCCCTCTTTCCTGAGCAGAATCACAGGCAGGTCTGGAAGGGATTCAGGAAGGTCACTGGGCTGAAGGCCACCCAGGCAGGAGTCAAGGGAGGCTGGACCTTCAACATAGGGGCAGGGCTATGGAAACCCAGCGTCACAGGTGATACTGGGCCTGCCAGAGGCAGCAGGCACTGAGGAACTGGCCAGTCTGCCCTCCACCAACCCCAGACGGAGCACATGGTCAGGACCGGCCCGTGTCCTAGTTAATTATCTCGCAGGTCCCTCGCTGAGCAGGGCTGTTCTCTCAGAGCGCTCTGCAGGCTGACCCTGGAACAGCAGGGCCTGCTGTGCGGTCTGCTCTCCCAGTGTGAGTCCCTGCTGACCACAGGGAGGGGCATTTGCAGTTGGCACTCCACACTCATTACCAGGCCTGACCGCGGCACCTGCAGCCCAGAGTGCGCTGCAGGAGACCTGGGTCACACCATAGAGGCGCTGCCGGGAAGTCGGGTACTGGCCATGCTCATAAATCGAATTAGAGGCAATTGATTCTTGGAGCCAGAAGGGGCACTTAGAGCTCCTCGGGTCCAGCACCTGCTCGGGCAGGATGGGGGTTGGTTCCCTGCCTCACTGCGAAGTGCTTTTCACCACCTAGCCCCTCACCCCCTCTCAGGGTCACTGCCTCATCGCACCCTCAGTCTGACAGCTCAGTCGCTTAGAGCAGCCCCCTTCTGTGGGTGTTTCTGGGGGTGGGAAACTATTGGCCTTTTGGGCCAGGGTAGTTTTTAATGGTGCAGGACTTTGTGGGGCAGGTCACGTCTTGGCTCCTGCCCACTCAGTTCCTATGTGACCCCCCACCCCAGGCATTGCTAAAGGACTCTCACACGTCTAAAGGACAGAGATACCACCTGTGGTTGAGACCCACCACTCTTGAGGCCAAACCCTCCTTCATCCACCTTCGCCTGCTTGACCCCGGCCTGGCTAGAAGCCACAGGTCTTCTCCGGCTGAGTGCTGCCAGCCACTGAGCACAGGCGCTGCGATCCAAGCCACACCCTTTGCATTTACCCCTGTTACCTTCTGGCTCCTTAACTCCCTGTCCTGCCAGAATCGTCCTGCGTCTCGTCATCCCACATCCCACATCCTTCTCAGCCACCCCTCCTCTGAGCCATTTCAGTAAAGCTGCTGCTGCTGATGGCAGGCCTGCTCCTCTGGAGACCTGCCACAGACCTGCCTGGCCATGACCACAGCCAGCCTTTGGCCAGGTCTTTGCTGAGTTGAGCTGAAAGCATGAGACTGCCTGGTCCTGGGGTTAAACAGATAGATGAAGGGGGTCTCTGCTCCAGGAGCTGACTCTTGCTGGTTGGGGAAGAAAGACTTGGTGAGGCAAAATTGCGAGCTGGCAGATCAAGGCAAAGCTAGGGTTTGGTGACAGGTTGGCTTTGGGGTTCTCTAGGAGGAAGGTGGAGAAGGCAATGGCACCCCACTCCAGTATTCTTGCCTGGAAAATCCCATGGGTGGAGGAGCCTGGTAGGCTGCAGTCCATGGGGTCGCAAAGAGTTGTACACGACTGAGCGACTTCACTTGCACTTATCACTTTCATGCATTGGAGAAGGAAATGGCAACCCACTCCAGTGTTCTTGCCTGGAGAATCCCAGGGACGGGGGAGCCTGGTGGGCTGCCTTCTCTGGGGTCGCACAGAGTCGGACACGACTGAAGTGACTTAGCAGCAGCAGCAGCAGGAGGAAGGTGGCCAGGCTGACACAGTCAAGAGGCTGCCCAGAGGAGGTGGACCTTGACCTTGAAGGACTTGGACCTTGACCTTGAAGGACTTGGATGGCATTCCAGAATTCGAACTGGCTTTTTAAAGAAATGCTGTGACTGAAGAGCCACTGTCTGTCTGGCACCCAGTGCTCTGCTACCACCCCCGCTTCAGCCTCCTGTGCATGCCCATGGGGTGCTAGAGAGGGCAAAGCAGTGGCCTCTGAGAGAAGGGAGAGCTCTGCCTGCGGGTAGACTTGCTAAGTGTTGATGAATAGCAGCACAGCAAGGCAATGGGCATTCTGGGCAATATCCTTCACTCCTGTGGCAGAACTGGGAGGGAAACCCCAGAGTGGGACAGCGACTTCCCCAAGGATGCACAGCCAGGAAGGGACAGAGCAGTGAACCACACACAGTGCCCTGCCCTTCACCCTCCTCCCCGCTGGCCATTCAAGACCAGTGACATGGTTTCTAGTCATTAACCCAATCCTGATCCACACCTCGCCCCATTTCCCAACTTATAGTGGGGCAGTTGAGACCAGAAAGAAGTGTCATCTGTTGAACAAGGTCCAACCCATGTCCCTTCAGGCCAGAGCTGTTCCGAGGGCACGTTGTGGCCTGTGACTGGAGAGTGGCTGCTCTCTGCCTATAACTTCGTGAATTTCCTCCAGGTGGTGAGTCTCTCATTTTTAGAGAAACTCCACTGGGGTGCCTCACCTTCTAAGTCCCTCCTGTAATTTCCCAAACGAGAAGGAAAGGAAGTGGAAGAGAAAGACAGGTACTGTCACAGAAGGAAACTCTATGCCTGCCCTCCTCCACAGCTGTGTCAGGTGACTTAGAGGGAGGAACCTCCTTTCTGCCTTTCATTAAGGAAACTTTGGGTGGGGGTGAGCTTAGGGACCCTGCAGGTTCATGATTCGGTACTTGGAGGTATGTGGCTGTTCCAAGACTCAGGGTCCTTGTCTGAATTCTCTGAGGACAAGCAAACAGGGAAGGGTGAGGGAGCCAAGATGCTCGAAGTCCCAGGCTGTTGGGTGGGGAGGCTGTGACTGCTGTATATCTGTAGTTCAGGCATCACGGTCACATACATTACAGGCCATGGAGGTCGGCACTGCAGCATCACTCTGTGAGTCGGAGCCTGTGCCTCTAACCTCTGGAACCAGCTTCTGAGCATGTCGGCAGTTGGGAGGAATCCTGGGTACCCACATGTTTTGCTGGAGCTCAGTGGTTTGTGGAGCACTATGGGTTCGTCCCTGTCTGGTCCTGACCACTGAACTGTCGACCGGCTGTCCTTCCACTTTCCAGAAGCCCACAGACTGCTGCATAGAAGGGACCCTGGAAAGGTCAGTCCAGGGCAGCTGGGGCCTCAGGCCTGGGGGGCCAGGCAGCAGGATCCCTTAATAGTCCCTGCGGTGACCCAGACATGATGCCTGCAAAGATTTCTGCCTTCTTC
Organism: Bos indicus; assembly: GCF_029378745.1. Classification (NCBI taxonomy): domain Eukaryota; kingdom Metazoa; phylum Chordata; class Mammalia; order Artiodactyla; family Bovidae; genus Bos; species Bos indicus. The sequence goes on from NC_091787.1 coordinate 34,991,599, forward strand.
TAGATTTTTAATGAGTGACTCAAAAAGCCATTGTGATTAACACATTGTCCTTATGCAAATCAGTGTCATGAAGGTAATTGAAAGCCTAATAAATCTTGTTTACACTCTTAATTTGATTACAATCAAAGTCCACCAGAGCTGGGGAAGCCTCCAAGACCAAGGGGTGCCACCCTTCCTCTTCCAGGTGAGGGGTTTGCAGCTCCTGGAGGGGTTTCTTGAGAGGGGCCTTGGGGCTCCCCTTGGCCCTGGGCAGGCCCAGGGCTGCTGTCTGTGCAGCAGGTGGCATACATGCCCTGGAGCCAAGCTGCTGGGCCTCTAGTTTCAGCCCTGCTGTCTCCTAGGTGGGTCACTTTGGGCTGTTCTGTAACCTCTCTCTCTGCCTCAGTTTCCTCATGTGTAAAAATGGAACAACCACCGCACAGGACTTAACAACATGCTTGTCACCATGCCTGGGCACAGGTCGCTCCACGGACTAGTCTTTATTCTCTGAACCCTCAGCCGGGTGCCACCAGACTCAAATGTCCTCATTCACGGCCAGCTAACAAAGAAGGGATCTAGTAAAGCTGACCCCGGTGCTTGTCTCTCCTTGGTACCATCACACCGCCTTCACCGCTTTCATTTTTAGCTCTTTTTTTGCACAGCCACACCAAAGCTCAGTTTGTTATAGATCCCCCTCTTACCCCCAGGAAAAAAGAAGCAATGAAAGGGAGGTTGGAGGATCTATAAATCCTGCTTCATCAGTTTCAGACTGCCAAGATGCAAGGATCTTTTCCTTTCCTCCTTCCTCTGGAAAAAATTTAAAACCCTCTAGTACGCAGTTAGCTGCACAAGTTCCTCTCCGAGTTTCACCGCAGGGAGGGAAGGAAGTGGTCCCCAGTAATTGTGATGATGGAGAGCGCTGTTAATGGTTCCCCTAAATTAAAGAGGGTGGGAGCTTCAGCTCCTCACTGGCTTGGTGTTTCATTAGTGGTAATGTTACAGCCTTGCGCAGAGATGGGACCGATATAGCCAGATCAGGGAAATGAATTAGGGTCTGACAATACCCTTAATAGGAATTTGTTATTTCCCCCAAATAAAGTGGCTGTTAGAAGTGCAAGGGAAGAAATAACTCAGCCCTCCCTTCTTCTTCCCTCCTTGAATGTCTGTGTAGATACTTTCACAGGAGGTGCCCAAGAACTGACGGTCATAGTTCCCTCTTTACTCATTTTCTCAAATTTAGCAAACATTGGTCAGTGCCCGTGGGGCTGGCAAACAGACAGATAAACTGTCTGCTGTAACTGCAGTGTGAAGAGCTTTTTGTAAAATATATTTAAAAAAAAGAAAAAAGTGCTGAAGGAATAGGGGAAAATGCCGTTGGTGTTCTGCATTGGAGAGTCACAGAAGGGAACATCCAGGCTGGGCTTCAAAGTATGGATAGGAGTTTGCTAGATCAAGAAAGGCAGAGGCACCCTGAGGAAGGCCTTGGAGGCTTGGAACACAGGTTCAGCAGGCAGGAATGATAATAACACCCCCTCCCATTGATAGCCTATTTGCAAAACTTCTAAGTGCCATCATTGTATCATCAAATACATCTGAGTACTTTGATCCCATTTGAGCTGAAGAAATGGAGAGAAAGGTCTAGGTACCGCTGAGCAGCGACTGACTGCGAGGCACTGGGCTAAACGTTACCTGTATTTGCATGTTTCATCCTAAGAGAGTATTAGTCCCACTTTACAGATGAGAACATTGAGGCTGACTTAAGTAACATTTCTCAGGTCACAGGAATCATCAGTGGCCAACCATAGTCAAGGTTTGACCTCAAAGAATCTTAAGCTCAGAGCCTAGTTAACCACTGGGCTGAGAGGCCTCCCTCTGCCATTTGAACATTAGCTAAAAAAAGTTTAGTCAGAGCCCTTGAATATCTGCCAATACACTCAGTCGAGGCCAAAGCTAGTGATGTGATGTATTAAAGTGTTTTTTCCTGGGACACTGTTTGGGTTTCGTCTGCAGCCAGTCTTTGAAGCATAACTTTATGTCCCCTGTATGCCCTCACTGGGTGGCTTCTGAAAGACAACTTCCCCAGGAATTTTTGGGAAGCTCTGCCCCTTCTTGGAGTTCTCATGGACTTCTGGATCGTCTTTGTAATGTGTGCTTGCTTGCATCATTGCCATCTTTGTAAAGGGAAGTGCCACCTTACTGGACTCTGAGCTCCATGTTGGTGTTCAGTTAAATCGGATCCGACTCTTTGCCACCGATGAACGGTAGCACCCCAGGCTTACCTGTCCTTCACCATCTCCCGGAGTTTGCTCAATCTCACATCTGTCGAGTCAGTGATGCCATCCAACCATCTCATCCTCTGTCGTCGCCTTCTCCTCCTGCCTTCAATCTTTCCCAGCATCAGGGTCTTTTCCAGTGAGTCAGTTCTTTGCATCAGGTAGCCAAAGTATTGAAGCTTCAGCATCAGTCTTTCCGATGAATATTCAGGGTTGATTTCCTTTAGCATTGGCCAGACCCACTGTCCGCCTTGCCCTCAATTAGCCCTGTGAAACTGGGAGCCTCAGATCCTATGAGAGGCATCTGCCGAGCCCACTTCAAGGGATCACATGAGTTCTTGGATGAAAGTCCCTTCACACAGTTCCTTGCATGTAAAAGCCTCTCAGTGAATCATAATAACGATACTAGCAGCCAGTAATTTCAGGCTGCAGGAGGTGTGCTGGGCCTTGCCTTACCCACGTGAGCTCACTAAATCCTCATGACCGCCTCTGAGAGAGGGGCTATTCTTATCCCTGGGCGTGGTGAGGGGTGGCCTCAGTGGACACGGAGGCATCGTGAGAGGGTAGCCACTTCATTAGCTTTCCTCTGTCCCCCTCCCTGGAGGGTAGGGCCTCTCCCTTCCTGAGTGGCAGTGCCCATGGGGTCACAAGCGAACTGTAGGTGGTCAGCAGTTGGGCTGAATGAGAGAATGCATTCATTGATCCTCAGACATCGGTCTGGGGGCTGGCACAGAGGGGTGGTGTTTCTCTTTGGCATTTTGGTTAGTAGAGGCTTCCTGAGCCCTGCAGGTGTGTGAAGACACCATGCCAGGCTCAGGTAGCCGGAGAACTCAGGGCTCCTGGGGCAGAAGGAAAAGGGCAGGGAGGTACTCGGGCCCCAAGCATATGAGGAGCAAGTGGAGCTCAGGTCCGTGGATGTGGTGAGGGCTTCCTGCTAGAGGCGGCCTTTGGAGGAAGAGACTAAAGGTGAGTGACACGTTTCAAGGCAAGGATGGAGCACCCCAGGCCTACATCTGGAGGCCCAGGGGCAGGGGAGGGGCTGCGCTAGGTCGGGAGCTGCTCGGCAGGTAGAACGCTGCTGAGGTTACTGGGCTTCTGGCATCGGTGCCTCTGCAGGTGGGGCAGGTTTGGCTGGTCAGGACTGCGGCTTGTGGCCTGAGACCAGGCCATGCCGGATTGGAGGTGCGCAGAGCTGGGCAGGACTACTTAGAGTGGGTTCTCGGATCCTGGGGGGCCTCCCTCTGAACTGAGATCAGCTGTGGACAGGAGGAGAGCGGCTCTGAAATGCCAGGGACCTCCGACCCGGGCTGAGCACACATACTGGTGAAATAGTGCTTGCGGAGGAGGGACACGGCCTCAGGGCACCCCCAGACCCCTTGACCTCCTCTTCATTGCCCTGAGCCCCTCCCACCCTGGTTGGACCCAGGAGCCTGGCTTGACCTTCATGCTGGGGCCCCGGGAGCCAAGCGGGCCTCCTCCCCTCCCCCGACAGCAGTGTCTGAGTCTGGGCAGAGGCGTCGTCGGCAGGGCTGACTGCCACCATGGGCCTGTGGGGGCGAGCAGCTCCCCCGCGCCAGCGGGCGCCGTCTCCCCAGGAGATGAGTCACAGCCGTGTCGGTGCGCCTGCCACTTCTGCTTCTGCAGCAGGTGCGAGTGGGGGCGAGCAAGTCCCCGAGACCACCCCTACATGCGGGTGCCCGTCTCCTCCTCCACGCACGCACATGCCAGCGGGGCTCCTCTGTGTGCACACACACATACATGTCCCCCACACACACTGGGTCTGCATCTGGGCTCTGGGGTGAACCCTCCAGCCAGACAGTGGGATGCCCACTTTGGGAACCCGGGTTAAGTTTGCTTCTCACTAAGCCTGGGGTGGAGGGGACAAAACAGGAAGGAGCCGGTCTCCGCCCACAAGGCCCACCCACAAGCTGCAGGGCAGTTGGGAGCTTGTTCACAGGCCTGTATCCCGCTGAGCCGGGGCCTCCCCGCTTGAGGTGGTGAGGCAGCAGCTGGTGGCTCGTGGGGAGCTCCCAGGGGCCCTGCTTCCTGACTGCTGGGTAAGAACCTCGGCCACAAGCAGATTCAGCCTGGAGGGCTGGTGGGAGTTTGTGGGGCAGGAATTCTGGGGAGAGAGGACGGACTTCGGCCTGGGCTCTGCTCCATTTAGTTTAGTCCAGGCGCATGTAGGGTAAGGGCTCCGCAGGAGGCAGGGTATCCAGGGGTCTCCTCTTTGTTGTTTAAAACTGTAGCCTGTGCGGCCTCCCTGTGAGACTGGAACGGCAGCCCTGGGACTGGGTGCTACGCTGGGATCCCCAGCGACCTCCTGGGAGGGCAGGGCTGCTTCCAGCCCAGCTGTGCCGAGGAGCAGGCTCTGCTTGTTCTCCTGTGCTTCTCCATCCTGCCCAGGCTCTCAGGCCCCCCAGCAGCACCCCCAGGTGTAGAGAGTGTGAGCTGTCGGTCACCTTTGGCCTGTGCATCTGGGCCTCACTTCCTTTCCGCTGACCCACATCACATCTGGGCTGCAGAGGGAGAAGGCAGGCAGACGGACTGGTTCCCTGAGGAGAGCTCCTCACCCCCCAGTTCTAGGCCCACTGTTTTCCTCTCAGAAATCATGAGTAATGCTGAAGTCACTTAGTGTCACTTTCCAGTTAAGAAAGACTTTTTGTTTGCAGTCTCCTCTTAGAGCCACATCATCAGACTCAGGCCACGGAGGCTTGTGTTCGGACTTACCTGCCTGAGACCAGCGGGCTCCCAGGTGGTGCTAGTGGTGAAGAACCCGCCTGCTGATGCAGGAGACATAAGAGGCTGAATTCCATCCCTGGGTCAGAAAGATTCCCTGGAGGAAGGCATGGCAACCCACTCTAGTAATCTTGTCTGGAGAATCCCATGGACAGAGGAGCCTGGAGGGCTGTGGCCCCCAGGGTCGCAGAGAGTCAGACGTGACTGAAGCAAATTAACACACACACCTGAGAATTTCAGCAACGCGCAGATTTACCCCGTGATCCAGGGTGCGTGTGTGCTCATGTGTAACACCAGGAAGTCAGTTCGAAGGGTGATATTCCTCCTTACTCTGTGCTCACACTGGATAGCTTCCTATTTTATTCCCTCCGTTTTCCCCCTCATGCTGGTTCAATGTCACACCACACTTCATGTGTCATGACCTGCAGTTTGAAGACCGAATAGAATGGGAGTGGGGGTAGGTGTTGTTCTTACGCCCATTTAACAGATGAGGAGACTGAGTACAGACAGCCTTGGAAGTTCGCACTGGGTCCCCGAACCAGGGAGGGGCAGGACTTGTACCCAGGGTACCAAAAAAAACAGGCGAGAGTGAGAGGAAAAGGGAACAGGGGCGGAGTTGCTGTTCCCCAGGAGGTCAGGGCAGCAGCTCCAGTGAGGTGACCTCTGAACAGAGACAGGAAGGAAGCCAGGGGCAAGGGAGGAGCAAGCGTGGGCAGTCAGTGACACCTCCCTTCAGTCTGACCTGACTTGACCAACGTGACCGAGAGCCCTGCCCGGCAAGGAGCAGTACACGAGGCTCAGACCCCCCACTCCCTCAAACCCGGGGCCCTCTGCCCCTCTGTCCTGCAGGCCTGTGCCTTTTCCTGGACGTCTGACCTCCAGGGCCTAAGCTGGCTGCTCTGCTAGGGTTCAGGTGTCTCCAGGCGTGAGTGAGCGCGTTGGTCTTCTGCTGACTTCCTGTGATGAAGGTGCAAGTCAGAGGCATGAGGTGCTTTCCTAGCAAGCCACGCTCCTCCAGAACCCGCTTCCCCTGCTGCCTTGCCGACCTCAGCCCAGTCGGAATGCCGTGGGCAGAGGTGGTAGCACAGACATGGGTGCTTGGTGCTTCTTCTCTTTCTGGGGCCGCTTCTGGGATTTTCTCTCTGTGAGAGGTGCTAGAAAAGTCAGCGAAGGACGGGCTGCAGGGCATAGGCTGCCCCAGCCCAGCACTCCCGGGGACTGGGACCCTGGCGGGTCCTTCTCGAGCTTGTGCCCCGGCTCCCCTCCCTGGGGTCTGCTGGACCTCACTCTCCATCTGTGCCATGGCAACTAATAGAAGGCTATTACTGAGCACTTCTGATGTGACGGGCCGGGCATGGGGTCTTGCTTCTGATGACTGGGGCCTCCTGGGGAGATGTCATTTAGCAAGGTGGGTGGGTACTGCTGGTACTAGAGAGGAGACTGGGGAGGTAGGGGAGTGGCTGGGGTGGGGGTCGGCTCCTGGAGAAGTGAGAGCCAAGGTGGCAAGCAGGGTACGGTGGGATTAGTCAGTGGGGTAGACTGTTCTGCAGTGTGAGTGGGGACTTTGTGAACACTGGAACCACTGAAGGTCTTTGATTGTGTCTCAGGTGTCCGAGGGAGATTAGTTTGGTGGGATGTGCATGAGAGTTTGGGTGGGAGCAAGGGAGGAAGCACAGCAGGGAGGCCAGTACCTGTCATCTGGGAAGAAAAAGCGACTTGAGGACCCTCCTTCCAAAGGCCAAGTCAGCTGAGCAGGGCGGCCAACTCACCATGAGGGCTTAGGAGGAGGGAAGAGCCAAGACTCAGACCGGGGCCCTGCTGACCTTTTCTGAGAAGTGCAAGTTAGCTGCTCAGTCGTGTCTGACTCTTTGCGACCCCATGGATTGTAGCCTGCCAGGCTCCTCTGTCCATGGGATTTCCCAGGCGAAAATACTGGAGTGGGTTGCTATTTCCTCCCCTAGAAAATCTTCCTGACCCAGGGATCAAACCTGAGTCTCCTGCGTTGCAGGCAGATTCTTTATCATCTGAGCTACCAGGGAAGCCCTTTCTGAGAAGGGATGGGTTGTTTTGAGGGGAAGTTGGTGCCAAGGAACCAGGGCTCTTTCTGGAGAACTTCCTAGAGCAGCTTGTGGTCGAAGGCAAAGCTTAAACTGAGCTGCAGGTCCCTTCTCCATAGCATGACCTGTGGACTTGGTCTCACAGGAGACAGACAGCCAGGGGGTGGCACCTCCGCAGTGATGCCGGGAGAGCTGGTCACTGTTACACAACAGGCCACCATGCCAGGCTCAGGGGGTCCAGAATGGAGAGTGGCCAGGAGCCACAGAGCATGGTGGGGTGATGGGGCCTGCCTCGCTCTGAGCCTGTGTCTGCAACACCCCTGAGGCCCCTCCTCTGTCTCTCTCTGCAGTGATGGGTCATTCCCCTATGACTCTGTCCCTTGGCAGCAGAACACCAACCAGCCTCCCGGCTCCCTCTCCGTGGTCACCACGGTTTGGGGAGTGACCAACACATCCCAGAGCCAGGTAAGAGCCTGTCGTCCCCCCCAGCCACAGCCCCTTCCAGGTGGGACCATCCATCACGGTCACCTTGCCATGCTAGCCCCGCTGGCTCTCCCAGGCTCTTCCCCTGCTGGAAAGACCGGCTGTCAGGGCACACCCAGCTGTGGACACGGCTCTACCCAGGATGGGCCCACACCTGCCCCAGGAGGATGGCACCTGGCCCTATGCCCTGCCCCAGCTCTAGGGCCTTGCTGGGGCAATGGCTTTCACCCGACAGAGAGCAAAGGGTTCTTTCCTGGCTCACATTTACTTAGATTGGATTAACAGGAGAACTTCCTGGAGGTTATTGACCTTAGGGTCCCAACACCTGGAGTCTTTGACCCTGGATGGCCTGGGTTAGATTTCAGCGAAAGATTGAGCCTAAAACTCGTGACAGACTGCACCCCACATCCCTCGTCTGCCGTGCCTCCCGCTCTTGTTCCTTCCTCTTTCCTCCACGCCTTCCTTCCCGCCGCCTGGCCACATGAATGGCTCAGGGCCACTTGCCACCCTGTAGAGAACCAGCGCCCTTTATCTGCAGTCTTGGGCCACAGGGAGCCCCTTGTCCAGGGCCCTGCCACCCTCCAGAGCTAGAGGGTTGGGCTTCCCTTGGCCCTCACAGAGCAGCAGAGCAGGGCCTCCGTGGGGCCTGACCCTTGGGCATCCAGGCTGCTTTGTAGGACGGGAAGACTGAGAAGTCCAGGCCTTTCCAACCTGCAGCATGTGCAGGCCAGCCTCACCTTGTTCCACCCTGGGCTGACGTTCTTATCTACAAAGCCCACTTCCGGGCTGGGTTACCCACTTCTAATACTGTATACTGCACCAGCAGTTCATGCCCAGAGGAAATTGAAAAGCCCCCTGCCCTTTTCCTCCCCCTCCTCTTTCTCTGTTGTCCTCCCTGTGTTTTGATGCTTCCCCCCACCCCCTGCCATTTGTCCTTTTCCCTCCCTACACCACTTGGGGTACCCACGTGGGTGACAGCCGCTCTCTCTGCCCACAGGTCCTTGGGAACCCTATGGCCAATGCCAACAACCCCATGAATCCAGGCGGCAACCCCATGGCGTCGGGCATGACCACCAGCAACCCCGGCCTCAACTCCCCACAGTTTGCTGGGCAGCAGCAGCAGTTCTCAGCCAAGGCTGGCCCCACTCAGCCCTACATCCAGCAGAGCATGTACGGCCGGCCCAACTACCCCGGCAGCGGGGGCTTCGGGGCCAGGTGAGCAGGGCCAGCCTGCAGGTCCCATGCGGCGCAGCTGGGTGGCGTTCTGAGGGCCATCAGCCCTTGGGATTGAAGGACAACCTTCTCATTCCTCCCAATGATGCTGCTCTGCGTCGCACCTTTACAAGTTGGGAGACACCGAGAGAGCTGGGGTGCAGGAGGGTCCGCTCTGCCGCGCTGCTTGTGGAGGCGGAAGTGCGCAGGGACTGGAGTCCCGCGGCTCAGGAGTAAGGGAGGGAGACAGCAAGGAACCCCAGGAAGCACTCCGGGGACGTGGGGTGGGGCAGAGGCCCCAGTCCTCCCCTCACTGTCCATCCTGCCCTGTCCAGGACTGCCCTGTGGACTCACCCCCCCAGGTCCCCAGGGCTGACTGCAGCCCTTCCAGGTACAGTGGGGCTTCCTGGTGAAACATAGCTGCATCCCCATCCTGCCACCCCTGCTGGGGGCCATGGGCCAGTGGCTCAGGTTCTCTGAGACTCGGTGTCCTCCTCCAGGAAATGGGCTCACTGCGGTGGCCGAGAGTGCCATGACCTAGGGTGTAGGAGCCAGCACCCACTAGGACCTAGAGGGGGCTCCAGGCACACAGCAACTTGGTGGTTGCCAAGTGGCTGAGGGACTGACAACCCACAGGAGGCCCCTGGCCCTGCTGGGCTGTGAGTCTAGACCTCCCTGCTCCATGAGCTGTGGGCAGGAGGGCCTGGAATGGCCCAACCTCTCTCTCCCCACCCAAGGCTGGTCGTGGGTTCATCTTTAGGCTCAGGCAACATCTAACTCACCCTTCTTTTCTCCCTCACAGTTACCCTGGGGGTCCAAATGCCCCTGCAGGCATGGGTGTCCCTCCACACACCAGGCCACCCGCTGACTTCACTCAGCCAGCAGCTGCCGCTGCAGCAGCTGCAGTGGCGGCGGCAGCAGCCACGGCCACAGCCACAGCTACGGCCACCGTGGCAGCCTTGCAAGAAACACAGAATAAGGATATAAACCAGTATGGACCGGTAAGGGCCACACTAGTCCTGGTCCACTCAGCAGACGGCCCTGGGGATCGGAGTTGGGCTGTCCGTGTCTGTGTGCTGGGAGGAGCGGATGGCGTCAGGGTGCATTTAGGTTTTCCTAGAAGCACAGGGAGGGGTTATGTGTTGAGGTGTGGGTGTGTCAGTGTGAATGAGTGTAGTGGGGGTGTTTGGGAGCTTGTGTTGGTTTTGCGTGTTACCTGTATGTCTCTGTATGGGGAAAGATGCTCCATATTGCAGTCTGGCCCCCACTTAACCCAAGAGCAGGCTGCGTCTAAAGCAGCCTCGACGCCAGTCTGTGCCCTGATGTCCTCTGAAGACCGGGGCTCCGCTAGTTGTCTCGTTTGTGGATTTTGCCCAGGTCCCAGCTCTGACCTTCAGAAGGATGGGATGGGGTGTGAGGAGACGGGGAGCCCTCACAGAAATGCAAGACGGGTGTGGAGGTTGGGGATTTAAGTTTGGGGACAGCAGGGCAGGTGGGCAGAGATAGGCAGAGCTGAGTCCACCTCAGACTTGATGGATAGAGGGTGTGTATCTATTGGCTGAGAAACAAGTGCGGGGCCAGGGCTTCCAGGAAAGGGGCTCTTGCCTCCATCCTCATCCACCTCCATCCTCCCATGCCCCTCCCCACCCCTGCACCCCCTTCCCTGTTCCCTGCCTGCCTCCCTGGAAATGCCGCCTGTGCATTGGAGTGACTGCGCCCCACCCTTTAACCCCCCTCGGGCTGCATCTTCCCTGTGCGGCCTGCAGAGGGCAGCCGTGAGCCCAGGCGGCCGGTGGTCCTTTGGAGCCTGGTCTCCAGCTGCAGCCGCACAGGAAAGAGCCCCAGCTCCAGTCCTGAGCCCCCACTTCCCCCACCCCTCCTTCCCTGCACTTTCAATGCATGTGGCATTTTATTCTTTTTTTTTTTCTTCTTCTCCCGTTGAAGGTCTGTTCCTCTTTCCAGATGGGTCCCACCCAGGCGTATAACAGCCAATTCATGAACCAGCCCGGGCCTCGGGGGCCTGCCTCCATGGGGGGCAGCATGAACCCCGCAAGCATGGCGGCTGGCATGACACCCTCGGGGATGAGCGGCCCTCCCATGGGCATGAACCAGCCCCGGCCGCCCGGCATCAGCCCCTTTGGCACACACGGGCAGCGGATGCCCCAGCAGACGTACCCGGGCCCCCGGCCCCAGTCCCTTCCCATTCAGAGCATAAAGAGGCCATACCCTGGAGAGGTGAGTTTGGCAGCAGGCAGATGGCGGGCAGCGTGGGTAGCGGGGAGGACCTGGGACTTGAAGACACGGGTGCTGTGGGCAGTACCTTGAAAAGGGCGTGGACTGACCCTCAGGAAGCCTGAACCAAAAGGCAGAGTCTTAGGAGCCGGGTGCTTCTGAGTTCAAGGTCAGCACTGGCATGTCCCATCGAGAAGACCTTGAGCAAGCCATGTCTTCTCCTGGAATCTCCATTTATTTCTTTCATGACCATCCAGCCCGTGTCATGGGGCTGCCTGGAAGTCTTGAATGAGGGGATGTACCTGGAGCTCCTCGCCCTGGGGCTGGCATGAGCAGGCACTTAGCAAGCAGTGAGCGCCCTTAGGACTCTCTTCTGTCTTAGCGCAGACAGTAGCTGGGCGACTTAGGCTAAGGAACTAAGATCTTGGGTCCACATTCCTCACACCCACGTGAGGGCATCTCACCCGAGAGAGAGAGGAGACAAAACCCTGTGGTGATCTGAAGGCCCTGCATCTCAGAGAAGTGACTGGAAGGCAGGCAGCATGTTCCTGGGGCTCTGCCAGGGGCGAGGCTGCCTATCAGGCTATCCGGCCCGCTCAGCCACAGGATTGGGGAAGACCAAGGGAAGCAAACCCACACCTCCTGTCCTCCAGGAGCCAGGACTTCAGCCGGAAGGATGAGGTCTAAGCCGGAAGCCACAAAGGAATGATGCACGATGGGGTGTTTGGAACTCAGTATGAGGTCTGAAGAAGAACTTCCTGGAGCAGGCATCACAGGGCCTTCAGAGAGCACTCAGAAAATAGGTTGGCAGTGAGTGGCCTATGTGGGTACCTAGGTAAAGGTTTAGTTCACCTGCAGAAGACACAGAGATGCTTCTCGGGAGGCCCACCTTGATTCCTCACCTGGATAGAGCCCATCCCAAGCATCTCCCAGTGTCTGCTTGCACATCTCCTCAGATTGGCTCCTCCCCCTCTCAGAACTGTGCCTCCTGCTTGGGCTTACCGTGCGGTTAGAGCCCAAAGACCTCGAGTTCATCGAAGGTCTGTGTGCTTCCCCTCGGCATCCACCGCTCCCTTGCTCTAGAAGATGGCTTGGCCACTGATGGAGGTGCCCTGGGTCCAAGACAGGAGAGGTCAGGGTCAAACAAGGTCAAGCCCAGACCTTCTCCAGGGTGGCCCCAGCTCAGGGAGAAGCCGGAGAAGGATGGCAGCTCCTGAGGCCCTGGCTGTCCTTGGGGATGGGAGGGGCCCTTGACCTGTGCATCTCACTCCCATACAGTCAGGGCCTTCTCAGCCCGCTCTGTGCTCAGAAGCCCAGCGTCCCCACTGGCTGGGCTGGGAGTGCATCTGTAGGTCCAGCCTCGGGACTGCAGGCACCCAAGGAGGTGACCCCAGAAGAGGCAGCAGAATTCCCAGCATCAGCCTGGTGTCAGCCCTGCTCCTGTACGTTGTTGGCTCCCCACCTCTTGCCTGCCACAGCAGGGCACACCAAAGGCTCTCTATCTTTACTAAGTCATCTCCTGTGAACTGCTGATGCTACCCAGCTACACAGTTCCTGATACTGGGCTGTGACACCAGGGGCCACAGCCTACACAGCTTTAGCCTGTCTTGGAATCTCTAAGTACATACACTCTCATAGAACCTCTCAGGCTGTTGGAACCCTGGGACAGGGGCTGGGGGCAGTCCCCTGGTCCCGCACAGGACTCTGCTGGTGGACAGTCTCAGCTTCCAGTTCCTGTCCTGCAGTGATGTGACAGAAATCCCACCATAACACAGAGCAGCTGCCGCATGGCAGTAATGTGAGCTGAACCAAGTTCTTTACTGCTGATGCAAAGCTGGCTCTCCTCCGCCGCTTACTCTCTGCCCTTCTTTCATGTATTGAGCAAGTATTAATTGCTGGCCTATTCGCTGCCAGACACTGGGACATAGCCATCTCCTGCACCTCTGAGCCGAGAGGGCCAGAGAGACAGCAAATAGACAAGGAGTTTCAACAGACAGGGAAGCAGCACCAACTCTGCAGGATGGAATGACGTGGGGTGCCCCAGGGTCACCTGATCTTACGAATGAGGAGGCAACTGGAGGGTGGGGAGTGGCTCTCCCAGGACAGTGATCCTGCCCCTCCCAGGAATGGTTGCCTTCCCCACGAGGGGTTGTCTTGTCCCTTCACCAGCCTGGTTCTCCCAACCTCTGCATGGACGACCCAGAACTCAACATCAGTGTGTTCTACTCAGTATGGGGTAGGGGGACAGAGCCTCCCAGATTCAGGGGCTCACCTTTACAGATCTGCCTCCTGTTGTCTGTCACAAACCAAGCACCAGGAGAAACCCAAAGGGGGCTTTGGAATCAAGTGCCCTCCTGATGGTGTGAACAAGAGGCTCTGGGAGTACCCGGGGCCGTGGGGCTTCCAGAAAGACAGCTTCTAGGGGAGGCCCTTGAGAAGACAGGCCAGCTGTTACGTCCCTGCGTGTCAGAGCAGAAAGGGACCCCAGGCATCATCTGGTTGAGCTGTTGCTCTTTGCAGGCGGGGTGGATGTTTTGTGGGTGGCAGCCATCAGGGGCAGAGGAGAGGAGAGGAGGCGGCCCCAGCATCGGTGGGCAGCTTGGCTTCCAGACACTGATGACCTTTCCCTGCTCCTTTCTCTGCCACCACAGCCTAACTATGGAAACCAGCAATACGGACCAAACAGCCAGTTCCCCACCCAGCCAGGCCAGTACCCTACCCCCAACCCCCCGCGGCCGCTCACGTCTCCCAACTACCCCGGGCAGCGGATGCCCAGCCAGCCGAGCACTGGGCAGTACCCGCCCCCCACGGTCAACATGGGGCAGTATTATAAGGTGAGTCCCACTGCCCTACGGGCCCCTTCCCTCCTCACCAGCTCAGCTCCCTTCCCCCACCTGCGTCATCCTGGCCCCGGGCACCCCCTGAGGTCACCAGGGGGCAGGCGGAGATTTCTGGATGTGACCTCGTATGCTCCGAGCTATGCATGTGGTGACCAAAATGACAGACTGGCTTTTCTTGGTTCCTGTTCTCACGGGGCTCAGACGATGGTTTTCCTTCTCCTTTTACTATTTATAGTGCATGTAAGATAATAACAATGAAGGAAATATATTTTTTTTTAAGAAAAAGCACCCGCTCAAATATATTTACATTCGATTATTCTATGCACATGAGCACCAACAATGTTATATGGTTCTTATTACGGTTGTAATTTTGAACCTGTTTCTCTCACTTGACACAGTGTGTTACTTATTGCTATAGTCCCAGTGGTTGTCACTTTTAATGGCTACCTAACATTCTACTGAGAACCATACGGCATTTTATCCTTTCTGTTGGACGTGTGGGGTTTTTTCTGCGGTTTCACTTTTGAAATAGTACTATAATATTTTCATGCACGTAACTCTTTCCTTCTTTGGGATTACTGTAAAGTACATTCTCAGGAGCGAGGAAGACTCTGGAAATAATTTACACCTATTTGCTCATGAATCATGCCAACTTACATGACCACCCACCACTTGGCTTACGCGGGCTTACTATTTTTACCCCAACTTCAGCACGTTAGGTGTTGCTATTTCTAGAAACTCGCTAAATTGGTAGCGATGGGTAGAGAGAGGCAAAACATTGACCACGGCAGTGAGCTGCTCTGCCCCCACCCGGCCCCCCACCCCAGCACTGGGTGGGCCTCTTCACCATCCGCTGTCCTTCTGGAAGATTTTCATTTCAGGAGGGAGAGAGGGTTTCTGGTAGATTTTCTGCCTTCCATTCATGGCTTTGTTTATCTTGCTTTACCAGCCAGAGCAGTTTAATGGACAAAATAACACCTTCTCTGGAAGCAGCTACAGCAACTACAGCCAAGGGAACGTCAATAGGGTATGTTTCAGTCTCCATCTCGGGAATTATAACCCATATGCACTGTTAGAGTGGGCCTCACTGTTTCTGCCCCAGTCTTTCTGGACATTAGTAAGCCCGTCTGCTCCAAGCCACAGAGATGCTTGGAGAATCCACAGTTCAGATGGGTGGGATGGGAATGAGTGTGGACCTGACCAGCCCTGGAAAAAAGTGATGTGGGGACTAAGAGACTAAGGGAAGGGGCTCCTGGAGATGCTTCGCGCCTGACTCCATCCAGGGACCCCAGTGTGGTGGGAGGGGGATGAAGGACGTGGCCTACAAAAATGCTGTGGGCAGCAGGAGACCTGGAACTGTTTCTAGCTTTCTTCTTCTCCCCAGACTATATTAGGCAAGTCCTCCATTGCCCTGAGCCTGTGTCCTCGCTGGTCAAATGGGCTGGGGACCCTACAGTCTTTCAATGTCGTGACCCAAGTGAAGGGTGGTGATGCCCTTCCCAGACCCACCTGTCTTCCTATGGGAGCAGAGGCCTGAGTGCGCCCAGAGTGGAGGAAGGGGTTTCCCTGCGGGGCGGGGGGGTGTCTCTCCCCTTGGGGGAGCAAGGGCCGCAGCCCTGGGATGCTAGGGTGGGCAGGGTCTGTGTCCAGAGGCACGGGCCCTCCTTCCTTATTTCTTAAACCCGTAACCTATCTATGGTCTCTCTTTCCTTCCAGCCTCCCAGGCCAGTTCCTGTGGCAAACTACCCCCACTCACCTGTTCCAGGGAACCCCACGCCCCCCATGACCCCCGGAAGCAGCATCCCCCCATACCTGTCGCCCAGCCAAGACGTTAAGCCACCCTTCCCGCCTGACATAAAGCCAAATATGAGCGCTCTGCCGCCGCCCCCAGGTGAGCGCCCGCCCTCTCCTTCACGTCCTCCCTTCCTCTGTCCAGACACCTCCACATGCCCCGACCTCCCCTTCCCTCAGAGTACACCAGGAGTCAGGGGACTTGGAAGTCTGGCTGCTGGCCTGTGTGGGCTGGGCGTGTGAAGAGTGGAGGGTATGAGAGCAGACCTCCTTCCCCCCTGCCTGAGCAGTGGGAGGCTGGGAGGCAAAGTGGCTCTCAGCTGTGCAAAAGGACTGGGAGAAGTCTTCAGGGCTTCCAGGGCAGACCGCAGGTGGGACAAGAACAGGATACGTGGGACTTGGGATGCAGGGATGCTCAGGATGGGGTCCAGTGAACCAGAAGATGCCAGGAGCTGTCTGGTGTGCCCGGCTGCTGTGGCCCTGTTCACACACACACGCGGGACATGCAGCCGAGGGCGCGTGTCAGGTGCCACGGCGGCCAGGGCGATGCGGCTCACCGGCTCCTCCCCTGTGCAGCCAACCACAATGACGAGCTGCGGCTCACGTTCCCCGTGCGGGACGGCGTGGTGCTGGAGCCCTTCCGCCTGGAGCACAACCTGGCCGTCAGCAACCACGTCTTTCACCTGCGGCCCACGGTCCACCAGACGCTGATGTGGAGGTGAGTGTAAGCGTGCGGCACGGCCCACGCCAGGGGGAGGCGGCCTTGCCTGGGAGAGGTGGTAGCAGCATCTGTTGGACACCGTCACCCGTTCAGCATCGCTGACTGGGCCCTGCTGCGTGCAAGGCCTTGGGGTTGTCACAGGAAACCTGCAGGTGCCTGGAGGCAGACAGAGCTGCCCTGGCCTCGGGGCCCGAGCGTGGGGGTCAGCTGTCACTCAGCCCGGCCCTCAGCAAGTGCTCAAGGACAAGTTCCCAGTGGAAACGGTGGCTAGCTGAGACCTAAAGGCTGAGAAGCAGGATATTCCAGCAGGGACTCTAAGCTGGCCCCTGACCGTGGCTCATGGGGCCAGAGCCAGGAATATAGACAGGTGCCGGAGCAGGGCTGGGTCCTTCCTGAACCAGGCGAGCAGCTGGCCACTGGACGGGGCTGCTGCTCAAACATCCAGCACTGGAGCGTCAGGTCTAGAGGCCCCCCTGCTAGCCCGGGCTCTGTGTTCTGAGCCTCCTATACCTGATCTCCTTTGATCTTATGAGCGGGCATTGCTTGCCCCATTGACAGTGAGGAAACTGAGGCCAGGGAAGTGGTTAGCTTGGGTGAGTCCGCACAGGGAGCAAGAAGCAGAACTGGGAGTTGGGCTCAGACCTCTTAGACACCAGAACCCATTGGTGTCTCCACCCTCGGTCCCTTCTCTGCCAGGACTCAGCTGCCCGCTGAGCACCTTGAGGGCATGAGATGTGTCTGAGCTGAGCGGCTGCCTGTACACACACACCTGTGTACACACAGCTGGGCACACGCAGCTGGCCCATTGCCTTGATCAGGCTGATCTGGCTGCAGAGCAGGCCTGAGACAGCCAGGGTGAGCATAAGGGCGCGGGAGCACACTCAGGCAGGAGAGACGCCCGTGCAGGGGCCTTGCTCACCCACCCGTCCTTACCCGTGCATACCCTCACCCGAGACCTCCTGTGCCCTGGCTACTGCCCCTGCTCACCTTTCACGCGTGTGTGGTCCCTGCTGGGTTTGTGGGGATTCTTTCAGGGCTGTGTCCTTGGGGCCCACCATGGAGGGGAATGCGGGGACTGAACCAGACATGGCCCTGGCCTGGGATGCTTCTTCCACAGGAGCCTAGGACATAGTCAGTCTTCCAGCTGGTCTCGTTGAGTTAGTGTCCTTTCTGTCTCTGTCCTTACGTGCAGGGGGCTGGGAGACAGTGGCCAGAGCCGTGGGGCTATGGTTAAACAGTGTGTGGGAGTCCTGGGGGAACTGGGGTTGTTGGAATGGGTTTTGATGGGGTTGGGGGGCCTGGGCAGTGGGAATGTCCAGGGTGAGAGAGAAGAGAGGAGGCGGTCAGAGGAGACTTTATGGCTGAAGACAGAGTCCTGGGCGACTTGACGGGGGCTGTGATGAGGCCGAGGTGTGTGGCCCCGCCAGGCATCCTGGAAGCCCCGGGCAGCCCCCTAGCAGAGCCGCCCTGAGCCTCAGCCCCACCCCCAGGTCTGACCTGGAGCTGCAGTTCAAGTGCTACCACCATGAGGACCGGCAGATGAACACCAACTGGCCGGCCTCAGTGCAGGTCAGCGTGAACGCCACGCCCCTCACCATCGAGCGCGGGGACAACAAGACATCCCACAAGCCGCTGCACCTCAAGCACGTGTGCCAGCCAGGCCGCAACACCATCCAGATCACCGTTACCGCCTGCTGCTGCGTGAGTGTGCCGGGGGTGGGGGGTGGGGGGCCCTCAGCGGCCTGTGGGGTCAGCCATGGCCTGGGGTCCCCCTCCCCACAGCTCCCGGAGTGATCTTTTAGAAGTACCCCAGAAATGTGCCATTGTCCTTCCCCCCACCCCCCGGGACTGTGGGATGAAATTCAGGCCATCATGCTCTGGCCTTCTCCCCTCTTGCACTACAGCCTTGCACCACTTCCTCCCGGAGCTCTTGGACACCACCTGCCCCCATGCCCACCACCTTCTTCCACTGGGGAAGTTCTGTGTCTCCCTCAAAGCTAGGCTGCATTCATGCCTCATTTGCAAGAAATTTTTATATTCTAATCATCTTTTTCCCTCAGACCCAACTCCACCAAGTCTGGAGTTAAGACCCTCCCTTGATCACCCAGCAGTGCTAGCTCAGAACTCGTGTGTGTGTGTGTGTGTGTGTGTGTGTCTCCTGACCTGTGACTCACTGATCTGGGACCACGTCTGAGCCATGCTTCTCTCCCCCAGGATCAGGGTCTGGTACTCAGGGCTTGCTTGGGAATTGCAGTTTACCTGCCCGTGCCTGCTGGCCTCCCCTGGAGGAGAAAGAGCTCTGATCCAGCCCTCATGAGGGTTGGGGCTTCAAGACCACCCAGAGATAGGGGTCACAGGACTAGGGATGCTGTCAGAGTGAGGAGCTTGTGGGGGCTTGTTGGAGTGGACAGTCCTGGAAGGCTTCCTGGAGGAGTGAAGACAACATCCTCTGGCGGGAAGGGTGGAGTAGGCATGATGGCGAACAGCAGGGTGCAAGGGTAGGAAGTGTTTGGCTCCAATCCTGATGCCTTGTGTCCTGTGACTTCCTTTGGTGGGGGCGGGGGGTGGGTGTTGCTATTTGAGCATCAGAGTCAGCTTTGGTGGAGACCCACTGTCCCTGGGGAGTGACCCCTCTCTAGGTCCCCAGATCACAGGTCCCAAGACACATCCTGGTCCTTTAGGGCTCTCCCAGGTCCCAGGGACCCTCTCCTAGCAGGGCATCACTGTGGATGTGGGGCCCTTTGCTGTGTTTAGCCTCTGGCACACAGTGAGTGGGCATGGGAGCCACATGGCAGGGTCCGAGTCTCTGCTTTTTCTTGGCAGTCCCACCTCTTTGTGCTGCAGCTGGTCCACCGGCCCTCTGTGCGCTCCGTGCTGCAAGGCCTGCTCAAGAAACGACTCCTGCCTGCGGAGCACTGTATCACGAAAAGTGAGTGGGGGCTCAGGGCTGGAACCAGACCCCAGTCTCTCCGCATGCACTGTCCCTCAAGCCTGACACCACTGGGCCCTGAGGGTCCCCTGGCACCAGCCCCTCCCCCTTCCCCTCCAGTGCCCCTCCTCGGGCTGTGGGGACAATCAGATGAGTACATGGTGCTGTTATCACAGGAGATGAGGCAGATTAAACCAAGATACCGTGGTGTAGGTAGTCGGGACAGGCTCCCTGGAGGTGATCACCTGGAAGGATGGGAGGAACTGGAGAAGAGGGTTCTTCATTGTGGGGGAAGCACAGAGGTCAGTTGCAGACTGGACTCCTTACCTCAACAGCCCAGGCCTAACTTGAGAGGGAGGGACTTGGCTCCGAGTCCCAGGTGCAGACACTTGGGGTCGGGGGCACCATGCAGGCAGTGGGAAGTATGTTCCTACACCCTCTTCAAATGTGCTTCTTCGTATGCTGAGCCCTAGAATCCTGCCAGGCCATTTCCACACTCGGAGAACTAAGTGCAGAAGTGCCTGTGGGGCTCTCCCACTGACCCAGAAAATCAGTGAAGTGCCAGACTGTTTTTGCAGGTTTTGCAGAAAGTCCTGCCTTCCTACTGAAGACACAGGGCATGAACTGCAGAGACTGGGGGGCTGACGACATGGCACCTCCAGGGACACTTCACACTTTTCACCCGAAGAGTGTCATTCCAGAGTATTGGGCATCCCCGGGCCCCCAGCGTGCCGATCTCACTTTCACCCAGGCCAAAGTGCCCTGCACCAATTTTTGAGACCTCCCAGTGTTAGGGAGAACCAGGGTGTGCATCAGCCACTTGAGGGAGTGGGGGAAGTACAGGACAGCCTTGCCCTTCTTATCCACTTCTGCCTCCACCCTACAGTCAAGCGGAATTTCAGCAGTGTGGCGGCCTCATCAGGCAACACGACCCTCAATGGGGAGGATGGCGTGGAGCAGACAGCCATCAAGGTGTCTCTGAAGTGCCCCATCACGTTCCGGCGCATCCAGCTGCCTGCTCGAGGCCATGATTGCAAGCATGTCCAGGTGAGCGGTCCTGGGAGGAGCCTCCTGCAACCTGGCTGGGATGGTGATGGGGCGGGCGCAGGCAGCAGGGCTGTCTCCAACCCTGGAAGGATGCCATGGCCATTAGCAGCTGATCTCACTCACTCATTCCTGACATCATTTATCCTTCAAGCAACTTCTCTGTGTACTCAGAGCTAGGTCCATCTGGTTTGTGAATCGTCAACGAGCTGTTGAAGTGTCAGGACTTAACTTCTCTGGATTTGAGGAAGTCTCATGAGGTTTTCGGAAAAGGCAATGGCACCCCACTCCAGTACTCTTGCCTGGAAAATCCCATGGACGGAGGAGCCTAGAAGGCTGCAGTCCATGGGGTCGCTGAAGGTCAGACAGGACTGAGCGACTTCACTTTGAGTTTTCACTTTCATGCATTGGAGAAGGAAATGGCAACCCACTCCAGTGTTCTTGCCTGGAGAATCCCAGGAACTGGGGAGCCTAGTGGGCTGCCGTCTATGGGGTCACACAGAGTCAGACACGACTGAAGTGACTTAGCAGCAGCAGCAGCAGGAGGTTCTATTGAGCAGTTAGGATGGATGTAAACCTCACTGGTGGGACCTGCTTCTTCCCTATGCACCAAGAGACGTGAACAGTACAGAAGATGAAGTAGTAACAAGGTTAGAAATAAGAGGATGGAGCCCCCACCCCCAAAATGAAAGTGCTGGGGACTTGGAATTCAGGCTTCGTTGGTTATGCACCATCATAGCAATTCATTCTTCCCCTCTAAGCCTCAGTACCTCCTCTGGGCCATGGGGACAGTTTCCTTGTCCAACTTACAGAACTCTTTGGATATGACAGATAATGACAATCGTCATGATGTCTATAAATGGGAGAGGTAGCCACTCACTTCTTTTTGTTTCCTCTCTCAGAAGGAGCGAGAAAGAATTAAAGAGACCTCTTCTGGAGCCCCAGAGGGCTCCAGAACTGGATTTAGACAGTCCCAGCCCTGGCAGATGTCATAAGCCAGCTGGAAATACTGCCCTTTTGGCCACCATGGCTGATGTGAGCCTGAGAGCAGGGGCATCTCTGCCCGGCTCGTCTTGAGGCCTTGCCCTGAGCACGTGCTCAGGAAGTGGCCGTGGGTTGAGTGCCTGGTCACAGTTTGGGTGGCTAAACACAGGCAGCCCTAGAGGGTGAGATGCATTGGGTGGGAGCTACCCTGGGGCCAGACCAGCCACACCCTCAGCCCTCACCCTCTCACAACAGGCCCCAAGGGCTTCATAGTGGGTCAGGAGCCCCCCTCCATCAAAAGTTCTTTCCTTGGGAAAACGGGGGGAGGGGACGTCTGGTTGTCTAATTTGTTTCATACATGCTGATGAACCAGATGGGGTGTGTCCTCCCTGCGTGGGCTCGGCCAGTGAGAGGGGCAGGATTGGTGAGGGGCGGCTGCAGGGGAAAGCTGCTCGGAGGCCATGGGTCATCTGGTGCACAGGGCTGGTATGAGGAGGGCCGGGCACAGCGTTGCAGGGACTTGGTGTGGCCCATAGGCTGTATGCACAGCAGAAAATAGGCAAGATTATCACTCCACCCAGCCCCCCAGCCCTGGGTCTCTCCATCACCTGTCTCCCTCCCTGGTGGGACATCTTCATGAGGGTCCCAGAGGCAGTTCGGGTTGCATGTAAGTGGTTTCTGAGGGCCCTGGGCTCATCTGTCTTTGTCTCTCGGCCTCTGCAGTGCTTTGATTTGGAGTCATACCTGCAGCTGAACTGCGAGAGAGGGACCTGGAGGTGTCCTGTGTGCAAGTAAGTGACACCTGCCTCAGCATAAGCACAGTCACCTGGCTGTGGGAGGAGTTCTGGGCCTGTTCTATGGGATCCAGCCGCCTCCCACCTGCCCTAAATGCATAGCAGAGGGGCTCAGATTACAGGGGCAGTGCATAGTCCCCTTGTACCAAGCTGTTGCAAAGCTGCCCTCTCCTGTTGGTGCCCCAGTAGTAACCAGAGGCAGGCGCCGAGTCTCTTGGACACAGTGGGGAGGAGCGGGCTGTGTCTCCACGCCTTAGGATTCAGGAGCCAAGCCCAAGCCCTGCCTCTCTTCTTTTCCAGTAAAACCGCTCTGCTGGAGGGCCTGGAAGTGGATCAGTACATGTGGGGCATCCTGAATGCCATCCAACAGTAAGTAGGCCTCTCCACGTGGGGAAGGGGTGGGGGGGGCAGCAAGAATGCGGGCCCTGATGGTATGAGGTGAGCATACATGGTTGCCCCTGATAATTTATCCCCCACTGGGCCGGCAGACCATTTTCCCACATTCCTCACCTCTCTGCAAATTTAAGGACTTGTTTACCTGGGGGCAAATGAACTTTCCAGAAAGGACTACGCTCAGTCAGAGCAGGAAGCTGACAATGCCTGCAGTGGTGGCCATGCCGGGAGTACAGGCTTTGGGGCCAGCTGCACAGCCACTTGCTTTTCCTAGCCTCAGTCTCCCCTTCTCTCCAACGATGTAAAAGTCTCCCATACCTCTGTTGTAGGCAGAGTGTGATGGGAATGGGGGCAGAGGGAGCCTGGATGAGAGCATCACAAAGTCTGTTCAAGCTGGAGGCTCTTGTGTCTACAACCTGGTACCCAGGACCCCAGCTCTGCCCCTTTGTTCCCCCAGCTCCGAGTTTGAAGAGGTCACCATCGACCCCACGTGCAGCTGGCGGCCAGTGCCCATCAAGTCGGACCTACACATTAAAGATGACCCTGATGGCATCCCCTCCAAGAGGTTCAAGACCATGAGTCCCAGCCAGATGATCATGCCCAATGTCATGGAGATGATCGCCGCCCTGGGCCCTGGCCCATCCCCCTATCCACTCCCGCCTCCGCCTGGGAGCACCAACTCCAACGACTACAGCAGCCAAGGTGGGTGACGGCCGACGAGGAGGGAGGGAGAAGCCACGGCAGGGGCCCAGGATTTCTGGGGTGATGGTGGCAGGTGCAGGGAAGCTGTAGTGTGAAGAGGCAGAGGTAACTTGCCCCCAGAAACACCGCACCGCTGGCCTTGGGTGCAGTGCCATCCTTCCCTCTCCGTCCCACTGCTTGGTTCCGTCCAGCCCTGCGGGTTGGTACCCAGTTGGGAAGGCATGCGTGAGATGCTGCCCCGTGAGCCAGCCTCCTGCCCCTCGCACCCCACCCTGCTCAGCCTCCTCTCCTGACTCCTGGAGCTCCCGGGCCGGCAGCTGCCGATCTCAGGGGCTTCCGAGCTCCTTTGCTTGAGACGCTGCCACCACCTGCCCCTTGAGTTCTGGCCCTTCCCCAGGCCCCCTGTGTTCCTTCCGATGGTCTGCATATTGGCCCTGTCCCTGTGACTCTGCCACCCTCTGAGAGACAAGAGTCCAGGAGCCTGGAGCACCAGCCTTCAGCCTCCGAGGTCACCGTCACTGTCCCTCACTGTCTCTGCCACCCAGACCCAGCTGCACTGCACTGCCCTCGGTTCCCAGAGAGCACCCTCCCTGCCCCCCAGAAGGCTGGGGATGGCAGCACCCCACGGAATCCCTGCCCTCAGGTCCCCGGGGCTCCAGGGTGATCAGATTCCCAGAGAGGTTAGCCTACCTAGCCAGAGTCCCGCAGCGTACTGAGGGGCCCAGCTTTCCAGCGTGCTGATCCTCTGAGCTCTCGCCACCAGCACACGGTGAAGGGAGCAGCGGCTTGGGGGCCAGATAGCTGACTTCTCAGGGTGGACTCTCAAATCTAACACGGCTTCCTTTTTTACTGGGCAGATTCTGGCCACCTGCTCTGGGCCTGGGTCATACCAGTGATGAAGGGAAGGCATGTGGTGGCTGCAGGGGAGCAGGTCTGGGGGCTAGCTCAGCAGATCCTGTAGAGAGTTCAGACTTGGGCCTCATTCTAGGACCCTCTGCCAACAGGAGTCCCACCCACCCCGTCCCCCTACGCTGGCTCTGCTTGTAGCTGTAAACCAGCAGACACCTGGGGGTGTGAAGGACCACAGGAGAAGGCCACCCTGGGCCCCACCATACAGCCTGGAGGTCTGAGCTGCCAGAGCCGACCCTAGCCCTTCAGGGGGTTAGGCCTGGGTTCTTCGTTTCCACACTCTGATTCCCTGGGCAGGGGGTGGGGGGGCATTTTCCCTCTGGATGACACCCCTCCCCATCTGGTTCCATCTCCAGGAAACAACTACCAAGGCCATGGCAACTTTGACTTCCCCCACGGGAACCCCGGCGGGACGTCCATGAACGACTTCATGCATGGGCCCCCCCAGCTCTCCCACCCCCCGGACATGCCCAACAACATGGCCACCCTCGAGAAGCCCCTCAGTCACCCCATGCAGGAGACTGTGAGTACCTGTTCCTCGCCCTTGACCCTCCACCTCCCCGGTGCCCCCAGCCCCAATGTGGGGCTGTTTGGGACAGAGGGCTCCCCTGGACCTTTCTGATGTTTGCCTGGTTCCCTCCCAGGCAAAGGAGAGGGTGGAGAGTTGAGTCTGGGGACTCAGGAGGGAGTGGGGGGCCTAACTGAGGCTGGGTCATGGCTCAACAGCATCCCTGGATTTGGCTGTTTCACCCAGGACATCAGGTTCTCAGATGGGGGAAACTTCAGGCTCTACCTGCACATACATACTGCATATACATGCACACGTGCGGATGCCTGCACACACCCCGCACGCAGGCCCACACACTGCCGTACACATGGCACACATTCTTACACATGCACACGCACACACACAGACATGCCGTCCCCTCTTACACACACTTACACTGACTTATCATAGCTCCATCCAGCCATCTAGAATTTTGTCCCAAACCCAATCACTTTACTCCCTGAGAGTCTGATTACCTCCTTCTTCAAAAAGAAAAGTGAGGACATCTACTTATCCCAAGAGGATTCACTTCTCATCCTGTTTCACATATTAACACACACTCTATCGCTGAGAAAGCTCCTTTGGGTGAGGTGCCCTGTGCTGTCCCTTCTCTTCCTGTGGCCCCAACAGCAGTGGTGGGAGGTCTGACCACCCCCCAGGTCCTCATCTAGGCGGCGATAGATGATCCCACTTGGTCTAGTGGGCATTCTCTGAGCCTGACCTCCCAGCTGTGCCTTGTATCAGTTGCAAGCAAGACAGACGCAGGCCCCATGCTCGTGGAGCAGAAGTTCTGGTGGTGCCTGGATGGAGGAAACACAGTTGGTGTTTTGGGAGAGCCGAGGCCCAGGCGCTGAAGACTGAGGCCTCCGTTATTCTTTGTGTCTCTCATCTTAGCTAAGGGGCAGTCACGGAGGGCCTGTCAGTAGGTCCTGGGTCACAGTTGCCAGAGGGAAGGGGCCAGGGGGTCTCGTCAGCGCCCAGCGGTGGGTTTGGGCCTGTACCCAAAGGCACCTCTCCAGGCTCTCCATGCTCCACGGTGTGGCCTCGAAGGAAGGGGCTTCTGGATTATACTGTGTTCCCCACACTTGACATGGAATTGGCTCTGCCACTGGGCCAGGAGATTGTCCTGTACACCGAGCCACTAATTCTCAGCCAGACCGACTATTAACCAGGACTCTGAGTAAGGGGCGCTGTAGCAGCTTGCCCACAGGAACCCAGAATGCCACATCAGAAACAGCTGCTTTCACAGGCCTTTGGCCATGTTTTTGTAAGTTACTTTTTGCCCTGTGGGGCTTATGATTTCTGGGAGCCTTTCTCCTGGCCCCCTTCCCTAGCCCTGCTCCCCAGGATCTCAGCATTCCATGCCCAGGAGTCACCCAGATCACCCCCTGACCCCATATTCACATGGCACCTTCTGAGTCCTCACAATTCCCAACACTCAAACATGGCAACGGGGGCAGTGTTTCCTTCCTCTGTCCAACAAGACTCTCTCCTACCTTGTCAGTTCTGCTGCCTGGGGTCTTTGCAGAGGGACCTAAGCCTGTGAGTTGACTCCACAGCCCCCCAGGATGCTTCTCAAATATGCACCATCGTTGCCCGTTTCTGGGCTTGTGTTAGATGGTGACTAGACCCAGAAGTACAGATGCACAAGGTGATGGGGTGCGATCACAAGGCGACCAACCCCCCACACCTGCCCAAGCAGAGCAGCCTCGCCCGGCTGAGCGCGAGGCCAGAAGGATTCACAGTGCACAGTGGGAGGGCCCCAAGCAGGCGCTCGTTCACCCAAGGGCTCTCCTGTGCCAAGTGGGAGGTTGATGGGTGTGTCGGCAGCACCAGAGAGCACCCGCCCCTCCAGGCTCCGAGATAATTCCAGCAAGATGTCAGGGCCAAACAGGGCAGCTGTGTCAGCAGATCCAGGGGACTGACTGTCTAGGGCTGGGCTGCTCCAGGTGTGTGGAGCCCCCTCCTGCCCCCCGCTTCCCAGAGCAGTCACTGTGGAGCACCGCAGGCGTGGGGAGGAGTCACAGGCTGGCCTCACACTGACAGCCGTGGTGGCCATCCCTCCAGCCCCTCCTGGTCCTTCTTCGTCTGCATCCCACACATGTTCCCCCAGGGTCACCAGCCTTAAGGTCATGTGGACATCGCCTGTTCTCAGGGCTCCGGGCTGTAGGGGCAGTGCTTGCAGGGGGCCACCCGAACTGTGGGCAGAGGCCGGCCCACAGCAAGGCCCGGAAAACAACTTTTAGGAGAAACAGGAAGAGGAACCGGGTTCTCTGGAGATCGGGACGGTGTGGCTGCTGTTTGCAAACCCACGAAGGAAGTGTCAATATTTCTGTGTGGCCCAGAAGACGGGGTGGGGAGGAGGGTAATGAAAGACCACAGAGACAAGTGGCCACCTGGCTGCCCATTCCAAGTGAGCAAGCAGCCTGGCCCAGCAGGGAGCTCCCTGCACTAGCAGAGTGTGACGGGCGTTGGGGCCGTCGCTTGGGGAATGCCGGAGACGGGGCCAGGACCTGGACTCAGCCTTTCACTCTGAGATCTGAGCTCTGCAGGCAGGACTGCTTGAGGCAGCAAACAGACCAACAGGGGAAGTGTAACTCTCACTCACTCACGCCTGTGTCCCTGCCCGCCCACAGCCCCTGTGCACGTGGGGCGGGGGGTGGGTCCTTAGGTTGTCTATGAGAGAAGCATGTTGTGGATGCCCCGGTGGGCGGCCAGCAGGCAGGATTCGGAAGCCCCGGGTCTGCTCGTTTTCCATGGGCTCAATTACACCCTACCTGGGGCAGCAGGCAGAGCTCGCACCGGAGCCTGTGCGCCCAGCATCACCCCCAGCCCAGGGCCCACGTCGGGGCGCAGACCCCCACCCCGAGCTGCACGCCTGCCCCATGCTGTCGTCCATGTCTGCTCTTCGCCAGCCCAGCGCGGGCCTGCAGCACGCCGCCAGCAGCGCTCCTGCCCACCTCCCTGCCCCCTGGACACGTGCCCATTTCGCTTCTCCATCCTGCCCTTGCTGTTGTTCATTGTGCTGGTGTCCGGGCCAGGGAGGCAGAGGGGCTCCCAGGGGCCTGCCTGGACCCCGAGGTCTCAGTGTCTCCGCTCATCTCAGAGCCCTTGGCCGCCTCCCTCCCGGCCCCACGTGGCCTCAGCCTCCCTGACAGGCGGTTTCGGGGGGAGGATTTTTGTTTGTTTGTTTCTCTGCAGAGGGAAAAAAAAAAAAAGAGCATTCAGCTTTGTAGAGGGGTGGCTTTGTTTTGGGGGTTTGTTGTTTTCCTGGTTTGGTTTGGTTTTCATTTCTCCAGGCGTCTCGTCGCTGTACCTTGTCACCTCACCTCTCTTTTTCCTGCTCTCTCCTCCTCCACAGATGCCACACGCTGGCAGTTCTGACCAGCCCCATCCCTCCATACAACAAGGTTTGCACGTCCCACACCCCAGCAGCCAGTCAGGGCCTCCATTACATCACAGTGGGGCTCCTCCTCCTCCTTCCCAGCCTCCCCGGCAACCGCCACAGGCCGCTCCCGGCAACCATCCACACAGCGACCTGACCTTTAACCCCTCCTCAGCCTTAGAGGGTCAGGCCGGAGCGCAGGGAGCATCTGACATGCCGGAGCCTTCGCTGGATGTAAGTTGGGGTCACCACATGCCTTGGCCTGGGGCTAGGCCTGGCGCCGGGACCTGTCCGAGAGCAGGGGCGGGTGTTGAGGGCCCGAGGCCCGGGGTGGAGGAGGCCTAGCTGTGAGGAGGGGTGGGCGGCCGGAGGGTGGGCCCCGCCAACCTGCCTCCCCTGGCTCCAGGACCAGGGAACCCCACAGCGGGCCAGCCCCCTCCCCCTCGCTGCTGGCCCCGCCCCCGTCCCCTTGGCCACAGTCCCGCAGGCCAGCCCTGCCCCGCCTCGCCCAGGCCCCTGTAGAGTCCCTCTGGGCTGGTCCTGGAGGCAGCCCGAGAGGGTCCCCACCCGTCCCCCCCTTCCCCTTCCCCCACATCGGCTTGCCATCTCCGCGTCTGCCACACTTTCTGGCCCCGCGGCACGGGCGGGGCTGGAGGGACAGGGTCTGTCCGTCTGCCGCTGGTGTATGTCTGTCTGCAGTTTCTAGTCTGTGTGTCGCCCATGCCCTGTGCTTCTGCTCGCTCCATCGCTCACTGTGAGAGGCCCCGGGTCACACTGCGGGTGGTGGTGACTGAGGTGGGAGTGGGAAGCTGAGATTTAGGGATCACCACCCTCTCACCCCTCCACGTTGAGAACTGAATGATCTGGAAGGTGGGGCAGGGGGACACTGGGTGATGGGTGCTGGGTAGCTGGGCAGGGCTGCAGGGAGAGGGACACAGCACTTGCCCCTCCCATCCCTCATCCCTAGACTCTAGAATCACAGACAGGAGGCCCGCCCTCTCCTCCATCACTCCTTTCCCTCAGGCCCCAGCCCCAGCAGGAGTCACCCTTGATCTCTGTAGTGGATGGGGCTCACTCGGCTTTTTGGCCATCTTGAGTTCTTGTCTGACTCTCCTCCCCAGACCAGGCCAGGGAAGGTGCTTGTAGATTGATGAGGGTTCCCCTGTGAAATCAGAAGATTCCAAGGACCTCGCAGAAGAGGGTAGGGTTGGTCTGCCAGCCAGCCACGGGCTCAGCAAGGAGCCAGGAGTTCTTGGGTGAGGTGTGGGGTGGTGGGATCCAAAGAGATCACCCAGCCTTACGTGCAAAGCCACTTGGTTTTCCTGGGAGGCCAAGTGACCCCCAGTTGCTGTGGCAAGTATGAGGATTACTCTGTTCATTGAGGAGCCTCCCAGCTGGTGGACTGAGGGCCCCACCGTCCAGACTTGAAGTGAGCACGGTGTGCCCCAGACCAGCATGGTGGCCTGGGTGCATCTGGGGACCACGAGCACTGAGTTTCCCCTGTTTGGGCCAGGACCCCAGGAGGCAGGTCGAGGGCAAGTGAACAGGCCGGGGGGTGCCCTGCCTTCCTCGCCTTGGGCTGGCCCAGCCCTCGGCCGACACCTCAACTGGGCTTCTGTACTTCTCTTCCAGCTCCTTCCAGAACTCACAAACCCTGACGAGCTCCTCTCATATCTGGATCCCCCTGACCTGCCGAGCAATAGTAACGATGACCTCCTGTCTCTCTTTGAGAACAACTGAAGCCCACCCCTGCATCGGGGCCACCCCTCCCCACTCGGCCTCCTTCCCCGTCTGCCCCACACACTTCCCCGCTGGGAGCCCGAGCCCTCGGACCGCCCCTTCTGCGGCCTTCAGAGCCAAGGGGCAGGAGGGTGCGCTGTGAAGGCGGTGCGGGTCTGGAGCCCACGCCCAGAGCAGGCCCTGAGGATGACCCTCGAGATGGGGCAACAGCCCAGGGAGGGGGCACACGCTGATGGCGGCTTCCAGACGACCCTCCAGTGCCCCCCAGATTCTTCCAGTTTGTAAACTGTAACCCAGCTTCCCTGCTTCCTGGCCCAGAGCCATCTCCAAGTGACTGTGACCCTGAGAGAGAGCCCCCCAGACCCCGGCGGCCCCAAGCCTTGGAGGAGCAGCGGCGGTCGGCAGCAGTGAGAACGGCCTGCCCACCACCACCACCACCACCACCACCACCCACAGAAAAGCACAAACCTCTGGGCAAGAGAACTCTCAGGGGCCAAGGTTATCGCTTTGACCCCAGACCTCTTAAGCCAGGATACCCTATGAACAGTCTCAGAAAGCAGAGAAAAAAGACAAGATTCTGTGTTTGGGAGAGGGAGAGCCATTCACCCTCTTGCTCGGGGATGGGTGGAAAAAGGGAGTCAGGGCCTCTCAAAGCCAGGATGGCCCTAGAACCACTGACTCAGGCCAGGGTCCAGCCTTGGGGAGACGGGGGTGCAGAGAAAGAACCCAGCTGAAATTATTGTGCCCTTAGTTGGAGGGAGCGGGGGCCACCAGTCAAAGTTGGAGTCCAGTAGAATCAGCAACTTACAGTTTTGCTCCAAGCCTCTCCTTTTTTTTAAACGACCGCAACAAAGCTACGAAGTCACTTGGAGAAGAGGAACACTGGACTTGGACAGCAAGTGAACCATTTCTCCCCATGTGTTCTGCTTCCTTCCTCTGCTCCCCCGCCCCAGCCCCTCTGAGACTGTTACGTGGGATGCCCACGTCCCTCTGTCCCAGTGCCCGTGTCCGCCCGGACGGCAGGGTGGGTGGTGGAAAGGCAGGGCATGCAAGGGCTCAGCAGCAGGAACCCCGGGCATCGCTCCCTCTCCGGCTCCTCTGCCTGTCTGGTCTGTGCTCCAGGCTGCCCCGGGCTCCAGCCCAGCCCATCGCCGTGTGTGCCAGGATCAAGCATCGCATGGTGTTTCTGTGGCTGTCTCAGCCCCAGCTCTTGGCCGCCAGCCTCTCCCTCGCTTCGTGTCCCTCTGCTCTTGCAAGCTCACCCCACACTCCTGCTCCAGCAGAAGCAGCGTCTGGTCTACCCTCCATGCTTTGCTCCATCCCGCCAACCGCTCGCTCTCACAGTGCCCCGGGTAGCTTTCTGTGCGTCCGTTTTGTTGCAGGCTCCCCTGTGCTCCCCGAGCCACGTGGGCTGTGATGTTGGGCGGTTGGGTCGCTTGGGTCACCTCTGTAAATTTGTCGTGCCCCTCCCCTGCTGCTGCCCGGGACCTTCACTCGCTCCCCCGTTCACTGTCTGTGTTTTCAGTGTCTGTCTCCCCCTCTGTTGGCCGGGGGACACCCAGCACTCCTCTGGATTTGACCGGAACGTTGGCCCCAGCTGTTGACTTCCGGTCACTGAACCAGGTGGCCCGGCACAAAGTTTTCTGTAGGAAAGCTGCCATCGTCCCTCCCCCACCCCTTTCCTTTGTCCCGTTGTTGAGGTTTTTTCAAACAGCGTGGTGTTCCGTATGCAAATCAATTATTTTAAGAATTGCTTTTGTAAATATCTTTGTGAATATTTTAGTATTGTCTTTGATAATATTCAACATTTTCATGACCTGGTTATAGCCTTTGCTGGTGTTTTTAAAATACCTTGACTCAACGACAAAGACCGAGTCCCTTTTTTAAAAAAAAAAAACAACAAACAAAAACAAAAAAGCAACCAGGGCCATTTGTACAGATGAAGGGATGAAAAGCATGGGTGGCTGTACCGTGAGTTAGATGAAGACCAGGCCACCCGCTGTTGGGAGCCATCCCCAGTTGGCTGGTGGGGACACGTGCGGCCATCTCCGACCAGTGACCCTTAGCCCCAGCTGTGTCAGGCCATCTGGGGATGCCCCACCCCAGACAGACCTATAGATGCCTTCCTTAGAATTTCCCGCTTCCTGCCTTGCAAGACTGTCTCAAAAAGGCCTGGGTGTGTTCTTGTTATCAGGGTGTCCCCACTCTGCTCACCAACTTACCCACAGCTTTCTAGCACAGAGGGTCTATCTACTGCCCACAACCCAGGCTCTGGGCACCTCCCTCATCCGTCTCTGAGTAAGCCGTGGGCTCAGCACCCTGAGGTGGATTTCCTGGGTCCCCTCTCAAGCAAGCCTCCACCAGCAAGTTCAGCAGAGAGCTTTCCAGACCTGCGGTGCCTGCATCCTGCACTCCGGGCACACACTCTTCCAGAGCGATTTTGGAGCCGGGTTGGTGGGGTGGGGGTAGGGGGGTAGGCATCAAGGTGTCCGGGGCTGGAACGAGCCCTAGTTGGTGACACATTCAGGTGACGACGGCTTCCCCAAGCAAGAGCGGTTCTGAACTCCGGGGAGATGCTTCCCTGACCCTTTTGGATGACTACTTGGAGCCATACGTAACCTCAGCAAAAACGATGCCTCAGCAAGCCACGTCTCCATGACAAGCATCCACCCAGGCCACAGGCACGCTGCTGCCTCCACTCCACGGAATGGACAGGGCGCCAGCAGGCAGGCGGGAAGCCCCAAGTACAAGCAGTCACCCCATCTTCTTGGTTTGAAGCTTTACCCATGGGTCATATTCCTGTAGCCATTTTTATTTTTTAAGGAACTAATACTTTCTCCCTAATGGAAGCCCTGAGCCCCCAGAGAGCTCCACGCCTGCTCCCTCGGCCTCACCCAACCAGACAGGGCGACGCAGGCAGCAGCCACTCAAGGGACATGTGTACATATGTAAATGAGAAATAGAGACATGTTAACAGATGCATTCATTTCCCTCGGAATGTGTATTGTTCTTATTTTACGGAACAAAACAAAAAGGCTTGGAACTCCATCTTAATGTGGGAAAAAAAAACTAGATCCTGTCTGTTAGCGTCTGTGAGGTCTCTCTCCGCATCTGTCTCATCATGTAATATACTCTGACTCTGTGTGGAAAGGAATTTTTTTGTTCCGTTTTTGTTTTTATTTTACCTACATGTACTATTTAGCTTCAGTGTACTAGTCCCACCACCTGTGTGTTTTTAGGGTGCTATGGAAATAATGAAAAGAAACGGGGATTTCAGAAGAAAATTGTAACCAAATTCATCCTTTGTATAATTTTTGATATCATGATCGCAGGTGATTGACACACACACATGAACACAAACCCACCGTGCAGCCTGAAGTAACCCCCACAGCGACGTCATCGTCTTTGTACATCTCTGTACAATGCAATCATTTCATACTTTAAACTGGTCAGAAAACTAATTGTGATTTCTAGTCTTGCAAAACTGTATGTAGTTAGATGATGTGACAGCCTCTAATATTTATCTAATAAATATGTATTCAGATGAAACCTGTATATTAGGTGTTCATGTGGTTATTTTGTATTTAAAGATCAAATTATTTGACTATTGCTAGACATTTCTATACTCTGTTGTAACACTGAGGTATCTCATTTGCCCATGTTAATTTTTTTTCTAAATAAATGGACAAAAACGAAGGTTTGGCGAACTAGCGATTTTGTGAATGGTAGGGAGTGGTTTGGGTGTTTGCTGGTTTTGCTTTATCAACCGCCACCCCTGCCCGATCACCCTGCAAAACAAAACAAACAAAACTATGCAGAC
Source organism: Bos indicus (assembly GCF_029378745.1). Lineage (NCBI taxonomy): Eukaryota > Metazoa > Chordata > Mammalia > Artiodactyla > Bovidae > Bos > Bos indicus. Next base: position 35,025,173 of record NC_091787.1, read on the forward strand.
AGCCCCTGATACAGGGGTCCCTGCAGAGAACCTGGAACCTAGTCCATATGAATGTGCAGCGCCCAGTGGTCTCACCTCCAGGTCTCCAGCATCCCTGGTCCTGGTGAAGGGATGGCCTGGCAGGCAGGAAAGGACCCTGAATGGTGCCAGGCCCTGTATGGAGTGCTGGGCCTCAGGCCCGTTGTGACTCAAAGGCTATGCAGTGCTGTCTGGGCTCTAATAGCAAGCCCCTGGTGGATTCTCTGGGCTTAGAAACAGGAATCTCATCACATTAACACAGCTGCTATCCCTCTGACCACCTCTCTCTGGCCACCCCACTTCTCAGCACCCTCGGCCCCTTCCCCTTTAAGGGGGACTTTGAGTCTTCTCTTGCCCATGATTGCAACTTACATAGGCTTCTTTGCTACAATCGCTGCCCAGGTCCTGTTTCTATTAACTGTCCTTACAGCCTCAGACACACAACTGATTTCCCTTCCTGTGTCTCCTCCTGAACTTCAGGGAAGTGAATCTGATTCTCAGCCCAGCATCAGAAGAGCTCCCCTCTTCTCTCAGCTCTGGCCTCAGAAAATAGGACAGACTAGAATTTGACTGTTGTGGCTTTCCCTCCACAGAGACAGTGTGAGACCGGGTCCAAAGAAGGAAGTGGAATCTGGGAGGCACCCCAAAGTATATCCCCTGGAGCCTATGTGTGTGTGGGGAGGGGGGATGTGTGTCAGGAGAGAGCACATATCTGCACATGAGCAGGTGAGTGTGGGGGGGATGTGTGTCAGGAGAGAGCACAGATCTGCATGTGAGCAGGTGTGTGTGTGCCAGAGTGAGCCAGGAGGATGTGTGCAGGGTGTCATCAGCCACAGAACTGCCCGTGGAGAACTGGGGGCCAGGAAGTCCCCTGCCTCCGGGACTTCTCCAGGGTGGCCAGCTTCTCTTCTTGGAGGGAGATGGAAGGGAAGGGCAGAAGGAGAGTTTACATTAAACCTGGAATCCTGTGGCCACTGCCTTCTGGCAAGAGGCGTTTTCTCTGAGAACCGACACTCCTGGAAGAGGGATGAGTAGCATCAACAACAGCTTCCCAAAGGGGCCCCCAGTTCCCCACTGCCCTGGAGCAGAGCTTTCCCATGGCCCTGTCAGTGGCTCTTGAAATCATTTTGGTGGGTTGTGACAAGCACTTTTTAAAGAAATAGATGAGAATGAAATAGAAAACACAAAGAGCACCCTTACAAAGTGAGGGTGCCGATTGTATCATGAAACTTGTGTTGCAATTGTGTGTCTGTGTCTGCTGAATCATGTTGTAAAATTAATTCTTACTTGTGGGTTGTGGTTAAAAACAAAAATTTAAATGCCATTGCCTTACAGGCAGGAAGTGGGCAGGGGGTGGGGAGGGAGAGGCAGGGCAGTATGCTCCCCTAACTTTAAGATAAAAAGCAAACCTTCCTGCTGTTCTAGCTTCAGAGCCTGAAGCCAGGGATACAGCTTAATAGTCAGGTGACCTCCTAGCAAGGCTGCATGGAGACTCACCCACCCCACCCCTCTAACTCCTCCTGACTGACTACTTCCTTCTGTGGGCCTAGAGTGAGAGAAGCCAATGGGAAAATCCCAGGAAGGGCCTCGCTCAGAGCAGCCTGGAACTCAGCCTCCTGCCATACCGCTCTCTCCCCTCTGCTTCCTCTCTCCCCTCACACATCTTCAGCATGTCCTTCAGCCCATGGGTCCTCTTGGGTTTCCATTCTTCCCAACCCACCCTACAGAGCCCCCACCCTCTATTAAATGACTGTCCCTCCACATAAGGCCATAGAGTGCTGGTAGGGCAAGTTATTCAGCCCCGCTTGTGGCTTCAAGGACAAATTAGTATCTCCTGCTTCACTGAGACCTCAGGGCAGGAACTCCTACCTGCCCACCAATTTCTCTCTTCTTCAGCTCCTGCCTCCTGCTACACCATGCCCACCTTGCTTAGCAAGCTACCCCACTCTTATATAGACCCCCAATAACTTTCCCCCACCCACTAACCTGTGTTCATCCTCCCCCAGAGTTATCTTTTTCCGCCCAGGCCCAGAGGATGTGGTGTTCCTTCCCCAGTCAGGACCAGTCCCTCCTCAGCCTCTGAAACTGTCACCTCCATCTCTTCTGGGAAGGACTTCAGCCCCTTCCCCGACCCTCCCCCACTCCCTTCCACAGGCCTGGAGCTTAAGGCTCTGGGTCTAACAGCCTCACCCTCACCCTTGACTGTCCAGCCTCTCTGCTCCTTCTCATGCAGACTTCTCAATCTTCCCTTGATCGCTCATCATCCTTGACACCATGCAGCCAAAGTCTCTGATATTCTTCTCTGAAACTTCTCTCACAAGCTCGCCTACGACCCCTTGTTTTCTCAAGTCTGCTCCCCTTTTGGAGACTGGACCTCACGGCTACCTTTGATAATTACCGCTTCTGCTTTGAAACTCCCTTGTCTTGGATTCCATGACAGTCCCCTCTTCTGGGTCTTCAGTGCTCCTGAAGTGTCCTGACCATGCACTGGAAAGAGTAATAATGGACTGGAAAGAGCAAGAGTGGCCTACCTGAGATGGGAGGACTGGTAAAGAGGTATGTGGTTAGACCTATGAGACGGGAAAATGTGAGGATCCACAGAGCACATTTTATCAGATGCCAGGGAGCGTCCAGTACAGAAGAGGCACCGAACAACCAAAGAGGCAGGGTGACTCCACCAGTTGATCAGCCAGAATCTGTCCCCATCCCTTGCTCTCTATCTAGTGTTTTGCATAATATGGGCTTCCAGCAAGTGTCATGGAGAACAGAGTGTCAGGGAGATAGAGATCAAGTTACATGTGAGCCCAACAGCAGAGGCTCCCTGTCATCAGGGCTGATCTAGCTACTGCCACTGCTGAAAGTCCAACTTGTTAGCCATGAAGACCAAAGCTGAGCCCCTGATACAACAACATTCCACAAGGAGGTCAACAAGCCACTTGGTGCCAGTTTACTACATAGGACCCTTTCTATCAGAGAGGTGTGGGGGTGATTCACCTTGACTCAAATTGATACATCTTCTGGGTAAGGGGTTGCCTCTCTGTCCTATAGGGCCTGAGGCCAGCACCCTTATCTGAGGACTCGTGCTTAGTCGCTCAGCCGTGTCTGACTCTTTGTGACCCCATGGACTGTAGCCCGCCAGGCTCCTCTGTCCATTGGATTCTCCAGGCAGAATACTGGAGTGGGTTGCTATTCCCCTCTCTAGGGGAATCTTCCCAATCCAGGGATCGAACCCAGGTCTCCTGCACTGCAAGCGGATTCTTTAATGTCTGAACCACCAGGGAAGCCCTATCTGAGGGCTCACAGAGTGTCTAATTCACTGATGTGGGTTCTCATACAAGATCATTGCAGACTAGAGGTCTGAGTTACAGAAAAGATGGTGTGGCCATGACTCCATGATCCTAGGTTCTACACTACACAGAGGCTGCAGATCTGAGAGATGGTAGAACGGCCTCGTCAAGATGCAGCTGAGGTATCAGATTGGAGATGACACCCTGTGAGGGTGGATACTATCCTTTGGTTACAACCCAAACCAATAATGACTCTGGTCTGTCAATAGGCAGACAAGATCAGCTTAATGTGAGAAGCAGGTGGGTCTGAGCAGTGCAAGGACTATAGGAAACACTGCTCTTTTCTGCCCACATCCCTCTGCAGGGCCAAAGCCCAGACCTACCGTGAGTGTGGGCTCTTAGCCCACAGCTGCCTTTTCTCTAGAGAATGGCCCTGAGGTGTCAAGAACTGTCTTATCTGGGGACTTATACCCCAAAGGGGCAGCCCACAAGCAATGGCTAGAACAGAGTCTAAAATTCTGGCCCTCTGCCTTAAGGAAGATGTCATGTAGTACAGTTTATGCTCCGAAGCCCTTGCTCTGTGATCAGGCCAACGCTGGCCTCTCCCTGCTCCACCCCTCCCAGTCGTACAGGTTGTTCTGAATAGCAGTCCCTCAACAAATCACTGTCACACGGATCTCAGTCTCAGGTCTGCCTCTGGAGAACCCCACCTAACGCAGCACGCCTCAGTTCTCTGGATGTTGCTCTTGTGCCCTTTGGCCTCGTCTGCAATTTCCCCATCCCTCTCACGATCTTAACAACCAAGTTTTGATGACTTGACTTCCTAAATCTCTGTCTCTAACATTTTGGCTGCACTGTCTTTGTTGCTGCGTGTGGGCTTTCCCTAGCGGCACAAGTGGGGACTGCTCTCCAGTTGCCATGCAGGACTTCTCACCACAACAGTTTCTCCTGTTGCCGAGCATGGCCTCTAGGGCACTCGGGCTTCAGTAGTAGCAGCATGCAGGTAATCACAGAGTGTAAGTAACCGTGGCAAGTGAGATCCCTGTTCCCTGACCAGGCCTCGAAGCCATGTCCTCTGCCCCGGCAGGCAGATTCCCAACCACTGGACCGCCAGGGAAGCCCCCTAAATAGCTATTTAATCTGATGTCTTCTCTGCATCCTGATGCTTTACCATAATTCAAGTCATATATAAGTACCTATATCATAGTCTCAATTTTGCCTCTTGGCCCACAAAACATAAAGAATATATTATCTGTCCCTTTAGGAAAAAGTTTGCGGACTTCTGGTTTACACTGTAGGGCTCAGGCACCTGGATACATTGATTTATAAACTCAGAAGATGTAGAGGGAAAAAGATTCCCTCCAAGGGACGTGAGAGTGTTGTTAAGAAGGGGAAAAACTGTGGGAGGCCTGACATGACAAAGAGGTGTGTGTGTATGTCTGTCTTCAAACGGAGATGTCTCCCCATCAGTTCTGTGATCCAGGAGGAAACCCAGGAATTAAAGTGAAGTGATTTGGACCAGATGCCCTTCATTGTCATTGTCAAGTTAACAGAAGACGTGTTGCTATGCAGTTCATAGCAGGACGGAGTGGGAACTCTCCAAACATTCAAGAACATTAAGGTTACTGTCAGGAAAAAAGTCAAGTTATATAAGATGGAGAAACATGGATATCTGTTAGAGATCTGGGGGTCCTCAGCCACCATGAAGAAGTCCATCTCTCTGAAGCCACAGTCTGGAAAGACCACAAGGAGGGACCACAGAGAAAGTGAGGGATGCCCCCGGAGCCCTAGCTGTCTCCAGTCCTGCCTAAGTGTTTCAGCCTGAGCACCAGACACGAGAGTGAGGAAGACTTCAAGATAACCCCAGCCTAGCCAGTATCTGGCCCAAAACACCCCAAGGGAGGACTGTCAGCAACGGCTGGGTCCAGTCAGCTTCCAGGTCCGTAAGCCGAATCAGCGATTGTTACTGATTGAAGCTGCTGCTTCAGGCTGGTTTGTCATGCAACCATAGGTCACCAAACCATCAGCGTGAAGCAAATTCACATATGCCGTGCAGGATGCGCTGGATTGGTGGTTATATGAGAAGAGCCCAAGTTCAAGGCACGGAGGGATGGAGAGAAACCCTCGCCATCCTCCCCTGTCACTCCCAGGGCCAGTCCTCCCAGGACCGCTGGGCTCCATCATAGCCCGAGGACTAGGGCCCAGGTGTTGTCATGGCTCTGGGGAAAGATGGGGTGTCGCAAGAGAAAGGGAAAGAGAGAGAGAGAGAGAGGATATGGAGAAAGAGGCAGAGGGTGTATGTGGGCAGCTTTTCAGAGGCCTGTGGGGTTACCGCTCTGGTACATGAGGACACCGCTAATGCCAGGAAGGGCGCAGAGCCTGATCCCTGCCCTCAGCATCCTGAGACTTTGAAATGATCACTCAACCCCTTTAGCACCTTCACAGCTGCTCCACACTCGGGGAAAGGTGAGGGCTGCAGCTAGGGGCCAAGGGTGCAGAGGAGGCAGCTTCGCCCCCACTGCGGCCTCTGAGCTGCCCCCTGGTGGTGTGCAGCGGAGAAGCAGGAGCATGTCCTGTGAGCCTCTTCCTCCAAGTGCCAGAGGCGGCTGGAAAGAGACCTCCAGTCCCGCAGCTTGGTGCCCAAAGAGGAACGAGTCCCAGGAAGCACTGGGTGATGGATATAATGGGAGTTCCCCTGCCTCGTGGTGCAGCAGGAGAAAGAGGAACAGGGACACAACCCCAGGCAGTGATCCCCCTGCCCTAGGGGCCCTGACCCCAGCAAGCAAGGAGAAATGAGCTAAAAAGACCCACGGATGAGGATTCCGGGGAGGCCTCAGGTACCCTGAACTGCCTGCTGAAGACCCAGCTCCGCCCTGCTGCCGCCAGAGCAGACCTGAATGAACAAAAGCAAGGAGGAACCCCGTGTCTGCGAGGCCTCAGAAGCAATGTCATCATGAGGACACCTGAGTATTAACCAGTCATTGAGGACGTGTGCTCTCAGCCCTGCTCCTGTGGCTGCCCTTGTAAACTGTACTCCCCGGGGAGAGGCTGCCCAGAGGACAGCTGCATGCTCGGGTGTGTGACTCACCTGAGCCAGGCCGAGGGCAAAGGAGGCTCGGGAGACACATGGCTGCCATATGGTAGTCCTGCCACGTGCTGCTCCAGCCTGAGACATGCCCACCACACCAGCCTTGGGGGCAATGGTCCTGGCTGGGCCTGGAATCACTTCCTGGTTTGGGGGACATCCATCCTCAGCCTTCAGAGCTGGCCAGGACACAAGGAACCTGCCCAGAGCAGAGAGAGAGAGAGAACCCAGCTTCCTGTCAGTCCCACAAGCTGTGTGACCTCAAACGTTCACCCATTCTCCTCTCAGGACCTCAGTGACCCATCTGGGCAGTGGGCATCCTACCTTCTCATCTCATCACAACTCCTATCTTGCTCAAGAAGGGTAGTGACCAGGTAGATGGGAGCAGGGCTAAGCCAGGGTTCTATAAGATGTGGAGGGAGGTGCCCATGGAAAAAGCGGCAGCCTTGCTCTGATGCCCAGGAGAGCCAGTCCTGTGTCTTGACCCCACAGAGCCTTCAATTTTGGAGGACCGCAAGTCCTACCATCAACTTGTGAAAGTCCAGAAGGGTTAGTGTCCGAATAGAAAGCAGCAGAGGCTGGCAGGACAGGGGCTGGGGTATGAGGCTTCACATTTACTAAGTGCTCAGTTGATACTGTTCACGAGACAGTCACGCAATCTCTGTGAGGGATGTTGTCTGTTTTGTTGCTGGCGTATCCACAGTGCCTAGACTATAGCCTGGTATACAGTGGGAGCCTAATAATTACTTGATGAATAAACGAATGAATGAACGAACAAATGAGCAATCAGAAGAAAGGTGAGAGAAGGCTGTCAGGTGAGCTGGACCATAAAGAGTGAGTCAGAATGAGGTGGAACAAGGATTAGGAAGACAAGTATGTCCACAGGCTCAGAGGCATGACGGGAGACGGGGCATCTGGAAATGGCAGAATGTCCACTGCGCCTGGGGAAGAGCCAGAGGATGTGGGTGAATCTGGGCCTGAGAATCTGGGTCTTTACCTTGAGGACACCGGGGCGCTGCAGGGGGTAGCTAGCTAATCAAATGTGGTGGGTTTTGTAAACAGCTTTATGGAGATACAATTCACAGACCACACAATTCACCCATTTAAAGTGTGCAACTCAATGGCTTTTAATGTATCCACAGAGTTGTGAATCACCACAATCGATTTCAGAACATTTCATTACCCCCAAAAGATAACCCATGCCCATTAGTTATCATCCCTCAGCCCTCCCAGCCCCTCAGCCCTAGGTAAGCTTTAATTCACTTTCTGTCTCCATAGATCTGCCAGTTCTGGACGTTTCATATAACTGGAATACAATCTGTGGGACTGGCTCCTTTCAGTTAATATAATGTTTTCAAGGTTCATTTGTGTTGCAGCATGTATTTCTGCTTGATTGTTGTTGTTGTTGACAAGTAATATTCCACTGTATGGATTTACCACTTTTTTTATCCATTCATTAGTTGATGTATATTTGGGTTGTTAAGATGTGGCTTTTAAAAAGATTTTCTGATGGCTAAAATTAACAAGATTAACCACATCAAATGCTGGAATGGTTATGACTTGACCAAAATACTCATACATTACTGGTGGGAGCTTGTAATGATAAAACCACTTTGGAAAAGCAATTTTGCACAAAGATATGTATATATGTGTGTGTATATATATATATATATATATACACTCGGTATATCCCAGCAATTCAACTTGTAGGCTAGGCTGTTTCCAGTTGTTTTTTGTTTGTTTGTTTGTTTGTTTTTTACTATTATGAAGAATTCTACAAGTTTTGGTGTGGACAAAAACTGGAAACAGCCTAGCTGTTCATCAACAGGAGAATGGATAAGCAAATTGAGTTATGTTCAAAAATGGAAACATCTCTGGCGGGTCCCAAAGATGGATGAGGGTAGGGACTCCGCTGGTGGTGCAGTGGTTAGGAATCCGCCTTCCAACGCAGGGATGCAGGTCAGTCCCTGGTCAGGGAACGGAGATCCCCCAAGACACACGGCAACTAGGCCCCGTGCAGCGCAATGTGGGATCCACACACCACAACAAAGACCCCACGTGCGGCAGCCAAGACCCGACGCAGTCAAATAAATAAATGAATAAGATGGATGCGGGTAAAGCGTTATGCTGTATAAAAGAAGCCAGATGTAAAGGAATGTGTTGTGTATAATTAATTACTGTGAAATTCCATTGTATGTGAATTTCAAGAACTTGCAAAACTCACCAGAACACAGATTGTTTTGGGTGCGGGGTGGCTGATTGAAAGGGAATATAAGGGAATGTCCCAGGATGATGGAAACATTCTATACCTTGATTGGGGTGTTGGTTGCATAAAGATAAACATTTGTCAAAACTCTTGAAACTCTACTCTTCAGATTGGTGCATCTTATTGAAGGTAAATTACACTCGAATAAAGTTGGAGGTGGGGTGGGAAGCACCTCCTGGAAGCATTGAGGAAGTCTGACAGAGGGGCTCAGGCTGGAGCACAGGGAGAGGCATCCTCCAGTCTCTAAGCTGGGGCAGGAGTGGCAGAATGGGCACAAGGGATGCTAAAGAGGTGGAGAGGCATTCCTGATTGACAGGAGGCGGGCAGTGGGGAGGAGGCGAGTGTGACTCGTGGGCCCCTTTCTCTGCACCTCTGGTGTTTTAGTCACCAGCCTGTCCCCACTCCATCCCTGGGACTTCCAGCTGTCACCTGTGTCACCATCTTGTGATGCTCCATGACTTATGGCAGAAGAAGCCCAGATAACTTGGGCCCTGAGATCAGCGGAGTGGGGCCCTGGGGCTTTCCAGACGTGCTTGCTATGCTGTAGGGAGGAGACTACAGGCTGGGTGGGCCAGCTCGACTCATGGTGGTTTGGGGCACCCAGGGAACCACTAGAACTTCCAGTAAAAGCCACCTGGGAGGGGTAGCCCACCCTCCCCGTGTAACCAAGGAGACAACCAAGGGCTGGGAGGGCAGAGGAGGAGCCCAAGGCCTGCTTTTCTCCCGCCTCCTCCCACGCGACTCTGACCTCAGCTGGGTGGGCAGTTGCTGGTACAGTGGGCAACACAGACCCTTCCCTCCCAGAGAGGTGGATGGGAAGCTGGTGAGGGGTTACCCTTCCCCTCAGAACATGGCACAGAAGGGCAGGGAAGCATAAAAGCTCAGCCAGCTCCCTCTGTAGGCCTCAGCAGATGAAGCACACCGGGGCCTGGGGTGGAGCTGGCAGGAAAGTCCCTGTCATGCGTCACTCTGTCATCATATACCCCACCCTTGAACTTCCCTTAAGCGTGTTCTCTCCCTGTCATCGGCCTCAGCAAGGACTCAATCACTGGTCAAAAAGTTCCTCGAGATGCTTTCCACTGAGTCCCAAGAACTGAGCATCTCTGAAGGGCCATGATGGGGTTTCCTCTTGGTTTCTCCCTTTCCCCACGTCCACTGAATTATTGGTGCACTGAATTATTCCTGAACAAAGGAAACTTCGATACATTTTTTAAACTTGGGTACATGTTTTATTGAGATATAGAAAGTGTGTTAGTTGCTCAGTCATTTCCAACTCTTTGCAACCCCATGGACTGTAGCCTGCCAGGCTCCTCTGTCCATGGAATTCTCCAGGAAAGAATACTGGAGTAGATAGCCATTCCCTTCTCCAGGGTATCTTCCCAACCCGAGGATCGAAGCCAGATCTCCTGCATTGCAGGCAGGTTCTTTACCATCTGAGTTACCAGGGAAGCCCATTATTGAGGTATACCATAATAATATAGTGACTGCACATGTTATCAGTGTAGAGTTCGACGAATTGTACACACATAGCTACCACACCCAGATCAAGATATAGAACATTTCCAGAATTCCAGAAGGCTCCTTGTACCACCTTCTCACTCACCTGACCCCAAAAGTAACTGCTGATTTCTCTGACTTTAGATGAGTTTTACCTTCTCTTGTACTTCTTAAAGATGGAATCATCCAGTACACACTCTGGCTTTTTTTCTCTTTTTTGCTCAATATGTCTGTGAGATTCACCCATGAAGCAGTATGTATCAGTAGTTGGCTCTTTTTTATTGCTGGGTGGTACTCCATTGTATGGATGTACCACAGTGTGGGTATCTGTTTCACTGTTAATGGGCATTGGGGTTGTTCCGAGTTTGAGGCTCTTATGAATGTTCAATACAGATGGACATTCTCATTTCTCTTGAATATATGTCTAGAAGTGGAATTTTTCTTGAGTCATAGGTTCAGTTCAGTTCAGTTCAGTCGCTCAGTCGTGTCCGGCTCTTTGTGACCCCATGAATCGTAGCACACCAGGCCTCCCTGTCCATCACCAACTCCCGGAGTTCACTCAGACTCATGTCCATCGAATCAGTGATGCCATCCAGCCATCTCATCCTCTGTCGTCCCCTTCTCCTCCTGCTCCCAATCCCTCCCAGCATCAGAGTCTTTTCCAATGAGTCAACTCTTCACATCAGGTGGCCAAAGTACTGGAGTTTCAGCTTTAGCATCATTCCTTCCAAAGAAATCCCAGGGCTGATCTCCTTCAGAATGGACTGGTTGGATCTCCTTGCAGTCCAAGGGACTCTCAAGAGTCTTCTCCAATACCACAGTTCAAAAGCATCCATTCTTTGGTGCTCAGCTTTCTTCACAGTCCAACTCTCACATCCATACACGACCACTGGAAAAACCATAGCCTTGACTAGACGGACCTTTGTTGGCAAAGTAATGTCTCTGCTTTTGAATATGCTATCTAGGTTGGTCATAACTTTCCTTCCAAGGAATAAGCATCTTTTAATTTCGTGGCTGCAGTCACCATCTGCAGTGATTTTGGAGCTCAAAAAAATAAAGTCTGACACTGTTTCTATTGTTTCCCCATCTATTTCCCATGAAGTGATGGGACCAGATGCCATGATCTTAGTTTTCTGAATGTTGAGTCATAGGTTAGCATATTTTTAACTTTAGTAGATAATTGCCAAACAGTTTCCTGAAATGATTGAACCCATTTACATTCCCAATAACAATGCATGAAAGTTCTAGCTATGCCACATCCTCACTCTTTTAATTCTAGCCATCCAAATGGCTATATAATGCTATCTCACTAGGGCTTTAAAACATTTCAGTTCAGTTCAGTCACTCAGTCGTGTCTGCCTCTCTGCAACCCCGTGGACTGCAGCACGCCAGGCTTCCCTGTCCATCATCAACTCCCAGAGTTTACTCAAACTTATGTCCATTGAGTCGGTGATGCCATCCAACCATCTCATCCTCTGTCGTCCCCTTCTCCTTCTGCCTTCAATCTTGCCCAGCATCAGAATCTTTTCAAATGAGCCAGTTCTTCTCATCAGGTGGCCAAAGTATTGGAGTTTCAGCTTCAGCATCAGTCCTTCCAATGAATATTCAGGACTGATTTCCTTTATGATGGATGGTTAAAACATTTGCTTTCTCCAATGGCACCCCACTCCAGTACTCTTGCCTGGAAAATCCCATGGATGGAGGAGCCTGGTGGGCTGCAGTCCATGGGGTCGCTAAGAGTTGGACATGACTGAGCGACTTCACTTTCACTTTTCACTTGCATGCATTGGAGAAGCAAATGGCAACCTACTCCAGTGTTCTTGCCTGGAGAATCCCAGGGATGGGGGAGCCTGGTGGGCTGCCGTCTATGGGGTCACGCAGAGTCGGACACGACTGAAGCAACTTAGCAGTAGCAATGACTTATGATAATAACTTATGATAAGCTTTTCATATGCTTGTGGGTTATGTGGATATGCTTTTTTGTGTGTGAAATACCTAGTCAAGTCTTTTGACCACTGTTTTAGGCCTGTTTGCCTTTTTGCATTGATTTATAGGAGTTCTTAATGTTACTGGATATGAACTTTTGTCAGATGTATGCATTGTGAATATCTTCTCCCAGTTCATGGCTTCACTTCTTCAGTTCTTTTTGAATTCTGTTTTTTTTTTTTTTTTCCTTCCTGTTTTATTGCAGTGTAAGAGACATAGGAGCACTGTGTAAGTTCAAGGTGTACAGCATAATGACGTGACTTGCCTACATCATGAAATGATGACCACAGTAAGTTTAGTGAATGTCCATCATCTCACATAGATATGGCTTCACTTCTTTACTGCATGTTCTTAATGATGCCTTTTGTTGAACAGAAGTTACTACTGTTAGTGAAGTCTAAGCTATCCGTCTCTTCTCTTGTGTTTGATGCTTTTTACATCCTCTAAGAAATCGCTGAGAAGCCCGGGTTTTGTGCTGGCAAGGGTCATGCAGCTTCCATTCTGGCCTCCTCCCAGGACAGGATTCAGACAGTTATTACTCACCCAACCCTGTCTCTGAAGCCAGCTGTTTATCAGTTTGTCCACCCACCTATCCATCCACCCACCCGCTCACGCCCCTATCCATCCATCTATCCATCCATCAATCTTGCCCACATTTGCCATCACCATGAGCTGAGTGATGACACGTAGTTACAGGATGGGATGGTGATGGAGTTAGAGATGAACAAGACCCCCAAGGAGCTTATGATCTGGTGGGAAAATACAACCCACATGAAGTCCTTGACAGGTTCCTGCTTATCCTCCTACCGTCCTAAAATCTGTAGCTTTCATTCATTCCTCTCTGAAACTCCCATTATTTGTCTTTGTTCTGTGACCCCTTCTAATATCTGTAGATAGTCCTGTTCCTACAAATACGAGCTACAAATAGCAGAGGTGATTCTCACCTCTCACATTTCAGGTACTTGGTCTTTATTGATAAGGCATGAGATGGTCAACAGCCCTGGCCCACTGTTGGCTTAAATCCTGCTTGTGACCAGCTTGTACTCAGAGAAGTGTTCCCCTGTTGGGGGGTGGGGGTGGTCAGAAGGAGACACCTTCACCAGGGCTGACTAGCCAGCATGGGTATTTGAAGGCTGGCCCTGTGGGACCAGCAGGTGGCCTAACCTGGCAGCAGAGAGGTAGGCAGTGGACCCAAGCAGGAGTTCAACCATCTGATGGAGCTGACCAAGAAGGAAATGGGGACAGGGGCTGGGGGTACAAGCTGTCATGTAGAAGGGTGGTCTCCTTCCTGACTGAAAGGAGTGGCTTCCAGCTCTCTGCTGCTGGTCTCAAGTTGCGCTGGGGACTTGGGCCAGTAGTGAGGGGGGTGGAGAAACTGTACCCTTCCTGGGGGCCTTCATCTAACCTCTGGCCACTGACTTGGCAAATATATATCATCTCCCCAAGCCAAGCATCGGACTGGCTCCCTCCCTGACCTCTTTCTGGGGAAGTGGCTCAAAACCAATAAAAACAAAGAAGAGCCTGTTGGCCTTGGCCCCAACCAGCCCGGCCTTGGTCACTCCTCTGTGATCTGACCGCCCAGAATCCATGCGGGCCTGGCTGCCATCCTGACTGCATAGCACCTGCCCTCCCAACAACACTGGCCCTTTGTCAAAGGAGATGGCTTGTGGGGACAGCCCTGGGGAGAGGAACAGCTGAGCAGACCAGGCTGGTGCCACGAGGGACAGGGGGGCTTCAGCAAACAAGGCGTCCTAGAGAGTGGCCTGTGGGGCTGGAGAAGGATCAGACAGTAAGTCCAACCACAGTGCTTGATGAGACTGAAACAAGAATCGAGGACAGGAGGCTGAGCAACCCCCGAGCCTTGGCCATAGGACCCTCCCCAGACACACACCTGCCGCCACGCAGACTCCTCTCTCTCCCTCCCCCACCTCTTTGCTGAGCCCAGCCCTCACGGTGACTCTGCCAGGTCTGGCTCAGGGTGACTGGACTGGCCTCTCTGATCCCTCAATAGGCAAAGAGAGCCCAAGGGTGGCCCTTCTGTTCATTGTTTGCTCAGAGCTTAGGGGTGACAGATACCCCCTGAAGTCAGCCCCTTGTGGGCTCTATGGCTGGGATGATTGAGAGGCAGATCCGGGCTGAAAAGAAAGTCATTTCCACCCTTTCTTTGTGCCAGGCATGGTGTCAAGGGCTTGACTTGCAGCATCTCAACAGACCTCACAACAACTTTCAGAGGGTCAGACTCAACTTGTAATAGGGTTACATCCCCATAAACACATCTTAAGTTGAAAATCCTGAGTCAAAAATGCATTTAATACACATAATCTACCAAGCATCATAGCTTAACCTAGCCTACTTTAAACATAAGTAGATCACTTACATTGGACTACAGTTGAGGAAAATCATCTAACACTAAGCCTATTTTATAATGAACTGTTGAATTGCTCATGTACTTTCTTTCTTTCTTTCTTTCTTTTTTTGGCCATGCCACATGACATGTAGGATCTTAGTTCCCCAGCCAGGGATTGAACCTAGGCCAGGGACAGCCCTGTGATACTGACATGCAGTCTTAGGAACACAGCCTGAGAGTCAGTCAATTTTCCAAGCTCATCTAATATCTGAAATCTTTGTTATATAAGTTGAGGCCTCTTCCAGTCTAACTACTATCTGCTAACCTTTTGTACTAAAATTCAGGGACAATGGAGATTAATTCTGAGATTAGGCCAAGTCAAGTCAAATACAGGCTTAGCCACTTAATGCGAGGAAGACCCTGTAACGTCAGACAGCTTATATAACCTCTGTTAATTTTGGAGACCTCCAAAGAGGAGCTCTTTATAACTGCTTTATAAAGATCAGTTAACACTAGTACCTGTTCCTAAGGGCCGTGGAGGATTAAGAAGTAATATAGGGCATTCCTTGGCAGTCCAGTGGTTAGGACTTCATGCTCTCCCTGTCAAAGGCCCAGGTTCAATCCCTGGTCAAGGAACTAAGATCCCACAAGCCACGTGGCTCAGCCAAAATAGGAAGAAAGAATGTAAATTCTTACCTTGTGCAATTATATTGAGTGTGCAGTAAATGATAAGTATTCTTACTGTTATCAAGCATCTAAGACTATAGTGCTTATTTTAATTGGAAGAAAAAACAAAACTTAGCATCATTGGTAGGCAATCTTGATTATGTAGAGGGTAGGCAATGTTAATTCAAAGGGAATTTATTCAACTGGAAGAGGAAGAGATATAAATGTTAGTAAGTAGAGACTGAGGGTAAAGCCAATAGATTCAAGAAAATCACACAGGTCAACAGGAGAAACAAACAAACCAAAAGCAGGGATGGGGATGCAGAATTGCAGGTTCTTTGCCTCCTGGCAGCCACAGAGTAGAGCTCAGAGCTCAGATGAGGTTGGCCCAAGCAGCCCCTTAGTCTTGGCAGAGGCTCGAGTCCCACTTTTAGGGAATGTGGCAATGAGGCCCTGTCCTTAGGATATTGTTATCCTTAGGATAACAATACCAACCAGGGCTGGCCAACACAGGTGGGAGTGGGTGTGCATGATGGCTGACCTGAGCTGGCTTGGGAAGCTCTTGAGTCCTGCTGAGGGCTCCTTTTCCTGTTGACTCTGTGTGAATAACAGTATATGTGTGTTTATACATCGCTCACCTGTGCAAGTGGACACCATCTCCAGCAGGGCTGAAAACCAATGGTAGATTCTCTAGGGCAAGAAGACCCAGCCAGAGCAGGGGCAATGCAAGCTTTGGAGCCAGCCAGGCCTGGGCAAGTCCTGCTCAGCCACCTGGTATCTGTGCGGCTTGGGTAAGTCACTGGCTTGGAGCTGTCCTCACCGTGTGCAGACAGGAGCCTCTCCCTTGTGGAGTTATCACAAGGATAGATGGGATGGCAGATCAAAACCGCCAAGCAGTGTCAGGCTAGCCGGAAGAAAGGCTGTAAGAAAGGGATGCTATCTGGTATGATCCACCTAAGAGGTGCCACTTGGAACCCACCAGTTCCTGAAGGAAGACACATAGCCAAGGAGAATGGGGAAGAATGCCAGTCTCCACTTGACACTTGAGGGACCTTGGAGAAATTGCTTACCCTCTCTGGACACCCATTCCTTCATCTGTAAACAGAGTTAATCCCCCAGTTAGCAGGTTCCTCCTGAGGATGGGGTGATGTCTAGAAAGTGCTTAGTGCAAAGCCCTGCACCAAGTTATTAAGAAGTACTGTCCTTTCTCTGAGGCCACTGGAATGCCATGGCTAATCCCTAGCTCAGGCCCTCTTGCCAACGGCTTCCTCACACCTTCCCCTCTCTCTCAGGCTCCACGTATTCTCTCCTTCAGAGGAATGAGACAAGAATAGCAGCCCAGCCCACATGGTCACCAAGACCCATCAGGCCATCTCTCAGGGCCAGTTGTCGCCAACTCGGCCCTGAGGTCTCTGCCAAGAGTGGGTGAAGACACAAGCCTGCTGAGATGGCAGGTCAGAGTGGAGCTGTGTGTGGAGCAATGGGATAGGAGCTGGGTTTTAAAGGGCCCTGGCTACAGGTTTCATCTATCTATTAGTTATCTGTGCTGCATAACACGTGACCCAACACTGAGGAGCTTAAAGGAACAAGCATCTTATTGTCTCAGGGTTCCTGTGGGTCAGATGTCCGGGCATGGTTTAGCTGGGTCTCCTGGCTCAAGGTCTCTCAGGAGGTGGTGGTCAAGGCGCCAGCTGGGCGGCAGTCACCCCAAGGCTCTACGGGACCTGCAGGATCCACTTCCAAGCTGGCTCACATGGCTGCTGGCTGCCTGCAGAAGATGCATGTCTAAGTCTCTCCTGCAGTGGCTGGCCAGTTTGGGTTCCTCACCACCGGGGCCTCCATGGGCTGCCGGAGTGTGTTAAAGGGCAGCGGC
Organism: Bos indicus; assembly: GCF_029378745.1. Taxonomy (NCBI): domain Eukaryota; kingdom Metazoa; phylum Chordata; class Mammalia; order Artiodactyla; family Bovidae; genus Bos; species Bos indicus. The sequence goes on from NC_091787.1 coordinate 35,042,198, forward strand.
TGAGGAGAGACAGAGAGAGCGAGCCCAAGGCGGGAAGCACAGTCTCCTTGTTGCCTAATCTTGGAAGAGGCACCCCACCACTTTTGCCCTATTCTGTTCACTAGGAGGAAGTTGTTATGTCCAGCCCACATCCAAGATGGGGGCAACGCCAGGCTGTGACTACTGGGGCATCACTGGGGATCATCTTAGAGCCCGCCTGACTCACCGGGGGTGGGATCAGGGAAAGATGCCATCATAACTTTGTATTGGTTTATTTACCTGGCCGCCCTGGTCTTACCTGCAGCATGTGAGATCAGGTTCCCTAACCAGGGATTGAACCCAGGCCCCCTGCATTGGAAGCATGGAGTCTTAGCCACATAACCATTTTATAGAGTGGAAAGAGCCCAAACTCAGTGACCCTGGCTCAAGGGCTGGCTCCTCAGTATAGCCTTAGGCTGTCTGCCACTTTGCTATTTACAGCTCCAGTTCCCTCCTCTACTAGGTGAGATAACATTCCAGCCCAGCTGACCTCACAAGTTGTGTTGTGGATCAAAAGACACACGGTCTGATGAATATACTTAAGCAAGCCTCCAAATATTACACATCAGTTGGTGTGATGATGGTGTTCTTACATTATTAAAGGGAGTCTTGGGTCAGCAGTAGTAAAAATCTACCCATAAAAAAATCCGTCTATCAGGGACTTCGCTGGTGGTCCAGTGGCTAAGACTCCACCCTCCCAGTGTAGGGGCCCAGGTTTGATCCCTGGTTGAAGAACTAGATCCCACATACTCTGACTAAGGCCCAGCAAATCCAAATAAAAATAATAAATATATATGTTTTTAAATCCACCCATAAAAAAATCCACTCACAGGAGTGCACCTTAGGGGACATATCCATAGGGCACCACATCATTCACTCAAAGCCAGCCTTCCCACCTTGACCGAGTCCTCAGCTGGCCTAGGTCAGGCGGTGTGCATTCATTCATTCATTCATTCACAGAGGCCCTCATGCGCAATGCCCCTCACCAGCTCCCTAATATGAACAGTTCTGTGACACAGACATTAGTAACCCCACAGACCACCTAGAAGAAACAGGAGCTATTCTGTATCTTGAGGGTAAAGCTCAGACCCTGCATTTAGTAGGAGCCCTGAAAACATGTCTGCTGAGTGAATCTTGCAGAAAGAGCCCCGGTAAGTGTGAAGAGAGGGGTTTGACCACAGTCCCAGTACTTCGAGGCTGTGTGACCAGAGGCAAGTTCCTTTCCCTCTCTGAACTTCAGGTTTCTCATCTACACAGTAGAGATCAGAGCTTGCAAACTACAGGGCCAGAGGCCCCAGCCAGGGTGTGAATATGCTGTTTAGGGCTTATTTAGGGTTTAATTTTATTTTAAAATGAGTTGCCAATATATGAGTTGGGAGATTTCCATAAAACCCAAAGTTTTCAGTTTTTATTGAAAAATGAGACCTGACTACACTGGACCCATTGTATACATACAATAATTGACCGGCTGGGGTAGGAGCTGCCCTTTAACGGTGCTGTTTGGACACAGGACACAGTGCTGCCTCCACTTTCTCCCTATAGCCTTGCCCAGCATGCCTCACCCTGAGGTGTCACTGCCCGGCCCCGACAGGTACCTGAGCTTGCAACCCCAGATGTCAGCATAATCTGACAGCTCTTTGGCTCTGTGAGGCCTACAGATGGCTTTACAGGATCCCTGAGTGACGAAAACCATTAACACCCTGGATAAGAAGCCACTTGGGCTGAGCAGAGAGAAACTGCTGTTTCTAAGGATGACACAGAGTTTATAAATAACCTCAGAGCCAGGTGAGTGTGACACCTACCCCATCTCACCTGGGTGGGGATTGGGCATGCTTCAGTCCATGGCTCAGGCCAGGGACAGTCCCTGCTCCTGATGCCGACTGAGGTCAGCACAGGAAGAAATGATTTCACAGCTGAGCCTGTGGAGCAGGTGCAATTTTCTCTGGCTCAGGCAAGAGGCAGTGATGATGTTTGATTTTCCAAAGAGGATAGAAGGTATAACACAGTGGAATGAAGTATTGCACCATCCGTGGTTTCCCAGTGCTATTCAACAACGTGAGACCTCAGCCTGGCCTTCAGGATTCTCCGTGACCGCCACGCCTCATCCCCTGCCAGGCTTTCAGCTCATGGTTAATACTGGAGCCTTTCCTTGAAGGTGCCCTGACCTCTCCCAGTTCTGGGCTGGCCTTGGCTCATTCCCCCTCTGGAATCTCCTCTCTGCATCTTTTTGTCTCTGTCCCTCAAATGCAGTTGTCTCCAGGCTGACCCCCCAGACAGAAACCATCTTCCTTGTCCCCTGAGTTCCACGGCCCCCTGGCTAACTCCTTAGTTTCTCTCTTGCTGTGTCATCTGTCCAAGGTTGGTCTCTGTTGCCCTCCCCACTCTGTCCCAACTACCAGCTCCTTGATAATCACGACAAATGCAAACCCTGATTTCCGGGTCAGACTCCTTCCAGCTCTGTCCTTAGGCAACTCCTCGCCTAACACTTTGGGCCTTGCTTCCCCATCTAGGCAATGGAACTGCTTCTCAGGCTGCGGTGAGGGCTAGGCAAGGGCTTTGGAAATTAAGGAGGTTACACAAATGAAGGCAGCTCTTCCCTGGCACTGGACTCTCATACTCCACTGAGACAGAGTCCCTCCAGGAGCCAGCTTGAGAGACAATGGGGGACTGAGAACACACTTGGTTAGCTGAGAGCTATATGAGCCCAGGGCCTGGAACTGACATGTAAGGTGATTCTTCTCTTCCTCTTTGGAATCTGCAGAATGCACTGATATAGGGGAGGATGTGGGAGACGTGCTGAGGGCCCACATAGGGCAGGGAGCAAGCTGGCTTCCTAAGCAAGCCTATTCTACTTCAAGGCACAATCACAAAAGAGGAGACGCTATTCCTCAGGATAGAGTGAGGCCCTGTCCTGGACTGGGACCTGGAGAGCATCTGGGCTCCAGGATGTAGCCGGAATATCACTGAGTGACCAGGCTCCTCCTGGGGCAGAAATAGAGAAGAGGACTGTGGACTTCCAGAAAAAGGCCAAGCCAGCACTCCCATGCGGCTAGGACCCTCTGCTCTGCCCTCATGAATTGCCTTAGGTCAGCATTTTGCTGCCTGACCTCTTCCCAGGAGTCATTTCAGGGTCTGGGGCAGGTCAATTTAGAGTTTAAGTTCATCTGACTCCAAGGCACAGATCCCACCCTCTTCTCTGCCCACTCAGAACTCTGAGCCCCTGCAGCCGAGGCCCACCACTGTCTGAGCAAAGACCATCCACGCTCTGTCCACCGCTGATGCTCATGGCACAGCACTTAATAGCTGACCAACCCCCTTACTCTTGTTCCTTTTATTCTTGGAACAGACCTGGAAAACAAGAAGGGGAGAGATTAGAATCACACACTATTCTGCAGAGAGGTCTGGGAGGACTGGCCCTGGCTGGCGGCAGGGGACTTCCCGGTTCGCTGACCTCTGGGCAGTGCCTTCCTCTCTCCCAGCCTCAGTCATACATCTTGGGAATTGCAGATGTTGGCTCAGATGCTCTCTCAAGTCCCCTGCCCGTCACTCATTTCCTGTGGGCTTCTCATGCCCGTAGGCTTCTGTGAAGCCCACCTCAGCATGTGGGGTAGATTCCCCCTCACTGTGGTTCCTCGCTCTCAGTTCCCCTTCCCATCCTGCCTTCTCGCTTTTCCTTGGACTGGCCCCTGTGCTGTTACCTGCAGATGCAGTTTTGGGGGCAGGATTGGGGGCAGGAGGGGAGCTAGCAGCCATCTGTTCTGGTTGCTGGCATTCAGGACTATCTGGGCGTCAGGGAGGGGGAGTCAGACCCAGTCCTGGCGGAGGGCTGGGGGTCTGGTAAGAGCATGACAGGCCCAGGCTGAGTCTGGAAGAGGGACTGGTTTCTGGAAGCATCTGGAGACAAGCCCAGGCTTGGACAAGGAGCCCTGTGTTCACAATGGGAGGAGTCTGCCTGTCTCCTCCTGTCACCTCTCATTCTAATTCCACCTCTCGATTCCAACTTTCTTTGTCTGACTCTCAGTTGCCACAGTCTCTCTTGGTCTGTCTGTCCATTTGCAGGGCCTATGATAGGGCGAAGGACAGTGAACACAAAAGCCTCAAAGGCAGACTTCTGTTATATTCAAAGAAAAACATATGGAGGCTCCTATTTTGGAGTTAACCACGTTTTAGCATTTACCCCTTCTTTTCATCTATTGGGACCCTCACAAAATAGAACCAGCCTCCGTTGGCAAAGTCGCGTCTGTCCCTCAGGTTTCCAGCCCTGGTTGGGGTGTGTTCAGACTTCACGCCCCACCGCCCCACCAGCCGGGGTGCGCTGCCATCTGGGACCAGCAGGGGGAGCCCGCGAACAGGTTGGAGGAGGCGGGATGGAGGCGGGGCCGCGAGGCCGGCTGGGCCAATAAAGGCGGCGGTGCGCGGCAGCTGCTGACTCTGCCCACTGGGCACTAGTGACCCTCTCTTCCGTCCTCTCCGTTCGCCGGTTGATCTCTAGCTCGGACCCGCGCGCCCATGATGCTAGCGCTCCGCTGCGGACCCCGCCTGCTCGGCCTGCTCTCCGGCCCGCGCTCAGCGCACCTGCGCCTCCCGGCGGTTCGCGCTTGCAGCAGCGGCAGCGGCTCCCACGGCTCGTCCTCTTCCTCCGGGAACCCGCTAGTGTACCTGGACGTGGGCGCTGACGGGCAGCCGCTCGGCCGCGTGGTGCTGGAGGTGAGACCACCGAACCGGACCGCTCTGGACTGGGCGTGGGGGACGGTCCCGGAAGAGCCTTGGACCGCAGGCCGGCGCTGTGCCTGGCTCGCTGAGTGACCTTGCTTCCTGCCCCCGGGCTCTGGGCCTCAGTTTCCCCATCTCTTAAGAAGGGGCATCGGACTGATCTCTCCAGTCCTCCCCTTCGGATCTTTGAACTAGTGGAGGCGGGAGGGAAGGCGCGTGTGGAGGAGAAAGCTCAAGGTCAGATCGTAGGCTAGGAGGGTCCGCCCCGCTGGCCGGCCGCGGAGGGGCTCCGAGACTTCACCGGGTGGGCGCCTAGGCCCGAGCTTCGAGGTGGCTGTCAGGGGCTCGGGGGTCGGGGCGGCGGGCCGGCGGGGAGCTCACGTGTTGGCCCTTGCAGAAGGCGGAGCCGGCCTCAGCCCCGCCCCCCGCTATCGGGCTGTCTCGAGAGCTAAGGTGGTTTTGGGCCGCCTCCTCTCCCAGCAGTTCGCGCTGGTCTGGCCGCAGGCTCCAGCCACCAGACAGACGTGGCATAGACCTCTTGGGGTCAGGGCATTGTGCTCAGAGCTCTTTGCCCCAACTCCAACCCCAGTCACCCTCCCAAGGTGACACAGTACCTGCCCCAGCTCTTTGGGCCTTTTTGAAGAACAAAGCAAGAGACCTACATAGTCCAGAAAATAACAGAGGGGAAGCTTGGGTGTAGCCTTCAAGCCCATTTTGAACAAAGGGGTCTTAGTTAAATTTCGGTTTCCTGTTCTGGAAAATGGAGAGCACCCGTTTATTTTAAAGGTTAGACACTAGGGTGGCTCTTGCAGCTGGGAGGCAAGAGGCAGGCTTGGATGGAGCTCCAGCCTTCCCTTTCCCCCACCCTCCTGCCTCTCTCTGAGCCTCAGTTTCCCACCTGCCCACTGGGGAGCTTGGACTGGCTCCCCCCAGGGGCCACCCTCTCTGCGTCTCTGATGCTTTGGGCCCAGCTGAAGCAGCTCTGTCAGTTCTGCCCCCAGAAGAAGGCCAGGGTGGTGTTGTCATCTCTTCTGACAGATTGGGAAATCGAGGCTGCCCCTCCCAACCTGCAATTCAGGAAGCATCTGGCAGAAATGATTGCTTAGGTGGCTTCCAACAGAGGATTGAGAATGACAGGAATGGTGCTTTCCCTCGCTCCTGGACCGTGTAGGGGGTTGGGTCCTTCCTTCACCTGCCTCTGGACTGAGCCTGTCTTCCCTCTCCTTTCCCCGCAGCTGAAGGCAGATGTCGTCCCAAAGACAGCAGGTAAGACGGGACCGGGGCCTTCTGACTCTGGGCCACATGGAAGAGAGAGGGGCATGGTGAGGTGGGTGGGATGGTGAGAGGAGTCAGGGCGGAGACCTATGGCCAGATTGGAGTACACCACCACATGTGCTCAGCTGCTGGGGACCTTGGAGCAGCCTCTGACCCTCTCTGAGCCTCTTGGTGGAGGCTGGACTTACCTGGACTCCCTGCCCCACTGGCCTGGTGCTACTCCTGCCGCAGTGCTCAGATGCTGAGGTCAGGACACAGGGCCACTTGGCCCAGATCACACCGTCAGCAGAGACCCCGGGGCAGGGGTCTTCCCATGTCCGGGGGTGGGTGGGTAGAGAGGGTGCCGGCTGGAACCAGCTGTGGCCCCTGCACTGAGGCCTGGCCCTGCTGACCTGCTTTTTTCCTTCACCACCCACCCAACCCCACCCAGAGAACTTCAGAGCCCTGTGCACCGGGGAGAAGGGCTTCGGGTACAAAGGATCCACTTTCCACAGAGTGATTCCGTCCTTCATGTGCCAGGTATGGTGGGCCTCTTCCTGCCTCGCCTTCTTCTCTGTAAGTAGCATACTGACGGGGCGACCTTGGAGAATGTCACGGGGACTAGCCAGTGTGCTTGTGCCCGGAGAGTACTGGAAGGAGGGCAGCCGCGGCCATTCGCTCAGCCTGTCCTCTCCTTCTGAGAGTCTGGAGCTTGTCCTGGCAGCCATAGTGCCTTCCCTGCCCCAGGAGCTAAGCAACAGGACAAGCAGCAGGTCGGCCCTGCCTGGCAGTGCCGGGAGAGTGGAGCGGCGGAGGGAGAATGGCATCGGGGTGTGGGTGTGCTGGGGGCTTTGGAGTAATAGCGTATTCGGTCTCTGCCCACAGCCCCCAGTGTGTCCCACCAAGCACTCGCATAGGAGATAAGGAGGAAGGGGAGGAGGGAGGCCAGGCACAGACAAGAACACACAGGTCCAGACTTGGAGCCTCTCTCCAGCCTAGGGCGCCTTTCTCGGTTAAATGCATTTGCTCTTTAGTCATGTGTTCGGCCTCTTTTCAGAAGCATTAGCTTTGCTGTGTTAGAAGTGTTGTGGGTAGGTGTGGCAGGTGAGAATTTCCGCTGGTGCCAGGGCCTGAGCCATGCTAAGGGTTGTCCTGTGTTAGGTCAGACCCTGCTAAGACAGGGGCTTATGTCTGGGGCCAGCAGGCCTAGAGGCAGGGGCATGGCTGTCATGACCTCTTTGAAGTCCTGTCAGCTGGGATTTCTGCCCCCCAGTTCCCTCTGCCCTGACCTGGTGGCTGTCGTCACATCATGGTGAGTGGCATGGCTTGGGGCTGGGCCTGCTGACATGTTGAACATGAGGAATGCAGCGATTGGCGGGGGTTGTGGTTGTGGGACAGGCCTGGCCACAGCCCATGGCTCTCAGCTGCAGAGGCCCCCAGCTCTGCCTGAGGCTGTAGACTGAGCAGGAGCTGAAGTGGATGTCCAAGCTGGGCTAGGGTCTTCCTCTCACCACAGCAGGCAAGGGCAGGGACTCCAAAGCTGGCGGGCTCTTGGAAGCACGGGATGGTGGGACCGGGCACCGGGAGGCCCGGTCCTCTCTGGGGACACCTTATTGGCATTTGTGAATGCTTCAAAAGCAGGGCTGGTCAGGTCATCCCTCTCACCCGAGGAGGTCATCTCAGGAAAACAGCAATATGATGGTGGCTGGGGGCTGGGCTGGCAGACCCTGGGCTCTTCTGTCTGTGGCTCCTTGTGGCAGCCTCGGGCAAGCTTTGAGGAAGACCACTGGCCCTGGGTGGACTTTGTCCTGGGCCGGGTGAAAAGGAGATGCTGGGACAGGAACGGGGGCTCAGTGGAGGGACCTGGCTCTGTGCCAGCTACCCACAGACCACACTGGGGAGCAAGGACTCCTGGCCTCCTCCTTGTTTACCCTCCAAGAGTTGTGGGTAGAAAATTCTAGGTCACTTAAGAAGCAGCTCCAAATGGCCGAGAATTTTTAAGGATCATTTAAAATCTCACTCAGACAAAAATGAATCATTCGGAAACCAGGGTAGTTATTGGGGCAGAAAGTATGAAATCTTTATTTTGTTGCTGCTTATGCTCCTTAGCATTATATTAACCCTTCTATCATCGGGTATTTTCTGACCCCTTTGCCTGAGGGCTCCCCGCTGGGTGGGCTCTGTGTGGGCTGGGGGCTGTGTCGAAGCATGGGAATGGCACCCCTCTGCCAGCTCTAGTGGCGACACTCAGCCAGCGCTCCGTGTTCGCAGGCCGGTGACTTCACCAACCACAACGGCACAGGGGGAAAGTCCATCTATGGAAGCCGCTTCCCTGACGAGAACTTCAAACTGAAGCACGAGGGGCCGGGTGAGTAAGGCTGTCAGTCCCCACCTGGGTATGTGCCCTGAGCTGTGAGCCTGGTGCTGCCACCCCAGCAGGCCTGGAGGCTGCAACCTGATGGCTCCACATCCAGGGCACACGTTCCTTCCTTCAGTGTGAAGGGTGGGCTTGTTGGATTGTCTCAGAGGCTTTTTCATCCTGAGCGCTCAGTTTCAAAAACAAACCTTTCTTTGACCACCGTTCTTTGAGAGCTGTTAAGCAAAGCCCTAGCTTTGTGTTACCTTTAGGACCCAATGTGCGATGTGGAAAAAGCTAGAGTTCAGGACTTGAGGTCCCGCCCCTGCTCTACCACTGAGAGCTCCCAGGAGGCCCTTCCCTCCTGTGTCATCAAGGCGGACAGGCCCTGGGTGGCTGTGTGCTCTGGGCTTGGCTCTCTCTTCTGAGCCCCAAGTATCTTCAGCCTCAAGTATCCTTCCTGTGCTTTGCGTCATCCATGCTGGAACAGCGCCCAGGTGAGATGCCTCCTGGGCAGCCTGGTCACCCCACTTGTTTCTGCAGGCGTCCTGTCCATGGCCAACGCGGGCCCCAACACCAACGGCTCCCAGTTCTTCATTTGCACCATAAAGACAGACTGGTGAGTTGCTGGCTCCTGGTCCAGGTCCTCTGGTAGCAGGGGTGGCCTTGAGCTGGAGGGGGAGGATAGTCTGAGGCCAAACTCTCTGCTCTGGGGCAGTAGCCCTCACCCGGCTGAGTGTGTAAGAGGAGAAAGTCCCCGAAAGGGTTGAGGAAGAATTTGGGCTATTTTGCAACTCTGTCTTTTATCAGGCTTCCCATTGTTGCTGTAGCTGGAATTTCTCAGTGCTCTGAGCATGCACATGCGCAACACACGTACACACAGGAAAGAATTCTTTTACCAAATGCATTGGGGAGATGCTGCAGAACTTATCAGGCCTCAGGATGGCCTGTGGCAGAAGCTTGCTCACTTGGTTTAACCTGCCATTTCCCAGCTTATTTAACCCTGGGCTGCACCTTGGGAAATGCTGCAGTAGACAGCATTTGGATATCACACCGGATTTCTCATCAGGCGTTAGCACCAGCCTGTGGCAGCCACCAGCGCCCCCGGACCCTCTTTCCCATTGCCCTTGTATTTTAGGGATGTCGTCCCAGGTCAGTTTCCCACTACCTAATCAGTTTTCTCTACCCAGAGTCCCCTGTGTCCTCACCCTGAGGCATCTCAGCAGGGTGAGGGGACAACAGCTGGCCTGGAGCTAAGACTTAATAAAGCCCATTTCCCAGGACTTTAGGGAGACCCAGGTGGTGGTGGATACTAGTGGTCTGTAGCCTCTGAGCCAGAAGGGACACGGATGTTGGAGTGGGCAGGTTATTGCTGGCCCCGCCTCCCCTCCTTCCATGAAAACCCTTAGTGGATCCCAAAGGGTAACCAGTCTTGGTTGGTGGCCCTGAACTGAGCTGCCTTTTAGATTTTCAGGACTTTCTCAGACTGAGAGCTGCTTGGGACTCGAGTAGGTTCACCATACATATCATCTTGGCTCTCACCCCAGAATTCCTGACTGTTAAGGCAGTTCTATAAGGGCCTTCCCTGGTGCTCCAGTGGTTAAGAGTCCACCTTCTGATGCAGGGGGTACAGGTTTGATCCCTGGTCAGGGAGTTCATATCCCACATGCCTCGTGTCCAAAAAAACCCACAAAAAACATAAATAAACCCCAGAAACAATATTGTAACAAATTCAATAAAGACTTCAAAAATGGTCCACATAAAAAAAAAAAACAAAAAACTTAAAATGATTCCATTTTACACAGACTTATTTCTTCAGAATAGTTCAATATCCCATCATCTCCCTGTGCAGGATGAGAACAATTCACCCTTTGTAGGTGAGGTTCCCAGGATTCAGGTTGAGTGGCCTGGCCTAAGGTCACACAGCAGGTGAGGCAGAACACAGCCTGGGAGGGAGCCACGCTCTGGTGCATGCTGGGGGCTCAGCAAGGCTCCACACGGGACCTGTGAGGGGCTGGGCCAGCTTTTCGGTCTGAGCTCCTTTCAGAACTGCTGTTTTCAGTAAATAGTTCCATGACCTAGGGACTGTGACCCCGGGGGACATTGCAGCACTCTCATTTCTGCTTACCTGGCTCACCTCTCCTCCCAGGCTGGATGGCAAACATGTTGTGTTTGGCCATGTGAAAGAGGGCATGGACGTCGTGAAGAAAATAGAATCTTTCGGCTCCAAGAGTGGGAAGACGTCCAAGAAGATCGTCATCACAGACTGCGGCCAGTTGAGCTGACCCTGTGTGCTTCCAGGAGGCCTCTCAGGAATGTCAGACCCCACAGGGCCCACCGGGCAGCTTCCCCAGTGTCCTCCCTTCCCCAGTGCCCCGTTCCTGGACACCCATCGTGGACACAGTATCACCGCTCCTTGTAGGCATCGCCTGTGACCACCCGGCTCAAGTTCACCTGCGCCTCGGGCACAGATGATGGGTTAGCTTTGAAGGCGGTTTCTGCCTTTTCTTTGACCACAGGGGAAAGCCAGTTGCTGTAAAGCGCTGTCATATCTGTTTAATATTGTCTTTCTGATTGGAATAATTTCACTTGACTCCCTGGAGCTGAAGCTGTGACACTAACTACTCCAGGCTGTGGTGTGACCTGAGTTGGTGGCACAGGCCACAGACCTACAGAGCTTGGCCTTTGGAGCACACTCCAGGCCTTTGTGATGGTCCCGCAGCCGAGGCCTTTAATCCCAGCCACTGTGAATCCCGTTGGTCTGCTGCTCTTGTATTTGGGGAGAGCCCGTGGGGGTGGAAGCAGCTGAACCGGGGGACAGACCCACTGCAAGCTGTGCCTTGTCAATGTGAATTCCCAGGTTGAAAATAGCAATAACCTGTAAGTGCTATGTGCTCTGGAAGGAAGTCAAAGTGTATTTTCCTGGTGGGCTTTGATTTGTTTTTCTTGTGTGTTTAATAAATTAAAGCTATTGATTATGTACACAATATACTTTTGGAAAATTTCTTTATGTTCACCTTAAATGTGAAAATAAATCCTATTTTCTATAAAAGACTGTCTGGTGTCCATGCCTTTAGCAAGCACTGTCTGTAACACAAGTGTCTGGAGCCAGCGTTTATTGTTAAGTGCCGTCACTCCGTGCTCTGAGCAGGGCCTTTACGTGAACTTGTGTCCACCAGCAACCTCTGAGGGCATTCTTGTCATCCTGTTCAACAGGAGAGGAAACAGGCTCAGACTGTCAGCACCCACAGCCCACCCGAGAGCCCTGGTGTGCCTCTGGCTGACTGAGCCTCAGTTTTGCTCAGCAGAGTAATGGGATAACAGTGCCCAGCACACAGGTGGTGAAGGTTGAACATGATCTGTGGAAAGTGCACAGCACGGGCCCTGGCATGTGGTCTGGAGGGGCAAGGGCGCCATTTCTGGTGTGTCTGGGTCTTAGAAAAGAAGGAGCTCTGATTATGTCAGACTAGATGTGGACTTTATTTCCCTCTGTGCCATTTAAATTTGGGGTTAAATGACAGGTGTTTCTAAATGCACATGGAGGGCAGATTGAGGGGTGGGAGGAGAGTAAGAACTTCCTTAAACAGCCAAGGGAGGACAGTCTGAATAATATAAGAATCACAAGATGATTGGCATTACCTCACCTTGGAGTTCCCTGAGTGTGGTGGTGTGTGGTCTCAGGTCCTTGTAGTCATTCTCAGCTCACTGTGGCTGGACTTTCTATAGTGGCTCAGCGGCAAATAATCCTCCTGGCAATGCAGGAGACTTGGGTTCAATTCCTGGGCTGGGAAAATCCTCTGCAGAAGGAAATGGCAACCCATTCCAGTATTCTTGCTAGGATAATCGCATGGACAGAGGAGCCTGGTGGGCATGACTTAGCAACTAAAAGCAAAAAATAAGTAGAGGATTTGGGTCATTAGCGTCATGGAGAGTTTCTATGAAGTCAGTTCAGCTACATGGGTTGGGAACTCGGCTCACCTAGTAGTTCTCAAACAACTCTCAAAGAGCCTTGAAGTGTCTTCTGACATGAGCACGGGCCCCTGAACCTCCCTTCAATCGCTCAGTTGCTAAGTCGTGTCCGACTCTGCAACCCCATCGACTGCAGCACGCCGAGCTTCCCTGTCCTTCACTATCTCCTGGAGTTTACTCAAACTCATGTCCATTGAGTTGGTGATACCATCCAACCATTTCATCCTCTGTCAACCCCTTCTCCTCCTGCCCTCAATCTTTCCCAGCATCAGGGTCTTATCCAATGAGGGGGCTCTTCACATCAGGTGGTCTTTCAACCATAGATACCCTCTTATGTTTTCTAAAAGGGATTTCATTTGAAGTGTGGGGTCTTGAGCCAAGTATCAATAACGGTTATTGGTCAGTCCATCCAGCGTTTTACAGTTGGGTAAACTGAGGCTGCCAGAGTGGTCATGGTTGCCAAGGTGACTTCCGGAGTCAGTTGGCAGAGCAGGGGCTAGAATCCCGGACCTGACAGACCAGAGGGCTCTCCGTGGGAGGCGTTTCCACAGACTCCTTTGTCTTCAGATCACACACATTCAGAGCTCTTTGAATTTCTTAGGTCAAAGCCATGGTTTTGGTCCCTGTGGTTTCCTCTTGACCTCTGGGGATTCTGGGAGGAGGCAGTGGTGCTGTTGACAAATGTGAGGGCCACCTCCTTGAGGTGTGACCACTGGACCCCTGATGACTCCTGAGGACTCGCAGGGTCACAGAGCCTGTGGGGCGTGTGTTCAGTTCACAGAGCATTTCCCTTTTGACGAGGAGGAAGCGTGTGTGTGTGTGTGTGTGTGTGTGTGCGTGTGTGTGCGTGTGCGTGCCTCCCATGCAGAGGAGTCTGGTGTGGTGGAGGGGAACAAAGTATTCAGGAATTTCCTAAAAACAGATTTCCCAAAGGTGGGACTATTCCCTATATTTCTTTTCCTAGAACTCTTGCACGAGGGCCCGAATTGGTCTTACTATACAAAGCAGAGCCTACGCAACAGACAAATTAGGATACTGACTTGTTGCTGACGCACAGCGCCGAATGCATGAAAGAAACGGTGAGTCATACACGTGCTCGCACAGATGGACTCATATGCGGATGTCATGTAAACACAACGTGTTTAAATACCTGAAATAGCAGTTTTCTGAGACAACACAGGAGAGCTTTTCAAACTGACTTCATTGAACCTTCAAACCATGAAATTTTTGTACCTTGTTTTACATCCCTGGATATGTTCCAGTGCCTCCTGGCTTATAGTCTATGGGAACTTGAATAGAATTAGTATTCTGCTGTTGTGTGAAAATTGTATAAATCTTACTTATGTTGAATTGGTTCATAGTGCTTTTCAGGTCTACTATTTCCTCCTACTTTCTATTTATTCTATTAATTTTTGAGAGTTTTATATTGAAACTCCAACTAAAAAAGTCTTAATTTATCTACTTAAAAATATTGTAATATATAGTGGAACTATATGTAACTTTGTAGTCTCCAAGTGTCCTGTAAATATGTTATAATGCTTTCATAATTTAAAAACTAAAAAAAATTATAAAATCTAAAAAAAAATGACTTCATTGAGGTATAATTTACCTGCAGTAAAATTCACACATTTTAAATGTACAGATCAATGACTTGACAAATTCATACACTGAGTAATCGCCACCAAATTAAATTAAAGAACATATCTCCATGAAGAGATGGAAAGCTTCCATCTCTCCAGAAAGCTACCTCTGTGCCTGCTCCCAGGAACCCAGTGATTCTGTCTCTGTGGATACATTTTACCTGTTCTAGAACTTGGTGGAAACAGAATCCTACAAGATTTGCTTTTTGTGTCTGACTTCTTTCGAGTAGCAAGTATAAGGATGTGGGAGAATTTAACACACTGCTGGGCTTTATAGAATGTTGCTCCATGAAAAGGAATGTCAGTCAGTGCTCCCAAGGTCTGGTAAGGTCTAAAGCGATGCTTCTCCTAGGAATCATGCGGTGCTGGGAATGCATGCAGATTCCCAGGCCATGGCTGAGACCTGTGGAATACCAGTCTCTGAGGGTGGAATCTAGGTCTCTGAATTTTCAGATAACAATTCAACTAAAGTTTGAGAATTTGAGTGTAGGCGAGAGGGGGCAAGACTGAAAAGGGAGGCCACCAGACCACTAGAGTCACGGCTGACTTGTGAGACATTATTCACTGCGTGTCCTGGGAAGCTGGGATAAGACCCTCCGCCTGTGAAAGATGCTTCGCTTGAGTTTCCAGGTGGACACTCTTGGGTGATGGGTTGGTCAGCCTGTTCAGCCAAGCTTTGTGGGGACTGTTGGCTTGGGTAGGCCCAGAGAGGAGAAAATTTCTCAGTGAACAGCTTCTGGAGGCCACGAGTCAGATCTGTGTCTGAGGTCCACTGGAATAGGTTGAATAGAGAAAGTCTTGGTTCCATGCTGAGTGTTCTGATGGCTCCATATATCTGCGAATATACTGGAAAAAACATTGAATTATACACTTCAGGTGGATGAATTGTATGACATGTGAACAATATCACAATAAATCTGCTTAAAAATATGTGATGTAAAGTCTCAGAATTCTTTGGGTGTGCAAGCTGTTTCTCTGAAGTCCTGTCCCTCTGGAAAATGCTGAGATTTGACCTGGTGATGGAAGTCTTGGTTGGTCTTGGGTATTACCTTTCAAAGCACCCATCCATGGTGAAGTCTGTTCTCAGACTCAGAAGGGTGGGCTACTTGCACAGGCAAGGGAGGAATGGAGTGGCTGGAGGGTTCAAGTTGTTAGTTTCATTTGGGCCCAAACAGATGTCCCCATCACAAACTTCAGGATCCGGTTCCTTTCCACTGATGCCCTTCACATGAAAGCCTTAGCGAGACTGTGAATTCAAACGATACTGTAATTCAACTGATTACACAGTTAAACTTTTGTTTGAGTGATGTCAGTCCATTTGTATAAGAAATGAAAGATGTTTTCGAGTTGTCATGGAAGCTTTCTGGTTCTCAGACCTTAACATAAGCCGAGAATTAAAGGACATGTTTGTCATTTTCTTTTGGTAAACAATCAAGCGTGCTCAAAATAACTCTCCCCACAGTGTCGTCCTTATGGTCATGGATACTGCCATGACCGTCATGTGTGCAGCCGGCTTCCCGAGGCATGTGCTTCTCTCGTCACTTAACCGCAGGTGACAGCACTGTGGTGTCACTGCATGCCATGCATCACCATCATTCCACTTCCTATTGTTCAGCCATGCCTTCAAGCCCAAGGGCACAGCGAAACAAATGTCTAAATACCATCTTTGTAGGGTTATCTCCTAGGATCAGGCCAGTGTCAATGCATTGGTCAGGATCCAGACAGAATATAGAAACAACACAGTGATTCTAACACGGAAAGTTTAATATGAAAAATTGTTAACCACACATGGGTTTACCTAACAAAGTGTCTCTCTAGTGCCCTCTGCTGATAGTGTGTGTGTGTGTGTGTGTGTGTGTGTGTGTTGCTCAGTCATGTTCTACTCTTTCCCACCCTATGGACTGTAGCCCTCCAGGCTCCTCAGTCCCATGAGATTCTCCAGGCAAGAATACTGGAATGAGTTGCCATTTCCTTCTCTAGGATATCTTCCCGACCCAGGATAGAACCCGGGTCTCTTGCATTGCAGGCAGATTCTTTAATGTCTGAGCCACCAGGGGAGCCCCTCTACTAATAAAGGCTAATATAATTTCAGGTGGCAAGAAACAATGGTCACTGTGTCACAAACAGGGTATTGAAAGGAAGATTTCGAGTTAAAAGACAAGGAGCTTGTAAGTGGTGGCATTGCTTTCTTATCCAATCTGACAAACTCTGCCATTCAATTAAAAGTTTAGGCCACTTATATTCAACTTATCAATATATAAATTGACCTCCTTTCTATTTATTTTATCTTTGTCCCATCTGGTTTTTGTCCCCTCCTTGCCTTCTTTTGCATTGAGTTTTGCCTCCCAAATGATTTCATTCTACCTCCACTATTGACGGATTAGACTTAGTTCTTCATTTTGTATTTTCAGTGGTTTCTCTAGGATTTAGAATATGTAGCTTAATTTATCACAGATTACCTGTAAATAATATTGTGTAAGAATTACACATATGTAATTCTTACATATGTGTAAGAATTGCTAGCCTTAATGGCAACTTCATGTTTAAGATTTTGAGGAACATCAAACTGTTTTCTAGAGTGGCTAGAAAATTTTATATTCTCACAAGCAATGCATAAGCGTTTTGATTTCTCCATGGCCTCACCAGCGCTTCTTATTATTCATCTTTCTGAGTCTTGATGTCAAAGTAGTATTTCACTTAGGTTTTGATTTTCATACCCCAATGACGAATGAGGTTGAGCATCTTCTCATGGGTTTATGGACCCTTTGGACATCTTCTTTGAAGAAATGTCTATTCAGATATTTGTTGATTTTTAAGTTGGATTATTTGTCTTTTTATCATTGAGTTGTAAGAGCTCTTTATTTATTTTAGATAAAAGTCCTGACCCTAGATCCTCCTACTGTACCAAACAGAAAGGTAATTAAGAAAAAAAAAATTGACTTTTAAAAACAAGAACACCCATGTTGTTCAATAGGGAGTTGATAAATACATTACCTAATAAAAGAGTGCAATCAGCTGTTAGTCAAACGAAACAGATTTCTGTGCTAGCAGGGAATGGTGATGATGAGAACAAGGCAGGTTATGGAACAGCATGTCGAGTACAACCTGGTGTGTGTGTGTGTGTGTGTGTGTGTGTACATTACAGATACAAATATTTTTACAAGCAAAAAGTCTAGGGAAGGTTAGGGCCAAACTCGACAGTGGTGTCTCTGGAGGAAATTGGGCTGCTAAGAATTTTCACATCTTCCTATTTTTGTATTCTTTCCATTTCACATTGTGTATGTATTATTTTTATAATCAAGAAGGAAAACTCAGATATTACCACTTGACAGTTTTACTCAAGCAAAGTTGCATGAGGCCTGGGTAGTACTGTGCTGGAGTGGTCAGGACTCATCTGGGTTTGAGAGCAAAAAGATAAATCTCCTTTAGTCCCCCTGTGAAGGCTTGCAGCCTGCAGGGAGCCGCAGTTCTCAGACTTAACCACCAGGAGGCACCAGGGGACCAGCAGATTCCTGCAAGAGGAAAGGGGGCGAATTTTGAGCTGCCAGGGATATTGGGGGAGAGAGATCTGGGCCAAACTGTTTGAAGCAGTCTCCACTGTCGGGTCGGGATGGGTCAGGTTTCCAGAGAGAGGAAGACCAGTTATGTGCTCGGCAAAGTCACTTGCTGCAGCGCAAGAGGGAAACTCAGGCAGAAGCCCAGTCAGAGCGGAACAGGGTGTGGGTGTCTGGGGAGGGTGCGGGGAGGGTCTACAGTCCAAGGACCAGACAGACTCACATCCTGTCCTGGGGCAAAGCCTCATCTGCCGCCTGGTTGGTATACAATTTTCAGAAGGCCTGGCTCAAGGTGCTGAGAGGTGTAATAGGAGGCAAAAGACAGAGAGGGAATCATGAGTGGGGGGAGGATGGCATTTCAAGGGCAGCACAGGCCCAGGGGACTGTCACCCCTCCGTGACTGGCGCAGTAGCTAAAAAACGCTCAAGCATGTCCCAGGTGTTTAATCATGACAATGACCCTCAGCTGGTGGACAGGCAGTCTCATTTCCATTTTACAAGAGAGGAACCTGGGGTTTGGGGTGGGGGAGGCTCGGCTCAGGACGACAGCTGATGAATAGTGAAGCTGCAGTTCTGCATCTAGTCCGTTTGACCCCAGAGTCCTTGCCAGGATGAACTGAGGGGGTGCTGAAATGGAGGTCACAGCAGATACCACAATCCCAGACATACAAGGCAGGATTGGATCCCAAATTGCCCCACAGGCTGCAGTAGCTGGGTGCAGAGGGGCGGCGGGGGCTGGGCCCTGACCTCTGGGGGTGACCAGAGGAGAGGGTGGGTGTTGAGCAGGTAGGAGAGGAGGATGCTACTCAGCTCCCAGCATGGAGGGCTTGGCGTGGACCTTCACTTCCAGGACCAAGAGGGAGCATGTGGATGGGGAATGGGCATGAAGACAGGGCTCCAGTGGTGGGAGGGCTGAGGAGAGGGGGTAGGGGAGGGCCAGAATGGGTGATCGTGCAAGGAGAGAAGGCACAGGTGCTGGCCTAGCTCTCCTGGAGGTAGTGGAGGTAGCAGCAGGGCTCCCTTGCAACTGGGAAAGAGGCCCCCAGGGAGGTTTTCAAGAGGGTTGGAAGGGGGTGGAGACCTCCTGGGGGTTTGTGTTCTGTGTTGAGTGGCTTGGCTTCAGTTCTAGCTTCTGCCCAGGTTTGCAGTAACCACTGCAGCAGCTGCACTAGCTGTTTATTGGCTCCGGACTACCACAGGAAGGCTGACAGGCTCGGCTGGGCAGGTGTGAGGGGCCCAGAGACCTGGGGGCTGAGGCAGGCCGGCCCCATGCCTGGCTGTCTTGGGTGGTGGCACAGCTGCCAGAGGCAGGGACTAAACCCTGGACCTGACATACCCCTGGTGCTGAGAGATGGGAAGGGGGTCTGGGAAGGGGCACAGGCAGAGGTTCTGCTGTCATCAGCCGTATGATCTTGGACAAGTCGTCAACCTCTCTGGACCTTGGCTTCTTCTTCTGTGAACGGGGCTCATTGTAGCACCCAGCTCACAGAGTTGTCGCAAAGACCGAGACTGAGATGCACGTGCCGATCACGCAGCCCAGCAGCTGGCACTGGATGTTGGGCAGACCTCACTCATTCATTCCACACTTAACCCCGGGGTGAGCCAGGTCACACCAGCACTGCGGCTACACAGGCTGTGGGGGGGATGGTGCTGAATGAGGGCAGGGACAGGTGTGGAGGCCCTGCCCCCACGATGCCCGCGCACCTCCTTGGTCCAGCTGCCCTGAGCTCATCTCCCGCCCAGGAGTGGAACATGAAGCAGAGACTGCAGGGCAGTGGGTCTCCAGGGTCCCGGACCCTCACTAGGACAGGCTCACCATTTTGTCAGTCTCGCTTCAGCAACCCCCATCTATATTCTGGATTGTTTGAGAACAAAGCCAAAGCCTGGGCACCGCCTCGCTTCACCTTCAACACGCGTGTCTAACAGATGAGGTCACTTTTTGCACAACCCTCATCACAGGCCCACTTTTCACACGACCCACTTTTCACAGGGCCCTCATCACGCCTGGCAAGCCGAGACTTCGCCCCACTGTTCTCGATCCGAGGACAGGCTGTGGTCAGTGTGTTGGACCCCTGTTTGGGGCTTGACTTCTCTCACCCACTGGATGGTTCCAGAGACCCCTGGCTCATGGCAGGGAGGTACAGCCTGTGGGGAAGGTGGCAGAGTCACATGAAGTCCATGGCCCTCTGGGCGGGAGTTTCTTCCTCTCTAAAAGTGACCCTTGGCTAACAGGAGTCAGGGAGAGGGGCTGCCCTCGGGGCTCCCTACCCCCTCAGTACTCCCAACGGGCTGCAGCCGTGCATGTTTGTGGTATGTGTGTGTAAATGTGTCTGAGAGTGTGTGAGTGCACGTGTGTCCGTGTGTGGATATGTGTTAGTGCAAGCAAGTGCAAAGAGGTATGTGAATGTGTGTGTGTGTGAGAGAGATGGGGAACCACGAACCCAAGCCTCTAACCATTCTGCAGAAGTGTGGAGAGGTGTGAGGAGGGGCCTTTGTGCCCAAGGACAGGCTGTTCCTGGCTCCAGCCAGAGTTCCAAGAACACCCAAAAGCCTGCCTCCGGCTGCGGGAGCGCTTCCCCAGTCATCACCACCTCCATGTCAGCTTCTCTTGCCCTGTCTCCCCTCCCAACACCATGTGGGAGGCAGGCCAGGGAGCAGCTGGGGTGGCCTTTGGATGCCCGACCTTAGGTTGTGGGGAGCTGGGGTCCAGCTGTCTGGGAGTAGGCAGGACCTGACTCCCCACCCAGGTCATCACGGGGCCCAGCCCTGGCTCACCCCTAGTCATTTGCTGAAGGCCTGAGCAGGCTGGTGGAAAGGCACTTGGAGTCTCTGGCTGGAATCAGAAAAAGCACACGGCGTGGAGATGGAAGGACCCGTCTGCCAGTATGGGACATCGGGGCCATCCCTAGGCCTCAGTTTCCCCACCTGCCATAGTGTTCTCTGCCCTGGCTCCTGCCTTGACCGTTAGGAGCACATATGAGCCCCGAGCGACAGGAGAGACGTGTGCCTGTGGCCAGGGCCCAGGGCAGAAGCCACATGGCAGCGGGAGCCAGTGAGAGGAGGTACACTCGGCACAGAGCACCCTCTGCAGCCTGCGGTCAGTCCCGCGTGCCCCAGCTCATAGATAAGGACACAGGGGCTCCACGCGTGTGTTTCAAGAAGAGGGTGGTGCTAGGAGCCTTATCTGGGCCCCATGAGGGTCCCCTGAGCCCCCAAGGCCTTTGGTGCTGAGGTGGTGGTGGGGGGGTGGTTGAGCTCATATTCTCCCCAACCAACTCAATGCTGGGGAACTGGCTGGTTTCCCTTCCCTGTGTCTGTGTCTTACACCAAGGCCTTCACGGGCTGGAGCTGCCCGCTCCCCAAACCACCTCTGCCCTGGAGCCCTCCTCGCCCACCTCTGCAGCTGTGAGCACAGCACGCTGCTCCAGGCAGAGCCCCGGCTCTGCCTCTGAAACATTGCACCAGGAGGTGAGATCTCAAGGTTCAAATCCTGCTCTGCCCCCAAGTGGCCTCAAGTGAGCCCTTTTCTCTGAAGGCCTCAACTAGGGGTGTGAGGGTGGTGGAGGACGCCAAGGGGAGAGAGGCAGGGGTGGGTCAGAGCTGGGCCCTCCCATCTGGGTCCACTGACGCCCCTTTCTACTGTGGACTCCGCTCTCTCTACTCTCGGCTGCCAGCTGCTTCTGGACGTGGACATTAAGTCTAACCGGAAATCCTTCCTGTCCAGGGGAATTACTGGTTTCCACGGCTCCAGGAGATGTCGAAATGCAGGCTGGGCTTGCCTTGGATTTGTTTTTTTTTCCACAGAAAACAAAGCAAAACAAATACATGGGCACGTGCACACGACACATAAGGGCAGAAAATCGAATGGTAGCCCTGACTCCTCAGGCCCAGGATGGGGTCGCTCAGCGAGTGAACAAGAGAACCAGGTTCCTGGGTTGGAGGCCTGGTGTCCCCGTGGACACCCTGTGTGATCTCTGGCCTGAGCCACAGACAGTGGGAGCAAGCGATCCACAGTGCTGGCCCCCTACCCGCCGCCCAGCTGCCAAGCTGTGTACAGGGCCTTGTGTTCACTGGGCTGACTTATCCACACAACATCCCCATGGAAGCCACGGCTCAGAGAGGCCAGGGGAACTGCTCAGGGTCACCCAGCTGTGGGAGACAGGACTGATCTGGAAGCCAGCACGACAGGGCACAGGGCCACTGAGATGGACGGACTCCGAGTCCTCAGACCTGTACCGGGAGCGCAGCCCTCCCTGGGCTGCAGGGGGAGATGCCCTCTTTGGGGGGTTTATTCTCTTCCTCGCCCACTCTTCTGGACTGGGTCCCCTCTCTGCTCACTGCTTGGCTGCAATGACACCCACCTGCCCTGCCCATCATTTCACAAAGCCTGAGGCCAGGCACCCAGAAGTGAATTCTTTCTCTGCGCCAATAAAGGGAAAGGGCTTGATTTCAGGATTCACTGTGCGCCCCAAAGAAGGCAAGGGATCCCGCTTCGGGAGTCAGGGACCTCTCTTCCTGCCTCTTCCCCACACTTCCCCATCTGTGTTCCCTGATCCCAAGGACTTACATCTTGTTTTCTCTGCTCCATCTCAGAGGCTGCAGTCTGGAGGCATGGACTGGCCCATAGACATGTCGTTTGGCTATTTAATAAACTAGTTGCCAAAATTTAAAAATTTGAAAATTCCATGTAACAACTTGGACTTCTAGTCTCCCCTACCACCCACTTCCCACCACACCCCAGGTGCTGTATTCTTGGCAGCAAGTGCATGGAGCTGAGGATGGGGTGGCCAGCGGGGAGGCAGAGCCCCTTGTGCACAGTCTCATTCCCATCCCCATCAGCCTCACAGGACCATAAGGCCCATTTCCAAGCCTGGTGCTTCTCAAGCATGCATGTGGGACTGATCAGGGACTCTAAGGACCTCAGGGAACCCAAGTCAGTGTCTCAGCATCTCTGGGGTGGGACCAATCCTCCCGTAGGTGATTCTGGTGAGCAGTTGGGTTGAGAACCACAAGTGCGCTGACCCTGAGTGGAGGGGCTCCGTATGCAGGTGGTTCCTTAAGGCTCACTTGGCTGTGGCTCCAGGCTCTGTGAGCCATGGCCCTCGGTGAGAGCCCCACGTCGAGAAAGCCCAGCCTGGTCCTTGCTCAGAAGAAGGGCCCTCTGTTTCCTCTCCCAGGGACTTTCCAGGAGGTCCTGGACACTTGAGTCTGCTCACTGTGGGATACTCAGCATCTGAGGCCCAAATCCCAGGCTTGGAGAGAAGGCCAAATGGGAGCTGCAGCGGAGGCCTGGGGCTGCCGTCTCTGAGGAAGATTCACTCCTATATATGGTCACCGGGAGCCCCATTGCAGAGCGAGCTGTGACCTAATGTGCCGACAATCTCGCCCAGTCTGGGGCCCTGCCTGGGAAGGGCCCTCGCCCCGGAGAATGTCTGCTTGGGGACAGAGGGGCTGGGAGGAGGCGAATGCTCGGGGTAGAGACAAGGTGAGACAAGACATCCCAGACACTCAGAGACCAGAGGGGCGGCCCCAAGGCCCCCCACCCCTCGTGGCCTCCTGCGTCTGTGAAAATGTCCAGCTCCCCACTGATGCTTTGTGTAGACAAGGAAACCCAGGAGCCTCTCTTGGTTTTAAAAGTTCTTTTAATAGAGCATGAAAAGGCTATATCTCTATAGGCAGGCCGTATACAGATTCTCCAAGAATAAGGCACACGACGGAATGCCATCCCAAGGGCGGCCCTCAGGAGAGGTTGGGAGGCTTCTCCACGCACCCTCCGAGCTGGCCCACGGGTTCTGTTTGTCTTTTTAGCTGGACACACACATATTAACAGATACAGACACCGACAGGGTCACCACACAGGAGTGGAGGAGGTTGAATGGTGAAGCTGACAACAGAGAGCGGTGAGCTCCCGTAAGACCGGACGCCTCCCAAACGTCAGGGTTAGTTGTCACTCTGGGCTATGATGTAGTGATGCTGGATTTAATATTTGTTCCAAGTAGATTCAAGTCCGTTAGATGCTGGAGGGCAGGTCTCAGGGCTCTGGGTGACAAATCCAAGTTCAAAGAGCACAGGGCCCTGAGGCATGGCTCAGATGGCAAAGCTCCAAAGAGGGAGATTGGAGAAATCCCCCTCCTGCTTCCTCTTCCCTCCCTGGGCCCTGCTGACTGGGAGCCCTGGACCAGGCCAAGGAGGCCATCTTTGGAGCTGGCCGACTTATGGAGGGGCTATGTACATGTCGCCTCCTCCTAACCTGGCTCACTTCCACCCCCACAAGATTAATAACCATGATAACAAGATAATAATAAGAAGGTGCAAGAGAATGGGTTCTAATGCTGTGCTATCCTCAGCTGAAGAGGCTCAAAGGGTTCACCATTCCCTTTTTCACTAAGTATCTAATAATAGCTTCCCTTACAAAAAGTAATACTTTCCCAAATACACATATGTATAAATACAGGACAGGAACACATGAATAAGTCTAAGCACTTGAATAATATGCTGGCTACCTAATACTGATATTTTCATCCAAGGAAAACAACAGAGAATAACAATAATATGGCTTAAAGAATTGCAAAGATTTTTTTTTCCTCATCAGAATTATGTACCAACTTCATATAATATTCTATGTAGACAATATTTCCTTCTTAATGTAATTCAGTTGCAGACTTTTTACAGACCAAAGCATAGTTAAAAAAAAAAAAAAAAAAAACCAAACCAAAAAAAAAAAAAGCAAAAACAAAACAGGAAACAGAGAAAAGTTCTCACCATAAATATTTTCTTGCAGCTTGACCAGAAGGTTTGCAAAAAATACTTCCAGAAATCTTCCTTTGATATTCTATTGCCCTCCTGAAAGCTCTGAAGTTTTGAAAATGCCTCTCTTTTTGTTTAACCTCAAAAATCAAGCAATCGTATTTTTCTTTTTCTTTTTTTTTTCTTAAAAAAAGCCCTCAAATATATACAGACAAAAATCACTGTGAAGTTTTCGGGAGAAGGTAACAAATTCAGTGTTGTGAGAAAAATTGGAAACCATGCAGAAATTTTAACATCCATGAATTTTCGTTTCAAAATACACACATAGTATTTTTTTCTTAAAAAAAAAACAACACAAAAGGAATTCTGTGTCAAGTATAACTCAAAATAAATACAAATTCACAAGTAGAACTATTGAATACTTCATATGGGGTAAACACCATTCTCTCCCAACTGGATCTCTAGACCTACTAACTGCAAGCGATTGTCCCTTTTGAATGTACTACAACCACACACTTTCTTGTCTCCTAGGCACCCAGGCCCTCTGAGCACTTAATTCTCACAGCACCAGCCTGGACAGCAGTGGTTCTCGCTGAGCCCAGAGAGCTCCCCAATTCAGCCAAACAGTACTGGAGGGGGTGGTGCAGAATGGCAGCCTCGGGGGAGGCCCAGCCCCCGCTGGCCGGCTCTGTACAGACGGTGGGGTGCAGTGGCTGCCAGCTGGACAAGCCCACTGGAAAGGTCAGTTTGGGGTGATATCCCTTCCCCTCTTGACCTGTGGAACGCCCTGGCCTCCTGGGGTCTGGAGCCTGGGTTCTTTCTAGGGTGTGGGCTTCCCCCACAACTGCAGCCCAGGCACGCTGAGACCAAGGTTCCCCCATGGGGCTAGGTCCCTGGAAGTGTTGAGCCTGGTCCACACAGCAGAGACCAGCACAATGTCCACCACAACAAATGTTCTCGTTAGCAGGGCACTGGTATGGCTGACAGTAACAGCTTCCCCTCCAGGAAGGAGAGCCCTGGGCCAGGGTGACTCTGGCTCACGGACACCATGGAGCAGGCAGGGAGCAGCCGGGAGGGCCTCCTCAGAGGTGGGCAGTGAGCGTCTTCTCAGCCAGGGACCCGCACTCTGTCCCTGTGGCCGGAAGGAGGCGGCTATGGGGCTCAGGCTGGAGCAAATACTCTCTTCTTAAGTGCTCAGAAGGCATGGCCTCCCCCACAAACCTGCCCTGCAGCCCTCTGGCTGCACACACACTCACTCCATCTCTTTGTCTCACTCCCTGGACCCCTGATAAACACTTCGCTGTAACTCCTCAGTTGTACAAAGCATTTTCATTTGAAAACAAAAGGCGACCGGACATAGGTTGGGTGTCCTTGAGCCGTGGTAAACACTGAATTTCAGGCCCATTTCATGGTCTGATTTTTTTTTCCCCCACAGAGGCATAATGTTGGGGCAAAAATCAAGTGACTCAGCTCTGACAAGCCAGCTCCCCTCCCCTCGCCCCGGGAGAAAGGAAGGGGTGACATAACAATAAAAATAGGGCTTCTCACTGGGGAGAGAACGAAGAGCAAGGTGATCCCCCCCGCTTGCTGGGACAGCGTGGCCCTGGCCAGTGTGAGCGCCAAGAAGCCTCCCTGTCCCCTGGGGAGGTAGGAATCATCAACCCGGCTTTGCAAATGAGAGGTTCTGTAGCTTGTACTGGGGTTGCCTATGTAAGGGGGGGACAATTCTTCATGTTTGCAGGGTAGGGGACAACAGGAAGAGCTGGGGTTTCACTTATTAAGTGACTGACTGACTCCCGCGGCATACAGGATAGTGGGTGTACAGGACCTGGAAACCCTCTCCAAATAAAGCTCTCTGCTCCAGGAGACGGTGTGTAGCCAGGACGAACCCCAGGACATCAGAACACCTCTCTGCTGTCATTCTCTCATGGGACGAGTGGGGAAACGGAGAGATGAGAATCCTTCCCAAGACTCCATAGGGCGTCACTGGCGGGGCTAGCATTAGAACCTGGGGCTTGGATCTTCCAGGCCTGTGTACTTCCTGCCAGAGTGGCTCCACTGCTGGGTTCTACAGCCTCCATCCGAGGGTGGCCCCCCAGCAAGGGTGGGAGGGGAAGAGGGAGGGAAGGGAATGGGACCGACAAAATCTAAGCAAGAGGGGAAGTATGTGGCGGGGGTCGGGGGGTGGGGGGGGGTGGAGGCGCGGCTGGACATGCACCAGGTCACACCTTGGAACACTCTCCAACATTCAGTGCCTCCCGTCCCTGACCCCTGGGTTTGTGGGGGGTGGGGTGCAGCACCCAGGTGCCAAGCCAGTGACGTTAGAGGCGGTCAGATTTGGGGCTCAAAGTGGCAGGGGGCAGAAGTGCCCACTCCCCAGCAGCTGCTAGGACAGGTGTCAGCTCACCATGAGTGCTGACTTGGAAAACTGGGGCTTTGCAAGAGTGGCTTTTCACACAGGGCCAACTGGAAGGTTCTGGGCGGGAGAAGGCGGTCTGGCTGGTCTCGGGGAGACAGTCCCCTGCAGGCTCTAGGATTCACAGTAAATTTAGTGCACTTGTGGCCAATACGAGGCTGCTCACCCCAAAGGGAGTCTCAGAGAAGAGCCTGCGGGGGACACTCAGGGCTCTGTGGGGTCCTGTGTGCTGACCTCGGCTCGCCCCGACCCCTTCACACAGACCCACATCCACTGCAGGGAGTCTCAGAGACTCAGCCTTCCAGGGGCACATAGCGACATCAGTAACACTGTCAACATACATGAGCCAAGAACCTAAGAGCCCACCCCGCTAGACCTGTCAGCCTGCGAGGACACCCCCGCACACACACAGGGGACACGCGGGGGGTGGTGTCTTCTCTGGCGGGCGGGAGGGTGGCGCGGCAAGGCCGGCGGCCAGGTCATTGCACACGCCGGCAGTAGTAGCCCAGCACCTTGCACTTCTCGCACAGATGCTGGGGGTGCTCCTTGCTCTGGTCGGACACATCCAGGCCATCAGGTTTCTCCAGGGGTCTCTGCAGAGAGAAAGGAGGAAGCGAGCCCAAGGGTGGGGAGGAGGAGGGTGAAGAGAAAGAAACACCCAAGTAGGGGGAGTGAGACAGATGTGGAGAGAGGACAGGCAGACAGGAGGAAGGTGACAGAGACACAGGAAGGGCGCAGGGAGAGAGCACATCAACCTGTAATCAGAGTTTGCTTCCCAAAGCGCCCAGGACCCTTCCTGCCTCTCGCCTGCCGCAGGTAACACACGTGTCCTGCGAACTGAAGGGCACAGGCCGAGGCCTTGAGCTGGGAGCAGGGCTGTGGGAGGGCGTCTCGTGCCCAGAGCCCCAGGTCTAGACCCACTTCGCCCACCACCTCCCAACACCCCACCCCCCGCCAGCACTCTCTGAGCCGCCACCACCTGAAGCTCACAAATGGTGCACAGACGTGATCCAGCTGGAGAAATGGAGGCCCAGCTCAAGGGAGACCCAAGCTCCATCCCCTGCTTCCCGGCACACACTGCTTCTTCCCAGGCCACTTGTCATCCCCATACCTGCTCCTGTGCCTCAAGACTCAAGGGGAGTTTAGGGCATTCTCTGGTGGTCCAAGGGTTAGGATTTGGCGCTTTCCCTATGGGGGGCCAGGGTCAATGTCTGGTTGGGGAATTAAGATCCTGCAAGCCATGTGGTGCAGCAAAAAAAAAAAAAAGACTCAAGAGTTCAGCCATGAAAAGGAATGAGTCTGAGTCAGCTGAAGTGAGGTGAATGAACCCAGAGCCTGTTATACAGAGTGAAGTAAGTCAGAAAGAGAAAAACAAGTATCACATATTAACACATATATATGGAATCTAGAAAAATGCACCTATTTGCAGGGCAGGAATAGAGATGCAGATACAGAGAATGGACTTGTGAACGCAGCAGGGTAGGGTGAACTGAGAGTAACGCTAACATATATACACTGCATTGTGCACAACAGTCAGCTAGTGGGAAGCTTCTGCGCAGCACAGGGAGCTCAGCTTGGTGCTCTGTGATCAGCTAGAGGAGCGGGCAGCAGGCTGTGGGAGGGAGGCTCAAGAGGGAGTGGGTCTGTGGACATACATAGCTGGTTCATGCTGTTGCATAGGAGAAACCAACACAACATTGCAAAGCAACTGCCCTCCAGTTTAAAGTAAATTTAAACATAGAGTTTAACCTGGATGGGGTCATGGCATTTCAGGCTTGGGGTAAGCAAGTCCTTAGCTCTATGAGGTCAGTAGGCAGTGTTCTGATTCATTCTGCACCCCTGGGCCTGGCACAGTGCCTGCCTATTTATGGAAGACTGAGGTCCAGAGAGAGGAGGTGACTTGTCAGACCTCTGATGCTGCTTACTCAGTGTGACCTCACAGAACCTCAGTTTCCACATCTGTTAAGTGGGCCATTTTTGCAGCTTGTTTACAGGGAGGAGTTAGGCGTTTAGATGTTTGTAAACTGAGGGGTGTTCAGCATGTAAAAGCACATTTCTGTTACATGGGGGGCTTCCCTGCTCCCTCTGGTATTCTCAAAAGCTAGCTTGTTTCTCTGGAAAACATATGGAGGCTATTAAGCAGACGTTTTCTTGGCTGGCAGCTGTAGCCCCAGCCCAGAACCCCTACCTGTAGCGAGGTCCCCTGTACAGGACTCGGAGGGGACTCAAAGGAAGCTGGTCAGGGCCAGATGGCAGCCACATGCCAAGGAGAGGGGCAGGAACTGCAGGCTGGTGTGGGCCCAGGGAGCCTTGGTGCCCGTGACCAGGACCCAGGATGGTCCTGGAGGGAAGCTGAGTGTGAGTGCTGCCCCTGGGCAGGCTGCAGACTGCTCAAAGGGAGCACACCAGCTCATCTGCATAATTATGCAGTGCCTGGCCTGCAGCTGACACTCAGAGCAGGTGGGGAGCGGACACGTCCGAGGGCTCTGGGAGGTGATGGCCTGTGGGTGGGCAGGGTCCTGATGTAGGGTCATAAAAAGTCATTTCCGTGCTTCTAAGCCTACAGCCACATTGGGAAGACATAGAAACAGGGCAGGAGCCTTGCCCTCACCCAAGAAACTTTCAGATGACCAACTTTCCTGCCCAGGGGAGAGGAGAAAAAGTCTGTCTTCATGTCAGGCTTGGGCTCACACTACCTATGAGCTGTGTGACCTCTCAAAAGTCACTTAACCTCTCTGGGCCTCAATTTTTTCCATTTCTGTTGTTGTTTAATCTCTACGTCGTGTCTGATTCTTTTGCGACCCATGGGCTGTAGTCCACCAGGCTCCTCTGTCCACGGGATTTCCCAGGCAAGAATACTGGAGTGGGTCTCCATTTCCTTCTCCAGGAGATCTTCCTGACCCAGGGACTGAACCCACATCTCCTACATTGGCAGGTGGGTTCTTTATCACTGAGCCACCAGGAAGTCCCCTTTCTCATCTATACAACAGGCTAATAAAGGTACCTGACTTCCCCGGTGGCTCAGACGGTAAAGCGTCTGTCTACAATGCGGGAGACCTGGATTCAATCCCTGGGTTGGGAAGATCCCCTGGAGAAGGAAATGGCAATCCACTCCAGTACTACTGCCTGGAAAATCCCATGGACAGAGGAGCCTGGTAGGCTACAGTCCATGGGGTCCCAAAGAGTTGGACACGACTGAGTGACTTCACTTTCACTTTCACTTTCAATAAGGGTACCTACTTCATAGGGTTGTTGGGAAGAGTAGATAAGTTAATATATGCAAGGTTACTAGAACAGTGCCTAGTACATAAAGAGCAAACTGTCTGTTAGTATTAATATCATGCATCATTGCTATTGTTATGTAGAAGGGGGCAGGCTGAGAACAGGGGAACCAGCTGAACCCCTGGGGAAACGCACTTGCAACATCCTGGCCATTCCCGCTCCTCGGCTGTGACCTGTCAGTGCCCCTTCCCCCCATGGGTCCTGGCTCAGCCCTGCCCAGGCGCTGGGTGGAGGAGGTGGGGAAGCTGTCAAGGCAACTCCCCTCTGCAGAGGGAAAACAGTCAGCAGCTGGGACTGATCACCCCAGGGCCACCCCCACCCCCCGCAGGGAGGCAAAGCCCATTCTTGTTTTCTTCTCCTGGAGGGCAGGGCCGGCAGGGGGAAGCCACAGCTGGAGTCTGACGGGAAACAGATGTAGTGGGGAGCAGGGAGAGGGGAAGTGGAGAGTTCTCAAGAGATGGACACCGACAGGTCAGAGCTCAGGGAGCAGGAGAAATAAAGCAGCCCCTTTCCACCGCAGGGGCCGGGGGGAGCCTGGGGGGACAGATGCTCCAAGCCCCTCCTCTCAGTTCTTCAAAGGCTCCTGACTGCTGGGGGGCCTGGCAGGGCCATCACCCCCTCTGTCCTGCCCCCAGCTTGCCACTTCCCTGAGGAAGAAGAGCCCTGTGACAGGAGACTGGGGAGTAAAGCAAGAGCAGAGCGGGGTCCCAGGCCCCCTTGACGGGCTGAGTGACCTCACTCAAGTCCCTTCTTCTCTCTGGGTCTCAGTCTCCCTGTTGCACACAGTAGGTGCTCAACAAACAAGCACAGAATGACTGGGAGAGGGAAGAGCAGAGCCACACATCCTGCATTTGGTTCGGAGACTGTGGTCCGGAGGTGGTAATCAGGGAGGCGGTGCTTGCACTGAGCTTTCAGGTTGGAGACGATGAAACAGATGAGGCTGCTGCCAGTCTGGGGATGGCGGGTACAGCCCTGGCCTCTTGGAAGGGGTGCTAAGGCAATACAGGGGCGGGGTCAAGGAGGCTGGAGCCACTGCAGGGAGTTGGGCCCTGGTGGACTTGGGTGCATGGACGGGACCCCTCTGCTTAGGTCACAGGCTGTGAGAGTCACTGGGACTGAGCGTTCCAGACCGCCAGCACAGACTCCAGCACCATACATCTGAGTTCTGGCAGGAACTGGCCTATCCCCAGCTCCTGCCCCAGCCAGCTGGCCTGACCTGCACTTGTGCTCGCCCGCCCCTCCCCTCCACGGGTCCCCTGCAGGTGTTCTCGGCTAGCCCCACCCTTCATGAGTTTCAGCTTCTCTACTGAGCTTGGGTGAGTCACTTATGCCCTTTGCCTCAGTTTCCTCCCCTGTAAAATGGGGATACAACAGAGCTGACCTCCTGGGATGGCTGAGAGGATAAAGGGATAAAACATGCAGAGGAGTGCCTGCCCACTGCACACTGCTGTCAGGATCTTCCCGAGTCTCCAGCGGCTGAGGCTGACCTGCAGCCTGGCCTCCTCCCTCCTGCGCTGGGAGCCCAGGGGTGTGCTCCAGCCCACCCAGTTCAAGGAGGGCGGTGCTAGGCCCACCTGGCCTCAGGACCGGGTTCCAAAGACAGGTGCAAATTCAATTCCAAGGCCCCATGTCTATGTGGGGGCCTTGGAAAGGCCACATGACTTCTCAAGATTGCACGCTCACTCCCAGTGAAGCAGGATGAACAGGACACCTGGTCTGTGGGCAGAGCACACAGGAAGGGTGTACAGGGGCTTAGCAGATGGCACCCAGAGCGCGGCCACACCTGTGACTCAGGCCAGGAATTCTCTGAACGCCAGTAGGTAACCCTGTCTGATGGAATCCCATCCCTTGGGTTGGAGAGGAAGCTCCTGGAAGGCCTGGCAGCACCCTGACCTTCGTCTTCCTTTAGAACCTACACAGACCAGCCAAGCAGTCCTCAATGGAGTGTGTCCAGCGAGGGAAAGAAGGAATCCCTCTGACAGCACTGGCCCTGCCCCAGGGCCCTGGGTGCGTGTGCTGATGATTGGACATTACAGGAGGTGGTTTTGGACTGGGGTCCCAGACCTGCTTAGGAATTGCCAGGAAGACCTCGGGAGCCTGGATGCTGAGGACTGTTTACCCTGCTTGCCTTCAGCCCCATCCTTGATGTGCTCCAAAACATGTGCATGCCACGTGTCCTGTGCCCCCGCTACTGGGTCACCAAGCCTGTGTTGGCGCCCCAGGGCCTCAGTGTCTCCCTCGGTGTCATTAGGCCTGGACCAGGCCCCTGCACTAAGGAGCCCCTCATCCGCTGGGCTGTGTGGCCAGCTCCCTATCTATTTGCCTGGGAGCCACAGGGTGGGTGCTGGGAACCATGGAACCCTGAGGGACAGAGCCTGCACTCAGCGACAACGGAGGCCTGCACACAGTCATAAAATCACAGAATAGTTCAGCCACGAGAGTGCTCCTGGACAACTCCCAGACCTCCTAGTAGGACAAAGACCAAATTCTGGGTCACAGTCTCTGAGCCAGCCCCTCCGTCCAAACTCCCTCCAAACTCTGCTTCCCTCCTCGGCTCCTCCAGGCTCTCCTGTCCTCTGCACTTGGCACATGCTCTTCCCACTCCCACGCCAGTCTAGTCCCCGTGGTCTGCTGACCCTCCATGGCCCCTTCAGGGCTCAGCCTGACACTACTGCCTCAGGGGAGCCTCCCCCACCCTCTGGCTTCCCTTTCCCTGTGCCCTCCTCCACCCTCCGCTCCTGCCATCCTCAGGGAAGACTCGCCCTACCCCCAGCTCCTCATTATCCGACTTCCTCACCAACCCTAACCTTCTCTCCCACCATCCCTTGGCCACACCCTGGACCTGGTCTTCAGAAACCCGCTCTCGTGGCAGCTCTCAGCTCCTCCCCTGAACCCAGACCTGGGCCACCTCTCCATCAGGGCTCCTCTGGCTTCTTTTCCTGACCAACTAGCTGATGCCCCCGGACCAGGCATTTCCAACAGCACACTTTTCCAAATATGCCCCAAACTCGGCCCTCTTCCCTCTGAAACACTCTCCTGGCACACCTCGGCCCTGAGCCCGTGCCATGTCTGGCTTGCGCCTGCGTGCAGCGAACACTGCTGGGCACAGCGCAGAACTGAGCTGATGGCTTTGGTGACAGCTACAGTCTCAAAGCTCCCCTGGGCTTGGATGCTGCTGGCCAGTCTGGTTATGTTTCCCTGGTAGACCCACTTCCGCCCTCATCCTTCAGCCAGCCCACCATACCCCTTCTCACCCTGGCTTTTGACTGAAAACGTCGCGTCCCACTTCACTGAGAAGACAGAAGCCTTGGAAGTGAAGCCCCTTCTCTGCTCCATGTCCGTCCCCAGGCATCCCCCGCCCCTCCCTCCTGGGCCGACCATATGGCATGCCTCTTGTCCCGGTATCACCAGCCTTTTACTTTCTTCTGGGCCACCCTCATTTACCCGTAACATGCTCCAGGCTCTCTCACCATATAACATCCATCTCAATGGCCTGTCTCTACTCCAGCTATGGTCCCATTTCTCTGCTTCTCTCCACAATCAATGCCCTTTGAAAAAGTGGACAGTGAAGGTATTTCCTCTGCAGCCTGGCCCAGGGAACCTATGCCACCAGGGCCACCATCCTGGCCAACAGATCCCCTTGTGAATCAATATCTTCACTCCGCTTATGCCTGACCTGCAGGGTGTTGGCTTCAGTGGTTCTCATACCTGGGTTGCAGCTCAAAAAATCCTCCAGATAAAAGTGATTCCACACCAAAAGCTTCGGGACCATCTCCTTGTTACCAAACCTCAAGGGTCCTTCTCCGTGGTCATGACAGCTGACAGCTCAGCAGCAGCCATCGCCTGAGGCCGGGAACGATGCTCCCTCCCGCCTCGGGGACTCCCTGCTTTGTGGCCTTCCTCACCGGATGCTCCTCCTTCATCTGACTTCTGAATGCTGGGACTCCACAGCACATGGTCTGGGGAATCCCTTCTCAACTTTGTCCACATTCTGCAGGGCATCTCATCATTCCCTACATACCTTTAGGCCAGTGGTACCCAATTATCAGTAACCACCTTGAATTCTTACATGAACTTCAGAAAAACAAACCCAACTGCCTTCTTGACATCTTGACCTGGATTTTCAGGAACATCTCAAATGTAACAGAGGTCTCTTGCCTCTATCTAGAGCACCTATGTCACACCCCAAACTGCCCCCAGCCCAGACTGCCCACCGTGATCATGACCACCGTCACCCACTCGGGAGCTCAAGCCAGAGTGTGACTGCTTTCCTGGATTCCTGGCCTCCCCTCACCATGCACATCCAGTCCCGTGGCGCTCTGTCAGACCCAGATGCAGACCCACAGACTTCCTATGGCTTGCCTGGCACTATTGCCATGGCCTTCCTACTGGTCTCCCCACGCCTCCCAGACCTTCTAGACCAATCTCTACACATACCCAGAGTAATCACCTGTAAGTGAAGCTGTTTCTTGGTGTTACCCTGTAGGGCCCCCCACATTCCTCTGGGACTGTCCCATTTAGCTCTCCTATTCCTCCCACCCCACCCTCCTGATCCTTCACTGAGCTCTGAGCCCTGAGTAGCCCAAGTCCAACAGCCTCAGGGCATTTGCACCTGCTCTACCCGCTTCCCGGGATGGCCAGCCACCCTCTCGTGACAGGTGTAGCTTCTCTCCCTCCTTCAGGTCCCAGAGTAAATGCCGCCTCCTCTCTGCAGCTGCAGAGTGGGAGCTCCCTGGGGTGGTCCACCTCAACCCCCTCCCAGCAGGGCAGCAGGCCCTTGGTCACCAGCCCTGTTGCACAGTCCCAGGCACCCAGCAGCTGCCTTGTGTACAGGTGCCAACTGGGCGCGTGAACCAGTGAAGGGCGCTTTCCTACAGCACTCCGCTGCCCTCTCATCGCTCTGCGTCACAGTCGCACCCCAGTTCATTACTTTCAAAATTCACTTGGGTCTGTGGTCGCAGGGTCTTGGTACAGTGGCCTCTTTATCAGTCCTTCCCTGCCTGGGAAAACAGGCCCTCTCTCTCTCCAACCGCCCCCAGCTCCCATTTCCGATGAGACAAGGAAAGGAAAGGGCTCACTTGGATAGATGTGGTCTCATTGCCATCGTATGAAGGAGCAAACTGAAGCTCAGTAAGGGAAAAGGTAACCCTCTTCTATCTGTTCTACATAAAGGCCCTGGAATACACCCCGCCGGCTCCCCTGTGCCTCCTCCCCCTCGGAAGGCTCCCCTGCTCCCGCCTGCCCCCCTGTTCGTCCTCCCACTCCGTCCCGCCTGCTCCCTGCCCCCGCCCCTCACCTGCTTGTGCGGGTACACGTTGATGTGACACTTGATGCACTCCTGCCCCATGTTGGCCCAGGAGTTGCCGCTCATCCATTTTCTCTTGCACTTGGGACACTTGTACTCGCCGAAGCAGCGCTTTTTGCCCTGGTACGGGGTCAGACCCTCGCCTTTGGGGCGTGCCTAGAGGACAGGAAGCAAACACAAGGGATTGGGGTCCACCCGGCCAAAATAATGCCCCACCGGGTCCCCACGGTCTCTCCCTTCAGCCTTCATGCCCTGCGTCCCCAGGTGCAGACATGGGGACACCTTTTGTCCCAGGTCTGGAGGACACCAGTCACCCCAGAGCGCACGTGGGAATCCCAAGGCTGGGAGACTCACACGGGGATGAAGAACGGAGCTGGTGGTGGGTTTTTAGAGTGAAGAAAGCAAGTACTTCCTGGTGGCGAGGAATTACTCCTTAAACACCGCAGTCATTAAGGGGGAGCTGGCAGTCACATACCTCCCGACACATGGCCCACAGTGGTGTGGTTTAAATGGTCACTGGAGGGGCAGCATAGGCAGAACAGCACCTCAAAAGCAGTGAGAGTGTGTCTCTCCTCAGCCCTGCTCCCTTGCTCGGCAGCTGTGTTAATTTCTTTTAGACCACCCCAAAGATTGGCTCTCCATTTTCAAATGCATACTGCATATATATTCCTAAAGAAGACCAGTCCTGGGTGTTCATTGGAAGGACTGATGCTGAGGCTGAAACTCCAATACTTTGGCCACATCATGTGAAGAGTTGACTCATTGGAAAAGACCCTGATGCTGGGAGGGATTGGGGGCAGGAGGAGAAGGGGACGACAGAGGATGAGATGGCTGGATGGCATCACCGACTCGATGCACATGAGTTTGGGTGAACTCCGGGAGTTAGTGATGGACAGGGAGGCCTGGCGTGCTGAGATTCATGGGGTCTCAAAGAGTCGGACACGACTGAGCGACTGAACTGAACTGAACCGAACAGCACATACATATGTATGCACATCCTTTCTTTTCCCTCACTCATACTGAGACAGATTATAAACTTAGTTCTGCGTCTTCCCTTTCTCACTTAATAATAATCCTAGACATATATATATAAAGTATTTCCCCCCAATCAATCAGTACAAACCGAGCTACTGTTCTGTGCTGTTAAGAGTAGCATAGTATGCAACTCTGTGCAAGTTTTATGGTGCTTTCTCATCACTACTACAGCTGTCTAGACTGTTTCTACTCTTCTATTACATGCAGCGCTGCAATGAATACCTTTGCATATATGAATGTGTGTGTGCAGATGGTAAAGAATCTGCCTGCAATGCAGGAGACCCAGGTTCAATCCCTGGGTTGGGAAAATCCCCTGGAAAAAGGAATGGCAACCCACTCCAGTATTCCTGCCTGGAGAATTCAATTCCATGGACACATCATGGGGTCACAAAGAGTTGGACACAACTAAGCAACTAAGACTTCCATGTGTGTGTATATAATTTTGCACATATGAGAGTACGTTTGCCCAATACGTTCCTAAAAGTGAAATTGCTGGGTACATGGGTGTGTGCGCTTTTCATTTT
Source organism: Bos indicus (assembly GCF_029378745.1). Taxonomy (NCBI): domain Eukaryota; kingdom Metazoa; phylum Chordata; class Mammalia; order Artiodactyla; family Bovidae; genus Bos; species Bos indicus. Next base: position 35,079,010 of record NC_091787.1, read on the forward strand.
TAAGGATGACAGTGACCATTAGCCTCCTTTCCCCACCCCCAGCTGCAGTTGTATCAACTTAACATTCCAACTCCTCATCAACAGTTTTCATCATTGCTAATCTAGGAGGTAGACTTCTCAGAGTAGCTCTGACTTGTATGATATGTATTATAAACAAGAGAGAATTTTTACATTTAAGAATCATTTGTGTTTCCTTTGTGATTCTTTTTTCCTGCTGGGGTTTGATATTTTTCTTGTTGATTTGCAACTGTACTTTATATATTAAAGAAACTAGCTCTCTCCTACATGTTTTTTTTTTAAAGCATTTTTACTGAGATACTATTTATATAGCTTATATATATATTTTTATATATAATATATATTTATATAATAGTAATATATATAGCTAATATTTCACCCATTTAATGTGTACAGTTCAAAGGGTTTTGGTATATTTGCAGAGTTATACAACCATCACTACAGTCTAATTTTAGAACATTATCTGTTACTCCCCCACAGAAACTCTGCATTCATTAACAGTCATTCAATGTCCAACCCCCACTTCCTCATCCCACCTAGGCCCAGGAAACCACTAATTTAACTTTCTCACTATAGGTTTCTTGTTCTTGGCATCTCAGGTAAGTAGATCATAGAATAATTGCCCTCTTGTGTCTGGCTTCTCTCACTCAGTGTGATGTTCATCCACATTACAGCAGGTATCAGGACTTCATTCCTTTTTGGTGCCAAATAATATCCCATTAGGGCTTCTCAGGTGGCTCAGTTGTAAAGAATCTGCCTGCCAAGCAAGAGACACAGGTTCGACACAGGGAACGCAGGTTCGATCCCTGGTTGGGGAACTGGGATCTCACGTGCTGCAGGGCAGCTCGGCCTGCGTGCCGCAGTGGCTGGGTCCACACACTCTGGAGCCAGCACAGTACAAGTAGAGAGCTCGTGTATGGCAGCTAGAAGGGTCCACACGATGCAACGAGCATCCTGCGTGCTGCAGCTGAGACCCGACGCTGCCAAATAAAAGCAAGAAATATTTTAAAAAAGAAGTACTGTGCTGTGAGACAGTCTGCTTCCATAGTAATGTTTCCTTGGGTATTTGTTTGTTTCCAAAGTAGTGCATAAAGGTCAAGAACACAGACTCTGGATCCAAACCCTGGTTGTGATCCTGGGCAAGTTACTTCACAAGATTAGTGATAGGAACTACCACAAAAGCCTGTTCCGAGGATTAAGTGAGGCAGAACACTTAGAACAATGTCTGGCAAATAAAACAGGGGTATTTGTTGGTATTATTTACTAATGTAGAACAACAGCATCATATAAAATAATAACTTCTTCCTCCGGTAATCATGTCTTTTTTGCCCAGGCACCATTACCACCATTTGGTGACAGCCTACTAGAATTACAGACAGAACCCTAAAAAGGGAGATACGTGCCGAATGCGTAAACCTAAACTCAGAGGGTGGCAGCAGTGCCGCCGGGTCTTCTGGGCCCACTGCCCTATGTCTTCTGGACCCTTCCTGGCCTTCCTGGCAGCCGTGACATCCTGGGGAGAAACTCCGCCTGAGCTCCGAGGCAGGGCTGACTCTCAGCACTGATCAGATTCAGGGGAGAGACCAGTTATGCAGGAAGAGTGCTCCGCGTGCGGTCAAGCCCCAGGGTCCAGTCAGCGTGCAGTAGAGAGGCCACCTTATGACTCTGAAGACGCTCTGAGTTGTGATGGTCTCAAGATAGTGAGCCCTCCAACCGCTTCTGGGGGCACCTTTTCTACCTGGTTCCTGGTGCCCACAACTTCCACAGCCTCCCTTCTCCAGTAATCCTGAAATAAGAGACTAGATGAACTCAGTCTCATGGTCCTTGTTCTTAAAGTGAAAGTTGCTCAGTCGTGTCTGACTCTTTGCGACCTCATGGACTATACAGTCCATGGAATTCTCCAGGCCAGATAACTGGAGTGTGTATCTGTTGCCTTCTCCAGCGGATCTTCCCGACCCAAGGATTGAACCAGGGTCTCCTGCATTGCAGGCGGATTCTTCACTAACTGAGATATCAGGGAAGCCCAGAAGTAAAAGTGAAAGTCACTCAGTTGTGTCCGATTTTTTGCAAACCCGTGGACTGTAGCCTGCTCTGCTCATGGAATTCTCCAGGCAAGAATACTGGAGTGGGTAGCCGTTCCCTCCTCCAGGGGATCTTCCCAACCCAGGGATTGAACCCAGGTCTTCCACATCGCAGGTGGATTCTTTACCATCTGAGCCACCAAGGAAGCCCTTGAAAGGACCTACATTTCACAGGGGAACTGGGATAGGCATGGGGTGCCGAACCAATGGTAGGATTCCAGACTCCTTGGTTGAAGTGGGAAATGAGGTTCTTCACCAGCCAGACCCACCCGGAGATCTGGTTCTGCAGGCCTCTTGGTTCAGAGATTGATGGGACCTGGCACCCGACCTCATACAGCTGGGGTCAAGGGCAGGGGTCAAGGTGTCAGATGTGGGAGTCGAGGTATCCTGGGGCCCTCCGCAGCACAGAGCGTGAGGATTGGGGCAGGACTGACAATGCAGTGCCCCCAAAGTCTCTGCTTCAGAAATGAACAAAAAGGAAAGCTACTCAAATAAAGAAGATACTGCGTGTGCACCAAAGGAAGAAGCAGGAAGATGAGAGAAGAGCAAGGGGTAAGTCGGGAAGTATTGCCACACTGTGTAATCAGAAAACCAGCCATTCCAGAGCCTTCTATCAGGGACTGTGAGTGGCCAGGCAGGTCCCAGAGACAGGGGCTTCTGCCGGACCAACACACCATTCCCACACAACTGTCACCAGGCCAGGCACCAGGAGGGCCAGCTCTGACTTCCCACCATATAGGACGTGGCTCAGATCTCAGATTTCAGGACCAGATGCTAGCAATGACATATTCTGTCTCTATCTGGGACTGTCTGGGGGACCTTCAGCAAATCATACAACCTCTCTGTGCCTTGGTTTTCACAACCAGAAACCTGGGATGATGATAATGGGCCAGCCTTCCCAGGGCTACTGGAGGAATTTGATGCATTCATACTGATGAAGGTCTTAGCTCAGCAGATGGACATTGCAAGTGCTCAGTAACCATTAGTGATTTCAGTAGCATTCGCCTCTGGACCTTGTACAGGGAGAGGGAGCAGGTATGTTCCAAGTGATGTGGAGACTGGGGCTGAGACCACTGAGCATAAACTGTAAGAGGGAAGTCCTAAAAATGAGAGGAAAGCCTAGGGAGAGGCTGGGCTCACCATCCCCGAGTTGCAGTTGAGCAGGAAGGGGGCAAGCAAAAGATGAACAGCATTAGGTGTCTTCACCTGCTGGAATCCTCAGAGAGAGAGCCAAGAAAAGTACAGAAAGGCTGTGAAAGCTCTGTGGATGCTGTGGAGAGGACAAAGAGGGAAGAGAACGGGTTTTTACAAAGCACCACCTGTGGGCTAGGCTTTGTGTTCATGGCTCCACGGCCTGTTCGGCTCCCATTTAACTCTTCCCATAATCCTATGGGGCAGGGAATATCATCGACCCTCTTAACAGATGGTGAAACTGGGGCATGTGGAAGGACTTGCCAAAGAGCTCCCAGAGTACAAGGGCAGGAGGTCAGGCTCAGCAGGCTTTCCCACGAGCCTACAGTTAACTCGCCCTTTCTGTCTGTCATTCCCAAGCGCATCTGCACCGTAAAGCAGAGGCCTGCGCTCAGGAGAAATCCCCCAGGCCTCCAGCTCAGCCTAGCCCAGTGGCTTTGCTCTCCTGTGGGTCAGAGTGGGAGAGATGACCTGTAGGGCAGGGACAGGGAGGCAGGGGATGGAGAGGAAGGCAGGTCAGCAGGCAGCTCTGGGTAGACAGCACCCACTTCCCGGAAGGGCTCAGTCCCATTGTGGCTGTGCTTACAGACGAGGGCCGGGCCAAAGGGAGTAGGAATTTTGGATGGGACAAAGACTTCCCTACCCCCAACACTTCCCCCCGCTGCCTCTCCTCCCAGAAAGGCACGGCCTCTGCTCATAAACGTCAGTGTGAGCAGTGACTGCTGACAGCCTCGCAGGGGCCGCCACCCACCCCGGCTGGGAAGGAGGCCAAGACTGACTGGGCTCTCCTGACCTGGGCCCCTGCCACGTTCCCCTCTGGGAGATCACATGTGCCAGGAGCCCAGGCAAAGCTCAGTGGGGCTCAGGAGCCAGCCCTCTTAGCACAGACAGGCCCCCCTAAGGACCAAAGAAGCCAAAGGACTTGCTCAAGGACACACAGCCAATCAGGGATGGAGCTGAGACGACAGATCAGATCCTCTGACCTCCAGGCCAGGCTAGAATCAGCATGGAGGGCAGCCTGGGAAGTGAGAGATGGTGGTTGGCATGGAGGTGGGAAGGAGAACTTATGCCAGGGAGCAGCCAGGGCAAAGCTGGGCAGAGGGTAGGGGGTGGGGTCATCCAGGCATGCCAGAAGCTTGGGGAGAGATGCAGATGATGCTGACACTACCTGGACACGTCTTGGGGGTGGCTCAGTGTTTTCTTTCCAACAGCTCATGATATTTCCTGTGTGGCTGACCAATAGGTAGTGAGCTCCCTGTCACTAGGGGTATGCAATAAGTGACTGGGTGAACAACTCTCAGGGACACTGCCAAGGGGACTTTTGCCCTGGTCAGACAGTGGGCCCAGGGCACTCCGAGGACACTTCAACTCTGTAGTCCTCCCAACTCTTCTTGCTGGTGAAGGCCAACCAGGCAGGTGTGGAAAGGGAACACACTCAGACACTGCTGGGGTGGAGGCTGAACAGGAACATTTCCTACTGCATTTCCATAGTGCAATTCGGCGGTAAGGTTTCAAACTTGAGAAGATGTCCATTCCTTCCCCCCAGCAAATCTATATCTGGGTGACCATTCTAAGGAAATAAAAGATCAGAGATGCAGACCACAGGGAAGTTCAAAGATGACCATCACATCACTGTTTATAATAGTGACAAGTCGGAAAAAGCTAATGCCCTGGTTCCCTACATGATGTTACACCCATTGGACAAATGACAGCAAAGCCATTAAAACATTTATGAGGATTTCTTAAAAAGGGTTTGGGAAAACATTTTATAAGAAAGCAGGATAAGCAATCAAATACAGTCTGCTCCCAGAGTAAAACTGTAAAAAGAAAAGATGTGTGCAACAAGAGGGCAGGAGGGAAATCAGTCAGAAACGTTCAGAGGTTGCCTCTATGAGACAGGATGCTCTGCTCTAATTAATTATCTCAAACGAGTAGGTAGGCATTACTTTAATAGAGAAAATGAGGGCCCTGACTTGCAGGCCCCTCCTGCCCACAAGGGGGCGCCCTGCACTTTCCCAAGGTGGTGAACCGGAGATGGCAGTTCTGTCCATACTTGGCCTCTTGGGCCTGGGTGTGGGGCAATGGTCAACCTCTGGCTGCTGGGTCTGTTGGAACATGTGTGTTCGCAGAGCTGCCCTGCCCTCGGCCATGGTGTGGGCTTCCCACCCCCTCTACCCATTTGCTCCCTCAATTCTGAGAACAGCTAGAATCACCCACACCTGTCACGTAACGTAAGTCTGGCTGGTCACTCTGCCCATCAGTTTCCCTGCCCCTGCTTCCTGAAGTCCCACCAGGAGTGAGTCAGGCTTCAGGGTGAAGCTTGTTTTCCTCTCGGCCTCTTTTAGATTGAGTTTTTTGCAGGGAGATGACATCATCACCTTTGGTCGCTCGAAGGAGAGCATCGCAGGGACCCTGGCTCAGGAGGAGGCAGTGAGCTGGGGTGATGAGGACCTGAGGCTGTGCCCTGCACATGACAACTCCATGCTGGCTTCTGTCCCAAGAGGTACAGCCTCTGTTCTCAGGATCACAGTTTCGGCCACGGGCCCCAGCTGCAAGGCCTCAGCCCAGCCCTGGTCATGCCACCTCTGCCTGCCCCACAGAGCATCCTGTGCCCTGGTGAGCTTTGGGACAGACTAACAGCTACACTCACTAGGTGTCTCTTAGGAGGCAGGTGCTCTGTACAATCACCTGTGAGGCAAATATGCTTAGTCCCAGGGTTAGAATGAGAACACAGGCATGAAGAGGTTAAGTAACTCACCCAAAGCTATGCTTTGATGACGATGCTTGGATGGCATCGTCAACTCAATGGACATAACTTTGAGCAAACTCTCAGAGATAGTGAGGGACAGGTGGTGGAGTCTGGTCTTGAACCCAGACCGCTGACTCAAGCCCACTCTCTCAATTGCCCTGCACTGTGCCAGGATGGCACAAAGATGAGGAACTCACACAGCCAGGACAGTAAGAGACAGGAAAGGGTTGCTACTGCCATGGGCCCTGGCCTGGGAGCATCCCTTCTCCTCTCTGGGCCTCAGTTTTTCCATCTCTGCTGCTGCTGCTGTTGCTTCAGTCGTTTCCGACTCTGTGCGACCCCATAGACGGCAGCCCACCAGGCTCCCCCGTCCCTGGGATTCTCCAGGCAAGAACACTGGAGTGGGTTGCCATTTCCTTCTCCAGTGCATGAAAGTGAAAAGTGAAAGTGAAGTCGCTCAGTCGTGTCCAACTCTTAGAGACCCCATGGACTGCAGCCCACCAGGCTCCTCCATCCACAGGATTTTCCAGGCAAGAATACTGGAGTGGGGTGCCATTGCCTTCTCTGTTCCCCATCTCTAGAATAAGAATTGATGCTTCCAACTGTGGTGCTGGAGAAGATTCTTGAGAGTCCCTTGGTCAGCCTGGAGATCAAACCAGTCAATCCTAAAGGAAATCAATCCTGAACATTCATTGGAAGGACCGATGCTGAAGTTGAAGCTCCAATACTTTGGCCACCTGATGTGAAGAGCCAACTCATTAGAAAGACCCTAATGCTGGGAAAGATTGAGGGCAGGAGGAGAAGGGGGTGACAGAGGATGAGATGCTTGGATGGCATCGTCAACTCAATGGACATAAGTTTGAGCAAACTCTGAGAGATAGTGAGGGACAGGGAGGCCTGGTGTGCTGCAATCCACTGGGCAGGCTTTCCTTCTTGAGGCCCATAGGACAACCTGGCAGCCCCACGCACGCTGGCTCTCTCAGCCAGGGAGCACTAGGCTGGCCCCACAGTGCATCCAGCTGAGAGGAAATGGCTGAGTCGGGAGAGCAGGGGAAGGAATAAGGATCAGACGGGCTCCTTGCTGGCTCCCTGTCCCCTGTCTGCATGCTCTCTGCGGTCAAGTGGCTGAGGTGGTGCTGGCCTAGAGTAAAGAGGGAAAGAGCCCTGGGTTTGAGATGCCCTTTCCATAGATGAAGACAGAGGCGGAAGGGCCCAGGACTCTTGGTGCAGCCTCGCTGACTCTTCCTGGAAAGCCCAAGAGGGTTCTGGGAACCCTCGCTAAGGGCTGGGGGCCTTCCCTGGAGGAGGAGCACCCCTTCCCTGGAACTTCTCTCGAGCCCCCCTTTCTTAGGCCCATGGGGGTACCCCTGCCCTTGGCACTCTCTCCTCAAGCCTGGACACATGGGGAGGAAGCAGGGGCTCCGATCAGAGGCCTGGGCTCAGCTCTGGCTCTCGTAGGCCCAACTTGGAATTTCAGTTTCTTCTTCTGCCAAGTGAAGGGGCTGACGTAGAGGAGCTGGGACGCCAAGATTTCATGAGCACCCACCATGTGCCAGCCGCTTGCCAACTTGTCACTCCACAGCTCTTCCATTGTATGAGAGAGCAAATGGAGGCCCAGAGAGGCCAAGCAACCTGTGCAGGGCCCCACAGCCGTGAAGCCAAGACTTGAACCTGATCTGCTACACCTCCTACCTCATGCATAGCTGCTCCTGAAACGGTTGTGAGAAAATGAGAGAACAAGCCTGTTTCTAGGACCACGACCCCACCTCTGAGCACCACCCCTTGGCTACCACTGCAATCATTCATTCATCCAACTAACATTTACTGAGTACCTGCTATGCACCAGGCTCTGTGGAACATTCCAGGAATATGGAAATAAACAGGACAGACAAGGAATGCTTGCACAGTCTGGGGCCTTCCAAAGGATCGACCCTGTGTGACCCTTTCACCAAGCATGGCCTACACCAGTCACAGACACCCTCGGACACGCACTTCCAGGCTCTGGCTCAAGTCAGACTCACACCTGCAGAAACACTCTCGGACCCGCATCCTCGGGTAGAGGCTACTCTTCACCCAGTCCTCCCAGATGACAGGCAACGGGGCCAATGCAGGACATGTGAAATGATCTCTAATCGATGCAACAGCCTTATAAACTCTGAACCCTACTGACAGACAAGGAAACTGAGGCTGCAGACAGGGGCAGCGGTGCCCAGAGTCACAGAATTGGGAAACAGTGGGGCCAGGATCTGAGCTTAAGCCTGTGCAGTGCCAGGACCCACGCTGCTCTTTCCCCTGTTTTCTGTGACTCCGCTTAAGCCACCCTCCCAAGTCCCCCATGCTCATGTGTCCAACACACGGCCCGGGGAGGCCGGCAGGAGGGCTTCCTCGGCCTCTGCAGCCTGGTCGAGGCAGCTGCGGGCTCTGCGGAGGCCCGAGAGGAAGCAGGAGATCAGAGGGACAGGTGGGCTGGGCCCTGCGGCCGGCAGGCTGCCGGGAGGGAGGGAGGAAGGACACTGCAAGAGGCCCCCTGGGTTTCCTCCCGAGCCTCAAGGGCCCCCTTGTCTGAGCACTGGCGTCCTGGCCACCTCCCCTAGACCCCCTCCCCTATTCTGGGTTCCTGCCGCAGCCCAGCAGGAGCCCCGAAGGCCCAGCCTCCTCGCCACCCCTCCCACCCCGTTCCCAGCCCAAAGCCACCGCAAAAATGCCATCCTGATTCCACAACACTAGGGTTTGTCAAAGTGCAAGGGAACAATGACGCTTTCACAGTGCCAGGAAAAGGTCTCAGGAAAACCCTGGGGAGGGGGCACCGAGGGGGAGTGAGGAGACAGGGAGAGCGCCGAGATGGAGCAGAGAAGACAAGGGGCGGCTGAGAGGCAGAGGCCAGAGGCAGAGGCAGGCAGGAGTGGGGAGGGGGTGTGGGCTGGGAGCCAGGAGACTGAGAAGACAGGGCGGCGGGGTGGAGGCGGGGGCAAGGAGTGACAGGCGAGGGGAGAGAGAAGCGGGGAGACAACCGAAAGGGAAGGAGAAAACAGATCCAGGATGGGCGCCCTGACGGAGGCCAAGAAGCCCCTCCAGGACCCAGAGCGGTGCAGAGGCCCCTGACACCCCTCTTAGGCCTCTGGGCACTGCACCCCTAGGAGTTACCCTCCCTGCCACAGGAACCCCTCTCTCCAAATCCCACCCCAAGGCCAGGCAATTGGACTTGCTCTCAGGCAAAACTTTTTGGAAACCAGAGACTTTGTAATCACATGAACAGCCACTCCCTAAGCTATCTGTTTCCTGCTTCTGGCTTTCCTCCATCAGCAAAACCACACGGATCAGAGCTCAGGGGCGGGAGGGGAAGGGCGGCCAGTCCAGAGGGGTGGAAAACATCCGAATCAGAGCGATTGCAAAAGGCCTGGGTTTTCCTCCCCTCCTGTGACTGCAGAGACAGCGATTGCTCGTCCTGCCGCCACCGCCGCTGATGGGTGGATGCGATGGACAGAAGGTCTGCAACCACTGTGTGGTTGGCCGAGAGCTGGATGCTGCTCTGAAAACCATTTGTTCTCCTGAGCGGGTTCCCAGAGCCTGGTGCATCTCTGTTTGGGTGGTCCGTTTGCCTGGCAAACCCTTTCTTCAGACTGTGCCCCTCCCCTGCGGTGGGCACAACCCGGGTCCAGCCAGGCAGAGTCGCCCTCAGGTGCTTTAATGGCCACGTCAGGCTTGGGAGCCCCCAGGACCTGCAGGATGGAGGCAAAACACTCAAGACTTTCAGACTCTTCCCCAAGTGGCCCGGCTGACCTCACCTTTGTCGCTGCTGTTCCCTCCTGCTGCTGCTGCTGCTAAGTCGCTTCAGTCGTGTCCGACTCTGTGCGACCCCATAGACGGCAGCCCACCAGGCTCCCCCGTCCCTGGGATTCTTCAGGCAAGAACACTGGAGTGGGTTGCCATTTCCTTCTCCAATGCAGGAAAGTGAAAAGTGAAAGTGAAGTCGCTCAGTCGTGTCCGACCCTCAGCCACCCCATGGACTGCAGCCTTCCAGGCTCCTCTGCCCATGGGATTTTCCAGGCAAGAGTACCGGCGTGGGTTGCCATTGCCTTCTCCGGCTGCTCCCTCCTACCAAACTTCTATTCCAACAACAACGAAATCACTTCCTGCAAATAACTCACCCGCTCTGCCCTCACACCTTTGCTCTTGCTATTCCCTGCCCCCACCCCCCAAACCTTCTACACCTGGTGGATGCTCCTGTACTTAAGGCCAAACTCCAAGGCCACTCCATCCGGCCTCCCACTCCCAGACAGGGTTAACTGCCCTCCTTGGGGTGTTCATGCCACTCGAGTCCCAGGCTTGAGCCTTAGCACAGAGCCCTTCTGCTGCCTCCCTCAGAGAAGCCCTGGCTCCCCAAACTCCCAGGGGACTTTGTGGTCTGCACCACTCGCTTGGCTGCGGGTCATGTCCCGCCCTGACCCGGCCTCTGGCATGCCAGGGATGATCTGGCATGCCAGAGATTTCATCCTGAATTTAAAGAACTTTTTGAAAACTGCCGTTTCTTTCGTCTAGTTTCCCAGTAGTCTCTGAGTGCGCTGGGACCACGAGGGGCTCTTGAAGCACCTGGGTGGGGCTCAGGCCACATCAAAAGCTGGAGGGGACAGAGGCGTGGGCAGTGCTGGTGATGGGTGAGGTGACGGGTGAGGTGATGGGCGAGGTGATGGGTGAGGTGATGGGTGAGGTGACGGGCGTGGGTCCGGGTGGGGGTCCCGCAGGCAGAAGCCTCCTCCCAGGATGCCCCCTCCTGGGCTGTGCTGAGCTCTCTGGAGGGCCACCTTGGGACACCAGCACCATCTTTACAGATTGTCTGGCCCTGGTCTGCATCTGAGGGCATCCCTGGCGAGGTCTGGCCACACGCGACCTGGCTAGATGTGGCTGTAACCAGCCCAGCTCCACCTGGCTGGAGGGAGGCTCTGCACCAGTGCTGGGGCAGGAAGGCATGTGGGTAAGAGGTGATGGCCTCAGCCTACAGTGATGCTTTGGGTGTGAGGGTCACAGCCCTGGGAGGGGAGGACAGGGGAACTCAGCTCAAAATAGCAGTGGGGGAAGGGTGTGGAGGGTGGCCAAGCGCCAGAAAAGAAATCTGATCTGCCCTGGCCAATGAAACGCTGACGTCAGCAGTTCGGGGCCACTCTGGCAGGAGCCAGGGCTGGGGCTCCCAGGCGGCCTGGTGAGAACTTGCAGGCCCGACTTCCAGCCTCGGCTCTGTACTGACATCAGTCGCTCCTCTCTCTGGGTCTCCACCTCCTGACCTGATCCCGAGGGGTAGAAAGGGAAGAGAGCTGTCCACCTCTGAGAACTTTCCTCAGGTGAGTGTTGGCACTTGAGATGCTTGGGAGATGGCAACAACCGCGGGGAGGAACAGAGCGCGGCATGGGCCATGCACTTGGCTTGTAGGCGGCTTCGTTGTGACCTTGTTTCAAGTTGAGGAAACAGAGGCCCAGAGAGGTTAAGTCACCTGTCCGAGGTCACAAAGCAAGTAAGTGGAGGCCTTCAAACCCAGTCTTTCTGGCCATATCCAGTTCCCCCACGGCCGAATGAGGGCCACACGGCTGCGGACAGGTTTCAGGGTCATCTGTGACAACTGTCATTGGGCAGAGCAGGGGTTAAAGAGGTTCCTGGAAGCCAGCCCAGACATCTGCCAGCCTTTACTGTGGTTCCACGGTGATGGTTGGTATTAAAATCAGAGGATGGGCCGTGGAGAGGAGGGTGCGTGTACTTGTAAATGCACGTATGTTTGTGTGCATAGAGGCGTACGTGTACCTCTCATGCTCACTGCCGGGCAGCAGACCATGGCACAAATCCTCCTGTTGTGGGGCCTGGCAGAGGAAGAGCTGCCCTTACGTGACTTTTCTAGGTGGTCACAGGGAGGAAGCAAGCTATTTGCCACCCCCACAGTCCAGGCTGCAGCTGACATTGCTTTTTCTCCCAGGCGCAGGGAAAGCTGACGAAACCCTCCCCCACTGTCTCCAAGAGTAAGGGTGCTCAGTGCAGTGGGCTCTGTAGCAGCCAGGATGATGGAGCCGCACTGTCTGGCCTCAGATGGTCCATCCTCCTCCCTGGGCCCAGCTGTTAAAATCCTTACAGCTCCTGCCATAAGCAGTTACCTCCACCAGCCATTCCATCCTCACTATAACCTTTACAGATGAGAAATCCAAGGCACAGACAAGTTGGGAGATTTGCCTGGGATCACACAGCCAGGAAGCAGCAGAGCTGGGATCTAAACTCAGATCTGGCTGACTCCCACGGCAGCACACAGACCTCTGCTATGGTCTCCAGCACCGACCTTCTGGGGCGGCCCCACGTGACAATAAGCCTGATCCTTGTAAGAAGGCAACAGTTACTTGCCTTCTCTGTGCCTCTGTATCCTGAGCTGTAGAATGGGCATGAGAGAATGGGGAGGTGTGGAAAAGACAGTATCTGATCCATGCTCCTACTCTAACAGACTGTTATCAGAATCATCTAAAACAGCGGTTTCCAAAGTGGGTCCCTGGACCTGCAGCATCACCTGGGAACTGGGTAGAGATGCTGAGATGGGAGGGGAGGGATATGTACCCATTACAGGAGGAGGCTGGCCGGTGGTACTCATTCTCACATCATCTCACCAGTGGGACTGGTGTGCACACTCTGCATACCTCATCTCCCAATAAAATCCCATGAGAAGCTGCACTTCCCCCTGGAAGCTTTCCTTGACTACTCCTGCAGGCACCACTCTGGTCTCAACCCCTTCCGTAGCTCATCTCGTGTCTTCTGCGGCCAGATCCAGGCAGCGCTGGAGCCCACTGCACTTCTATGAAGGCACACGCCCCTTCACCAGGGTTCTGAATCTGCTCCTTTAAAGTGCTGATGGTGGTGTGAGCCAGGTGTGGAACCTGCCCTCATGGGGCATCTGTCCCAGAAGAGCTCAGGTGTGGGAGCTGGGCTGACCCTGCTGTGTGTTATCTGTCTCATTTAATCAGCACAGTAATCCCACCACGCACAGTGTAGGAATATCTATCCACTTCCCTCACCAGGAAACCAAGGTTCATTTCCAAAACCACAGAGCTGCGAAGTCTGTGTGCCATCTTTCTGACTCCAGACGCCTAAGCTCTTATTTCTGGAGCATAGGTTGTTATTCACCTCAAGCTGCGTCAGAGCCACATGGGGGCTGTCATCACACTGGCCACTGCCCATTCTTAGAGCTTTGGAATCGACAGGTCTTGGCTGGGCCTGAGAATCCGCATCTCTACCCGTTCCCAGGTGATGCTGACGCTGTGGGTCCAGGGACCGACTTTGGGAACCGCTGTTTTAGATGATTCTGATAACAGTCTGTTAGAGTAGGAACATGGATCAGATACTGTCTTTTCCACACCTCCCCGTTCCCTCATGCCCATTCTACAGCCCAGAATACAAGACGCACAGAGAAGGCAAGTAACTAGCCCAAGCCATACAGGAAACTAGGCTCAGAGCTGGGAATGGAGCCCAGGGCTCCTCACCCCAGCAGTTGGTCTGGATGCAGGACAGTGAGGCTGCGAGGCAAAACAGTACAACCGCCGGGGGTGAGGAGAAGAGCCACCTCTTTAAAAGTGGGACTGGTGGTGGAGGTGGAGGCGGGGTGCTGGGGGAGGGCTGGCCTGCTCTCCTGGCCCAGCCCCAAACCTGTGACTCCTCGGCATCTGGAAACCATCACGAGGAACAATGGAGGGAGCAGGGGGCCTGGCGGCTCGGGGGCTCCGGCCCCGACTGTTCAGGAAAGCAAAGGAACCGGGGCCCTGCAGCCATCTCCCGCCCCCACCTCCATCACCGCTGTTTGCTTTGGCTTCTGCACACACAGCTCCCAAGGGGCCCGGCTGTCAGGAAAAGTCAGCCCCTGAACTATAGACACGGGGGCTGGTGGCCAGGTTGGGTGCCCAGAAGCGGGCCAGAAGTCAGGAGACTCTGCCCACTCAGCTCCAGCTCCGTGAGCAACACTTCTGTATTACTGTAGCTCTGGGGGGTCGGGGGGAGGCCTCAGTTTCCCCGCAGGAAGTTCAGGTACCACCTGGGCTGGCTGATTACCATGTACTGGCATAGATCTGACCAGCCTGGTACCTGGGTCCACTTGTTGCCCCCAGGGGCCCGCTTGTCCTCTGCAGGCCAGCGGGGGCCAAGCAGCCAGCCGTGGAGTCGGGAAGGGATCGGACTGCGTACATTTACCCCGCCTGCCGTCAGCTCTTCCGCTCACGCCCTCAGCAACACACGTGTACTGAGCATCTGCTGTCCACGAGGCACTGGAGCAGAATGGTTAAGACAGATGTAACCCCAGACCCCTGAACTTACAGCCAGGTAGGAAGGAAAAAAACAAGTATCTCATTCAAATAATCACAGCTGTGATGAGAGCTATGAAGGAATGGCATGCTACGACAGAGGCAACTAACAGAGAGGGAAACAGCCACTGTGGGGTCTGTCCCAGCCTCTGGGGTTTTGCAACTTAGACTCAAGGTGGGTGTTTCTTTCCTAAAATTGCATACAGTTTTAGAGATTATTTTCCATTTACAGTTATTAGAAAACATTGGTTATATTCTCTGTGTCGTACAACACATCCTTGAGCCTATCTGACATCCAAGAGTTTATACCTTCCACCCCCCACCCCTATATCGCCCCCCAACCCCCCCACTGGTAAGTACTAGTTTTTCCTCTACATCTGTGAGTCTGCTCCTTTGTTATATTCGCTAGTTTGTGGTATTTTTTAGATTCTACTTATATCTAGATGACACAACTGATATTCTACAGTACTTGTCTTTCTCTGTTCAACTTCGTTCACTTAGTATAATACTCTCCAAATCCATCCATGTCACTTCCAAGGGCAAATTTCCATTCTTATGAAACGGTGGAGTGGTATTCCATTGTGTGGGTGTGTGTGTATACACATATAAATATATACATATGGGTGTATACATATATATTCCATATTTTCTTTATCTATTCATCTGTTGATGGGCATTTAGGGGGCTTTCATACCTTGGTAATTGTAAATAATGTGCTAGAACACTGCGATGCATATATCTTTTGGAATTAGTGTTTTTGTTTTTTTCAGATATATATCCAAGAGTGGAACTGCTGGGTCATATGGTAGCTCTATTTTTAGTTTTTTGAGAAACCTCCATACTGTTTTCCACAGTGGCTGAACCAGTTGGTATTTGAAGGTGGGTGTTTCTTTACACACCCCACCCCTAGCCAGCCCCAACATGCTGCCACCCAACATGCTCTCTGGGACAAGGCCCTTCCTTGCTGGGTCTCAGTTTCCCCCTCTGTCAATGAGAGCACGGCAGGAGGGAAAGCAAATACCTCATCTTGTGTGTCCAATTACTTGCCATCAGTGTACTGTGTTAAGAAAGATTCTGCAGCAGCATCCTAGCTCAATAGGCAAGAATAGTGTGACTTTGGTGACTTCTGCCTTGCCATGGCCGTGGGCTGGGGGTGACAGGCACACGTGACTTGTGTTGGCATTCTAGGCCTAGGTGATCCCTGAAAATCCTTCCAGTGCAAATGTTCCACGAGAAGACAGCACGTGGCTGAGAGCAGACAGGTGCTGAGTCTGGCAGGGCATGAGCCTTGGCTTGCCATAACTCAGAAGCCATTGCTTCTTCCCGCCTCTGGCCCTATAACAGATGCTAGTCTCACCCTGCCTATGTCTATGGCTCTGTTACCTTGTGGCTCTGGCTGAAGAAACACTTCAGAATGGTGACTCCTCTTCTAGCAAGCCTTCCTGATCAGCCTTCCTGGCAGACACTGTGCCACCGCACCCCCAGCACTAAGGATGCTCCACTTAGCCTGTGTGCTTGCTGTCTCCACCCCAGCCCTCTCCCCAGGGACAGAGACCATGTAGATTCCTCTCTGATCCCCAGGCCCAGCATGGTTCTGGCACAGAGCAGGGGGCCTCTGGGGAGGAGGCGAAAGACAAAGTGACCATTTTGGAAATGACGGTCATCCTGAAATAAGTAGCCAGAGGAGCAAGTCAGGAGGGCTGGGGAGGCGTGGGGAGGGGGTAGCAACGGGCTGGTGACTTCCTGCACAAGCATGCCGGCGACGGTCCTGGTCCTCACTGTGGCTATTGTCCCCTCTGGTCCAGAGAGCAGGCTCAATGGGGCCTCTGTCCCTCCCCGGGCAGGCCGGCCGGCTCAGTGGCGTCCCACCCGGGCAGCTGGGAGGCAAGGGCCGACGCTTCCTGTCCCCGCCACAAGTGTTCCGAGGGGCAGGGAGAGGGGAGGGGGCCCCTCCAGACAAGCACCCATCTATGTCCCCTAGGGGAGGGCTGCCCAGCTGGGGGAGGAGGCGGGAGAAGCACTGGGACGCGCTCACCCCTGTGCGGCTGCCTCTGTCCTCCCGACCAGCTCTCCCTCTGAGCTGGAGCTGCCGGCAGAGCCACTCTGGCCCTCTTGCTCTTCCTCGAACAGGCCAAGCGCGTCCTTGCCCCATCTCAGGGCCTCTGCTCTTCCCGTTCCCAGGCCCGGAGGGCCCCTCTCCCGCATCTCCCCACCATTCGTTCCCTGCTTCATCTGTCTCTATTCAGGCTGCCGCTGCTGCAGAGGCTGTCCCAGACAAGCCTGTCTGAACATGACCTAACACCACAGCACGTCCGTTTGCACCTAGATCTTTCCTGTAGGTCATTCTGCACAGGCTGAGCTGTATTCTTTCCTTGTCTTTCCTGTTCATTATGGCAGGTGAGAATTCTACCACCTTTTTTTCCTTTTCCTTTTCCCTTTTTAAAAAACTTTTGGGCCATGCCACATGGCATGCAGGATCTTAGTTCCCAGACCAGGGATCAAACCCACAGCCCACGCATGGGAAGCACAGAGTCCTAACCACTGGACTGCCAGGGAAGTCCCTCCTGTTCACTATGGACTGTCCCCAGTGCCTGGGGCAGTGGTTGGCACATAATAGGTGCTCCATAAAAACATGCTGAATGAACAGAGAAAAGTAACACACTTGAATATCAATGCACACACCAAGAGATGTGCTCTGGGGGAACAGAGTGTTGTGTTCTGGGAGGACATGACAGGGTGGCTGGGGCGGAGGCTTCTGGGAGGACATGACAGGGTGGCTGGGGTGGAGGCTGTGGAAAGTACAGCAAGAGCCAGGTGAAGATAAAGTAGAGAAGGATCCATGTGGACCAGGCAGCATGTGCAAGGGCTGGGACGGCAGGAAGCAGAGGGCTTAGGGCTTGGAGGCCAGCCCACACCAGGCCCTGGGACAATGCTCCAGAGCCAGATTTTAGGTGGGGGTCACGGGAAGCTAGGGAAAGAGTTAAAATCAGGGGTGGCAAGGTCAGTCTGGCATTTCAGGAAGTCTGGCTGGGTTTAGAGAATGAACTGAATTGAGGTGTGGGCAAAACATGAGAGGACCCCCTGGGGGCTGCAGCCACATGGCTGGTGAGAGGCAGCGGTGGTGTGGTCTGAGAGGAGTGGCAGGGAGGAGAAAGGTGAAGGGATGCCAGAGACAGACAGGAAGCACAGTCAGGTTCTGGGGTAGCCCTGGGGAAGGGCAGACCAGGGAGCAAGCCTCAGCCATCCTGCCTGGCTGTGGGCCTTGGGCCAGGCCCCCTCTGTTGGCTGGTGACAGCGCTAACTCTGGCTGGGGCTGGGCAGGGCAGGGGGAGACGATGGCAGTGCCTAGAGGCTGACAGTAACAGATGGAAGGAGGACTGGCCGTCACAGGGCAGCCGGTGGCACTGATGGCTGGGACAGCCTCGTGATAATTATCTGCTGGGCTCCTGCCCAGGGGCCTGCCCTCAGGAGTCAGGAGTTGCCCATAAACCTGTCACCTGAGCCTGTACAAGCTGCCCTTGGGGGGAGGGTGTGCCCCAAAGCTGATGTGGAGAGGGGATCAGATACCCTGGTGTGATGCTGCAATTATACACACACACACACACACACACACATGCGTGCACGCGCGCACACACACACACACACTCTCCTGCAGGTGAGCAAAAGGCTCTCATTCCAGGAAGGGCCAAGCTAGAAACAGCCAGGCCGTGAGTACCACAAGCACTCAGTCCCAAGGCTTGTCTACAGTTCTGAGTTGCCTGCTAGGCCCCGGAGCAATTCTTCAGAGCCCAGAAGGAAGAGTTGATGGAAGAAGTGTTGGGTCTTAAAAAGGGAGAAAACTCAGGAGGAAGGGGAAGAAGGTGGATTCAGAGGGAAAGATGCCCCAGGCCCTCCATGGTCCAGCCACTCAGTGTGCACAGCAGGGGATTAGCAGGGTCTCTGGGGCAGGGAGGGGACTTCCAGCATTGCACAACCCATAACGGGCAGGACAGGGCTCAGACCTCCCTGATCCAAGTCCAGTGCTGGGGGAAAGCCTGAGGCTAGGGCGGAGAATGAAGAGTAGAGGGCACTTCCAGAAGCTCTTCCAGCACCTCCTCAGCCCTGGGACCTGGCTATGCTCCCTGAGAGGGTCTCTCAGCCCCAGAAAAGCACGCGACACCAGCCTCATCCCCAGGAGGATATATCTCCTCCCCAGGGGTGGCACCAGGGCAGCACTCAGTACAGGCACCCACAGCAAGCTCCCCAGAAGCCCACTGTCCTGTCCCTGAAGCCCACCCACACGTGCTCCTTACGGGTCCCAGACCATCTCTCCCATCCCTGCCTCACTCCCAGCATCCCCGAAGATCAGAATCACGGGAGTGGAAGGAAGAGCGTGGGAAAGACTGGCATGTGGAAGCTGTGGAGAAAAGCCTCCTTATTCTGCCCACAAAAGGGCGCTGAGCTTGGGTCCTGAACTGGGCCTGGACGGGCACATGTCTGCAGACACGCAGGTGCACACGCAGCGCCCTAAGGAACGACACACATGGGTGTTCCTCTGGGGTACACACTTGGGGAGTTGCCAGCTCCATTTTAAGTCCACCGACAGGGAAGCATGTGGTCAAGATGGCCTTACCCCTGCCTGGGGCCCACGGGATGCAGTTCACAGCACTGCCCGTAGACCTGGCAGCTCCCAGGGGCTCGGCAGCAGCAGAGCCTCTGTGGGCTCATATGAACTGGGTGCTGCAGAGGGGAATGCGTGCAGCATGCACACTTGGAGCTCCGGGTACTAGTGCCATGCATGTGACTGCACAGAACCCTCCACTCTGGACCCATCCCCACAAGCTACTGTGGACTGGGGGGAGCCCCAGGGCAGGGCAGCATGGGCAGCTCAAAGAGTTTCTCAAAACCATCAACATAAACGCATGGAAAACTGGGAGAATTATCCTGAAGGAAGAAAAAACTGCAACCACTCATCTCTCCTGGAAGATGTCTTTCTAGTCCCTGGCCACCGTTTATCCCATGACCCCACATCTTCTCAGCCAGCTGAGCCCAAAGTGAAAGAGCCCTGGCTGTGCAGCTCTGAGACCTGGGTTTGAGTCTTGGCTCTGTAATTCCTGGCAACAGGAGCTTTGGGAGGTTTCTAAAGCTCCCTGAGCCTCAGTTTCCCATTGCTCAAGTGGGAATCATAATATCTACCCACTGGGGAGTTGAGAGGATTTCCTGAACTCGTGAATGCAGAGTGCCTGGCATGCGTGCATGCGTGCTAAGTCACTTCAGTCATGTCTGATTCTTTGCAACCCCGTGGACTGTAGCCCACCAGGCTCCTCTGTCCATGGGGATTCTCCAGGCAAGAATACTGGAGTGGGTTGCCATGCCCTCCTCCAGGGGACCTTCCCAACCCAAGGATCGAATCTGTGTCTCTTACATCTCCCCTGTTGGCATGCGGGTTCTTTACCACTAGCGCCACCTGGGAAGACAGAGTGCTTGGCACACAGTTGGAACTCAGTAATTGGTAGACTTCATCACCCTTCTCATCATTATTTGGACACATAAAACTTCACATGTCCAAAGTTTACATTTATATTTTTTCCCTTCTATCTTGCCAACTTTCTGAAAACCCAGAAAAGTCTCTGGAATCCCAAATTTCATCCTTTCAGCAAATATAAATAAACTCACTCAATCTCCCTCAACAAACACGAGTTGTTGGTCAGACCTGGGCTCTTAGCTGAGGGCAAGGAGCCGGCAGAGTGTGAGGCTGGCCTCTGTCCCCTCCGATCACATCAGGTTTTCCCATATAGGATCTCACGTCATCCTCTCAGTGACTGGGAGTTGCGATACATGGGCCCCAGCATGGAAAGGCCCAGAGAGGAGAAGGGACTTTCTCAAAGTCACAAAGCAAGTGAGTGGCAGGACCGCCAGCCCAGGACCCCAGCTGTCCCTCTGCCTCCTGGTCTCTGAGCCGGCCCTGCGCTGGTGGGTGTGGTACCGCTCCCAGGGCAGTGAAACAGAAGATGGCGTGGTCCGGCCAGCACAGAACAGCCAGGGGTGGGGGGTTACAGGGCACAGGGAGAGTCACTCTTGGGCCTGGCAAAATCCACCGGGCTACAGGCTGTGAATATGATATCCTGAATCTCAAGACTGGTCCCTGTCACCTCTGGGTGCTGTGACAGGTTGACGATTCTGTGCAGAAAGCAAGGCCTGGGAAGGACTAGATGGAAAATACATGCAGGAGCCGGACGCTTAGTGAGGAGGAATGGGCTTGGACACAAGCTCTACCAGGCAAGTTGCTTCCTCATTCTGGGCCTCAGTTTTTCCATCTGGAATCAGGGTGCATGTGTCTAGAGATGCTTTAGATGAAATAGACTCTAAAGTCTGAGCCACAGCTGACCCCCTGGGGGCTGACCATTCTGCTGTGGGATGGGGTTAATGCACTGAGTGAACAGGAGATGCTGCTACACGTCTAACCCGCAGCCCTTCCTACTGCATGGTCAAACACGCCCCTCATCCCTGCTCTACCTTCCACTCCTCTATTGATAGCTATGGAGCAAGAGCCAGAGCAGAGAGAGAGCTCTGTGGGGTCTCGTCTCTCCCCACCCCCACTCTTCCCTTAGAGAGGCCGTGCGGGCCGAGCAGGGGAGGGGGCACTTGTCCAAGCTTACACAATCAGCACCCTGTCTGGCGGAGACAAAGGCCAGGCTCTGGGCCTTGGCGGCCAACTGCCCGGATGGAATGACAGATCACAGAGCTGCTGAATTTAGAATTTTTTTTAATGTTAGCTTAGATTCTGAATCTCTAAAATTCAGAAGAATTATGTGTTAGAATCACAGACGTGCAGAATCTTCATCTCGAAGAATAAGAATAACAGCATGGTGAAACAGAAATGGAGAGTTCAGAATCCCACAGCTGAGACATGGAATGATTGTAGGAACCTCAGACTCTTAACAAACTCAGACCAACCAAGTGTCAGAATCATCCTGTGTGGGAAGCCTCATTTCCCAGAATAATAAAATGTGGGAATTGCAGGATCTCAGAAACCCAGGACTGAACGTCACACAGGGTTGCAAGTAGGAACTCCTGGAATGTTCATTTCAATCTCACAGAACCACCTAATCTTGCCTCCCCAAGACCTCAGAAGGACGAATATGGTTTTGCTTACCTGAAGGGCCCTCCCACACACCTGCCTGAGCTCCACTTTGGACCTGGGCAAAAGTGTATCAGACTCACCTGGAGAGCTGAAAACATGCCCGTGGCCAGGCTGATCCTGGGTCTATTGAGTCAGAATGTCCAGCATCAAACAAACAAAAAAATCCCGAGGTGATTCTACTGTGAAGCCCCAGTTGCGAAGCACTGATCTGGTAAGCCTCACAGCCTTATTCCAGACAGGGTAACAGAGAATGCAAGTAGCTGGCCGCAGAGCACTCAGCAGTGGTCCCTAGTCTCTACAGCAAGGCCATGCCCCTCAGGTTGTGTTCTAACTCCGCCTGGACATTGTTGGCTCCAGGGACCCTGTTCCCAACTCTCTGTGTCTGCCTCAGAGCTCCCCTGCTCCAGGGGTGTCCCCAGTGGTCTTGGGGGCCAAGCAGGCCGGTACAGAAACTGCTAGGCTCACAAAGCCAGCCCTTCCCTCCCTGCTCCCAACCCCTCACACTCAAAGTCCTCCAGGTGGCATCCACCCGAGTCGGAGGAGCACTGTGGAGGTCATCAAGGTCAATCCCCAGCCTCCAGGAGGCCTGTAATGCAGGGGTGTCCCAGGCGTGGGGAGTCAGAGGACAGGGGTCAGAGGACAGGGGTCCCCCACTGCATTAGCTTGCTGAGCGGCCTTAGATAAGTCACTTGGCCTCTCTAAGCAAAAATGGTCTCAAGGACAGGAAACTTCTGGAAATCCTTTCTTCCTCTGCCTTTTGACCTCACCCAACATGGCCACACATTTAGTTGAACGGACGCCCTCAGCAGCCTTTGCCACACTGTCCTCAATCTTTCTTATATCTAATCTGAAACACTCCTGCTGCAGTGTTAGCCCTCCTGCATGAGGATGGAGCCTATCTGGCCACAAATGCCCTCTACTTGCTCAAAGGAAACCCCCAGAGCCATCCCGCAGCCCACCTGAGGGTGTCCCTGTTGCAGGTCTGGCTGGCCTTGCTGACTCTGGTGGGAGCTAACCTCCCAAACAAATGATGAAGAGGTGGCACTCCTCAGGGGCCGCCAGAGCAGCAGAGGCCGACAGAGCTGTCTGATGATCACAGTTTCAATCAGATGTGCTCACAGCTCCTAAGCCGTCTAGCAGGGCAGGGATCCTGCTGGGCCAGTGTTTCCTCCAACGAGATGGAGATTTCCCGCCAGGCCATGGAAAGAAAACCCAAAAGGCAGTCTCCAGGAATGGGGAAGTAGGAGCCCAGATAGTCCCGAGACCAGTGTTTCCCAAATATTAACATCCCCACCAGCCACCTGGGAGCTTGTGAAACGCCCACACTGATTCAGTAGGTCTGGGGTGGGGCCCAAGTCTCCACATTTCTGATAAGCTCCTGCTGCTGCTGCTGCTGGTCCATGGACCACTCTTTGAGAAGCAAGCCTCTAGATGTTCATAAATAAAAATCGTTCTATTCCTAAGAATTCTCTACTTTTGTCAGGCATTCATTTCCAGCTCTGTCAGCTCATGAGAGCCACAAAGCAGCCCTGAGGGGCAGAAAGGATGCAGATCGTTGGGTTCACTGCACAGAAGGGAAAACCGGGGTGAAGCAAGGGCATGGGGCTTGTTCAAGGTCACCCATCTGGTTACCATTGTTATTTAGTCACTAAGTCATGTCCAACTCTTTGCAACCCTATGGACTGTAGCCCACCAGACTCCTCTGTCCATGGGATCCTCCAGGCAAGATTACTGGAGTGGGTTGCCATTTCCTTCGCCAGGGGATCTTCCCGACCCAGGGATTGAACCTGTGTCTTTTGCAGTCACTCCTCTAAACTCCTTCTCCGTGGCTGTTCAGAACCACACACACCTTGGCAACGAGCGCACTGACCCAGTGACTCCCTGTCCTGCCTTCTACTCAGCTGTGCCAGCCTGGAGATAGAGGCCAGCTCCTGTGCTCTGAAGTTTTCTGGGGATCTCCAGGGCCCCTCACTGAACTGTGCTGGCTATTGATCTGGCTCCCAGGGGCCTCAGCTGATGGACCAGAGGGTTAGGAATCAGTCAGGCTTACTGAGCTTAAACCCACACCCTGCCCTTGGCTTCTGGGTGACTCTAGGAGGATTCCTTGACATCTCTGAGGACACAGATGATGTGCCAGGACTCAGCACGCTCCCTGGTACCTGCAGGGTGCTCAGCCAACGTTCACTGCCTGCCTTCTTTTCCTTTCCCACCTCCCAGCTGAGTCTTGTGCATTTCTTCCTTCCTCCCTCACACATTTATAACAGCACAGCCTCTGAAGCAAGACTGCTGATTGGATTGGAGCTGAGCAGTGTGACCCTGAGCAAGTCACGTACTGTCTCTGTGACTCAGTTTCCTCCTCTGGGCAATGGGGATGATAGGAGCCCACAGAGGGCTGGTGTGAGGATTAAATGGGTCAATACATGTGAAGGGCTTAGAGCAGAGCCTAGGACACAGCGAACGCTCCCTGCACCTGTCAGCTGCCATACTGTCCACAGCATCTCCACACGATGGCCTGGCTCTGCGGCAGGTGCCATGGCAGATGCTGGGGGCACAGTGAGAAGCAGCATTGCCATTAGTGATTTCACGGACTCCTGCCCATCCCTGCCCCCACCCCAGATCACAGGCAGAAGAGAAGACCAAGATACCAGGCTGGTTGTGCAAGAGTCCTTTGGGAACACAGAGGAAGGAAGGACCGGTGGATGGGAGGGCTTAGAAGGCCTGGGAGGGGAGGAGATAACAGCCGTGCTTAAGCATCATACTTAGTACCAAATAGTGAGGGGAGTTCGGGCTTCTGTCTGCTTTTACCCTTTGTCATCATGCTTACCGCCTTGGGGACACGCCTCTTCTCACCGCCTCCTCATACATTCAACTCCTGCACAAAGCCTCCCTCTCTGGCCAAAGTCAGGGAAGCACTGGGATGCAAGGCAGGGAGAAAGCCGAGGGGCGGGGGCGGGGGGGACACTCTCTCCCGCAGCCTGATTATTGCCTGGGCCAGAGCACAGCAGGTGTACAGCGTGTCCTGGAGGATGGGTCTATTCTCATGGGCAGACAGGGCCAGTGGCAAAGGTGGGCTCCTGGGGTCAGAGAGACTTGGCTTGATCCTAATCATCTGTGGAACCAAGGGCAAGTTGCCTAACCTCTCTGTGCTACTTTGTTACAAAAGAAAAGAAGGAAGGAAGAGAGGAGGGAAAGACGAAGTGGGAGAAGGTGGCCAGATGGACTGCAGACACAGTGCAGGCTAGTATGAGCATCCTAGGAGATCATGAGGTGGTGGCACACTGCAGGCTGGGTATGAGGGTGAGCACATTTCTCTAGGCTTTCCACCCCACTCCATGGGGATCCTTTCTTGCATTTGTTGCCTGATTTCTCTGTAGCCCAAACCTTAGATGTGGGAGGGGCTGGTGAGAGAAAGGAAGCCCCGATCTTAAAAGCAAGCCAAGTCAATGGTATCAAGTCCTGGAAACCAGAGACAGAGCCACCTCCTACCCCAGACAAAGCCATGGGGTCCAGACTCCATCCTCAGGGGCCACCCAGATGCAATGGGAAGGGAAACTGCCACCATGAAAACGTGCCTCCGAGAACCCCCAGCAGATGAAGGCAGAGTCCGTGGCAACCTCCAGGCTCACACTCACTCTAGGAGCACATGCACTCTTACTCATTTCAACACACACTCTGTGAGCGCCTGCTGTATGCAGGACCTGTGCTCAGCTGCTCACTGGGTAGTGGGGCAAATGGTATGACTTTATAGTTTTCTAATTGGGTTTGCCTGCCCCTACCTCATTGTTCCTGGAGCTCACAGAAGCCCTGATTGATGGGCTTCATGGCTTGACCCTGCTTCAAGCACTCAGGGGTCGTGAAGGCTCATGGGCAGGGTCGACTTGGCCAAAGTGGACCAGCTACTGAGGCTTGGGATAAGAACTCAAGGCTTTCGACCCCAAAGCCCAGGTCCTCTTGCCAGCCATGCAGACACAGACCCTACCTGCGGTGAGCCCCCCAGGAAGCAGGAGAGACGGTCATGTGAGAATGGGCTCCCGGCTAGGCAAAGCTCAGCAAGGCAGAGTAGGAGCAAGGTGGGAGGGTGAGGGGCACAGGGGCTCCTCCACAGGAAAGGGCACACTTGTGCTGGGCTTGGAGGGAAGGGTGGAGCAAATGAGAGCAAAGTCCCAGCTGAGGGCACAGCACGGGCAAAGCCCTGGGATGGGAGGGGGTTAGGAGAATTCAAATGGCAAACAGCCAGGACCACCTCCTGGGGGGCCCAATTGGGGCCACACTCCAGGGCAGGGCACCGAGCCCACAACGAGGGGGCCTCATCTGTCCTCCGAGGATAAGGTGGGGAGGCAGACAGGTGAGAAGCCATGGGAGGCCTTAGAACCAGGCTCTGGATGGGGTTGCAGATCCTGAAAAGTGGGATTGTAGAGAAGAGCTGGTGGGCCTGCGTTGCTGGGGAAGGAGTCTTCACGGAGGTGAGTTTAAGCTGGGCCTGGAAAGGGGGCGGGAAGGAGATGTTAGGGAAAGGACTGCAGGCTGGGGGGCTCCATGGGCACTGTTCACCTGTATGTGTGGCTGAGCAGCCTGGCTGGAGCGGGGGCAGGGAAAAGAGGAGGTTTCGGGGACCATGGCGTCTTAGGCTGCCTCTCACCCCCTACATATCAACTCTACAAAGCCAGGCTCGTGGAGCCTCCCTTTACAAATAAGAGCAGATAAGGCTCAGGGAGGCCCAGCAGCCCAGCAAGTAATGCTAACAAGAGCTGCCATTGAGCACTCATGGGATGCCAAGCACTGGAATAGCCAGCCCATTTCCCACAAATATCTTGCAAGTGGGTAAGCCCACCTCACAGATGGTTGGGTCGCTGTGTAACACAACGACAGAGCTGGGGAAGGGCAAGAGTGAGCTCTGAGCCCAGCTCAGGGAGACTCAGAGGGTGGTCCCTTTGAGCGTAGAGGAAAGGCAAAATCAGAGAGGGCTGCCTGGAGGAGGTGACATCAGCAAGCTAATCAGCCCAAGAATATAATCACTCTGCTCCAGCCCTCCATCCCCTGGGCCTTGAAGGTGGTTAAAGGACCAGGTACAAGTTCTGGCTCCCAGGCTCTGCCGTCACCCCTGTCCCTCAGGGACCAGAGATAGAGAACTGAGGTGAGGCCAGCTGACACGGCGAGATTCCTGAGGGCCTTGAGTCACTCTCTGTGATCCATTTAAAAGAAGAACTGGCAGCAGAGGATGTGAAACTGCCCCTCTCAGACTCTTTCTTGCCAGGCTTGGGGCAGCAGGAAGGATGTAAAAGTGGTTGTCCCGTGAGCCCCCACACGCTGTCTGTCCATCCCTCCCACTTGTCTTTGCCAGGGTAAGCACTTGGCGGGGCCATCCCTCTGCCCGGCCAGAGGGCAGCTGACAACCCATAGGTGGCACTTGACACCTTCTAGCCATGGCTCATCATCCCTCCTCCCAGAGCCCCCACCCTGGACAGAGTGGAGCCTCCGGGACCCAGTTCATAACCTTTCATCCCTCAAGCCAACCTGCCAGTCCCAAAGATCAGAGCCTGTCCCAGTCACCCTCCCAAGCCTCCTGGGAAGGCCCAGGCTCATCACATGGCCTTCCTGCAGTCCACCCTGGAGGCAGCCTGTCCTGTACGGTAACAATGGGCTAGGAGGACCAGAGACCCCTCTGGTGACCCCATAGCTTTAAAACACTGTTTTAGACCTCTGGGACTTCACAAACAAGTTTGGAGCAGTTGATTTGAGGCATTGCAATCATGATGGTCATTAACACAGCCATAACAGCTAACACGGTGCATATGAAGTATTCTCTGTGAAGCACTTCAGATAAAATAACTCATTCATTCTCACAACATTTTGTGAGCTAGGTTTCTATCATCTTCACTTTACTGAGGAGGGAACTGAAGCCTAGAGACCTTTAATTGATTTTCCCAAAGGCACACAGCTAGTCCGAGGCACTACTGGAGGTTGAGCCCCGGTGGGCTGGCTTAAAGGCTCTGCTTGGAACCACCACACCAGAAGGTGAGGGCCTTGGAAGGGGAGGAAGGAAAGACTCGAGACCACAATACAGGGTTTGGGGGGACCACCCCAAAATTAGCAGGCACTACACCATCCCTATGAACACCGGTCCCAGCTAACATTCTCCAAGCATTCACGACATCCCAGGTTCTGCGCGGAGCTCTGGAGTATCAAGCCCAGGCACCAAGATTAGGAGGAAGCCTGAGAAATGATGCCTGCTGCGAGCAATGCAAGCCACCTTCCTGAGCCCAGTCCTTCCACACTGGAATCACAAAGTGACCTTGTGTGTCCACCCTCTTTCCTTCTCTCTCCCCTCCTGCCCTTCCTTTTTTCCTTCCTTTTCCCTCTCTCCTTCCTTTCCTCTCTCCATTGATCTTTTGTAACTTGCAGTCCTTACAGTCCTGGCCCAGCGCCATGAGAAAACGTCGGTTTCCACATCCATATATTGATGGCTCTGAACTAATCAGTGGTCCCTGCCCTGAGCTTCTGCCTGTCCCTTTCTGCCTGTTCCCTCCCCAGGCTCAGCCACTCTGGCCCCAGAGGAAACCCAGGCCTGCAGGGAGGTCAGGGCCACAATGAGAGGTTGGAAAACCCAAGCAGAAGTCAGACATGGGCTGGGGGCCACGGCCTTCCCGGCCTCCTTGGGACACCCCACAGGGACCAGCCTGCTCTAGCCTGGGAAGAGGTGGAAGGGCTGGGGTCCAGGAACTGCAGAGACTGGGTGGGGAGGAGGGGATCTGAGCCAGCCTTCACTTTCCCCTTATCTCCTGCCCCTCCCCCAGCAAGACCCTGAGACTATTCACATCCCACCTCTAAGGTTTCAGCTGTTCTAGGATTCAATTCTCTCCCTGCTCTATTTTTCTTCTTCTTTTGCAATCTCCAAGAAACTCGAGCTGCCAGATGGGTGGGGGAGATGATTGTTTTCTGTCTGACATCTGGATTTCATTAGCAGCCCTGGGCATGCTGACTCAGGAATGGCAGCTCCCCTGGGCTCAGACCTTTCCCAGACCCCTCACGGTGCCTGGTCCTTGCTGGACGCAGGAGGCGCAGGTGCCAACATCCTTCAGACCTCCCCCAAAGGAGTAACTAGCCCCCCCAGGAACATCTTGGGTGTGGTGGAGGCTGAGGACTTAGAGAATTTCTGCTCCCAGCTCAGCGCCTGCCTGATGGGTGGCTGCCAGCTGGGCGTGGCTGGGCGTGACCACCATGAAGGCTGCAGGAAAGGACGCTAGGTCCTGGGTGGCCTGCCTCCATCTGTGCCCCAGTCTCCATTCCTACAGAGGCACCGAGCCCTGCACTGATCCCCAGTAGCAGATACAATCTGGAGATGAGCAAAGGTGGCCCAGAGAGCAAGTGACTCATCCAAGGTTGCACAGCTGGTAAAAAGTAGAGCTGGAACTTGAACTCTGGCTTTGAGGTTATACATTTGAAGCTGTTTCCTCTGACCTCAACAAGATGCCCCTTCACTAACATCAGGGTCCTTCCTGTTGGCCTATGGACCCTCAGCCCTGTCTGAGTTTCAGAGGAAAGGTAGTATCTGGAGTTTTCACATCATATCATCCATCAGAGAGGCCTGCAGTGGCCATCCAACCTAAAGCAGCCTCAGACACTCTGCAGGGAGGACCCCTGTGGATCCCCTCCTCCTCGGTGAAAGTGTCTGTCGCTGAGTTGTGTCTGACTCTTTGCACCCCATGGACTGTAGCCCACCAGGCTCCTCTGTCCATGGGATTCTCTAGGCGAGAATACTGAAGAATACTGAAGAATATCCCTTCTCCAGGGGATATTCTTGACCCAGGGATCGAACCTGGGTCTCCTGCATTGCAGGCAGATTCTTTACCATCTGAGCCACTATTTTATGACCTTATTGGCATAAAGATAAATATCATTCAGACTGGATTCATTATTATGCACTTACTATTATTCATTTTTTTTCCTTCTGGTTTTAAGATAAATGAAAATTAGTATATTTTTGTGGGCCCCTGACAGAACAGTGCCTCAGCATGCCTGCTGTTTCTCCCAGAGAAGCTGGCCTGGCAGTCTTGGTCAAAGCACTCACATTCTGCACAGCAGTTCTTGTCATCTCATATCTCCTTCTTCTCTTATTGATTTGTGCTTATTGTCTGACTTCACCCAATACTACATGAGCTCCAAGAGAGCGGAGCTCTTTCCTAGTTTGTTCACTATGGCATCCTCAAATGCCTGCCACGCGCTTGGCACACGGTTGGTGTTCAATAAATGTCAGTAAATGAATAAAGGAAGAGGAACCTATCTTCTCAGGCAAGGGTATTGAATCCTAGGTAGTGGCACCCCACTGGCCACTGCAGCGATCTAGCAGCACCTCCTTTACTGCTTGCCCCTGTTCCTCCTACCCACCTGGTCACCAGGCCCCATGAATGCAACCTTCTCGTCATGTCTAAAGTCTGTCCCCTCACCTCCAACTTTCCTCGCCCTTGCCTTGTATCCGATCTTATCGTCTCTCCATGTGCCTGGACTGGTTTGGTCTGCAGTCTTGCCTCCTCCAGCCTGGCCTCCCAACTGCCACCAGCGTGATCTTTCAAAATGCCAATCTGAGTGTGTCACCTAAAACCCCTGGATGGCTTCTCCTGGCCCTCCAGATAAAGTCCAGACTGTGTAGCCTGGCACACAAATCCCCCACCACCTGCTGCAGCCATACCTCCCACTCCCTCCTCAGGCACCCAGAGTGCCGGCCGTCGCCAAGGGCTCGCGGTTCCCGGAAAGCAAACTCCTACTATTAACACACTTTCCTGGAAGCCTTCCCCGCTCCGGACTCAGACTCCTCCTCTCTGAGGCCTCCCATGGAGCCCCAGGCAAAGCTGGTCCCTCACTGCAAACGTTACAGCCCTGATCACCCTGAACGGTCAACAGCACTTCTGTTGTCCACACTGTGCCACGGTGGAAAAGGTCGAGCACTCGTCCAGCACAGGCCTGACGTACCGTAGGCGCTCAGGAAGCGCCGGGCGGTTGTACTGAGGGCTGGGCTGGGCTCTGTCCTGGACAGATTGTGTGTCCTGAACACAGATGTGGCACTTAGTCAAGGCCCCACCACATACACACGTACCATTACAGGCAAATGTGGAAGACGCAGAGCAGGTCCCGCCACACTGGTGTGCAGAAGCCAACACGAGACACGCGGGTGACCCTGAGGGCAGGCCCAACAGAGAGCACGCATGACTCCCCTACAGCCACCTGGAGTTTCTGCGGGCACCACAGCCGGCACCCCAACCAGCCCTGGCCTCCTTGACTGCACTGGGGCAGCAAACACCCTGGGGCTGGACCAGTGGAGGAATCTGCCAGACACAAGGCCTTGGCCAGACCAGGCCTGATATGGTTTTCATCCACGTTGTCTTGTCCCTCTTTATTTCCAGCAACCCATCTTTTTAAAGAACGCTGACTTTCTGAGAATGATGGTGGAGATAAAAACCTGGATGCTGACGTGGGTGGCAGGGTCTCATCTAAAAAGCACACGGGCTCTGGAGTCGGGAAGGCCTGAGTTTCAATTCCAGCTTTGCTGTTCATTAGCCATATGACCTTAGGCGAGCCACCCAACTTCTGTGGGCCTTGGTTTTATCATCTGGCAATTGGCCTGATGGAGTTTTTGAGATAATTAAAGGAACTGGGACATATTACACACTAAGCTCAGAGGGAAACCCAATGCTTAGAGAATACTATTATTGCTGTTCATATTATTATTATTACCCTTGAATAGAAACCTGGCACGCTATACACAGATAGCTACAGGGACAGATTTTTTAAAGATGATAAACATTCTTGAATCCTAGTTTTCTTGGGGCAATGCTGACGTTGGCTGGAGAGAAGTCCTGGCCAGGCACAGCCTCACCCCACAAAGAGGGGTCGCCTCTCACCAACACTGGAAATTTGTCTCCAGCACTTTCTGCCTCTGCTTTTGGGGCTCCTCTTCATACAGTGCCCAAGCCCCTTGCACTGCCCCTGGTAGCTATGAGAAGCCTCACCAGTCTAAGGAGCTGAACTCTGGACACCTCTCTCTACCCTTAAGGTTGGAAAAGAATCAGTTAACAGGTTTCCGTCCTCTGGTGCCTGTGTCCCACCACCCAGGCTGCTGGCAGTGCATGCTCTAACCCCGTTTTCACTGCGACCTTTCTCTGAGGCTGGGGCTCCGTGGCAGCTTCAGGACCCAGGGAGGGCTGGCCTAGGGTTCTGCACGTTCCACCCCTAGTCAGACCATTTAAGATTTTAAAAGCATTTAAACCATTTAAAAGTCATTCCACAAAAAGGGAAGAGAGAAAGGAGTAGAGAAGTCATTCAAAGAAATGATGGCTGAAAACTTCCCAAATCTGATTTAAAACTTTAATCAGCACATCCAAGGAGCTCAACAGACCCAAAGCAGTATAAAGATGAAGAGATTCACAAATAGACACATCACAGTAAAACTGCTGAAAGCTAAAGAGAAAAATCTTGAAACCAGTGAGAGAAAAATGGCATGTCATTTACAATTGATTTCTGATAATAATAACTGACTCCTCATCAGAAACAATGGAGGCCAGCAAGCAGGGGATAACATATTCAAAGTGTTCAAATTAAAAAATATCTGTCGGCCAAGAATTTTATACCCAAAAAAGCCATCTTTAAAAGAATGAAAGTGAGTTAAAGACATTTCCAGATAATTCCCCATTGCTAGCTCACTAATCCTTCAAGAAACACTAAAGGAAGTTCTTCAGGCTGAAAACAAGTGACCCCGAAGACTAATGAAAATACATATGAAAAAGCAAGCACATTGATAAGGTGATTATGTAATTGTAAAACACAGTAGAAGTGTGTACTTCTTTTTCTTCTCTTAGCTAATTCAAAATATTTGTCCTATAACATACAGAAATATAGTACCTTTTCCAATAATAGCACAAAGAAGGTGGGTGGGAGAAAATGTGTCTTGAGCTAAGGAAATGACACCAAGTGGTAATTTGAATTCACAGGAATAAATGATGAGAATTCAAAATGTGAAATAAGAAGGCTAACATGAAAAAAGCAACAGATATATAATTGGTCTCATTTCTTCTTTCAGCTTCTCTAAAACACATAAAGTTAAATAAAGTAATAATTCTAACAAGCATTGTTGAGTGTGTAATATACATAGATATAACATGTATAACAATAATGCCACCAGAACAAGGAACAAAGAATAGAACCATAAGGGAGTAATGTTTCTATTTTGGAGTTAAGTAACATTTCTCACTGGAGTTAATATAAATCTGAAGCATATTTTGATGAGTTAAGGGGTTCAAGACCTGGAGCAACCACTAAGGAAATTACTAAAAAATGGTGAAAAAATACTTAAAGAAATTAGAATGTTACATTAGAAAATTATCACTTAATGCAAGAGGAAGCAGTGAAGGAGAAACAAGGGAACAAGAAGGACATGAGCAATTTCAAAAACAAAGTACAATGGCAGCTCTAAATCCAGCTATATCAATAACAGCACATATAAAAAGTGCATTAACAATAGCATTATCAATAATGTAAATGGATTAAGCAACCCAAACAAAAAGCAAGGACTGTCTGGTTGGATAAAAAGTAAACCAAGGTCTAACTATATGCTGCCTACAGGAGACACACTCTAGATCCAAAGATATGAACTGATGGAAACTAAAAGGATGGGAAAAGACATATCAGGTAAACAACAAGCATAAGAAGGCAGGCTACACCAATATCAGGCTGAATGAACTTTAAAACAAAAAATATTGCTAGATAAAGAGGGACTTTTTCTAATGGCAAAAGGATCACTCCATCAGGAAAATACAGCAGTTATAAACAAGCATGCGTGCCTGCTCAGTTGCTTCAGTCGTGTCCGACTCTTTGCAACCCTATGGACTGTAGCCCACCAGGCTCCTCTGTCCATGGGATTCTTCAAGTAGGAATACTGGAGTGGGTTGCCATGCCCTCCTCCAGGGGATCTTTCTGACCCAGGGATCAAACCCATGTCTCTTGTGCCTCCTGCATTGCCAGATAGATTCTTTACCACCAGCACCACATGGAAAACCCATTAGAAACACAGATGTACCTAATGGCAGAGCATCAGAAAGCAACAGAACTGAAGAAAAATTGTCAATTCAACAATAATAGAGATTTCAATACCCCTATTTACAATAATTTACAACATAACTAGGCTGAATGTCGACAAGGAGTCAGAAGACATGAATAACACCATAAACCGACTAGACCTAATAGACATCTGCAGAATACTCCACCGAACTGTATACTTCTCAAGCGCACAAAACTATTCTCCAGGACAGACCAAATTTTAGACTATGAAACAAACCACAATAAATTTAAAAGCACTGAAATAATATAAAGTATGTTTTCCAACCACAATTGGATAAAATTAGAAATCATTAAAAAAGGATACTTGAGAAACTCACAAATACATGGCTATTAAATAACATACTCCTAAATAACTGGTGGGTCCAAGAAGAAATCACAAAGGAAATCAGAAAATATCCTGTGATAAATGAAAATGCAACATGCCGAAACTTATGGGATGCAGCTCAGAGGAAAATTTATAGCTAAAAACCTCCATTTAATTTAAAAAAATGTACAATCAGTATTCTAACCTTCAACCTCAAGAAACTAGAAAAAGAAGAGAAAACTAAACATAAAGCAAGCTGAAGAAGGGAAATAATAAAGATTAGAGTGAAGAATTGAAAGCAGGACTCAAAGATATTTGTGCATCCATGTTCAAAGCAGCATTATTCACAAGAGCCAAAAGGCAGAAACAATCCAGTTGTCCACTGATGAATAAATGAGCAAATAAAATGTGGCAGATACACACACACACACACACACACACAATGGAATATTACTTAGCCTTTAAAAGAGAAGGAAGTTTTTAATAAAAATATATCACAAGGCAAAAAATTAAGGAAGGAAATTTTGACACATGCTATAATATGAATGAACCTCGAGGACATTATACTAAGTGAAATAAGCCAATCACAAAAGGATAGACACCGTATAATTCCACTGATACATGGTACTTAGAGTAGTGAAATTCTTAGAGACAGAAAGTATAATAATAGTTTCCAGGGGGTGGGTGAGGGGAGGGGAGAGAAGTATTGCTTCATGGGTACAGAGTTTCAGTTGTGCAAGATAAAAAGAGTTCTGGGGATGGTTGATGGGGATGGTTGCACAAGAGTGTGAATGTACTTAATGCCACTGAACTGTGTACGCTGAAAAATGGCTAAAATAGTACATTTTATGTTATATGTATTTTGCCACAATTTTGTAAAAGATTAGCATAGAAAGTAATGAAATGAGGATAGGAAAAAAATAGAAGAAATCAACCAAACCAAAAGTTGGTTTTTTGAAACGCTCAACAAAGTTAACAAACCTTCAGCTAGAATGACCAAGAAAAACAGAGAGAAGACTCAAATTATAAAAATCAGACATGGTAGAGGGGGACATTATAAAATAAAATAAAAAGGATTATAAGAGAATATTATGAACAAACTTCATGCCAAGAAATTAGCTAACTTAGATGAAATGGAAAAATTCTAGAAGTACAGAATCTACAGAAATTGATCCAAGAAGAAATAGAAAAGCTGAATAGACCCATAACAAATAAAGAGATCCAACTGGTAATTTAAAAGAATCTACCCACAAAAGAAGACCCACACTTGGATGGCTTCACAGGTGAATGCCACCAACCATTTAAAGAAGAATCAATATTAATTCCCCATAAACTCTTCCAGAAAGTAAAAGCGGATGGAACCCTTCCCAAATCATGGAGCTAATAAATGCTATTACGTGGAGGAACCTTGAAAACAATATGCTAAGTAAAAGAATCCAGTGACAAAAAAGCCACATATTATATAAATCTATTTATATGAAATGTCCAGAATAGGGAAATCTACAGATACAGAAGGTAGATTCGTGATTATTAGGAGATGGGGGACCAGAGGGTGATAGCCAAAGAGTATGAGGTTTCTTAAGGTGACAAGAAAAATTCTTTAACTGACTGTGGTGATGGCTGCACAGCTCTGTGAATATACTAAAAATCATTGAGTTGTCTATTATAAATAGTTGAATTATATCTCACTAAAGCCGTTCCCCAAAATAAGCATTCCACTTTTACATATTAAAAATGCTGAGCTCTTACACAATAGTTCATTTGAAACAAGGGTTTCCACCTGTTCCTTCATTCAGGAAGCTATACTGAGCAACCTGTGTGCACCATGTGGTACCTGGGCAGGCAGAGGGCTACAGAGATGAGTTCAGTCTAGCACGTGGGGCTTGTGGTCAGCAGAGACGTGGGGAGCATCCAGTCCTATTCCAGCCTGCTAAAATCCTTAGCCAGGCAGGTGCACTCCACATTGTGACGTAAAGGAGACAAAAACAACGCTAGCCAACAGATACTGAGCACTTACTGGGAGCCAGGCACTGTGCTGAGCACTTTTCATGCATTACTCCATTGAGTCCCCACAGCAATCCACGATGTTAGTGTTCTCGACAGCCTCATTTTACAAATGGTGACCCTTGTGAAGAGTAAAGGGAGGTCCTCGGGCCTGCAGGCATCCTAGACAGAGTCAGGTTTGAGACGGAGCTAGAAAAGGGCCTCTAAGGAGAACGTGAGGCTCCACAGGCTATGGCTTCTCAGCTTGGCGCAGCACAGATGCTCAAGGGAGCAGAGAGCACCGAGGCCCCAAGAGCAGGTTCAGCCCTATCTGCGGGTGTCCTCTCCTGAGACTCTGTTTCTTCAGCTGTAAAATGGGGCTATTATCCCTACTTGGCCACAGAGTTGAGAGCCCTGCACAAGATTAGTGAGCACACTGTGTAACATACAGCACCCTGCTAGGAAGCAAGAGGTACTGAGGAGAGGCACCCTCTATCTGCACGTTGGCAGGACTCTGGCCCCATCTGGGAAAGAGCAGCGCGTGCACAAAAGTCACACACACACCTCTTCACTGTCCCTCTGCCTTGGATTCATTGTCCGTTGCCTTTGGATACTGGTCACCTCTCACTCATCAACCTGCCAGCCCCACTCAAGCCCCTCTCCTGGAAGCTTTCCCGGGCTGCTCACCCAGTAGACACTCTCAGGGGGCTCTGAGGAGGTGCACCCATGCACCCATAACAGGAGGTTATTAAAAGCACTCAGCACACTGGGCAGATGTGAGTGTTAAAGGAAATGCTTGGAGAGCACTTAGCACAGTGTCCATCTCCTCCTTAAACAGGGTGGAGTCCTGCTCCACCCTGGAGGCAGGGTGACTGAGAGCAGACAGGCCCTGTGTGTGGGGTGGCGTGGGGGGCTCAGTCAGGGAAGGCATGGGGGGCTGCTCACTGGGTGGGCCCAGGCACATCTGTGAGCACCAACCAGATCCTCAGCCACCTGCTGGCCTCTCGTCCCATACCTAGAACCCTGGGGGCTAGGGGCCTAACTCTGCCAGGGCACCCTCATGCCAAGGGTCCCTTGCTCACTGCACACATCTGCCCAGGGAGTGTGGATCTGGAGGGCAGCCAGCAGTGGGTTCAGGGTGGGTGGGCCTCTCTTGGCCAGGGGCGGGGGGAGGCTGAGATCACCAGCTGAATCACCAAGGTTCATAGTTCTGGGTTGGGTTTGAGGTTCTGCATTTCTAACAAGCTCTGGGGTGACACTGATGTGGAGATGGCTGGCTGTACTTGAAGGAGCAGGGACCCAAAGCATGGCGTGGCCATTCCTGAGAAGAGTGGTGACTGGCATCTCAGACCCCCCACTGGTCTTGGAGGGACCCAGCCCTGCCTGGCCACACCCTCAGCTGCCAACATCTGGAGGGCAAGACTACACGGATTTTCTGAGTTTCCAGGATTCCATTTCCATTACACGTATAAAATAAAAGTAGTACCATGCTATAAAAACAGTGGAAAGTACAAAAAAATAATAGGAAAAAAAATCGCTGATAATCTCATACTGTATGTAACACAACTGTTAACCTCTCTCCCCAGGATTCCAAAACCACATCTGTCAGAGTCAGGGGTCATCCAGTGAGTGGGGTCTGCCCCCAGAGCCTCACCTTGTTGCAGCGAAACACTAGGGGAGAGATGGGGGCTGTTCCTGACCCCTTTCCCACCCCAAGGGAGCAATGCCCAGCCCCCCATGCCTGAGGCCTTCGTGTGTGCGTGCTCAATTGCATCCGACTCTCTGTGACACCACGGACTGTAGCCCGTGGGATTTTGTCCATCTGTCCCATGGGATTCTCTGTCCATGGGATTTTCCCTGCAAGAATACTGCAGTGGGTTGCCATTTCCTCCTCCAGAGGATCTTCCTGACCCAGGGATCGAACCAGTGTCTCCTGCGTCTCCTGCAATGCAGGCAGATTCTTTACCACTGAGCCACCTGGGAAGCCCCTGCCTGAGGCTTTCACCCAGACCTATCCTGGGGGCACCCCTCCCCTTCACAGGCTGCAGGCTGCAGAGCAGGCAGAGGTGGGGTCTGGGGGAGGGGGCGCACATCTGGGTTCCTGGCCAGGAGCCCACATTCCTTCCCTGTGAGTGGGAGGTGATGGGCTCTCAGGAGAGCCGTGAGGAAGCCGTTGGCCCCTCCTGCCCGATGGTAACAGGACCCACCTTGGCAGGAAGACTGGGGTGGGGTGAGGGGAGACTCGAAGGCTCAGAATCTCACTCTGGGGTGCCTCTCCCAGACTGCTGACTGGCCAGTGCAGGCCCAAGCTGGGGCTCTGTCCCATCCACACCAGCTAGCCTGCCTCAGGAAAACCAGAGGGGACAAAGAAGTGGCAGCCAGTGATCACGGGGCGAGGTGCTGGAGGAAGGGGCCCCGGCGAGCTGTTTCGCCTCCTCCGCCCACGGAGGCTGGTCCACAGGCCAGCCAGGGCCCTGAGCCGCCGCCGGGGCCGGGCTGCCTTACCTGGGGGCAGTCCTTGATGTAGTGTCCTTTGTTGAAGCACAGGTGGCACAGGTAGTTGGGTGGGGGCCGCTTGCTGGGCTTGCGGGTCTCGGAGGCCAGGGTCAGGTCGGAGAAATGCTCTGTGAGGGAGCTGAGGCCGTCGGCGATGTTGTTGAGGGAGCCGTAGGGTGAGGCGCTCTTGTACACGCTGCTGCTCAGTGCCTGGGGGGGACAGAGGCTGTGAGCACGCTGCAGGCCTGGCCACCAGTGCAGCCATGGCCTCGTGGGCACTTCCACAGGCTCGGACACACACACACAAATTCATACCGATTGCTTTTTTTTTTTTTTTTGCCTTCCCTGATCTTTTCTATTTTTTATTGAAGGATAATTGCTTTACAGAATTTTGTTGCTTTCCATCAAATCTCAACACGAATCAGCCATAGGTATACATATATCCCCTCCCTTCTGAACCTCCTTCCCGTCTCCCTCCCCATGCCACCCCTCCAGGTTGATACAGAGCCCCTGTTTGAGTTTCCTGAGCCATACAGCAAATTCCCATTGGCTATCTATTTTACATATGGTAATGTAAGTTTCCATGTTACTCTTTCCATACATCTCACCCCCTCTCCTCCCCTCTCCCCATGGCCATAAGTCTGTTCTCTATGTCTGTTTCTCCATTGCTGCCCTGCAAATAAATTCTTCAGTACCATTTTTCTAGATTCCGTATATATGCGTTAGAATACGATATTTATCTTTCTCTTTCTGACTTACTTCACTCTGTATAATAGGTTCTAGGTTCGTCCACCTCATTAGAACTGACTCAAATGTGTTCCTTTTTATGGCTGAGTAGTATTCCAACATGTATATGTACCACCACTTCTTTATCCATTCATCTGTCGATGGACATCTAGGTTGCTTCCATGTTCTAGCTATTGCAAATAGTGCTGCAATGAACACTGGGATATGTGTGTCTTTTTCAATTTTCGTTTCCTCAGGGTATATGCCTATGAGTGGGATTGCTGGGTCATATGGTGGTTTTATTCCTAGTTTCATACCGACTCTTTAGTCACCTGCGGGCTCTGGCTTCCTGGAACCCATGTTCAAATCCCAACTCGAGTTGTGCATCCATGGACAAGCCAGTGAACCACTCGGGACCCCAGTGACCCCATCCAGTAAACAGGATTGATGACAGCTACCTCCAAGGGTTTCTAGGAGGCACACATAACCCTTTATTTCCTGCCTGGCACTGGGGAAGTGCTCAGTATAGGATGATGGTGATGATGGTGATCATTAGTTCTTTACACGCTGCCAGGAGGTAAGACAAGCAGCAGAAAGCCACCTGCTAGAGCCCGAACTCTGCCGTGTGCTGGTGGGGTGATCAGCTCGCAGTCTCGTTTCCACTGTTCAGAAGAGGAGACTGACGTTCGGCACTTTGCCTGGTCTCCTGCAGCCCGAGCTTGTGCACAGTGTGTCCGGGGAGCCCTCAGCCCAGCCTGGGCCAGCTCTCTGGAAGCCCGGGGAGGAAACGGCCCACCTCTCTCACCTCTCCCACCTCCAGTTGACAGGAACCAGATGTCTTGCCTGGCTTCAAAGCAGACGCGGCCCAGGCCCCCTCCTGGTGTATACAGCCTCTATTTATAGGAGTCACGGGCTCTGGGCGGCCAGGCACACTGGAATTCAGCAAAGGTGGGGCCTGCTGTGAGGCTGGCAGGGAATGGCCGTGAGACCCTTCTCCCGGGGCCAGGCCAAGGCTAGAAAGAGGTAGCTTCCCCAGGGGCTGATGGCAAACCTGGGCACGGGGCTCAGGCTTACTAGGCTCCAGTTCTTGCGCACACCAGTGGGGACAGTTCTTCTGGATCCCCTCAGTGTAGGAAGGGAGGGGAGTAAGCTGAGAGCTCGTCCCAGGGAGTCAAGACACCCCTCCTCCAGCCAGGACGGAGCCCACACCTCACACATGTATGCCTCTGGAGGTCCGGCACTTCCCTGGAGGACACAGCCCTCACTCTTCTTGGCTCTCTGGACACCCTGCTCTTCGACCCTGGCCCAGCCCTTCCCCTCTCTGGGCCTCTTTTCTCTCTGGGATCTGGAAGGAAAGACAGAGACACGACAACCAGGGCAGCTCAGGCCCAACACACAGTCAGTCCTCAGTGACTCTGCACTGAACTTAAAGGCTCCTGATGACATCTTGGGCTTCCCTGGTGGCTCAGCTGGCAAAGAATCCACCTGCCATGCGGGAGACCTGGGTTCAATCCCAGGGTTGGGAAGATCCCCTGGAGAAGGGCAAGGCTACCCACTCTAGTATTCTGGCCTGGAGAATTCCACGGAATATAATTCATGGGGTCACAAATCTCTGCTCTACCACTGCACAGGGCCACTGTGGAAGATCCCACACGAACCTGCATCCAGTCTGAGGGCAACTTTCCAGCTCCCTGAAAGGCAGAGGGTCCCCCATCCTTGGGGGAGCGGTACGCGAACCAAGACAGGACAACCTTAAGGGATGTGGGGAGAGTCCCAGCGGAAGTGGGATTAGATGATATTAGTCACACAAACTGAGCACTTCAATGTCCCTGGCGCTGGAAGCTTTACGTGTGTTAAGATAACTAATGCTCACCACAGCTCTATGAGTCACTGTCCCCATTTTACAGATTAGATCAGTGTGTTCAAACTTCTTTGAATGACCCGGGAAACTTTTAACCAATACAGTTTTTCTGGGTCCCACCTGAGACCTATCAAAGCAGCCACCAGGGACTGAAGGCCCAGAATCTGCTTTGCTTCACTGTGGTAGAATATACATTACGTAAAAACCTATCCTTTTAACGATGTTCAAGCGTGCAGCTCAACGGCACTAAGCACATTCACATTATTTATAGGGCAAACATCACCACCATCCATCTCCAGAAATCTTTCGTCATTCCAAACTGAAACTCTGTCCCCATTAAACACTAACTCGCCACACCCCCTTTACCCCTAAGCCCAAGTCAGCATTTTTCAATCTCCCATGGAAGGTACAACCTTCCTAGCCCTACCTGGCCTTGGGAGCACCAACCTTGGGACTTTCCAACCATCAAGGTTTCTCCTTAGCTTGTCTCTGGGCCTCTCCCCATCCAAACTGGTCTGGGGGAGGGCAGTGTCGCCCCAGCCTCCCAGAGAAAAGTTCATCCAAACAAGAGACTTGAAGTTCCAAATGGTGTGACTCATTCTCATGACTGGGAAATGCAATTTCACAAATAACAACCCTCTTATTATTTTTTTTTCTTTCTTTCCTTTTTTCTTTTTTTTTTTTTCTTTTCTTTTTTTTTTTCTGGATAAGATTTAAGCAAGTCCACAGGAATCAGGGCTGTTTTGGCAGCAAATTGTCAAGAGGAAGGGGAAGTTTGGTGGGTGCCAGAAACTGCACTAATTATACCCTGAAAAACCTCTCCCCCATCTTGTGGCCACACACCCCTGCCCACGGGCAGCCCCGCGGGTATCCCTGGGCAGGCAGAGGCCTCTGAGTAGGCTGTCCTCCCCCTGGCAGCTTGACACCCCTCCCACCGCCTCAGGAAGGTCATGGCTTTGTCCCTCAGGAGGGTCACACAGGCAGCTGTGGGTCAGAGGAGCGGGGCCAGGGCTCCCCTCCCCGCTGCCTCTCCCCATCCAGTGTACACTGGCCTGGCCCTCACAGCTGCTCCAACGGCCTTCCCCAGTCCCAATTCAAGACGACACCAGGAAAAGACGAAAGGAAGGAGCAGCCAGCCGACCCAACCTCATTCTGAAGTCACGATAGAGAAAGTGAGGCCAGGGGCACAGACCAGGGCACGCAGCCAGGCCTAAGGGCCAGGAGTTCTGCTTGCCGGCTGGCTGGAGGGGCGGGTGGGGCGGCAAGCTGTTTCCTCTCTGAAGCCCTGAGGAGCTCGGCCCATGGAGGTAAAAGGCGAGCCGGTCTCTCAGCCGTTTCCATGGCCTGTGGGGACTGATTGGAGCAGAGGCCAGGACATGCAGAGCTCCCTCCCCTCTGCCCGTGGAGCTGGGTCCCGGGCTTTTGGATTCCCCACATGTAACAGGGAGCAGGGAAGGAGGGCAAACTTTAGGATCTCTGCAGGCCTGCTTTTTTAAGGTCCAGACACTCAGGTACTGAAAGATGTCCCCAGAGCATGGTACACAAGAGGGCACTTCATTCACAAGGCACCACCTCTCCCAAGTCCTGCCGCTCATGGCTGGAGGGCAAGGCTGGGCAGGGCTTCCCTTCATCAGTCAGCCCCTAATTCTACAACAGCGAGGCTACTCCCCTCGGTGTCCCACTGGCCACTGCTTTTCTCCCTCCAGGCCTGCACTTGCTGTCCACCCCTGGGATGCCCACCCTGGATCCAAACCCTCCAGGATCTGGTTCTTGACCTGGTTCTGACTCCAGTGATATGGCCAAGAAACCACCCCTTCTTCTTGCTCAGGCCTGGGCTCCAAGGGACAGTGTGAAAACCACCGGTTCAGGTGCTCCTGAGGTCCCACTGGCTACAGAGGCCCAGCCCCCTCCAGAGACCTTCCAGGCCTCCTGACCATAGCCTTGTGCTGCGGGCTGGGATGCGGACTCCCCTGCCCTGGCCTGAAGGAGCTCTGAAGTCTGTCTCTCATCTCTTTATACAGAGATACCTCTTCATCTCTCCATAGGGCAGAACATCCCCAAAGGCAAAGATTCTACTATCTTCCACTGCCCCAGAGACCAGACTCCAGTGCTCTTTAAGCCCCTGATAGTCCTGCATATAGACAGTCACAGGCAGGAAGAGGGCTCCATTTGACAGATGGGGGTATGGATGCTCTAATACCTTGAAGGATTTAGCTCAGGGTCTCTGAGTTCCCATGGACTAAGTCGGAGGGTGCTCTCACCCCAGTTTGCTGCTCTGGCTGAGGGGTGAGGGCAGCCCCACTAGAGTATGGCTCTGGGTCATCTAGGCCCAAATGAACAGCCTTGGGGAGGAGACCACCTCCTTCCTCCCCGGGTCAGTGACCCCAGCAGCAAGCAGGAAGTGTGGGATCCTTAAGCCACATGCAGGGAACAAAGCATCAGATTCCTGTCCATGGCTGGAACTTCTCCAAGGTTCTGGCTCGACTGTTGGGGAAAGTTAGATGGGAAGAACTACGGTTTATTCCGAGCCCACTTGTGTCACATACTCGACTGGATCCTTTCCCTTTCTTAGACTCATACCTGCCAAGAACACTGTTCGGACGGGCCTTGTCTGGCCGGTTTATAGAACTGGGAACTGAGGCTCAACGAGGCTGAGTAACTTCCCAAGGAAACACAAGCAGCACGTGTCTGAGAGGAGCTTCGCAGCCCGATCTGCTGGCCTGTTTTACATTTCAGCTCCCGAATGGCCTCCAAGGCTTGTCTTCCCCTACAGGAAGGGGAGCCACCTGGCAAGGACCACCCTCCTTGGCACAGAGGCCCTGTGACTCCACACTGCCAAGCCCCTCAGGCCTGGTAAGACAGAGTACCAGCTTCTCTGGGTTGTGTGAGGGGCTCGGGCCCCAGGGTTTGTGGTTCTGCTGAGGGTACACAAGGAGAGATTTTCAAGCCCAAGTCAACCTGACCAAGTGTGCTTCCTTTTGGCCACCATCCCCAGGACAGAAAGAGGGCACAGTGGGAGAGGCAGGCAGGAGTTGAGGCAGGTGGGCAGGAGCTTCTGAGGGCAGCCAAGAAGAAGACAAGATGGGTGCAAGAAGAGAAGAGGGGACAGCTGGCAGAGGTGGGCACAGCACCACAGGTAAGCTCTGTGCAGAGCAAATGCGGAGTCTGCTGCCCCCGGGGCCTGAGAAGGCCTGAGAGGAGGAATCCTCTGCTCCTAGGTCCCAGCTCCGTGGGGGTTCTTCCATTCTTCCAGCAGCTGAACAACCGCTTCCTTATCCCCAAAGCCAT
The DNA here is from genome assembly GCF_029378745.1 of Bos indicus. Classification (NCBI taxonomy): domain Eukaryota; kingdom Metazoa; phylum Chordata; class Mammalia; order Artiodactyla; family Bovidae; genus Bos; species Bos indicus. The sequence continues at coordinate 35,123,250 of NC_091787.1, forward strand.
CCCTGTCCACACTGCTATACACACACACAGACATGCACACACATGCACGCCCACACTCCTCTCTTTGGAACAAGAAACCATTCATCTCACAAATGACTCCACCCCTTCTCCAAGGAGATCTGCACTTTTTCACCCCTAGGGTCTATCTGGGGCTCCAGCCCCTGGGGTCAGATACATACACATGCTCACATACACACATACATTCTATACAGAAAGCAGGGGTGGATATGGGCTGGGCTCAGGGATAGGAGACAGCCATGGCCAAGGATGGAGTGGGCCAATGGGAAAGTGAAGTCAGACCAAGGGTTTCCCCAGCTGTGGTTAGACCCCAGTTCTGCTCCTATTTCCAAGGTCTGAAGATGACCTGTGGGCCAAGAATGCAGCAGTGCTGACCAGGACAGATGCAGCAACCCTCTACTCAGGACCCCCTAAGGGCACCATTGCCTCCTGGAAGTCCATTCACCGGGGGTGTACAAAACACAGCCCCCTGGATACAGCCAGAACTTGATGGGAGATTCAGATTTCAATAAGAAGGCTGTGTTCTTCTTGGTAAGGGGAGTTGGGAAAGAGAAATGGGAAAAGAAAGGACCAAGGGATGGAGAAGCACAGTGACAGCAAGATGGAGTGGAACAGACCCAGGGGAGGGTCCCCCTCCCCACTTAGTCTCTCCTGTTCCCCTGCAGGTCACCACTCACCTGGCAGGGGTTCACATTTCATAGCCACATGCCTGCTTCCCAGCTCCCCAGCTCAAGCATAGGCACTGGCTCTTGCTTCTAGACCAAATGCATTGAATGAAAGCAGAAAGCATGGATCTGAGAATCCGAGGACTAGACGGTCCCTAATAGTTAGACAGTCTGGGCACCACCAAGGCTTGCAGCCTCTACAGCAAGGGGCCTGGATTTGAGGTCCACTGTCCACATGATCCCCCTGAAATCATGTGCAAATGCAAGTTGTGTGTGCATGGACAGGTGTGCTGTGTGCATTGCACTGAGGAGAGGAACTTGAGCTGCTTTCAGATTCTCAAAGAGGCCCACAGCCAAAGAAGGTCAAGAACACTTCACACACCTAAACTTCTGCTGGGACACCTCTAGGCATGGGGTTTCATGACTCCCACATCAGCTCTTTAAAATTTATCAAGCAATTCATAAACACTTCTTCTGTGAGATAAAACAAAAGGCTAAGAGGCTGAGGAAAGTGTTCCCTAGTCACAAGTCTGGGGAAGGAAGAGGAGGAGAGAGTCCAAGTCATCCATCCACCCATCCACCTAGCGAATGTCAACTGAGCACCTAGTCTGTCCCAGACACTGACCAGGCATCGGATGCTGGGATTACCAAATGAAATATGACAGGATTCCTATTCTCAGAGTGCTGACAGCAATACCGACTGTTCAGACATGCTTTACCAGAAGCATGCACCATTTCTCTGTCACGGGACATGGAAGGAGGGAGGTGTGTTCCCCATGGTATTCAGGTAAAGCCTTCAGAGAAGAGACATCCTCTGGGGCCATAAAGAAGTAAGTTGGAATCTGTCAGTTATACAAGGACAGTCCGCAGCATTAGAAGCAGTAGAAGCAACAGCAAGTGCAAAAGCTTAGAGTGAAAGCTTGGTGCTTAGTGTTTTCAGAAACCTCAAGTGAATCTACATGGCCAGAGGAGGGCGGGATAAAAATTATACATCACAGCCACCACCACCCCCACACATACACACAAGAGACCAAGCACCCTGAGACACACCCTGGAGCCCTGATCCTCAACTGATTCCCTGACTTTATCTTCCTCCTCTTGAAGAGCCTTAGTTTCCCCATGTGCATAATGGAGATGCTGCACCCAGTGGGTGCTACGAGACAGGAGTGCTAGGAAGTCCTCGGTGTCCATCTCCTCTGCCTCCCCCAAGCCAGGCCACCCTTGGACTCATGCCCCACAGAGTCCCAGGCTGGAGCAAGGACATGACAGAAAACCCAGGACCCATGAGCAATGCCTGCCACTCCTCAGAAGGTTTGGGATTGGGGACAAAGCAAGTGAGGCACTGAAGCCTGACAGAGCACCCTGGTTAATGCATGCCCCATACTGGCACCCAGGGCACGATCCAGGTGAATGCCACCCGCACCAGCAAGGCAAGCCAATGGGACAGCTGTAGTCAGGATGGAGGAGACTTCTAGGTCGAGCTCTGCCACTGACTTGCTGAGTTACTAATCAGGCCTCTATTTTCTCTTCTGTAAAATGGGGCCATGAAGAAAAGATGCCTAGAATAAAGCACCACCTCCCAAAGTAAGGGACGCTTCTCCGCAGAGTCTTTCTCTTGGTGCTGACCGCGCCTGACTTTCTGTCACTGCTAATTCCCTATTACTAATGCTGCCTGCTTTCCTCCCTTCCACCTGACTCAGAAGGTCCATGAGGTGTGGTCTCCCTCCGAGTCTAGGCCCGCCCTGTCAACTGAATCTGACGGAGGGAGGGTCACGCCATCTCGGCCAACAGGCCCTCGAACGACGGTCTCCCTTGTCTGAGTCAGAGCTCAGCTTTCCAGGGCTGGCCAGAGGGAGCCGGGCAGCTTCCCAAGCTCCCAGCTGGGCTGGAACGGCTGTTCCTCCCAGGCCCTGGGGCTGCCCCCCACCACTTCACACAGACCACAAAGGCTGCTGGGAACAAACCTCAGCTCCTGAAGCCCATTCAACCCGTTAGGCAAACTCCCACCTTCAACAAATAGGTGGCTTTGTTCTACACATCCATGCCAGTCGGGCAGCCCCTCGGCTCAGATGCACGAACGGACAGCAAAAGTGATATATCCAAACCTTCAGAAGACTGTCAATACCTGCTGCTGCTGCTAAGTCGCTTCAGTTCTGTCCGACTCTGTGCGACCCCATAGACGGAAGCCCACCAGGCTCCCCCGTCCATGGGATTCTCCAGGCAAGTACACTGGAGTGGGTTGCCATGTCCTGCTCCAATGCATGAAAGTGAAAGGTGAAAGTGAAGTCGCTCAGTCGTGTCCGACTCTTAGCAACCCCATGGACTGCAGCCTACTAGGCTCCTCCATCCATGGGATTTTCCAGGCAAGAGTATCGGGAGTGGGTGTCAATACCTAGGACCTTTTAAATCAGGACACTGAGGTTACCCCCTCAAAGGTTTCTAACAGCCTCATGTGTGTAGGAGCCTGAAGCCCTGTCTGGTAAGCCTCATGAGACCCTTACTGCTGTTCTCAAATCTCCAGTGAGACCAGAGAGGCAAAGAGGAGGGTGTCCTCGGTGCTATGAAGATAGCACTAGGACCCAGGAGGGCATCTGGGTTAACAGCTGCAGGAAGAGCCTCCCACGGGTTGAAAATATCCAACAAGGAAGAGGTCTGCTTTGATGGAGCACGCCCTGAACTTGGAGGTATTCAGAAGAATGTCGGGTTGAGGAAAGGTTAGCAGGCTCTGTCCTGCAGGACTTCTCAGAGCCTTTACTGTGTTAGTGGGCAGTATGTGTCTCCAAGGGAAGGATACTAGGCTGTGTTCCCCAAATGTATTTGACTCCAAAGCCCGTCCCCTCAACCTCCACAGAGCATCACTTGACAGCTGAGCCACATCTTCAAGCCACATCTGGCCCTGGAGGAAGAGGAAAAGAAAACAGCTGCCCTAAACATCTGACCTGGAATGGGACAGCTCTGTCTCCCTAAGAGGGTGCAGGAGCTACCCAGGAGGGGCTCTTGGCATCACTCGGAGGTGCTTAAGCACTAATTCTCAACATGAGGGTAACTCTACTTTTCTGCAGGTGGAGTCCCACAGCCTCCAGACTGCTGTGAATTTAAATTCCAAACAAAACCTGGCAGGGAAGACCCCCCACCCTCATGCCACCAACCCCAGCTGCCTCTAAGACCTGCCTTCCTCGGGTACCCGGAGAAAGAGAGGAAGGGCATAGCCAAGGGCCTCACAAATTTCTCTCCAAAGACATACATTAATAGTTGTTGCCACAGATCAGGGTTGAAACAGGGGTTCATTCACAGGGTCTAGTTTCTGTACCCAGAGGCCTTTTTAAGAACTGCACCAAGTACCTGTGTGTGCTTTGGCCTGGCAGGCTTACCACACTAAGAAGCCGAGAAAACCCCCACAAGCAACCACCCCCTGGTGCCAGTTTCTGAACTTGCCCATGAACTCCACCATCTCCCTCTCTGCTCCCGGAGCCAGTGCTCCACTCAGAACCCTTGGCTTATCTTCAGCTTCCAGAGCTGAGGTTCTAGGGGCACAATGGGCTTCTGTGCCCCCATGTCCTCAGCCCCCACCCCCGCCCAAACCCCAGCTGCATTCATGGTGTTCTGCTATTGTGGTGGGAGCAGCCTGGGGGTGGTGCAGGAGGGGGTGGGCTCTTGGCACGGGGACTGGCGCAGACAGGCCATGGTCAGTGGTCAGCATGCAAGTCACATCCGCAGGCACTGCCACTGGGCCTGCCAGGCTCTGCATGGAATGGTGACGCTCCTGGGGCCCTGGGGCCCTTCGCAGAGTTCCTGCAGGCCCACACACAACTTGCTTCCTGTCGGACAAGCCCCTTGTTGGCATTCAGGTGGGGGGTATTTTTTCTTGCCTTCTCAACCAGTTGCTATTTTGGAGCCATATTAGGTCACCAGCTAAGCCCTGGATGCAGGAAAGGCCTGTCCCTAGAAGCACAGCTGGGGCTTCAAGAGGGTTTAGGAGGCGAAACGGGTTGGGGGGAGGTGGTGAGAGCGGGTGAGTCTGAAGCCAAGAGAGTCTTCCAGAAGTCAGCAGACACAGCCTTCCAGCCCCTGCATGGAAGCCACTGGCTCATGAACATAGGAGAAGCCCCTCCTTACTCTCCCAACTCAGCCTGTCTGTAGGTATATCTTCTCCTGTACAGCTCTCAAATCCCACACACATCACCCTGGAGGACAGCAGAGATTACATGTTACAGATAGGTAAACTGAAGCCCAGATAGAGATGAGGGTTCTTCCAAAGTCAGATCATGAGAGAGTGTTTTCCACCATTGCTCTAGATAACCTTTACCAGCTCCTTCTACACTGGCCCTAGCAAAGGAATGTGCCCCTTCAATGGGGACACCAAGGTAAGCAGCTAGCAGAGGCTGCTTAGGGACCCCCACTTGATCTGTGAACCATGGTCTCCCTTCTGCCTTTGGGTTCCTACAGGATCCCCATGAAATCACCCACCATTCACACAGTATCATCTTATCTGTCTTCTAATCTGGGGCCCCCATGGGACTCTGGTGGAATCCCCAGGGGGCCACACAGAGCTCAAAAATGTTTGGTAAGAAAGCAAACAACTGACAAGACCCAGGCACTGTCCTCCAAAGTCCCTGGTCACAGAAGCCAGTTCCCCGAAGAGAAGGCAAAGTCCCTTGTAAGAAAGAAAGATTTCCAGCCAAGAACAATTCCTCAGGTGGAGAGAGTGCTTTACAGTTTACAAAGAGTTCTGGAATATGAATGCTGTCGCCTGGCACCAAAGGGTGCTTTCCAGATTCATCTCCCCCAGCTATGCCTGACAGTCCAATACAGGTCAACTATCCCTTCTTTTTGCTGGCCTGCCGTCGGCCCATCTCTAGGCCTCAGGCCAGCAGTTCACATGGCCACGTCTTCCCTAGTCAATAATGGCAGAGGCAAACACATTATGGGGTCACAAAGGGCGACCCTCTGTCTTTCCCACCTCATCACCAGCACACTGGTGTATACACAGGTCTTCTCCCGCAAACTGGTAAGGGACTCTGACTCTCCTGAAACTAACCAGTGTGCCCTGGTCTAAAAGACAAGTGCCCCTCCCGTGGGTCCTCTTCCCGGGCCCCTCCCTCTGCACTTTTGCAGAGAGAGCTGCCAGAAGCAGAGTGAGGGAAGGCCACAGAGGGTGTCTGCGGTTCTCACATGAGGCAGGAGTAAGTGAGAGTGGGGCCCAGGAGGAATCCAGCTGAAGGGAGAGAGGATGGTATCCAGGAAGGCTCTGAAGAGCTCTCCAAGGGACTGGGAGGTCCTGGCAATCTGGGTATTTATCTAGCTGGGGAAAGATGCAATCTGGGTATTTATCTAGCTGCCCGTCTGACTTTGTAACTGAATCCATCCAACAGGCAGACTTTGCAACGGCAGCCGGCCCAGGTTTCTGGAGAAGGCACTGGGCAGCTGGAACCTCTCCCCCTATCGAGCCCCCTCCCAGGAGCTCAAGAGATTTCCCTTTCATTTCCTTCCAGGCTGGAAGGGCGGGGGACAGCACAGTCTGTGGGGTCAAGCCCTCAAAAACCACTTCCTATGTGGCTGGGGGAGGGCGAGCGGCTGAAGAGTGTATTTGGGGGTCCCTGCGTGAGAACAGCAGAAAAATTCTGCGGGTCAGTCACTGCTCTTCAGAGTGCCCTTCAGGTCGGAAACCACCGAAGTCGGAGGAGAAGATTTCAGGGCCCTCCGGAGGAACTCGGAGCAAATCCACACTCTCCGTCCCAGCGAGCGGTGGCCAAGGGGGGGATGGGGTTGGGCGTGGGAAGGACATTTGGAAGGGGCTCCCCGCACAAGCCGCGCCCCGGCTGTCTGGAGACAATCCGGAACCCACCCACCCGGTCGGCTTCCCCAGCCCCCTTGGAGCAGGGCGCCCCAGGCTGGGAGAGAGGGAAGGAGGGCTCCACCCGCCCCAGAGCTACTCCGGGCCGGGCTCAGGCGGGGAGGTGACGCGCTCCCGGCGCCCCGGGGACTTCGGGAGGCGAGTTTGGCAGAGCTGAGCGAAGTCAAGCCAAGCAGGGCCGGGCAATACGGAGCCGGGCCGGGGCCAAGCCAGGAAGAGCTGGGCAGATAGGAAAAGGCCCTGCGCGGTCGCCGGAGGGCGGGGGCGCGCGGGGGCACCCACCTCTCCGCGCTGCAGCTGGAAGAAGCTGTTGAGATAGCTGGAGTGCAAGGGCGAGCCCAGCTGCTCTGGGCGGCCCTTGCCGAAGGCCAGCTCTGGGGGCGCGGCGCCGGCGGGCGGCTCTGGCCGGAAGGCATCGAAGGCGCTCGCCTGGTGCGTGTCCTGCAGCGACAGGTAGACCCAGTTGAGCAGCTGGGTCGGCTGGTACACCGAGGCGGCGCTCGTGTCGATGGCCGACAGCAGGCTCATTTTGCGGCGGCGGTGCCGGCTCCCCGCCCCCCCACCCCGGCCGCCCGCTCGCGCCCCCCCCTCCAGCGGAGGGGCGGGCACCGGGGAGCCTGCGCCCACTGCCGCCGCCTGAGCCTGGACGGCGATCGCCTGCACCCCGCGCTCAGCCCGCAGCCGCCGCCGCCGCCTCCCCCCAACTGCAGCCGCAGCGCGCGCGGGCGGAGGAAGGAGGCAGCGAAAGTTGGGCAGGAAACTTTTGGGCCCGCCCCCTCCGAGCCGCCCGCCCCGCCCCGCCCCGCGATCCGCTATCTGCCTCTGTGCTGACCCCTTCAGCGGCCGCTCCTGGGGTGGGGTTCTATGAGGCCCCGCCCCTTGTGGCACCATCCTCGCCTTCCATTGGCTGTATCATTGAATATAGAGTAGCGGGGGCGGGGTGAGAGGGGGGAAAAGGAGCTCATCTACATAGGTAGCACGGGGAGGGTCCGCCCATGGGCGGTCCCGTTGCAGTCCCCGCCCGCTGAGTGTGGCCGGCCCAGCTCCCCAGCTCTGCAGGAGCTCTGTGCTCCCCGGGCCTGATATGTCCAGGCTCTCTCTGCTTTCGGCTCACTGCTGTCTCTCTTTCCAACTCCTTTACAATGATTTCATTTTCACTTGTTTTTTCCCCCTATTTTCTTAGCTTCCACATACTCTTCTTTCTCTCAGACTAACATCTCCTGTGTCCACCGTCTGTCTGTCGTCTTTCTCGGCGGATCTGTTTCAGTCTCTCGTCTTTTCTACTTTCGTCTAGTCTGATGTGTCTTTGCCTCTCCCCTTCCCCTCTCAGACCCAGACACGCGCGCGCGCGCGCGCACATACACACACATACTCACACACACATCTCCCCCCTCCTCTCACTATCACCAAAGGACCCTCCCCCTCCCACTTAATTCCTTCCATCTGCAGAATCGTTTTTCGGGTCTGCTTAGCCAAGGGGGGCCTGGGTTCCTGCCCCAGGAAGGACTCCCCGCCCCCTTCCCTCGCCTTCCTCCCTCCCCCTCTCTCTTCTCCTATTTCTGCTCTGCGGCCGCCTCACTTCTTGCACTTTTCCTCGGCCCGAACCCGCGGTCCCAGCCCGCCCCAATGCCTCTGCGGGTCGCCAGGACTCTAGATGAGTTTGGGGAACTGAGGAAGACGTCTGTCACTCTGCTCCCCAGGGCAGCCCAGCTAGTTCAAGTATGCCGCGGGGTGGCGGGGGTAGGGTGGGGCTCCACAACCATCCCTCGCCCTGCCCCGCCCGACACACTCCGAAGCCCCGAGGCCTTCACCCTCTCAAACTTAGGTAATCTTCGGGCGCCTGCGCTGCGCCAGCGCCAGGGACCTAGCGACAAGGCGCCTAGAGGGGGACGCGAGTGACCTCTCCAACCTCCAGTGGTTCTGGAGCCATTCAGCCTGGCGTTCAAGTGCCAGCTTGGCCACCTTCCAGATGAGTGGCCTTGGCGTTGCGCCTAACCTCTGCTGATGAACCTTTCTCTTCTGTAAGATGGGGAGGGTCACTGTCCTACCTCTAGGGATATTTGTGAGCTTACCAGTTTGAGCTTGAAAATCAGAAGATATTCCATGAAGGTCAGCTTTCTGGTATCCCCTCCAAGAGGTTTTCTCCCACCACCTGCATGGGCACACATCTGTGGATGCTTGGAAGTGAAAGGACTTCAGTGGTGACCAAATGCCACCCTTTCCAACCATGTCACCAACCAAGAACCCCTTGGGTTTTTTTTTTTTTTTTTTGGTCTCATTTGATTACGTTTTCAAAGATTTTGTCTATCAAACAGTTTGGGATTATTAATACAAATGATAACACACATACCAATCTTAATATTTTTCATCATCAGAGACACACATATATAGTACCCTTTATATTTTAAACCTATCCCTTGAAAGAGAAAGTACACATTTGTTGGGAATAAATGTTATTACCATTTACTTTTGGTAACATTTGGGGTCATCTCTGGAACTCTGATACTATCTTTAAGGTTCCAAGGGGAGGGGCTGGATAGGATTTAGAACCACCGATCTAAACTTTCCCTAAGTTTTACAGAGAAAACTGCTAGTCAGAGAGGAGACGTCTTCCAATTGCACATCTTCCAGTTCCAAAAGCAGGCAGCTGGGGAGCCTAAAGGAGACCCAAGGTTTCCAGCATTAGCCCAGAACTCTGTCTCTACCCACCACTCTTCTTCTGGGCAAGGATAGTCCTGTTATCTTGAAGTGCATATTTTTTCCCTAGTATGGGTTGCAAATTTAAATTGCTTTAGAGACCAGGCAGGTACCAGGCAATAAACAGGTAATGATGGAGCATGTGGAGAGCCAAAGTGCTAGCCACACAAAACCCTACTGCTATGGTTCTTAGCCTCAGAGAGACTATGAGTCTCAGGCACCTGGTCTGGGATCCCCTGTCCCTAAGAACAATGTTGCAGTACCCTCCATGCTGCAAGGGCACTGGTCCTACCTGGTGACCATACTGATGGCCTCTGCTCTCTTCACCACCACCCCCACTTCATAGTTCCTACACAGGGCCCGTACATAGATAGGAGATGATCCAAAAAATGTTTGCTAGGTCAATGGTTGGATGGAGGGATTATGGGAGCCAGATTATGCTCCCCTTTGAAGCCTGAATGGCTTCTTTGCTTTGTACTTTTCTCCCTCCCCTTGCCCACAACACACCTGCTCAACACGTGGGCTCTGTACCCAGTCAGTGATCAATAAATTTGAGCAACTGACAGGCAGTTTGCCTGGATAGCAGCTGACTTGGCCCCTCATATCCCCGAGACAACCCTTCCCATGGGATGGAGGGTGATGGGTAAGAGTGACAAGATAGATATCAGAGGCCTGGGTCCCAGGATAAGAAGACTGGTCCAGGCCCAAACTCTGTGCTTCCCCACCCCCCATCATGTACACATTAAGAAGCCTTGCATTCAAAATGTCAGAGGGGACTTCCCTGGTGGTGGAGTGGATAAGAATCTGCCTGCCAGTGCTGGGGACATGGGTTCAAACCCTGGTCTGGGAAGATCCCAGATGCTGAGGAGCAACTAAGCCCAAGAGCCACAACTACTGAAGTCCATGCACCTCAGAGCCTGTGCTCTGCAGCGAGAGGCCACCACAGTGAGAAACCTGAGCACCACAAAGAATAGCCCTGCTCCCAGTGACTAGAGAAAGCCCATGCAAAGCAACAAAGACCCAGCACAGCCAAAAAGAAATAACTTTTAAAAAAATGTCAGAGGTCCTATTTCAAGCCTTCAGGTTACAGAGAAGGAAGCACCCTGACCCAGAGAAGGAAAGGGACTGGCCCAGGGTCACCCAGGAAGCCTGAGGGCTAAGCCACCTGCTCCTAATCCAATCCACATCTAACTCTCTTCCTTGGCCCTGGTCTGGCAGTCTCCTGCATGGCCACTCTGGCCCCTACACTGTCCTCAGGATCACAGGGAACTCTCAGATGAGGGTTGGATCCACGTCCCATCCCCTTTCTGGCAACTCCATCCACCCTGTGGTCTCCAGGATGAGACAACAGAGAGAAGACAGGATTTGGAGAAAAGAAACCTGGCTGAGTGGCTTTGGGCAAGTCTCTGTCCACTCTGTAAACCTCAGTTTTCTCAGTTAGTGCCTGACAGGGTCAAACGAAGAGGCAAACAGGAAGGTGCTTTGCTAGCTGGAAATAAGCAATCATGTGGGAAGGAAGTGTGGTATTAATAATTTCAATAAGAGTGATATTCAACTTTCCTGGCATGGTGTTTGGAGGAGGAGGACCAGTGTAGGGAAGTGTCTGCCCCTAAAGTTGCCCAGGCAACAGATTTGATAGTTCCTTGGTGGCATTTCAAACCAAGAGCTTTGGGCTCTGAGCAGGAGGAACTTTGGACAGAAGAGCAAGCAAGGATCTGGGGTGGGGGTCTTGGGCAGGGGAGGGGGAAGAGGGACAGGAATCAGCCTTCAATTTGGGCTTGAAAGGCTGGCAGAGATGAGCAGAGGAAGAAGAAGGGACTTCACAGTCCTGTGCAAATTGATGCTGCTTATTTCACTAGAAAACATCTCATGGTGATTTGTAATGCAAAGAAACCCCTAACCCTCTTGAACCCACCTGCACTCCATGTGTCAGGAATTAAACAGCTGATACACACTGGGAAGGCTGACGTTTGCCTTTCCTCTGGGCCAGGGCTGTGCACTGGGCTCCTTTGGGCTGTGTGTTGACACAGAAGGTGTCAGTTTACAGCAGTGATAGCAAAATGGCAAATACTCTCCCTGCACACTCCACTGCCCCATCCCCCACTGACGGCAGAAGTCACCGAGCGCAGCGCTCCTTCCCAGACAGGGCTCCAGGCTCCATCTCCACACAGCACTCCGGATTTGCTGCTAAGAGTGGAGCTGGTCCACAAGATGAAAACTATTTGCCATCCCTGATGCAAATCCACAATCCCAAAGAACTCTCTGACATATATGGGGACGTTGTGCAGAATTAGAAAGAGGCTGTCCTCAGTCCCAGTGGGCTCAAATCTTGTATACAAGTCACTTTTGTACAGACACACAAAAGATAATCCTTCTTCCCATGGATGCAGCTCCCTTGTTGCCAGGGCCCAAGGCTTGGTAAATGCCAGCTAGAGTTTGGTGCCCACCAATCCCAGATATGATTGTTCAGTTTCTCTGATGAGAAAACCAGAGGTGCAGCCTCATCACTCCAGGCCCCGCTTACAAACTCTTGTCCAGAAGGGAACCATACAAAGTGGGCAGAGCCGTGAACCTTAAACTCAGCTGGCCATTGCATGCAGGTTTGGAGCTGTGCAATAGTGCCAGGGCCTTTGGAATCTACCCCGTTCCTCACTGTGTGACAGTGGAAAGCTGAATATCCTCTCTTGATGTGTAAAATCTTTCCGCTGGACTTGGACACCTGATGGCCCTGGTCCTTGGAAGGCCCTCAGAGAGTGCTTGCCCAGTTTCAAGGCTAGATTCTGTGAAGTGGATGTGAGGGGCACCAGCTTGGATATCTCTGAGGGTTCTCAGCCCAGCCCTCTGGAGGTGACCTAGGGCAAGATGACAAAAGGCCCTTCATCTCTGATCCCAGAAGTCACAGGAACAGCCCTAGCAGACCCTGTGCTCCCCAAGGAACGGCCTTCAGAAAAATGGTGGGGCAGAGATGGGGCCTTCCTCACAGGGACTGTGGCAGCAGCGACTTTTCTCCCCTCCTTCTAATTTCCCATCCACTTTTCTTTATACAAAACAAAACAGCCATATAAATTTTGCCAATAGTCTCAACCACCTCAACCCCATGGAGAGACCCCAGACCTTCAGGATGGGAAAGAAGATGCTTGGTCGCTGCGAACCAGTGATGGAAATGTGTGGGGTACAAAGGCTCTGGAATTTGTATGTATTTAGGCTCGTGGGGCATCTGTTTGGAAGATGGGGACTGATGCTCACCCAGAGTTGTATGTGCAGAACTGTGTACATATATTGGGAAATGTTTTGTCCATATCAAAGGAGGGAAGGGAAACTGGTTAATGGAGACTTTGGGAGTGGCTGAAATGGCCCTTCCAGTGACCCTTGGTCTTCCTTGCCTCCTTAGAATCTTTCCATGGCTGCCCAGTGGATAAAGTCCAAACATCCACTGGGCATGACATTCAAGGCCCTTTTGATCTCTGATTCTTGACCACCTTTCTACCTTAACTGCTGTTACAGGGGACTTCTCTGATGGTACAGTGGTTAAAAATCCTCCTTGCAATGTAGGGGACACGGGTTCGATCCCTGGTCCAGAAGACCCCACATGCCTTGGAGCAACTAAGCCCACAAGCCACAACTAGAGAGCCAGTATGCTGCAACAAGGACTTGACACAGCCAAATTAAAAAAAAAAAAAATTGCTGTTACAATCTACCCTTCAACCCCTACACCACATGTGCCTTGCCTTCCAATAAAGTGAAAACACTGGCCTTTCCCCACTCACGCGAGGCCTTCTTGGCCTCCACGCCTTTGCACATGCTGTTCTCCTACCAGCAAGAGCCCCCTCTTTCAGTTCTCCCAGCACGCTACTCTTACCCTTCAAGATCCAACTGAAAAAATGACTTTCCCAAAGAAAACTTTCGTAATCACAATCTCCAGCTCCACTGTCACCCAGTAGATATTTTTTCTTTTACTCTTGACACCAGTGGCTCAGTGGTAAAGAATCTGCCTGCAATGCAGGAGACTCGGGCTCGATTCCTGGGTCAGGAAGATCCGCTGGAGGAAGGCATGGCAATCCACTCCAGTATTCTTGCCTGGAGAATCCCCTGGATACAGGAGCCTGGCAGGCTACAGTCCATAGGATCGCAAAGAGTCACACATGACTGAAGTTACTGACCATGTATGCATCAGTGTTTGCATGGTATCATGATATCTGTAAAACTGTTGTTCCCCGCTTCTCACTCCCTTCCACCCAGCGCCGTTGCTGACTGGACTATGAGCTCCTCTGCCCGACACAGTGCTGGATCAGAGCACGTCCTCTGTTTACTTAAGGAATGAACGAATAAACTCAGAAAGCCTTTGTGGTTTGTAGACTCAGAGACAGGAGACTGTCAAATCTGGTCTGGAACGACTCAGAGGCTCAAAGGATTGCAGAAATGCAGGGGGCTCTGGCAGGGAGAGTCCCCATTCTCTGAACATCCATGCCCTCCCTCCTTTTCCCAGCATCCTCTGCAATTGGGCTGGGGCCATGGGACGCGTTCTCAGTGACAGGGAGGTGAGAAGAAGCAGTGTGTCTCTGGTGAGGCAGCAAGCGTCTTTGGGGCTTCTCCACATTTTCTCTCTCCCATTTTGCTGGTGGAGAGTGAAAAATTCCAAGGCAGAAAAGGCCAGATCCCTAAGTCAGCATTTCAGGAGAGCTGACAAGGAGGGCCTCTTAGACTGTAGTGGGAACTGGAATGAAACTCTCTGGTGTTCAGCTTCTGAGACAGAGGTGGAGGTGAGAGATTCTTTGTTACAGCAACAGAACCTGCTCTAGCCCTGCTAACTGTTGTTGTTTTATTCACTAAGTTAGGTCTGACTCCTTTCATCCCCATGGACTGTAGCCCACCAGGCTCCCCTGTCCATGGGATTTCCCAGGCAAGGATATTGGAGTGGGTAGCCACTTCCTTCTCCAGGGGATCTTCCTGACTCAGGGATCAAACTCTTGTCTCCTGCATTGGCAGGCGAGTTCTTTACCACTGAGCCACTAGGGAAGCCAAGTCAGCGAATAGGGGGGCTCAAAGATGATATGGTCCCCAAACCTCATTTTACTGATATGAAAACTGCCACATAAGGAGTTTCCTGTGTGGTCCAGTGGTTAGGGCTAATGCTTTACTGCCATGGACCCAGGTTCAGTCCCTGGTCAAGGAACCAAGATTCCACAAGCCTCCCACAAACTGTATGTGTGGCCAAAAAAAAAAATATATATATATATATATACACACACACACACAAGAAATATGAACTTCTCTGGTGGTCCAGTTTACATTTGCAATGCAAGGGGCGTGGGTTTTATCCCTGCTCTGAGAGCTAAGATCCCATATGCCATGCAATGTGGCCAAAAAAAGAAAAAGAAAACTGCCACCTAGAAGAGGAAAATCACGTGGCTTCTGGTTCTGTGATTTTTGAACTGTTGCCCTGAAGACTACCTGGTAAAAGCAGCCAAGCCTTCTGATCTGCAGTGCCAACCTTCCCCCTCCTCCTCGGCCTGGGCAGCAGAGGGCATGAACCATAATCCTCACTCTGTAGTTTTATTTTAATTTGTTTATTAATATAAGTCTCTATGAACAAGTCAGTCAAAGCAAAAACTCAGACCTTGACAATACCTTATATCTACCTATGAGGCTGACCCTTAGCCAATCTCCGAGGTCTCCCCAGCCTCCAGAACCATTCCCTTGCTTTCCTATTTTCAGAGTTTTGTCTCATATTTGTACACATATTCTGAAAATATATATCTTTGACTTGTTTAACTTTATTTAAAGAGTATCACACTGTGAACTCTTTGACTTATTTCACTTTGTATAGTACTGCTAAACTGCAACCTTATTGAGAAATGCCACCATCACCTTTCATTCCGATGCCTGTAATTCTATTTCATTGTGTGACTGCAGCACAGCTTCCTCAACCATGCTCTGTTGATGGCTCTTGCAACAGTGCAGC
This sequence comes from Bos indicus, assembly GCF_029378745.1. Lineage (NCBI taxonomy): Eukaryota > Metazoa > Chordata > Mammalia > Artiodactyla > Bovidae > Bos > Bos indicus. Next base: position 35,138,446 of record NC_091787.1, read on the forward strand.
TGGGACTTTCCCGACCTACCTTTGCAAGAGTATTTCTGGAGTATATGCATTTGCCGCACTGTAAGATCCATTAATGTTCACCTTTGCAAGATACAGCTAACTGTTGTCCAGCAGAAGAGGTCCCATGGGTCCACACCCTTCCCAACACTTGATTTTAGACTTTTTTAGTTTTACAAAGTGTGTGCAGTTCTCTTGACGCCCTGGCAGGCTCCCTGACCTCCCTGACCTCAATTTCCAAATACTCTGAAAGGAGATGATAGTCTCAATGCCTATACGGCTCCCAAGGGCTTCCCAGGTGATGCTAGTGGTAAAGAACTCGCCTACCAATGCAAGAGACATAAGAGACACAGTTTTGATCCCTGGGTCGGGAAGATTCCCTGGAGGAGGGCATGACAACCCACTCCAGTATTCTTGCCTGGAGAATCCCATGGACAGAGGAGTCTGGTGGGCTACAGTCCATAGGGACACAAAGAGTTGGACATGACTAAAACAACTTAGCATGTATACACGTGTGGCTCCCAAAGTGAAGCCGACAGGGAAAATGGGTGATGTTCACGCAGGTCGCAGGAAGCCTGGCCTTGCTCTGCTGTGGTCTGCACAGTGAGGGACAGGCAGCTAGCTACTCCCTCCCAAATCTCCTGGCCATTCTCTCCATTTCAAAATACAAGACGCTGAGACTCAGCATGTGCAACCAGCATGCTGGGATGTGGAAAATAGAAGCAGGCCGACCCTGAGAGCTCAGAGCTGGGAAAGGATTCCAGGTCCACCCAGATTAGCCAGCTCATCCAACCCACAGTTGGGGGGTTTTCCTGTTGGCTCATGAAGTGATATTAAGTCAGGGGTATTGTTCTCCCTGGTCTCTGCCATTGATAAAACAGAGAAAAACAGCTCCCACGATACTGATGCCGCCAGTCCTTCCTGCCACTTGCCTTCCTGGTTAGAGTCCATTCTCCTGTGCTCCTTCCTCTCTCTCCTCCCAGAGACTGTGATTCAAGCCAAGATGCCTTGTGGGGCTGCTGAGCAGGGGGCTCAGAGCCCACCTTCCATGCCTCAGTGGGCTCCTAGCTTCTTCTAACCTTGGACCTTCAGATTGTCAGAGGCTCCTAGGCAGTGGCGTGCAGGAGTTGGCTTACACTGGCTCACCGGAGCAAATTGCTCAGTGTTTCTGGATTCTGTAAGCCTGTTGTTAAGCACAGTCATTATTAAAAATTAAATTCTATAGTATTACAATTAAATAACTTATAATAAAAGCACAGATAATGAGTACTCAAAACTCTTCACATCCTGATTATTTCATCACATTCTGCTATTATTAAAAACACTACACAAAATACTGTGACACTTTTGTTCCATTCATAGAAAACATGCCCCTGTATACATACCTGGTGTACCTGATCATGATATAACATGTAGCTTTTCTTTTTCTTTTTTTTTAATAAGAACAAGTCACACAAGATCTACTCTCTCGGCAAATTTTTGAGTAAACAATACAGTATTGTTGACTATAGGCACTAAGCTGTACAGTGCATCTCTAGGACATATCTTTTACCCCAGAAACTTTGTACCCTTTAATCCATACCCCTCCAAGCCCCTGGAACCCACCATTCTACTCTCTGCTTTAATGAATCTATGTTAGCTGCCTCATGTAAGTGGTAGCACGTAGTATCTGTCCTCCCAAGTTTGGCTCATTTTACTTAGCACAATGTCCTCAGATGTATTTCTTAAGCCACTGTTTACTATCTATCAGCTGCTATTACGCTGCTGCTGAAAATCCTCCAATAGCTTCCACCATACTCGGAAAAAGCCCAGAGGCCTGATCCTGTCCACAAGCCCTGCAGAATCTGCCCTCTCTCTCATTTCACCCACAGTCCTTCTGGCCACTGGCCTTCTTGCTCTCCCATGACCCTCAGCTTGCTTGCCACTAAGGTCTTTGTGCTAGCTGTCTCCACTGCCTGGACTGCTCAGCCCCAAATGTTTACCTGGCTGCACAGACCACTCAGATTTCAAATGCTGCCTCACTACTCACCTTTTTGTTCACTTATTGTGTGTCTCACCCGCTCTGTCCCCATTCCCACACACACCAGGATATAAGCCCCAGGAAGACAAGAACTTTGCCCAGCACATGGCATGCTACCTGGCACACAGTAGGGCATCAGTTCATGTCGGTGAATGAATGCACTGATGCCAGCACATGGGGTCATCTCTCCACGTCTGACAATTGGAAACTAGTTTAAAGTTCTCCCTAAGCTCGTCAGCAGAAAGTGAGACCCGAAAGATAAGAGATGCCATCAGGTCACTGAGGGAATGAGCAGGGTTGTGCAGCCCTGGGGTCCTGACACCACTGTCCTCTGTGGCCCTGGGCAGCCCAGTCTGCAGCCAAAGGCTCTGTCCTAGAGCCTATCTCAGGTCTGGACCTGTAGTAATTCTGACTCTCCTGGACCTTTACCAGACGGTTACCTTTATTCCTTTTAGTTTGATTGCTTTGTCTTGCTTTCTTCTATTTTTTTCTGTATTTTATTTCATTTCATCACTTTCTAATAATGGTCCACAGTTCTTGCGTTCCAGTGAAGGCTAATGATTTGCTAGTGGATCCTGAGCTTTGGTCATTTTTCTTCTTGCTGCCTCTCCCTTCCTCCTCACCACTGGCTCTCGCAGGCCGATTCCCTTCCCACAGTGCCTTACCTGTCCCCTTACTGGGAGGAAGATGCAATGCTCCCCAGGGCCTGCTGGGTGGGCTTTAGGGCCTGCCTCATTCACCCTGCATGAGCTAGTGCCCTTCCCTAAGGCCCCTTCCTTTGTGGGCTCTGACTCTAGAACCTTAATGAAATTTCCCTGAACCTCAGCTTCCTTATCAGTGCTTTGGGCTTAAGGGTCTGTGCTATGCCTACACCCCAGGGCTGAGAGGATCCAATTAAAATAGGAGTTGTGAGCATCCTTTCTGGGCCCTGAGGTTCTGTCTGATCTCAAGCATGCTTCTGTAGTTATGAGCAGGAAGACTTTCTTACTTAGACCATTGGCCTTTCCATCCAGAGGCTGACTTGGCCAGTTTGGGGCCCTTTCTGCACACTGTCTGCCTCTTCTAACTGACGTGCTTCTCTCAGCCTGGCTCAGACCTGGCCCTGCCCTCCCAGCCTCCTGGGCCAATAACAAGGCTCTCTGATGCATACAGCTACTCAGACCTATTCCCCTTCCTCCCGGATTGCCAGACTTAGCAAAATAAATAACAAACAAGCAAGGTTGCCCAGAATTTTAAATAAATAACAAACAAGCAAGGTTGCCCAGAATTTTATTTTGTGTGTGTGTGTGTAAGTATGTCCTGTGCAATATTTAGGACATCTTTTTTTGTGTGTGAAGTTGCTCAGTTGTGTGTGACTCTTTGTGATCCTGTGGACTGTAGCCTACCAGGCTCCTCCATCCATAGAATTTTCCAGCCAAGAGTACTGGAGTGGGTTGCCATTTCCTTCTCCAGGGGAATCTTCCTGACCCAGGGATCAAACCCAGGTCTCTCGCATTGCAGGCAGATGCTTTACCGTCTGAGCCACCAAGGAAGCAACTCAAAGAAATATTCATTGTTTATCTGAAATTTAAATTTAACTCAGTATCCTCTTGTATCTTGGGCTTCCCTGGTAGCTCAGCTGGTAAAGAATCTGCCTGCAATGCAGGTGACCCCACTTCGATTCCTGGGTCGGGAAGATACCCTGGAGAAGGGATAGACTACCCACTCCAGTACTCTTGGGCTTTCTTGGTGGCTCAGACAGTAAAGAAGCCACCTGCAATCCAGGAGACCTGGATTTGATCCCTGGGTTGGGAAGATCCCCTGGAGGAGGGCATGGCAACCCAGTCCAGTATTCTTGCCTGGAGAATCCTATGGACAGAGGCACCTAGCAAGCTACAGTCCATGGGGTTGCAAAGACTGACATGACTAAGCAACTACGCACAGCACAGCACAGCATCCTTTTGTATCTTATCTGGCAACCCCACTTTAGGGGTTTCCTCAATTTGTCTTGGGTCAATAACCTAGATCACACTCAGCCTTGGTTCACTTTCTGAAAACAGGAAGCACAGTAGATAGCTCTCAAGAAAGTTATGAGACTAAAAGAAAAAAATGCTTTGGAAAGTCCCCCAAAAGTGTGACTTGTGTACAAGATTGAGAAAATCTTATTCTCAAGCTTAAAACACCCCACCAGGTCTGGAGGTGGGGCCTGTGTCCTCCACCCTCCCCAGCAAAGCTTCCCACCTGGGCTTCCCCATCTCTGTAAAGCCCCCACTCAGGGATCTTCTTGGCATATACCATGCCCCCACTCTGTCCTCAACTGCCTGAAAGTCCCATCAGTCCCCAGTGACCTCTCACCAGGGCACTGATTTTTTTCTCCATCCTGAGACCTGCCATCAACCCAAGAGGCTAAACACTGGGATCCCTATGTGTTGGTTTGCTCATGAAAGTCCAGGCTCCTACTTGTCATTCCTATGTGGGACTGTAAATTAATAACACTGCCTTTCACTTTCAAAAGTGGACAATAAATGATCTGTGACCCATCACCACCCTGCCTTCTCAGCTCCCAGTCTGCCTCATCTCCAGGACCGTCACGCCCCACTGCACTGCTGTACTCATGCTTTCCCATATTCTGTCCATGCCACTAAAGCCTTCCTACATCTGACATGGAATACGCAAGCATCAGTCTCTGAACCCCTCTCCTTCTACACAGCTTCTCTTACTCGTTTTTTTTTTTCTTTTCCCCCATCTGCCTTAAATGTCTTGGTGCATCTTGTCAATCACGCAGGTCAGCTTCCCACTGGTTTCACTGGCCTGGTATCTCACTCACCAGAAATTTTCCAGGGTAGATTCATCCATCATCAGCCTTCTCTGGACTGGCCTGGACTGTCAAAAGATGCTCGAGAACCTCACACAATCACACAATCTGAAGCCATAAATTCTCAATCAAAGATGTTGCATCATTGAATATGTGCTTCTGACGGGATGCTTTGGCAAGCAGTTTACACTGGGGTGGGGAAGGGGGTGCCAGCAAGCAGGAGACTAGAGAGAAGCTGTTCGTTCGCCAAGAGTTTACTAAGCACCTGCTCTGCGAGAGGCGCTGGAGATTAACCGTAAACAAAACATACCCAAATCTTTGCTCTCAGCAAACTCACAGTTTAGTGGAAGGATTTAGACAGTAGACAAGTGTATTAACCTGTGTAACACTAACAGAACCAATGGAAGAGATATATATGTATGATCTATATCTATAGCATATATATCTACATATAGAGAGAAGCTTATTGTAAGTAATTGATTCCTGTGGTTATGGAGACTGAAAAGTCCCCTAATCCATATGGCAAGCTGAAGACCCAGGAGCATTGACGGCCCAACTCTAGTCTAAATTCAAAAATCTGAGAACAAACAGAACCTATGATTAAAGTTGTGGTCACACTCTGAGTCCAAAGGCAGGAAAAGACCAACATTCCAGCTCAAAGATGGTCAGATGAGAGAGAGAGTTCTTTCTAACTCCACCTTTTATACTACTGAAGCCTTCCACAGATTGGACGATCTTCTGAATTCACACGGTCATTTCATCCAAAACACCCTCACAGACACACCCAGAATAGTGTTTGACCAAGTATCTGGGCGGGCTTCCCTGATAGCTCAGTAGGTAAAGATTCCACCTGCAACGCAGAAGACCCCAGTTGGATTCCTGGGTCACGAAGATCCGCTGGAGAAGGGATAGGCTACCCACTCCAGTATTTTTGGGCTTCCTTTGTGACTCAGCTGGTAAAGAATCCACCTGCAATGCCAGAGACCTGGGTTTGATCCCTGGGTTGGGAAGATGATCCTCTGGAGAAAGGAAAGACTACCTACTCCAGTATTCTGGCCTGGAGAATTTCATGGACTGTATAGTCCATGGGATCACAAAGAGTTGGAAAAGACTGAGAGACTTTCACTTTCAAATATTTGGGCACAAGGTAAAATTGACCAAATAAACTGACACCATATGTAAGTAACTAATATAGCATGTTAGAAAATATAAGTGCTAAGGAGAAGAAAACAAAGCAAGAAAGGAAGACAAGAAAAGTTAGCAGTTGTTTTTGATGGGGGCAGTCAGGGTCAGCCTCTCTGAGGAGGCGACAAATGAGGACATGAATAAAATGCGGAAGTAGAACTTTGGGATATTAGAAGGAAATGCATTCCAGGGAGAAGAATGACGAAGTTCAAAGGCTTCAAGGTGGGACTAGGGTGGCCGTATTCAAGGGACACAGAGTAGAACCTAGGAGAGCAAGAGGAAGTATAGACAGCGATAAGGCTTAGAGAGGAAGTGGGGTCCCATTGCAGAGCCTTGAGGGTCATTGCAAGGATTGTAGCTTTTACTGGGTGTGACGTGCAGAGGCACTGGAGGGTTCTAAGTGGAATGACAAGATCTGACTTTCACTAGAAGCAAGTGAGCATGGAAGCAGAGACACTGATTGGAAACCACCATAGTGATCCAGGCAAGAAACAATGGTGGCTCTTTCCAGGGCCTCTGAGCTTAGCAGGGATGTTGGACTCTCAACCCAAACACCCACAGGCAGTGTGCTAGGCCCGGTGCTGAGGTCCTGGCACAAACACACAGTAGGAACCCTCTAGATGACTCCGGATCACAATGTACTAGTGAGTTCTGCCAAAGTCCACAGCTGTGTGCAACCCAGAATCTGAGGCAGGTCAGCTGTAGTCCCCGTCCTCTGGCACAGCATGCTGGGTTCAGGGTTGGCCTGCCCTGGCACAGCCTAGGAAGATCCCCAGATACAAGCTTCCCACAGGGGTCAGCTCCAAGTCGGCCGACCTAAAACAGCCACAGCCCACAGAGATGCCCCTGCAGACCAGGAGCCGAGCAGCCACCCTCTGTGGGTCCCTGCACCTGCCTTTCTCACCCTAGACTCCCTTTAGCCAGAGCTCACAGGGCTGGACACTTGATCTTGTCCAGGCAGCACAGCTTTCTCTCTTGCAGGGAGACAGGCCCACCCACCTCCCAGCCCCTACCATCGTCACAGCACAAGCCCTGCCCTTGGTTTGGTGGAAAGCCAGGCTTATCGGAAACTCTGGCTCGGGTGAGCAGGCTCCAAGCAGGACAGCCATTCCTGACTGTTCTGTCTGTTGGGTCCAGGAGTCTCCCCTTTCTCTGGAGCCTTCACATCAATCCTCCTTAGAACCTGTAAAGGGGAAATGGATTTGTTCTGGAATACGAGGTTAGACTCCAGGGTGGGCTCACTGATCCCTGGGTCACTATCACGATCATCATTAAAGCTTTAATTAATTGCACAGCATGGATTTGTTTTTCAGAGTTGGTCACCACCCCAGGAATTTGTAATCTGAGACAGATAGACTTGTTCAAGATACAAGTGATAGAAAAGACTTTGCCAATCTTACGTAGAATTCAGAAGTCCACAGATGGAGACTCTAAGATAAAGACACTGAGTATATCTTAGATATGCCACCAAACGTATAAACAGCAAAGGAAAAAAATAGTTAAATTGGACTTCATCAAAATTAAATCTTTTTGTGCCTGAAAGGGCACAAAATAAAAATTTTTAAATAGGTAATAAAATAAAGTAAAAGCGCAACCAACAGAATGGGAGAAAATACTTCCAAGTCATATATCTGATAAAAAAATTTGTACTCAGGATATATAAAGAACTATTACAACTCATTAATAAAAAGACAACTCATTCTTTTTGAAATTCGGCAAAGGATCTGAATACATGTTTCTCCAAAGAGGATATACAAATGGCCATTAAGCACATGAGAAGACACTCACTATCATTAGTTGTTGTTTAGCTGCTAAGTCATGTCTGACTCTGCGACCTCATGAACTGTAGCCTGCTAAGTGCCTCTGTTGATGGGATTTCCCAGGCAAGAATACTGGAGTAGGTTGACACTTCCTTCTCTTGGGATCTTCCCAACCCAGGGATCGAAACTCCGTCTCCTGCATTAGCAGGCAGATTCTTTACTACTGAGCCAACAGGGAAATCATTAGGGAAATGCAAATTAAAACCACAAGGAAATACCATTTTATAGCCACTAGGATGGCTACTTTGTTTTTTTTTTAAGGAAAATAACAAATGTTGGTGAGGATATGGAGACATTAGTGGTGGGAATATACAATGGTGCAGCTGCTGGAGAAAACAGTGTCTCAAAAAATCAAATGTATTACCACATGACCCAGAAATTCCACTCCTAGGTATATACTCCAAAGAGTTGAAAACAGGTACTCGAACAAATACTTGTACACACATGTTAACAGCAGCACTACCCGCAAGGGGCAAAAGTTAGAAACAACAGGGCTTCCAGTGGGCGGTGGTTAAGCCTCCAGGCTCCCGATGCAGGGCGTGCAGGTTTGATCCCGCATACCTCCCGGCTCAGGAAAAAAACAAAGGTGAAAACAACCAAAATGTCCCTCCACTGACGAATGGGTAAATGAAATGTGGTATTATTCAGCCATAAAACAGAATGAACTACTGATATATGCTATAACATAAACCTTGAGAACACTCTGCTAAGTGAAAAAAGCCAGACACAAAATAATTCATTTTGTAAGATTCCATTTTATATGAAATGTCCAGAACACGAAATTCTATATATAGGGAGAGAGCAGTTTAGGGGTTGCCAAGGTCTATGGGGTTGCACAGAGTCGGACGCAAGGGCTATGGAGAAAGTGGGAAGAAGGAAGAATGATTGCTAATGGGTATTAAACGACAGAATGATCTCTGTTCGTTTCCAAGGCAAACCATTCAATATCACAGTAATCCAAGTCTATGCCCCAACCAGTAATGCTGAAGAAGCTGAAGTTGAACGGTTCTATGAAGACCTACAAGACCTTTTAGAACTAACACCCAAGAAAAATGTCCTTTTCATTATAGGGGACTGGAATGCAAAAGTAGGAAGTCAAGAAACACCTGGAGTAACAGGCAAATTTGGCCTTGGAATACAGAATGAAGCAGGGGCAAAGACTAATAGAGTTTTGCCAAGAAAATGCACTGGTCATAACAAACACCCTCTTCCAACAACACAAGAGAAGACTCTATACATGGACATCACCAGATGGTCAACACCGAAATCAGATTGATTATATTCTTTGCAGCCAAAGATGGAGAAGCTCTATACAGTCAGCAAAAACAAGACCAGGAGCTGACTGTGGCTCAGACCATGAACTCCTTATTGCCAAATTCAGACTTAAATTGAAGAAAGTAGGGAAAACCACTAGACCATTCAGGTATGACCTAAATCAAATCCCTTATGATTATACAGTGGAAGTGAGAAATAGATTTAAGGGCCTAGATCTGATAGATAGAGTGCCTGATGAACTATGGAATGAGGTTTGTGACATTGTACAGGAGACAGGGATCAAGACCATCCCCATGGAAAAGAAATGCAAAAAAGCAAAATGGCTGTCTGGGGAGGCCTTACAAATAGCTGTGAAAAGAAGAGAAGCAAAAAGCAAAGGAGAAAAGGAAAGATATAAACATCTGAATGCAGAGTTCCAAAGAATAGCAAGAAGAGATAAGAAAGCCTTCTTCAGAGATCAATGCAAAGAAATAGAGGAAAACAACAGAATGGGAAAGACTAGAGAGCTCTTCAAGAAAATTAGAGATACCAAGGGAACATTTCATGCAAAGATGGGCTCAATAAAGGACAGAAATGGTATGGACCTAACAGAAGCGGAAGATATTAAGAAGAGATGGCAAGAATACACAGAAGAACTGTACAAAAAAGATCTTCATGACCCAGATAACCACGATGGTGTGATCACTCACCTAGAGCCAGACATCCTAGAATGTGAAGTCAAGTGGGCCTTAGAAAGCATCACTGAGAAAAAAGCTAGTGGAGGTGATAGAATTCCAGTTGAGCTATTCCAAATCCTGAAAGATGATGCTGTGAAAGTGCTTCACTCAATATGCCAACAAATTTGGAAAACTCAGCAGTGGCCACAGGACTGGAAAAGGTCAGTTTTCATTCCAATCCCAAAGAAAGGCAATGCCAAAGAATGCTCAAACTACCGCACAATTGCACTCATCTCACACGCTAGTAAAGTAATGCTCAAAATTCTCCAAGCCAGGCTTCAGTAATATGTGAACTGTGAACTTCCTGATGTTCAAGCTGGTTTTAGAAAAGGCAGAGGAACCAGAGATCAAATTGCCAACATCTTCTGGATCATGGAAAAAGCAAGAGAGTTCCAGAAAAACATCTATTTCTGCTTTATTGACTATGCCAAAGCCTTTGACTGTGTGGATCACAATAAACTGTGGAAAATTCTGAAAGAGATGGGAATACCAGGCCACCTGACCTGCCTCTTGAGAAATCTGTATGCAGGTCAGGAAGCAACAGTTAGAACTGGACATGGAACAACAGACTGGTTCCAAATAGGAAAAGGAGTACGTCAAGGCTGTATATTGTCACCCTGTTTATTTAACTTATATGCAGAGTACATCATGAGAAACGCTGGACTGGAGGAAGCACAAGCTGGAATCAAGATTGCGGGGAGAAATCTCAATAACCTCAGATATGCAGATGACACCACCCTTATGGCAGAAAGTGAAGAGGAACTAAAAAGCCTCTTGATGAAGGTGAAAGTGGAGAGTGAAAAAGTTGGCTTAAAGCTCAACATTCAGAAGACGAAGATCATGGCATCCGGTCCCATCACTTCATGGGAAATAGATGGAGAAACAGTGGAAACAGTGTCAGACTTTATTTGGGGGGCTCCAAAATCACTGCAGATGGTGACTGCAGCCATGAAATTAAAAGACGCTTACTCCTTGGAAGGAAAGTTATGACCAACCTAGATAGCATATTCAAAAGCAGAGACATTACTTTGCCAACAAAGGTTCGTCTAGTCAAGGCTATGGTTTTTCCTGTGGTCATATATTGATGTGAGAGTTGGACTGTGAAGAAGGCTGAGCGCCGAAGAATTGATGCTTTTGAACTATGGTGTTGGAGAAGACTCTTGAGAGTCCCTTGGACTGCAAGGAGATCCAACCAGTCCATTCTGACGGAGATCAGCCCTGGGATTTCTTTGGAAGGAATGATGCTAAAGCTGAAACTCCAGTACTTTGGCCACCTCATGGGAAGAGTTGACTCATTGGAAAAGACTCTGATGCTGGGAGGGATTGGGGGCAAGAGGAGAAGGGGACGACAGAGGATGAGATGGCTGGATGGCATCACTGACTCGATGGACGTGAGTCTGAGTGAACTCTGGGAGTTGGTGATGGACAGGGAGGCCTGGCGTGCTGCGATTCATGGGGTCGCAAAGAGTCAAGGGGGTGGGGGGGGTGAGGGGGTGGGGGTGGGGCGTTCTCCAGCGCCCCCTATGGGTGAACAGGCTCTGGTTTGTTGCCTCCATCTTGGTCTGAGTTGAAAGAATGGACAGCTGGCGGCATGGAGCAGGAGCCCTCTCCAAGTAGTTGGAGCCAAAAGGGGAAGATTTGCCAGGTAGATGCAAGAATGTCTCATGATGCCTGAGGGCAGGCAGTGAAGGACCCAAGGAGTGAAAACAGGAAGGGAAAGTTGTCTGGAACCAAGGTAGCCTCTCTCCCAGTTTCCTTCCTGTCTCTGCTTCCGGCTCCTCTGCCCTACAAGTCGGGGGCGCTGCTCTCTGTCTCTCTTTACGTGTGAACCCTCATGACTGCCGAAAAAGGCTCTATCCTTGAAGAGGTCCACACCAGCTAATAGCTGATGCTGACATGCCATGCTCTGATTCTAGGAGACACAATATGACTGAACCGAATCCAGCTTCTGGATTGATTCCCCAAATCATATTCACCCATAGTCTGATCACTTGGAGCTCAGAAGAGCCTCTGCGAGGGGTGGAACAAGCAGGTCTGAAGCTCACTTTTCTCTGCTTCTCTATGTGCATCGGCTTTGTCCCCTCGCTACAAGCTGGTGTTTTCCGTGTGGCTGCCAGCAGCTCCACGCCTCAGAGAAGGAAAGATTCATCTGCTTCCAGCCTGAAGACCCCAGAGAAGATTTCTGTCTAGTCCAGTTTAGGTCATGGGAGGTTCCTGAGGTCAGTGGAGATCCAGAGGATGGGCAAGAATTCAGCAAGGTGCTCCCTCCATAGATGTATGAATGGGGTAGGGATGGCTCCCAGGAAGAGGGTGGGATCCAGAACTACAGGATCTCCTATAGGGTTTGTGAAAGTTGGAGGTTGGGAGAGGATAGGACCTCCCGCCTATCTGATCAATATGTGAGGGCACCTTGGAGGAAGGCAGGAGTTGAGGGGTGTTTCCGTGATGGAAGATTACATCAGGTGCCTTGAAAGCTGTGAAGTCACTAGAACAAGGCCTTGGGAACCATCTCAACAGATTCTGATAATCAGGGCAGCCTCTAGGGAAGCCTTCACCAATAAAGCACCCTAACACACGTGCCTGGTAAGAACCCAGCACATGCTCAGTACTTCCATATCCAAGAGCACCTCCATAAATGAGTTCCTCTCCCTGTTTTTTAGATAAGGGAAACCAAGACTCTGAAAGGCAAAGTCTTACCCATCCCGATGGAGGAGGGTTCACTGGAGGGTTTCTGATTCCGTCTGAGACTCCGCCCATTGTCCTGTCCTGCCTCACCCTTTGCAGACCTCTGAGATGGTGGGAGGGGTCACGGCTGGGGCTGGGTGTGGGGCCTGAATGTGTGCAGCCAGATGGGAGCAGCCCAGACCTCAGGAACTCCCATTACAGAACATGCAGCCATAGCTAGGCTGCTTGAAGCCCCCTGTGGGAGCCGCTGGGGCGGGAGGCAGGCGGAGTATTTGTGTGTCTGGGAGGTCACATCCTCCAAATAAACACATCTGTGAGCGAACTGGGGCACCTCCCTGTGACTGTGGCCATTTGTTTCTGAGCAGTAAACTGTGGCTGACCTGGAGACTGGCAGATGCTTCCAGGAAAGAATCTCGTCTAATGCTCCACCAGCTCCGAGATGCCTGCCCCTTGGGCCTCCCCTAGCCCCCGACTCCGGATGTGGGGGCCCTTCTGCGGTCACCAACTCTGAGGTGACAGGCCTGGAAGTGGTCAGTTTGTTCTAGGGAAGTCCTGAGGGAAATGCAACCACTGTTTACATGTCCCTGTAGGGCTCAGCTTTAGGGCAGATGTGTCCTGCAAACCCCAGAGATGACAGAGAAAGGAAGATTTCCACCCGATATGACTAGAGTCTTCTAGTGGTTGGAGATGTCTCTGGAACAGATATGGGTCACTCTGAGATTGAGTGGGCTCCCTGTCGTTAGAAGTGTGCCAGTTAAGCCTGAATGTCTGTGGAGGACAGACCAGGAGTGAATTGCAGTCGCTTTGGTGGACTAGGCTAGGTGACTTTTAAAGTCCTCTTCCAGGCCTGACTTCATGGTTTCCGTACTCCTCCTCTTCCAAGCTTTGTTTTCATTCCATTTCTTTTGTTTTAGGAAATACTTCTGTGATGAACATTGCCGTTTGCTTCTCAGCATCCTTCCCACTCTCCCAGCATTCCAGAACAGCTGCCATGCAGTTCTGATGGGACTGACCCCACCTCCAGCACAGGAGGAGGCCCTGGTTGGCCTCAGCCAATCAGCATGACCCCATCTCTTGCCACAAGGATGGGTTGCTGGGCGGGCAGGAACTGAAGACAAACAGGAAAACTGACGCAAATAAGAAAACACCAGGGCAGAGTATTCCCCCACACCCAGGTTTGGTTCAGGTGTGGGGTGGGCACGGGACCTCAGCAGGATAAACCGAGTGCAGTCAAGGACTGTGGTGTGATGGCTGTGGGAAGGACCCCTCCCTGTCCCCCATGGGCATGACTGCAGAAGCACACACACTGTAACAGGTGCATTCAGCGCCCTCCCCGTATTCTCTGTCCCATTTCCAGTTGCCAGCATTTGATTTCTTTTTTTTTTTTTTCAGGCTCAGGCTTTTTCTGGCTGCTGGAGCCCACTCTGCCTGATCCTAGGACAGGCCAGAAGTAGCTGGGCCACTTGGTGGGATAACTGTGGTGCAGGGTCTACATGGTTCCCAAAATTCCTCTGTGAGATTGCAGTCTAGTTTTCCAAAGATAATTTTCTCAATAACTCTTTATGGACTATTTGTCTTTTCTATCTCAGTTTCCCATTTTCCTACTAGTGTTTTGTGGGATATCTTCCCAAATATATTGCTTATTCTCATATCCTCATCCTAGGATCTGGGGCAGGGGGTGGAGCTCTAGATTAAGGCACCTAGATTGTTGCTGACAGCCATCCCAAGGCTACATGGGAACCAGGGTTAGGCTGAGACGACGACATGGAAGAAGGCAGCACAGGACAATGAAAAGTGGGACCTTGGGGACATTGATAAGCTGCTGGATCCGCCAGTGCTTGAAGTCTGCCTTCCTTCTAGACACTGCATTTTTGTGATCAAATTCCCTTTCTAGTTTAATCAACTGGCTGCAGTTGATTTTCCACTACTTGCAGCCAAAAGCATAGAGAGTGATGTGATTCACAATGTGCAGAACCTGAAGCATAGCCTTGCAGGTCGGGGTGACGGGCAGTGAAAGTTTGTTAGTGAGACAGGGAGAGGTAGCCTGCTATGGGAGACAGAGGAGATGGAAATAGTTAAACTTGCAGATCTGCCACTTAGCATTGTACTGGATCAAACACTGACTTTCCCTCTCTAAGGCACAGTTTTCTTATCCATAAAATGAGTGATGTTCCCAGTCTATCAGGGTTGTGAGTTTTGGAAAAAAAAAAAACACTTGAAAAATAATTAGCCTGTAGCAAATGGTTTAATGGTTTAATGATAGTTATCATTGATAATAGAAGGAAAAGAAGAGGATAAAGAGAGAAAGAGAATTTATTTTGTGCCTAGTTAACAGAAATTCAGAATTAGACAGGGGAACAGGAAATGGTCCAGGCTGATTGGAGAGGGACTATTTTGGGATGCAAGGAGTAGCTGACAGCACTTTCTCAGCATCAGGCACTGTTCTGAGCCCTTTTCACTTATAAATTCATTTAGTCTTATGAAAAACTCCATGAGGCACATACTATTATTACCATCACTCACCACTTTACAGAGAAGGAAACTGAGGCACAGAGAGGTTGAGTAACTTTCCCAAGGTCACACAGTATGTGGCAGAGTTGGTTGGGAAGCCAAGTTGTCTGAATACAGAGCCCACACTCCTAACCTCAATGCTCCATTGACTCTTTTCAGCCCCAAGATAAGGGAAATGCTACAGATGCTGAGTGGCTTTGATGACAGGACAAGGCATCTGGGCTCTGCTCATAGGCAGTAAAGCTCTGCTAGCACAGGCCCAGGGACAGTAAGAGCATTGCATAAACGTCTGCTAATTGTTTAAATTGTTATTGAGTCATCCCTGGAACCAGATTTTCATCCCATCCATCCCATGGGAACAAAACCTCCAGTGCATTTTCCAAAAGGGAAACCAGGGACCTGGGAAGCTGTTCTTAACCCCAGTGAGAGATAAGAGATGATGTAAGAGAAAGAATGAAAGATAAAGTAAGAAAAACTTCCAAGTGCTTGTGAGACCCTAAACTGTGCTCTCCTAAGACGTTGGGAAACATCCTTTTCCAAAGAAGGCAAACTTTCACCAGTCTTAGGATGGTTTTGGGCCTGAAGGAGTACCACAAGACCCTTCCAAAATGAACCCTAGCAGGGACTTTCCTGGAGGTCCAGTTGTTAAGACTCCACTCTTCCAGTGCAGGGGGTGCAGGTTCGATCCCTGGTTGGGGAACTATTAATAAGATCCAACATGCCTCGCAGCATGGCCAAAAAAAAAAAAAGAACCCCAGCAAAGGAGATAATTGTTCTTTCAAGTTTCATGTCACATAGCCCTTCACCCAAAGACCTAAAAAGTTATTGCAAAGATACTTTAAAGCTACAAAATAAATGCATCACACTTCACAGAGATAAGATGATATATAAGTGAATCAGGAACTTGGAAGAATCTTTAGGAAACCCAACACAGATGATGGGCTCTGATGGGAGGAGGGAAAGCGTGGCACAGGGTACCCGTGGCTGTGATAGGTATGCTACATCCAGGGCAAGGCATCGCAACTCAGCTAGAGTTCAGGAAGGGGACTGGGGCTGGAGCTATGACTTGGGGAGGCCTTTCGATCCCTACGGAGAGTGAGAACAATTCGGGATGGAATCACCCAGGGAGAAGTTGCTCTGGGTAGAGTAAAAAGAGATCAGGGTAAAGGAGATCAGAGGCTGGGCAGACAGAGGTTATTCTCTTCAATGACCAATTATCTAATTTCTTCACTGCGTCCCTGACTTCACCTTCTTTCTTGGTTTCTCTATCACTATCATGCCCCCACCCCCCAGAAGGTTTTCTACAAGACATTGTTTGTTAGGAAGGTGAGCGTGGAGGTACCAAACAGGGACTCGAGAAATACTTGGCTACAATCTGTTCCTGGAGTCTTGCTCTCTTTGCCCCTCCCTCCTATCCTGCCATTTGGGCCATTTTCCCAGGGTAAGCCATAGCCACACAGGACCTTGCTCTGAGGCCTCCAGCTCAGAATGTTGAGCCAGTTCCCCTCCCTTCCTGACAGGTTCCAGCCTTCAAAGCCCTAAGGTCTAGATTGTTAAGGGCAGGGGGTTGGAAATGAGATCCTGACCCACGGGCACTGCGAGAAAGACTGGGAGCAAAGGGTCTTTTCTCCCTTTGCTTTCTCCTGGAGTCACAGCAGCCCTGACTTCACATCCCCAAGGAGATCAAATCTCCATCCCTGAGAAAAGAAGCAGGGGTAATGGTTGGGGGAGTTGGAATTTCTGGTTGAAACTGGTGGGTGGAACACTGACATTAGCATTCACTCCATCCCACCAAAATGACCATGAAAGGGTCAAGATATAAACCCACAAAACTAATGGGACTATGAGAGGGGATTATGCGACATACTTTTCCAGGCTGGAAAGCTGATGGGAGTGTAACTTATGTAGCAGACCAGAGAGAGCTGAACCACAAGCGGGCAGGTAGGGAGACATGAAGCAAGCTGATCTACATTGCAGAACCCCTCAAGGCTTGGAAATAAAAAACATCCCTTTTCTCTGGAAGTGGGTATGAAGGGGAAGCCAAAACGAGGAATGATTAGTCAAAAGTCTATTTAATTATCCAACTGATTTAAACACTTACGCCAACACAAAAACCCTCAGGCAAATATTTATAGCAGCTTCATTTATAAATCCCCCAAATGAAGCAACCAAGATGTCCTTCAATAGGTGAATGGATAAACACACAAAATTGTATATACATACAATTATATATTATTCAGTGATAAAAAGAAGTGAGCTACGAAGCTGAGAAAAAACATGAATGAATCTTAAACACATATTGCTAACAGAAAGAAGCCAGTTTGAAAAGGCTACATACTGTATGATTCCAAGTATTAATATGTGACATTCTGGAGAAGGAAAATCTGTAGAGAAAGTAATTGCCACTGATTGCCAGGAAATAGGGGGGGTTGAATTGGTAGATCATTGGGGAATTTTTAAGGACTTTGAAACTGTTCTATATGTTGTTGTAATGGTGCATTTGTCAAAATCCATAGAACTTTATAGCACAATGAAATTTAACACTGCAAATTTTTTAAAAACACTTAGGTGATTTTTATCTAGGATGGGATATCTATCCCAGGATGGAATGTATAATATGATGAAATGATCTGCTGCTGCTGCTAAGTCACATCAGTCGTGTCCGACTCTGTGTGACCCCATAGACGGCAATCCACCAGGCTCCCCCGTCCCAGGGATTCTCCAGGCAAGAACACTGGAGTGGGTTGCCATTTCCTTCTCCAATGCATGAAAGTGAAAAGTGAAAGTGAAGTCGCTCAGTTGAATCTGACTCTTAGCGACCCCATGGACTGCAGCCCACCAGGCTCCTCCATCCATGGGATTTTCCAGGCAAGAGTACTGGAGTGGGGTGCCATTGCCTTCTCCGTGAAATGATCTAACTTCATTGCAAATGTATGAATGAGGCTGATTGAAGGAGACGGGGGAAAAGTTGCTGACCTGAGTAACTTTGGAGATGAAATAAGAGTAGAAGCAAAAGAAACTGTGCATAATCACTATTTTCTAGTTGTACTCTATTCTTTCCCATGACTTTACAGATTAACAGTTCTGATGATCTATACATGTGTAGTGGAAGTGAGTGAGTAGGTAAATGAACAGGTAAATGGTCATGGTTTCTCACTGTTGGAGTGGGAGGTTACAAATGAGTGAGAAGAGGCTAGGATGATCCACTTCTTAATGGATTAGAGTGGAAGGGGAAGGAAATGGGATGAATTTATGTTTAACTTAATATACATACCATATAGATGTTTACATACAGAACTATTTATAGATGTGTGTGTGTGTATGTGCGTGTGTGTGTGGTTTAGTATTTACACACACAATTTTTCTTCTGTCAGCTGAGCAGGCCTAGAAGCTACAACATCCCAATATCAGTGAGCATATCCAGCACCCAGATCTTGTTTTCCAATACCCCTCTCCAACAAAAGGAACCAGGACTCCTTGGAAAAATGGATGGTTCTAGAGTTGGGAAAGGAAATATACAAACAAGCCTGGGATCAAAAAGTAGGAAAGTGCTCACACATACACAATACACACAATGGTGAGGGCATATCCAAGAGCAAGGATGACAGCTGGAAAAGCTCCTAACAGCCGAAGTTGGAACAATTTGAGCAACTAAAGTAATATTGGATTATAACTCAAAGTATAAAATAAATGCTCCTGAATTCATACTGATACAAATAAGGACTAAATAAATAATCAGAGAAGACTAGTCAAATCTCCTGTACAGAAGAATTCCAAATAATTTATGCACATAGTTGCCCTCAAGAAGTAGAGCATAACACCCAGTCCTTAAATATGGGTTGTGCATAGTGACTTCCTTCCAAAGATTACAGGGTTGGGAGTGGATGGACAGATTCACTTTAGAAGGGAGAAACCTGACAGTCGGTGGTGTCTCAGTCAGGTAATCAAAGTTAATATCATCGGTGATAAGCCATGTTGATATCATGTCCTTTGGATACAATATGATGAGAATGGTGCTGTGCCTCTGTGGTCTTTCTCTTCAAAACATGTAACCCAAGTGTCATCACCAAAGAAATATCAGAGAAATCCCAGGTGAAAGACATTTTACAAAATACCTGAAAAGTATTTCTCAAAACTGAAGATAATAATAAAAAACACAAAAAGTGTGAGAAATTGTCATAGCTAAGAGGAGCCTAAGGAGACATGACTACTAGATAGAAAGTTTATTTTTTAAACCCATGGAAACAATAAATGTTAGATAATGCTAGCTAGAACACAGAACACCTTGAAGAGTCTACTCAAATAAACTATAGGCAGGAGGGATAAGTTGGGAATTGGGATTGACATATACACACTACTATAAAATGGATAACTAATAAGAACCTGCTGTATAGCACTAGGAACTCAGTACTCTGTAAAGACGTACATGGGCATGGAATCTAAAAAAGAGTGACTATATGTATATGTATAACTGATTCACTTTGCTGTACAGCAGGAACTAACACAACCTTGTAAATCAACTATATTCCAATGCTGCTGCTGCCGCCAAGTCGCTCCAGGCGTGTCCGACTCCGTGCGACCCCATAGCCGGCAGCCCACCAGGCTCCGCCATCCCTGGGATTCTCCAGGCAAGAACACTGGAGTGGGTTGCCATTTCCTTCTCCAGTGAGTGAAAGGGAAAAGTGAAAGGGAAGTCGCTCAGTCATGTCTGACTCTTAGTGACCCCATGGACTGCAGACTACCAGGCTCCTCCATCCATGGGATTTTCCAGGCAAGAGTGCTGGAGTGGGGTGCCATTGCCTTCTCCAATATTCCAATAGAAATTAGTTAAAATAAAATGTATAGAAATACTTTTTGATAGGAATTTTTCATTCAAATTCATTCATTATAAATACAGACTGAGGATAATAAAGCTGGATCTTTGGATGAACAAATGACAGAAAAGTATACATTTTAGTAAAATCTTATTTTAGGGTGACAAAATAATCTCATCAAATTCTTATTAAAAGAAGATGATTAGAAACTAGTGTGAATGATATCTTATCTAGTATCACCACTTCTAATTTAAAAATTTAAGCCTACAAATAATATGAAAAGACATTAGATGTTATTCTTGTTGAGTATTAAAACACTGGGGGAAAATGAAAATTTCCTCATGGAATAAACTCATAATGTTTTATGCCCCCAAAAGTCTAAAAAGCAGTTTAATCCCAGCCCCATTCCCTGCCTCACCAGACAGGTGGTAAACTGTTCTGCACCTCAGCAGAAACCTGAAGCTTCACTATCTGAAGATAAAATAAGGATTTCCAGACAGGAAGAGAGCAGACATAGATGAGTATGGAGTATTTAAAATAGGGATGAAATGGAAATTTACTTATTAGATGTTGAACTTCTAGGCTTCTTCTCCCATTCAAATCCCAAAGTACTAGTAGCGAGGTCCAGCAAGGACTGGATAAGAAGTCTCCCCTCAAAAATGTTGGCCCAATTACCCTAGAAAGAAGCACACCCTCCCCTCCCCCACATCCCCAAACACAAACACAGACAGAGTGTACAGTCAGATTCTGGTGTCTTCCTCAGACAAGAAGGCAAACAAGAATCCCCTGTTGTTAGGGGAGAGCCTCTACTAAGAAATAAAAGCACTTTGGAAAAAAACAGAGGGTTGCAGGGAGAGGAACACTTCAGGAAAAAACTGTCATGAATATCTTCAGAGAGATGGGAAGAATTTTTCTATACATGAAACAAAAAGAAGGAACTATTAAAAAGAACATGTAGAGAACAAAAATGAACTCTTAGAAGTTAAACATATAATAATAATAGAAGCTCAGTACATTAATAAAATAAAAAGACACGTCAAAGATTGAGAGAAAATATCTGCAAAACACAATTTGATAGAGGCTTATGTCTAAAATATACAAAGAATTCTTAAAACTGAACAATAAAAAAACCAACCAACTAAAAAATAGGCAAAAGATGTGAACAGATACCTTCTCAAAGAAGATATATTGATGGCAAATAAACATATGAAAAGATGCTCAAAATTATATGTCAGTGACTTACAAATTAAAATAGTGAGATACCGCTATACACCTTGGAGAAGGAAATGGCAACCCACTCCAGTACTCTTGCCTGGAAAATCCCATGGATGGAGGAACTGGTGGGCTACAGTCCATGGGGTTGCAGAGTCGGACGTGACTGAGAGACTTCACTTTCACTTTTTTCTCACTATACGCCTATTAGAATATCTGAAAGCCTGATCACACCAAATGCTGGTGAAGATGCGAAATGACAGGAACTCTTATTTATTGCTGGTGGGAATGCAAAATGGTACAGCCACTTTGGAAGACAGTCTGAAATTTCTTACAAAACTGAGTATAGATTTACCATACAATCCAGAGATGGTGCTCCTTGCTATTCACTTAAATGAGTTGAAAACCTAAGTCCACACAAAAACCTACACACAAAGGTTTACAGCAACTTTATTCAGAGTTGCCAAAAGCTAGCATCAACCAAGATGCCCTTCAGTAGATGAATTAAAAAGTATCATTACAGCCCAGTCTCTCAGCTCCTTCACAGTAGCTGTCTCTTTGGCTTTTTTACGTCTTCATTTCCAGGACTTGAATTTACTGCCATGCCCTGAAGAAGGGAAGCTCTTTGTGGGAGGACTCAACTTCAGCCCTGATGGGCGCACTCTGGAAGATCATTTCAGCATCTTCTGACCTGTTTCTGGGGTGGTCAAGGTCAAAGACTGGAAGACACAGCTATCCCAGGGTTTTGGTTTCACCACCTTCAACAGTCCAGAGTGTGCCTCCGATGCTATGAGAGCCTTGAATGGAAAGTCTCTGATAATTGTCAGATCCATGTAGACCACTCGGGCAAGTTGGCCTCGGGGAACAAGAGGAGGTGACTTTGAGCCTGTGGGTGTGGTCACAGTTACTCTAGAGGAGGTGGGGACCGGGACTATGGAAGTGACAAGTATGACAGTTGACCTGGAGGATATGGATATGGACATGGAAGATCCAGAGACTATGGTGGCAGAAGTCAGGGTGGTTATGACCACTATTTAGGAGGAAATTACAGGGACAATTATGACAACTGAGATGCATGCACATCCGTGTAGATACACAAGGAATAAAACTTCTGATCCAGGACCATCCTTCCAAATGGCTGTATTTATAAAGATTTTTGGAGCTGCACGGAAACATCTGTTTTTAGTACATCTACCTCTTTTTTCAATTGAGCTCCCAAGGTAGCTTGTTAAAGACCTTTCAGAAAGCTCCATGTGTTTTAAAATTTTTTTTCTCCTGTTTAAAGAAAAATTCTGAGACATTTGTAGAGTCTGGGTATTTTTTTCCTTTTTTACCACTTTTTCAGTTCAGGCTCCCAGGATTATTTGGTTCTGACCAAAAAAAAAAAAAAAAATGTTTAACTAGATGGATTGTTTTAAATAAAGTACATCTAGGAACATTTTTTAAAAACCTGTACACAATTTTTAATCATTGTTGGGAAATAATTTCCAACGGTTAACTATAAGAAATCAAGAACATGACTGAAATGCGAAGTGAAGTACTAGTCACTCAGTCGTGTCTGACACTTTGCGATCCCATGGAGCCTGCCAGGCTCCTCTGTGCTTGGAATTCTCCAGGCAAGAATACTGGAATGGGTTGCCATTCTCTTCTCCAGGGGATCTTCCCAATCCAGGGATCGAACCTAGGTCTCCTGCACTGCAGGCAGATTCTTCACCATCTGAGCTACCAGGGAAGGCCAAGAACATGATTACTTAGAGGTTTTTTCACTGCAGCACTCTGTCTGATTATATGGAAGTTTCTTTTTTTGTTTGTTCGGCTGTGCTGCATGGATTGCAGGATTTTAGTTCCCTGACCAGGGATTGAACCTGGGCCACAGCAGTGAGAGACGGAATTCGTAACCCCTAGGCTGCTGGGAAACTCCCTCATTTTTTTCTTAATACTGAAAATAAAAAATGTTCTGTTGTGTCTCACGTAACATTTAGGATATCCTTCACCAGGATGATTAAAAAGATGAAACCTGAAAACAAAACAAAAATAACAACACAAGCAAGTTATTTTGAAATATGCAAGTAAATACCAGAATTGTTTAAAGAATTGAAAACGGTTGCCTCTGGGGAAAAATTAATAGTGAGGATGGGGTGGAAAACTAGTTTTTGTTGTAATGACAGAAGGATTTGCCTCTTAAGCCGTGTTAGTGGCTCCCTGTGATAAAAATTAAAAAATTAAAATTAAAAAGAAAATGACTGTAGAGAAAGGAAGAGACACAGATAGACTGAGCACCAGCTCGGAGTCAGTGTCGCTCCAGACCTGTTCTCGTGCTTTGTCTCATGCAAACCCCGTCTGCCATAAAGGCATCTACCACTTTCCTATGATCCAGATGAGGAAACAGAGGCCCAGAGACGCCAAGAGCCTGCCTGGGGACACACGTCTAAGAGCTGCTCAATCTGTGCATTCCTCTGTTTCCACCACTTTCAGCAGCTCCTACCAGCACATTATTATCATTTTCTCTGGGTTAGTTCCTCTACGGAGAAAAGGTCTTCTCCCCCAAAGCCTTCCTCCAGCCTCTGCTGACTTGGGGACAGAACTTTGTCAGTGACTTGATACAATCCAGATGGAAGGTTCCACTTGGCTCCCAAAGCATGCCTTTTGGGAACACTGAGATTTGCAGATAAGCCTTGGGATGTGAGTGGAGAACAAGTAAATAGGAGGGGATGGAATATGAAGGCTGAGAGAAGGACAGTCACTCGGGGATGCGTGTGAGCCTGACGGAGCAGCTCCTCCACAGCTGTCAGGCCCACGGCCAGGCTTTGGGGCTCGGCCACCAGCCCAGAATCTTAGAGTCACAGACACATGCGCTCCACCCATTCACAAATTCCGGAAACGCTTTTGAAGACCCAGGGGCAGGCAGTGGGGTGGGAGCTAGGGTATGGTGTTGAATCAGACACAGACCTCTGCCTTGAAAGGTTCATAGACTAGCAAATGAGACAGAAACATGTACAGATGGATAGCCAAATATTTATGATCCAGTGGGATCATAAATAAACATTACAGGGACAGAGTACAGGAAGAAGACAAAAGAAGAGTCCTTGTTATGGAGGAACTGACATAGGGCTGGGTCGTGATAAATGAACAGACGCATGCCAGCAAAAGAAGTTGGGAGGGGCCCCCTAGGCAGAGAAAAGAGCAGGTGCAAAGGCACAGCAGCTCGAATGGATGGTGAATCACAGAAGCACGATGAAAGGAGCTCTCACGGCTCTTTGGAGCAGCCCCGTGGAGCTCGGAGGAGCTGTGTCCTGAGATATGGCATTCATTCCTGGTCACTCTCCTTCCTTGTGCTGTGACCTAAACAAAGTCATCTTGCCTTTCTGAGCCTCAGTTTCTTCCTATATTATAATGGGGATGGTTTATTTTGATTTTTTAACAACATGAAAATAATATATTACACTGTAGGTTTTTTTGTAATTAAAAAAATGTTATGCCCATTATGTCATGGAAAACAAGGTTCTTGCTCCAGTCCTTTCTACCACTGACTCATTGCCTCAAGGAAACCTCGTTTAACCATTTATCTTATTATTTAGGTGATAAGCCTCTGAAACACTAAATAAAATGCTGATGGTTCCATTTATTTTTTAAAATATATGTTTATCTTATTTATTTGGCTGTGCCGGGTCTCAGTTGCAGCAAGAACATGGGATCTTCACCCTGCAGCTGTGGCGTGTGGAATCTTTAGTTGTAATGTGTGGATTCTTAGCCAGCATGTTGCCTGACCAGGGAACTAGAACCCAGGCCCCCTGCATTGAGAATGCAGAGTTTTAGCCACCAGGGAAGTCCTGTGGTTCCATTTGTTGATTTACGGACTTTAGGTAATCTATGGATTCCCTGGTATGACAAACAAAAATTTAGTTCACAAAACATCCTCCTTTTTCTCTTCCTCCGTTTCATCACCTGCCTGTGAATCTGTCTAGTCTATGTCTTCTGTTTACCTCTGAACATTTAAAGAATGTACTTACACTTCTATCCCTTGTTTTATCAACTCTAGTCAATATCTCAACAATCTTGAATGAGAATGAAGCTATTAACACACCTACTTTTTATTTCACTTCCCCATCTCTAACACAAGTATTCCGCTGACTATGCATTTATTTTTTTATTGTCAAAAATGTTAACATTGGCATTCTATCTTCAGTCATCACTAAGTTTCTATGCTCTGTAAATTGTTTCTAAAAGTCAAAAATAGTGTTTACATTCTTATGACTACATATGGTTTCCTATGTAATCAATAGGATACTGTAATTACACTGTGAGGCAAATGTGATAACCACTACACTGCGGAAACTATAATTACATTGTCTCTATTTTTTTTTCTTTTTTCCCTTGGAGCTTATAACTGCCTTTCTTTTTCCTTATATCGTCTTATTTTGCCCTGTCCCTAAGTTTTTCCAGTGTCTCAAGGATAATACAGAAGCTAGAGAATTTCTAGATTGTAAGCGCCTTGGGAGCTGGCATTTTCCTCTGTTTGGGCACTGCTGTGTATCCTCAATCTGCCATCTTGAACCTGAAGTCAGAATAGTTTTCAATCTACCTCTCAAGAGTATTTTAAAACTGCAGTTGTACCAAAACAACTTTATATATGTCAAGTACTATCAATGTAAAACTGTTATTTCCATTATTTCTATTTAATTTTATTGTTTTTGTTTAAATGCAGTAAGCTTCTCCATCACTTCCCAGATGAATGACTTCTTCAAATTCTGTGTGTGGTAACGAGAGGCTCACTTTCTATATTTAGGCATCTCTGATTCCTAGAACATCTTTCCTCTATGAAGTTTACATTTTCCTCACTGAAAGTTCTTGCTACTGGGTCTAGTTCTTCTTTCTAGTGTCTCAGAGTGTAGGGCAGCTCACTTCTTCATGGACCAGTCCTTCAGGACAGCCACATCACGACCTTCTTGGTGCTCATGTGTAGAATGTACTCCCAGCTCCTTCCTTCATCACCCCACCATGCAACTTTCCACCCTTCACTCGCATGACCTTGCTGCCCAAAGGGCAGCACCTACAACTGTCCACAGGTTCTAGGCCCATCTGAGTCCTCACAGCAGACAGTAGATATATGAATGGCATCATTTTCTTAAACTCTCAACCCTTAAAATATCATGAGGACCAAATGTAGAAAACCACCACCTCTCTCTTTCATTTAAAATGTCACGTATCGATATTACACAAAATACGTACCAAAAGTCCAGTATTGATACTCTGCCTTAGTACTGCAATCACAACACAGCCGCCTAGCATGGAGTTGTTCTCAAACCAAGTCCTCACATCAGCTTGCTCCCCAAATTCCAGCCCAAGAACACAAGCTGGTCTGTGGTGAATTTTTCATTTGTTTGCACAAAACAGAAAAACTGAGGGCAACAGAATGAAAGTTCCATAAAGTTAAATTTATTAATGCAGAGGACTTTTCTTTATTTGGACACTCTGTTCCTCTTCCTTATTTTGGTATTAAAATAAAAAGTATCGATATTAAGATGTGTATTAAAACTGTTTTATAAAATGATGAGTGATTCCCACTCAAAGGTTCCAGGAACTACATTTTGGGAAAACTGAAGTGCAGATCAGATAATATTCTAATGGACTTCTTGGAAACTAAAATGTGGGGAGTCTTATGTAGTCTTCCAAATTGCAGACTGCGGTGGGGTAGATGGTGCTTACAGGCCCTATTCAGTCCTGTCCGACTCCTTCCAACCCCATGGACTGTAGCCCGCCAAGCTCCTCTGTCCATGGGGATTCTCCAAGCAAGAATACTGGAATGGGTTGCTATGCCTTCCTCCAGGGGATCTTCCTGACCCACGTCTCCTGCTTGGCAGGCAGATTCTTTACCACTGAGCCACCTGAAAGACTTTTTAAAGATACGTTAATTCCATGTGAGAGGCTCAACCTCCAAGAATCAAATATGCTGTGTTTCCTCAAATGATGAACCCATTACAGAGAAATGACTATGGAGAACAGGGGAGAAAATGAGGAAGGGGTTTGACGGGGTAAGATCATGGAAAGCCTTCAACATTAGTTTTTGGTGCTGCCTGTGTATGAGAGGAAGCTGGGCTGAGTATGAAACATGCATGTTCCTGGGCCCCAGCTCCTGATGAGAGGTCTGGAGCAGGGCCCAGAAATGTATGTGTCTACAGACTGGTACCCGTGTGAGGGCTCTAAGGACCACACTTTGAGAACATGGAGTGCAGATGAGACCTGTCCACGAACAGAAGACCTGGAAGCTACAGATATCATGCATAGACTCAAACCTCTGATCAGATTGAGGGCTAGGAGCTGAGAACCTAGAGGCAACTCCTTACAGGCTCGGAGGAATGGGGGCGGGGAGAGCGGAGCTATCTTCTTTCTATCAGAGGAGAGGACATCCCAGCAAAGCCCCTTGTCCTCCCCCTGGTGTCTGAATGAGATACTGCAAGTCAAGGCTCACAGACAGAGCGATGGGTGAGCAGCTGCCCTGGGAAAGTGGACAAGGTTCAGCTCGTCTTGCCTCTTCCAGAAAACTTCTCTTAACTTTATTCTATCATCTATGCTCCTAAAGCCCTCATTTCTGAAACACACCACCTCTCTCTACCAAGCCTCCTGCTGATGTCTCTGAAATGGTTATTTTAATGCTTGTGGGGATGTAAAAAGCTTTATCTCAGAAAGCCTTGGGGATACCTTCTAAGCTGGAGATATGCATATAGTACTTAGAGTTATGAAGATAGCAACCAAGGAACAAATGCCAGCGATGCAGCTGGACAGGGAGAAAGGGAAAAGGAAGATAGAGTAATCTCTCATCTAATACAGCCAAACCTCGAGAGTAGATAAATTAGGATACAGCAGAAAGGTTGCATACTCTGACTCTCCATTTCTATGACAGTGTGCAAAAGGCAAAATCTTGCAGACATAAGTTGGATCAGTGGTTGTTAGGGAAGATTTGGGGATGAGCTGGAGAAGGTAAATGCTTTGTAATCAGACTTGGAGGCAGGAAGAGTGGAAAATATACTGGGGGGCAGAAGTGGGCTAGAGAAAGTCCCAGAAAGCATTCTACCTCTTAGGCCATGCCATAACGGTGGGGGAGAAACTTTTGGGCCATGCACAGCACTCTCCCAGCTCTGCCTTGGCAGCTAACTAATGTCTTAGGGATGTGAGAGGCCCAGGAAGAGACGCTGCCAAGGATTTCAAGAGGGGAAGGTCATAGGATCTTGTGTAGGAGTGAGAACAACAATAAGAGCAGCTGATGAACTTGTCTTCCAATGCAGGAGACATAAGAGACACGGGTTTGATCCCTGCATCAGGAAGATCCCCTGGAGGGGGGCATGGCAACCCACTCCAGTATTCTTGCCTAGAGGATCCCATGGACAGAGAAGCCTGGCAGGCTACAGTCCATCAGGTCACAAAGAGTTGGACATGACTGAGGCAACTTAGCATGCGTGCAGTACTTGACTCAAGCTTCCCACGCGCCAGGCATTGTGTGCTATAGACATCTAATCCTCACAGATGTTTTTGGCATTATTGCTGTTGTTGTTCAGTCTCTCAGTTGTGTCCGACTCTTTGTGACCCCATGGACTGCAGCACACCAGGCTTTCCTGTCTTTCACTATCTCCTGGAGTTTGCTCAAACTCATGTTCATTGAGTAGGTGACACTATCCAACCATTTCATCCTCTGTTTCCCCCTTCTCCTCCTGCCTTCAGTCTTTCCCAGCATCATTATTATCCCCATGTAACAAAGGAAACTGCTGGAGCCCAGGCACGGTAGGTAGTCTGCACAGAGCAACACAGCTAAAAAGAGAGAAGAGGATTTGAACGCAGGCACCTCTGGCTCCAGTGCCCTTGCCCTTTACCCAACACCATGCAGGCCATGTCCCGTCATCCCAGTGATGGCAGAGTCTCTTCTGCCACCTTCCTCCCATGTGCCCATCCTGCTTTGGCTGGCATACTTCTGTTGGTGGGTACTCACAATTTCCCAGGGAAGGTCACACCACCATGGACTTGAAATTGACCTCAATGCATTTACCCATAACCCAGTTACTCCTTCCAGTCCTGAGTCCTTCATGCTGCCCATCAAACATTTCCATCAGCTCCCGGGCACTGGGGGTTTGCACTTCCAGCCCCCTGAAACTACATGCTTCCACGTGACTTCCTTCAACCAATAAAATGTGAAGTTTTAGAAGCCAGTGTGCGGTTCACCTCTTGCTACAGTGTTGAGGGTAGTGGAGGGAGAGAGGGGGCTGTAGCCGAACTATTTCGAATCCTAAAAGATGATGCTGTGAAAGTGCTTCACTCAATATGCCAGCAAATTTGGAAAACTCAGCAGTGGCCACAGGACTGGAAAAGGTCAGTTTTCATTCCAATCCCTAAGAAAGGCAATGCCAAAGAATGCTCAAACTATCGCACACTTGCACTCATCTCACATGTTAGCAAACTAATGCTCAAAATTCTCCAAGTGAGGCTTCTAGAGTAGGTGAATGGAGAACTTCCAGATGTTCAAGCTGAATTTAGAAAAGGCACAGGAACCAGAGATCAAATTGCCAACATGTGTAGGATCATAGAAAAAGCAAGAGAATTCCAGAAAAACATCTACTTCTGTTTTATTGACTATGGCAAAGCCTTTGACTGTGTGGATCACAACAAACTGGAAAATTCTTCAAGAGATGGGAATACCAGACCACATGACCTACCTCCTGAGAAATCTGCATGCAGTTCAAGAAGAAACAGTTAGAACCAGACATGGAACAACAGACTGGTTCCAAATAGGAAAAGGAGTACATCAAGGCTGTACATTGTCACCCTGCTTATTTAACTTATATGCAGAGTACATGATGGCACCCCACTCCAGTACTCTTGCCTGGAAAATCCCATGGATGGAGGAGACTGGTGGGCTGCAGTCCATGGGGTTGCAAAGAGTCGGACACGACTGAGCAACTTTACTTTCACTTTTCACTTTCATGCATTGGAGAAGGAAATGGCAACCCACTCCAGTGTTCTTGCCTGGAGAATTCCAGGGTTGGGGGAGCCTGGTGGGCTGCCGTCAGTGGGGTCGCACAGAGTCGGACACGACTGAGGTGACTTAGTAGCAGCAGCAGCAGCAGCAGAGTACACCATGAGAAACACTGGGCTGGGTGAAACACAAACTGGAATCAGGATTGCCGGGAGAAATATTAATAGCCTCAGATATGCAGATGACACCACACTTACGGCAGAAAGTAAAAAACTAAAGAGCCTCTTGATGAAAGTGAAAGAGGAGAGTGGAAAAGTTGACTTAAAACTCAACATTCAAAAAACTAAGATCATGGCATCTGGTCCCGTTACTTTATGGCAAATAGATGGGGAAACAATGGAAACAGTGTGAGACTTTATTTTTGGGGGGCTTCAAAATCACTGCAGATGGTGATTACAGCCACGAAATTAAAAGACGCTTACTCTTTGGAAGGAAAGCTACGACAAACCTAGACAGCATATTAAAAAGCAGAGACATCACTTTGCCAACAAAGGTCTGTCTAGTTAAGGCTATGGTTTTTCCAACAGTCATGTATGGATGTGAGAGTTGGACCACAAAGAAAGCAGAGCGCCAAAGAATTGATGCTTTTGAACTGTGGTGTTGGAGAAGACTCTTGAGAGTCCCTTGGACTGCAAGGAGATCCAACCAGTCAATCCTAAAGGAAATCAGTCCTGAATATTCATTGGAAGGACTGATGCTGAAGCTGAAGCTCCAATATTCTGGCCACCTGATGCAAAGAACTGACTTGTTTGAAAAGACCCTGATGCTGGGAAAGATTGAGGGTAGGAGGAGAAAGGGATGACAGAGGCTGAGATAGTTGGATAGCATCACTGACTCGATGGATGAGTTTAATTTGAGCAGGCTCCAGGAGTTGGTGATGGACAGGGAAGCCTGGCATGCTGCAGTCCATGGGGTTGAAAAGAGTTAGACAAGACTGAATAACTGAACTGAACTGAACTGAGGGGAGGGGAGGGAGGGTGGGGAATCATGTCTGGAGGAAAGCCCCCTTGGCTTGGATTCCTAAATGACTAGGATGAGCGGAGTCCCTCCTGTCCCGTACTGGGACATGAGCAAGAAATGAGCCTTGAGTGTGTAAGCCACTGAGATTTGGGGATTGTTCATCATCACAGCCAAACCTAGCCTGTCCTGACTGACTTGGTCCCACAGAGTAAGTCACTATGCTCCAAGCCAGCACCAATGCAGCCTCCTCTGAGCCTTCTCTAAGCTACCCACTCCTGTCTTTTCAATTGAGCCTCTTAGGACTGAGTTTGCTGACTTGTCACCTGATCTTTTCTTCTGTACAGACTGCAATGTGAGAACAAGTCCAGGCGCAATTGGCAAAGCCCATTACCTCTCCCCACCTCCTCAGCCCTCGGCCTCAGCCTTGCAGTGATTATACTGAGCTTGAGGCAGGCAGAAAAGGCTGGTCTTGTCCCTGGGTTCCATTCTGACCTGCCTGTTTCCAATTTTTTGGTGGTGGTGATTTAGTCACTAAGTCGTCTCTGACTCTTTGCGACCCCATGGACTGTAGCCCACCAGGCTCCTCTGTCTATGGGATTTCCCAGGCAAGAATACTGGAGTGGGTTGCCATTTCCCTCTCCAGGGGATCTTCCTGACCCAGGGATTGAACTGACATCTCCTGCTTGGTAGGCAGATTCTTTATCACTGAGTCACCCAGGAAGCCTCTGGGCCCTGGCTAAAGACAGAATTTAGGATTTAGAATTAGAGTGACCTGGATTTATATCTTGGCTCTGCTACTAACTTACCGAGTTACTGTGGGCGTTACTTAACCTCTCTGAGCCTGTTTTCAAAAAAAAAGATGTAAATGATAAGACCAACCTTGAGATAGTTATATCAGCCAAGCGCCCAGCTCTTCCCTGGTATCTAGTGGGCCTGTACAGATGTCATTTCCCTTCTTTTCCTCCTAAACCCCATGTCTTTCAGGCTCACAAAGCGGGGGGAGGAGAAGGCATTTTTGGAATGAGGCCCAGGCGGCTCCTATACCATTGCAGTGCTCCCTGAGTCTCAGGCCAGTCGGAGGGCCCCTTCCACCTCCTCTCCCAGGTTGCAGCTGTCTGCTCCCCCTACCCCCATCTCAGGGGGCTGCCCCGTGGGGCTGGGAGAGAGGGAAGTGGACGCCAGGCTGCAGATGTTCAGAGCTCAGAGAAGGCTGCTGAGCTAATCCCAGGGCTGCTGGCGAGACTGGGCCAGCGCCTCAGAAGTGGGCTTCCAAGAGGCCCTCTCCTGCCTGCCGGCGGCCTGTGGCTCGGCTCGAATTTCCAAGGCCCCAGCTCCGGAACAGCTGCATGGCTTCCCCTCCCTTCCTCCGTGTTCTCTCCTCTCTTCTCCTGACATGAGTCAAGGAGACTGTTGAGCAGGGCTAGCCAGGGGTCTGGAAAGAATCCAGAAGGCTCCCAGACACTCAGCTCAGGTCTCTGAAACCCCAGGGAGCTCAGACACATGGGGTTTCTCGGGCCTCTCTGCTTGTTTCCTGCGGCTCTTCATTTGGCCAAAAACCTCAGGACTGACTTTGATGTTTGGATTGGTGTCTGCCCCTTTGCTCCCTGCCTGGCTGGCCTTCCCAAGATACCTCCCCAGTGTGGCAGGCGGAGCCAGACTTGGGGTGGGGCCTCTTGGTTCAGCGGCACCCCCACCTACAAGCCTTCCCAGCCTCATCCTCCCCACCCCCAGGTCCCTAAATATCTCCCAGGGTTGAACCTCTGACTTCCCTTTCCACACCCCCATCAAAAGCCCCCCACCCTGCCCTCCAGCAGAGGTGTGTGTGTGTGGGCGCTCGCCACCGTTTCCTGAACATTTGGTACATGAAAAGCTTGTTTTCTTTTTTCCTCAACTATCTTGCTTTTTCCTCTCTGACAAATAAGGAAATGGAAAACCAGAGAGACTAACTTCTTCACAGAAATATGAAGTGGCAAAATTAGGATTTGAACTCACTTCTGATGTGCTGATGACTTTTGAGCCCGTGGGCCCTCTCCACCCAGCCTCCTGGCCTGGTCAACACCAGTCCGGTCCCCTGGCCTGGAGCACACAGTGGGGCTGCATGATTCACCCCGACCTGGACCATGAGTGTCCCACGAGCCGTGGATGTGTGTGCCCTTTCAGCTGAACACATTTGGCCAAGCGTTGGAATGAGGAGAGGATGATAGAGGATGATAGAGCTGGTGATTTAGGAAGTGGGCGATGGGAGGACCAAATCGACCACCCTCGGCTGGGTTCCTGTCTCCAGCTCAACACATGCTCCTTTTCATGCTGGGAGCGATTCTGAGTGAACATAAGGGTCCGTTCAGGTGTGACCTTGAAGCACAAGCCAGCTGCCACTCAGGGATCTGACCCACGCCCGTATCCTCCTGGGCGGGGCAGGCTTGTATCCATAGGGCCCTGTGTAAGGAGGAAGACTGGGAGTGGGGCAGAGGGGAAACTTGTCTGAAGTGGTTTGGGAGGATTATAGCCCTGCCATGGCAGTGCAATGGGCTGAGTTGAGGTCTAGCCACCCATGGAAGAGCTGCATTGTAGGGGCACTGGGAACCTCACAGCTCCTCCTCTGTGAAGGGGCGTTATTTTCTCATCTGCTCAGTGGGGGGTGGTATACAGTAAGTACTAGCTAAATAGGGATGGCGGCATTAAGCTGAGTGAATCCCTGGAAGGACGGACTCGGCATGAGGGGGCTTAAGAACCCTCTGCCGGCACTCAGGGCTGGCCTGGAATTGAAGATGGGTTGAATCTCAGTGATAGAAGAGGAAGGGGTATTGGCGGGCCAGTGGTGGGATCTGGAGGCAGTAGAGGTTGGGGAAGAAGGGGTGGTGCTGAGATTAATGCGTTAACTCAATTTATGAAAATTAAAATTCATGTTATAGAATTCACTGCTTTAAAGTTATAATTAAGTGGCATTTAGCACATTCACCTCCAGCACTCTTGGCTGGAAACTCCCATGGGCGGAGGAGCCTGGTGGGCTGCAGTCCATGGGGTTGCGAAGAGTCGGAGACGACTGAGTGACTTCCCTTTCACTTTTCACTTTCACGCATTGGAGAAGAAAATGGCAACCCACTCTAGTGTTGTTGCCTGGAGAATCCCAGGGATAGGGGAGCCTGGTGGGCTGCCGTCTATGGGGTCGCACAGAGTCGGACAAGACTCGTGACTTAGCAGCAGCAGCAGCACATTCACAATAGCATGCAACTGCCACCTTTACCTAGTTCTAAAACATTTTCATCATCCCCAAAGGAGACCCCTTACTCATTAAGCCATCGCTCCCCAGTCTCCCCTCTGCCCAGCCCCTGGCCACCACCCAGGCTGTTTTCTGTTTCTTGGATTTACCTATACTGGTTCAGATACATGGATTCAAACAACATGTGACCTTGTATGACTGACTTCTTGCACTCAGCGTAATGTTCATCCATGTTGCTGCATGAATCAGTATTCCATTCTTTTCTTATGACTGAACAACATTCCGTTGGATGGATACACCTCATCTTGTTTATTCATCATTCAACCATTCTCATTGTTGGTGGATGTTTGGGGTGTTTCCTCCATTGGACCCGTTTTGAGGCAAAAGTCACTAATAAGCTGAGGTCCCGCCATCATCACTCAAACCTTAGAGTGAGTAGCACTTCAAGCAAGTTCCCCCATGAAGTCACAGTCCCCCTATGAAGTCCTTTCCTGCCCAGGCAGCTGCTATGGTGGCCGCAGTGGCATGCTGGAGCGGCTGCTGGGCAGCATGCCCTGCAGAGCAGCTGAGTCGCTTGGCCTCCATTCAGATCCCCTGACCCAGGGAAGAGGGAAAGAGGATGGGAAGAGAAGGGAAAGTGGAGGAAAGCAAGCTGAGCATGAGTTCCCACGGAGGCCTCTGGAAGCTCCTGGCCCGTGAGTAAAGTCCACCGTGTAGGAAGCCTAGCTGTGTCTGAGTCTCACTGGAGCCCAACTGACCACCATCAGCTGGACGGGGCTTGTCCGAGTGGGGAAACTGAGCCCCAGGGAGTGGCAGTGGCTTGAAGAACCTGGAGCCAAACCAGAGATCAAAGCTGGATGATTCCCAGCCTTGGCGGGCTCTGCCCTCCTGACATCAGCATGGGGCCTGGTGCAGGCTTAGAGGGGCTGCCCCATCTCTCCGGTGGGCCTGTTCCTCAACTGGAAGCAGGTAAGGGGTCTGTCTCTTTCTATCATATGTGGGGGACAGAAGAGGAAGGAGCAAGCACTGGATCTAGAGCCCTGGGTTCAAGCCACCCTCCAGCAAGCCCCTCCCACCCTCACAGCTTCCCTTCCCCACCCCCCCACCTGTAAAGTGGAAACTTTAGCTCCCTGGCAGGTGGTGATGGGGTCCAGACGAGTCCATACATGGGACACAGGTAGCAGGCTCTAAAGTCCTATGCCAACTCTTGGTTCACTGTGGCCCCAGCAGGCAAGATCTGGCCATCCTATCCTGGAAGAAGGGCTGTCCCAAGAGTGTGTTTATCTCACCCGGCTCTGGGCCAATAACGCACTTGATCCAACCCGGCCCCCAGCCACAGCTCCAGCGCCAAGGAAAGAACAGCACCCCGTCTGTATTAATTGCCTCCCCCGACTCCGTGCCAGACTTGGGCTAAATTAAATGCATCCCCAGCCAGCAGCTCCGTCCCCAGAAACTGAACACATCCTTCCCAGCTCCCCTCCCACCCACAGCTGTGCCCTCCCATGAGGCCGGTGGCTGGGAGCCTGACAGGCCTCGATCCGAATCCCTGGAGCTGCCCTCTGGCCTCTGGCTGACCCCAGCAGGACCGAGTACACTCCCCGACACCCCTCACCATGGCTTGGCCTAGGTGGGAGGTTGGCATCAAGTCCCTCCATCCTTCCTTCCTTCTTTCCACAAACATTTTGAGTGTCTTCTAAACATCCTGCTTCCTCTCCTCTAAGTACATGAAAAACCAAACACGTGCCTGCCCTCCTGGAGCTTACATTCTAGTAAGGAGAGTTAGAATGAGAGACAAAGAGGAAACAAATCAGGTAAATCACACAAAGTGTTAGAAGGCGAAAAGCACTCTTTTAAAAGAGATAAAAGACACCAGCGTGAGGGGTCAGGGTGCAGGTGGGTGAGCATGAAAGGCGATTTGCCATCTGAAAGGGGAAGGTGGGCTAGGCCTCACTAAGAGGCTGACTGCCGAGGAGGCCCGGCCGTCCCCACCAGTGAGGCTGATGTTTGTAGGGCGCTGGTGGCAGGTGCTCGTTCTGACCGTTTCCAGGGGCGGGGAGGGCAGAGTTGTTGACGTGGCCATTCCATCCAGCTCCGGGCTGGCTCCTCCCGTCCTAGGCAGGGAGGGGTTCTCTTGTGGGTGGAAGTCCCAAGGGAGCAGGGCAGCTGGCCTGGCCCAGAGGGGACCTGCAGTTGGGGACGAGCCAGT
The DNA here is from genome assembly GCF_029378745.1 of Bos indicus. Taxonomy (NCBI): domain Eukaryota; kingdom Metazoa; phylum Chordata; class Mammalia; order Artiodactyla; family Bovidae; genus Bos; species Bos indicus. The sequence continues at coordinate 35,174,883 of NC_091787.1, forward strand.
GTGAAAACCCGGTCTGTGCCAAGGATGCCGGCCTGTTCAGAACAGAGGAAGCCCCAGCTGACACTGAACCAGGCCTCAGCTGGGCAAACTGACCAACGAGGTGGGGACGCCGGGGCGAGCACCTGGGGGCTGCGAGCCACGACACACACACTGCTAAGGTGTGAGCCTCCTGTCCTGGCTGCCTCTGTGCCAGACCTGCCATCTGCACATACACACACTCACACACACACACACACACACTTTTTCTTTCTAGCACACATATGGCATATCACGCATCCATCAGCACACGTGAGAATGTACCCATAACACTCACTGAACCAGCAGACTCAGAAAGACCCACGATCACACTCATGTACAAGAATATCACAACACTGACACACAACACACATACACAATATATCACACACGCACCAACCATTATGTCACACACATTCACACTCCCACACACCCTCAAATGAAGACTCAACACACACACACACACAACTCCACACACACATGCTACTCCGCACAGGCACACACATACCACACATCACCAACACACATTATATACCCAGTCATCACATAACTCACACGCCATACACACCCCACACTTTGTGGTAAAGTACAGGCCTGAAGAGTCCAGACAAGCTCTCTGAAACTGCCTTTGTCACTCACGGAACTGGGCCACCATGATGTGTCCCCTGACAACCAGGGCAGGGAGGAGGGAGACCTTCAGCATTTTCTAAGTGTTGTTTCATAAAACGTCCACTAAAGAAGAGTTTTTCTTTCACCATGCAGAGGTCTCTGGGACAAGAAGAAGATCTGGCATAAATACCAGAAACTGGGCCTTACTCCTAGCCTGGCTGGCTCCGAGTGACACGTCACTGGGTACGTTTCTCTACCCCTGGAAAGCTCGGTTTCTTCATCTGCAAAATGAGAATGAAAAATGTTTATTCCAAACTTCTCAGATGGAGTGAAACTCTGAGAAATTGCTTTGTAAGCTGAAGAAATATCAACACAAAATAGACGTCAGAAATTCATACAAATGGTCTAAGCTTTGTTGTTCCTCCCTCATCCCCACCCCCTCACACTTCCTGTCAAGTCCAGGCATCCTACACTCATCAGGGAGGCTTGAGCAGTGGCCCTGGCTGCTTCCAGGGGAAGCTTAATGGAGTTACACAGGAAGTGAGATGGTGCTGCACGATGGGCCATCTCTGTCTTCTCAATTCAGAACCCAGCAGGAAGTGATTCTTACCAGCAACTGCCATGGGCTGTCAGGGGCTGAGAAGTCACAGCCACGATGGGGAGAACACCCACTGGGGAGAAGACACAGAGCCGCAGTATCCTAACCCAGCCCCAGCCTGCCCCACCCTACTCGGGGCTGACACTTCGCAGAGATCACTGGAAGGACATTCACACTGGAAGAGAGCTTCTCTGTGCAAGGTAACAGCTGCTCTGAGCCATCACAGGGATGGGGGTCCTAGGCAAGAAGGGAGGAACTAGGTCCCTGTGGAGTGCTATCAGAACATGCAGTAAGCTCTTGAAGCCTTCTCAAAGATGGGGACTCTGTACTTCTCAAAATCCATAAAGGCTGTAATAAGTTCGGTGGGCACAGGACCGCAGCTGGAGCCACTTGCTACTTTGCATCTCTCTCAGGTAACAATCCTCAGGGCAGCCGTGTGGGCTCAGGGCAGCAGCCCTGTGTCTTCGGGTGACAGGCTCTCCACAGCTTCTCTGCCCTCATCTTCATGGTCCAAACTGGCCCACTGATGTGTCTGCATTCCAGACAGCGGGATCCTGTGGCACAGCCTGCAGTCTCGATCACAAAAGGCAAGGAAAGGAGCCCTTACACTGCTCATTCTCTGTTGTCGCCCCTTCCACGTTTTTCTTTCCTTGTCTCTTGGCTCTGTGCTGGGGTGACCTCATCCCTGCAGACTGAGTCCTCCTGGCTCTTCAGCCTCTGGCTTCTGGTTGGGTTAATGAGGAAGGGGAAGGGGGATTCTGGAAGGTAAAAGGAAAGAGCACTGGGCTATCTCTCCCGTGCTCCCCACTCTCTTTTCATCAGCATGTCTCTACCTGCAAGTGTGACCTCCATGATCAGGGTTCCCTCAGGAGACCCCTCCTCCATGGCTTCTGCTCTCAAGGGGCCTGGAATACAATTTTCTCTCCTAACCCCTTCAATGGGGGCTTCCCCTCGCTGCTAGTCTCCACGAGCCTCTTGCTTCCTTGCCTGTTCCCCTAACCTGCCCACACTCTGTCAATAGTTTTTATTACAGCATCTTCGTGCGCACCACCTGGACTGGTTCTGTTTCCTGAAGAGACCTTAATGGACACAGCCCTCAAGGGAAAATGATGTCTAAATGCCTGGAGCAGATAGAATATGCTGGACTCTTGCAATCTAAGCTCTGGACCATCAGCAATGACTCTTCTCCCTCCTTTCTCCTTGCAGATTCTGCCTTCTCCTACATTTCTTTCTAGATGTGCCCTGTGTCTCCACAGACTTAACCTGAACACATAGGTGGAACTTAGCACCTTCCCTCAAAAGAATGCAATCAAACCTTCCACTTCAGTACCTGAATGAGTTGGCTGAGAAGGGAGGACCCAGGATGAAGAGACTGATGTTCTCAGCCTCCATCAAAAGCTTGGGGGTCTCAGGCTCACCTATCAACATCCCATCTCTTGCAGAAATCACACGAGCAGCCTCTTTGGAGGATGGCCAACCAATTTCTGCTTGTGCCCTACTGGTGACAGGGAGCTCAGTGCCTCTTGAAGCAGTCCATTCTATTTGTACATGGCTTGCTCTCAAACTAGTGAGAATCAAAGTCTATCTCCGCCCAGTTTCTACCCACAGGACACAGTCGTGACTGTTACACAACTATGGTGACTGAAGATGTCAGTAACTGTGTCCTCCTGAGTCTCCTTCTCTCCATGCATCGTGTGTCTAACCCAGCCTCCCTATTACTTTCAGGGGCCTTCCTCCCTCCCTCCTTCCCTTCTTTCCCTGATATAAATAGTTTACAGACTATTTCCTGGGGAGATGGAAGAAGAATAACATCTCACCTCACACAGCAGAAACTTACTAACATTTCCCCTTAAACATTTTGATTTTCCTTTCAAAATTCCTTTATCCTTATGTATCTTTCTGTATCCTGCTGATACTTACCTTTCTTCCCCTTCGCTGTCCCCTTCTCCAAAGTGGTCGTGTCTGTCCCCCTGGGACTCAGAATCCCTCCATAGCCTCCAGGCCCACAGCCTAGTCTGTGAGACTGTACTTTTCTCAGTCACCACCAGAGGTCTCCCTACTTGAGTTTGGTTTGCACCCATCTCAAGCCGCAGTGAAGATAGCTGTGAAAAGAGAAGCGAAGGGCAAAGGAGAAAAGGAAAGATATACCTATTTGAATGCAGAGTCCCAAAGAATAGCAAGGAGAGATAAGAAAACCTTCCCCAATTGTATGCAAAGAAATAGAGAAAAACAATAGAATGGGAAAGACTAGAGATCTCTTCAAGAAAATTAGAGAGATACCAAGGGAACATTTCATGCAAAGATGGGCACAATAAAGGACAGAAATGGTATGGACCTAACAGAAGCAGAAGATATTACAAAGAGGTGGCAAGAATACACAGAAGAACCATACAAAAAAGATCTTCAGGACCCAGATAATAATGATAGTGTGATCACTCACCTAGAGCCAGACATCTTGGAATGCGAAGTCAAGGGGGCCTTAGGAAGCATCACTGAGAACAAAGCTAGTGGAGATGATGGAATTCCAGTTGAGCTATTTCAAATCCTAAAAGATGATGCTGTGAAAAGTGCTGCACTCAATACGCTAGCAAATTTGGAAAACTCAGCAGTGGCTATAGGACTGGAAAAGGTCAGTTTTCATTCCAATCCCAAAGAAAGGCAATGTCAAAGAATGCTCAAACTACTGCACAATTGCACTCATCTCACACACTTGCAAAATAATGCTCAAAATTCTCCAAGCCAAGCTTCAACAGTATATGAACCATGAACCTCCAGATGTTCAAGCTGGATTTAGAAAAGGCAGAGGAATAAGAGATCAAATTGCCAACATCCATTGGATCACAGAAAAAGTGAGAGAATTCCAGAAAAACATCTACTTCTGCTTTATTGACTATGCCAAAGCCTTTGACTGTGTGGATCACAATAAACTGTGGAAAATTCTGGAAGAGATGGGCATACCAGACCACCTGACCTGCCTCTTGAGAAACCTGGATGCAAGTCAGGAAAGAACAGTTAGAACTGGACATGGAACAACAGGTTAGTTCCAGATCAGGAAAGGAGTACATCAAGGCTGTATATTTTCACCCTGCTTATTTAACTCACATGCGGAGTACATCGTGAGAAATGCTGGACTGGATAAAGTACAAGCTGGAATCAAGATTGCTGGGAGAAATATCAATAACCTCAGATATGCAGATGATACCACACTTATGGCAGAAAGTAAAGAGGAACTAAAGAGCCTCTTGATGAAAGTGAAAGTGGAGAGTGAAAAAGCTGGCTTAAAACTCAACATTCAGAAAACTAAGATCATGGCATCTGGTCCCATCACTTTATGGCAAATAGATGGTGAAACAATGGAAACCGTAACAGACTTTGTTTTGGGGGGGGGGCTCCAAAATCACTGCAGATGGTGACTGCAGCCATGAAATTAAAAGAAGCTTGCTCCTTGGAAGAAAAGTTATGACCAATTTAGAGAGCATATTAAAAAACAGAGACATTACTTTGCCAAGAAAGATCCATCTAGTCAAAGCTTTGGTTTTCCAATAGTCATGTATGGATGTGAGAGTTGGACTATAAAGAAAGCTGAGCTCCAAAGAATTGATGCTTTTGAACTGTGGTGTTGGAGAAGACTCTTGAGAGTCCCTTGGACTGCAAGGAAGTCCAACCAGTCCATCCTAAAGGATATCAGTCCTGAATATTCATTGGAAAGACTGCTGCTGAAGCTCCAATACTTTGGCCACCTGATGTGAAGAATTGACTCATTTGAAAAGACTGATGCTAGGAGGGATTGAGGGCAGGAGGAGAAGGGTGAGACGGTTGGATGGCATCACCGACTCAATGGACATGAGTTTGAGTAAGCTCAGGGAGTTGGTGATGGACAGGGAGGCCTTGCGTGCTGCAGTCCATGGGGTTGCAGAGTCGAACATGACTGAGCGACTGAACTGAACTGAACGGAACAAGCAGCAGTGCTCTTTGGACTGTAGTTTTATCCATGCTCTTCCCTCTCAGAACTGTCCTTGTACCAGTGTCTATTTTTAGCCATCTGGGCTAAAATATCCATCTATAGAGCTCTTAATCATCTTTCAGATATCAGCTGATGTGGGGTCTCTGGGAAGCGTTCCTGACACCCCCCCTTACCACTGTGGTCCTGCACAGTGAGGTAATACGGCCTCAGCATCCTCTGGACTCTGACTACAGTACTCATTGCATGGTATCCTCCGTGAAATGGCTTTTCCATCCTTGAACATCTGTGCGGTGGACAGTCTCAACACCAAGTACAGGCCTTGTGTAATATACTGAGCAACATGAAATAGGACTGTCACCTCCCGTGTCCTTGGTTTTGCGTCCTTGTAGCTAAAGATGGTAAAGAGGTTTTGCTTTATTTTAGTTTTGGCGCCAACCCAAATTCCCATACTTTACCCCAAGGATTCTTCCTGAATCAGATCTTCCCTAATCCTGAATTTGTGAAATTAGTTTTTTGAATCCAAGGAGAGAATGTTAACAAAGAGAGAATTTCTCCTTGTTCATTTTGGCTTTTCATCCATCTTTACAAGATCTCTGTGGATCTTGAATGTGTCTATAGCACAGATCCCCAGGTTTGGTGTTCGTGAAGTGTTAGTCGGTCAGTCGTGTCTGACTTTTTGTGACCCCATAGACTGTAGCCCACCAGGTTCCTCTGTCCATGTGACTTCCCAGGCAAGAATACTGGAGTGGGTTGCTATTCCCTTCTCCAGGGGATCTTCCCCACCCAGGGATTGAACCTGGGTCTCCCGCACTGCAGGCAGATTCTTTACCGACTGAGCTGCCAGAGAAGCCCTTGATGCAAACTATCAGCTTTAGTAAATCTAGCCTGTCAGTATCAGTTATCACTGTCACAACTGGTGTTCATGGAGCTCCACTGTACACTTGTTAAGGCTGTACCTTCCCCTGTGACCCCTAGCTGGAGCCTGAATTGTGTGTGTTTTTAGTCTCTCAGTCATGTCTGACTCTTTGTGACCCCATGGGGTGTAACCTGCCAGGGTCCTCTCTCCATAGAATTCTCTAGGCAGGAATACTGGAGTGGGCTGCCATTCCCCTCTCCAGGGGATCTTCCCAACCCAGGGACCAAACCCAGGTCTCCTTCATTCCAGGCAGATTCTTTACCATCTAGCCACCAGGGAAGCCCAGCTGGAGCCTACAACCAGCAAGACACAGCAGCTTCCTCTCCTTTGAAGGCCCGCTCTGAACAGTTCTGTTAGCTGTCTTTATTCTCAAAGTCAACCAAATTCTAAGATACTCTCCCATAACCTTGGACACACAGTAGGTGCTCAAGAAATGTTAGTTCCCTTTTACCCCATATGATGATCTCAATACCTTCTTGTTACACATTAGTTCAATGAAGAAATTATGTCCTACAAGATACAAAGACTTTAAAAGTACATTGACTTCATCAAAAGAAAAAAATTAAAAAGACATGCTTTCTTCCCAGAAGGAGCTTAAATTAAGATATAAAGAAACAAGTAATCAATGATAAGTTGCTGTAAACACGTGTTACATGGTCCCTTCTTCCAAATTTTTGAAAATTCTTTATGTAATTAAATTCCTGTGATATTTTAGAATGTAGTGGTATCTCAGTCCTCCTGGGGATAACCATAAACAGAACAAGCATTTGTACCAAAGGAGCCAGCAGTAAAAAATCTGCTGGCAATACAGGAGACACGGATTCGATCCCTGAATCAGGAAGATACTCTGGAGAAGTAAATGGCAACCCACTCCAGTATTCTTGCCTGGGAAATCGCATAGACAGAGAAGCCCGGAAGCCTGCAGTCCATGGGGCTGCAAAGAGTCAGTCATGGTTGAGCGATGAACCACAGCAACACGACTGCTGCTGCTGCTAAGTCGCAACGACCCTAAAGTGAAACCCACCAGGTGACAGGCACCACTCATGTACAGAGACCCGCCAATAGACGTCTAGTGTCTCACTGAAGTATTTCCAGAAATCATCACAGAGTTTTAACGTAAAAGATGGAGGCCAAACAAAAACAACCCACCTGCAAAACAACTTAGAAAACACAAAAACCACACAGGTAGAAGAAAAACTAAAACTATGCCAGTCACATACTCAGAAACAAGAGCAGGTAGTTAAAAAAAAAAAAGGAATGGTCACAGGACAAAAATATCCAATGAATTTTCTTTAAGAAAAAGCAGAGATGACAATTCCATAGAATATAAAAGTAAAGGAATTCTCCAAAACTTAGTATGAGAAGAAAAAGAAATAGAAAATGGGAGGGGAAAAAAATGAGAAAATTAGAAAATTCGTCCAGAGAGGCAGCATTTGATAAGTAGAGCTTCCAGAAAGAAATAAGAGAAAAACAGATTAAGGAAAGACTTTTTCGGTAAATAATTAAAAAAAAAAAAACCTTTCTGAAATAGACAGGCGTGAGTTTTCAGGTTGAAAGGACACCCAAAGCGCCCTGTGAAATGGACAAATTCATACACAATACACCACCAGGATATTACAGACCCCAGGAATAAAAAGCAAGTTCCTAGAAAAAAATTTGAATAAAAAATACAAAAATATCAAGACTTAGACATTAGACTTCTTAATAAAATCATACCCCATAGGCAAAGCAGGTATGCCTTCAAAACTCAGCAGAAATGTTTTCCAACATGAAACTAGATATCCAGACAAAATATCACTCACGTTTGTGGGTAGAGATATTTACACAGGTGCAAGACTTCCAAAAACTTACCTTCTGAGAATTCTTTCTCAGGAAACTAGTAGAGGATGTACTGAAAAAAAAAAAAGAGTAAATCAGGAAGGAGGAAGTTGCTAAGGGATCCAGGAAAACAGAAGAAAATGGCAACGAGAATGCCCAGGATGACTGTTCAAAAAAACAAAAAAATTCAATCTAGCAACCGTGCATCGAGCCTGCAGAGCCAACACAGAAGAGGGCAGGTCAGAAAGCTCCAGGCCAGGAAAAGGATCTCCAAGGCACTGCTATTTACAGAATATTTTACATGTGATGTAAGAGTTGGGAATGAAACATTCTGAGTACATAAACATATTGAAATTACTAAAGAAAAAATTATTTATTCCAAGAAAATTTCTAAATGCACAAATTAGGAAAAGTAATTATGGTATACTTCAAAATGACTAACAATTACAGAGTCACCTTTGGAGGGAAATTGAAATGACATCATCTCACCCCACCAAATTAGCAAAACTTAAAAAAAACTGACAATATCAAGTGCTTGCAGTGAATCTGGTGAACAGGAATACCTTCCCTCCTACACACACACACACACACACACACACACACACACACATGTGAACACACGCACTTTTAACATGAGTTTTGACTGGTGGAACCTCTTGGGATAAATAGTAATTATCTATAAAGTTGAAAATGCACATGGTCTGCCACCCAACAATGCCACTCCCTGATTATATACTTGACAAAAATTATGTGTATGAATGTCCAAGGCAGCAAGAAACTGGAAACAATTCAAATGTCCATATGCTGTAGAATGTGTAAATAAATGGCAATATGTTCATATAATAGGATACTTCGAAGACAATGATATGGCTCCTATTAAAGTTGGTGGAGTCTACACAGGTGTTTGTTTCATTCTTCCTTGAAGAAATCTTTCCAATTCCTCTGTCCCTGCCCCTGACCAGACGTCAGGAGTTGAGACACCTAGAGATCTGGAGATTAACTGGCTTCACAAATAAGGGGACAAGAAGAGGACACGTGTCAGGCTTTCCATGGGTGTCTTCTGAGACCCTCATCTTGGTCTGCCTAGGGTGCCCTCCTTTCCTTCTCAGTACCCACCTGTAACAACCTCTTTTATCTTTTAACGCCGTCCTTCCAAATCCTTCGTTCATCCACCTGATGAGAAAACTGAAGTTGAGAGCAGCCGAAGCCTGTGCTTGGGGAACACAGCCATTGAGAAGCAGCCCTGGCTCTCTGGAACCCATGCCCTCTTTACAGGCAGCGTGCATGCCCAGTCTCTTCAGTCATGTCTGACTCTTTGTGACTCTATAGACTGTAACTCGCCAGCTCCTCTGTCCATGGAATTTTCCTGGCAAGAATACTGGAGCGGGTTGCCATGCCTTCCTGCAGAGGATCTTTCCGACCCATGGATTGAACTCACGTCTCCTGCATCTCCTGCACTGCAGGCAGATTCTTTACCACTGAGCCACCAGGGAAGCCCTTACAGGCAAGGTTCAAGGATAACTTATATCTGCATTCAGACCACCCTTGAAGAGGGTGGATCCCTTATAAACAGTGCATGCTTTTGTGCTCAGCTGTGTCAGATTCTGTGACCCCATGGACTGTAGCCCACCAGGCTCCTCTTTTCACAGAATTTTCCAAGCAAGAATACTGGAGGGGGTTGCCATTTCCTTCTCCAGGGCATCTTCCCGACCCAGGGATCAAACCCAGGTCTCCTGGAAGTCTCCTGCATTGACAGGAGGATTCTTTACCACTAAGTCACCTGGAAAGCCGCCTGTAAACAGTAGGTGCTCAGTAAATGCCACTTCCTCTCTCCGATCCTTAGGTGAGTTTAAATTTGTTGCTGTTCAGTCACTCAGTCGTGCCCGACTCTTTCTGACCCCATGGACTGCAGCTCGCCAGGCTTCCCTGTCCTTCACCGTCTCCCCGAGCTTGCTCAGACTCAGGTCCATTGAGTCGGTGATGCCATCCAAGCATCTTCTCTAGTTCTAGCACTGTAAAACTGTGAATATTTGGGTGCTGCTATACAAAAGGTGACCAGCAGATGGCAGAATTGAGCTTTCCCGGCTCCTAACGTCCCTATGGCAAGGATAAGGGGAGAAAAGTTGGTTGTCCTTTTGCCATCTCCGAACTCCGAAATGCCTCCGAAATGCCCATTGCTCCCGTTTGAAGCACCGTCCTCCCACTCCTTTGGTGAAAAGATGTAGTGAGCATCTGCAGAAGCTGCAGTTTGGGACACGCTGGTGGAAGAGCACAGGGAAATCCAACAAGGACTTTAACCTTTTACTCTCTGCGTGTGCTCGGTCTTGCCCAACTGTTCGCGACCTGATGGGCTGCAGCCCGCCAGGCTCCTCTGTCCATGGGATTCTCCAGGCAAGGATACTGGAGTGCGTTGCCATTTCCTTCTTCAGGGGATCTTCCCGACTCAGGGATCGGAACCCTCCTTGGAGGCTTAAAATGCTGGTGTAAAACAGTTGCAGGGAAAGTGGCTGACTTAAGGTTCCAGTTTTCGCTTGGGGAAACTGAGGCTCAGAGAGCCAAGGTGATGTGCTCCGGAACACACAGCTAGGTCAGATTTTCTGGCTCCTAATTCAAGGGACCAGGTTAGTTTCTCAAAGGCAAAATCTACTCTGAAGGCACTTTCAGTTCACATACGCAGACAGGAAATCTGCAAGTTAAAAAATAATTCAGAATGCCCCACCTCCCCGCAAAAGTTCAGTGCTTTGTGGAGGCTTTCCTGTAGTTGCCTTGGATCCATAGAGGAGCCTACATTTGGATAACTTCCCCTCCAAGTGCTCTTCACCTGAGGTCTGTGAACACCCTAGGAGTAGTATCCCCTCCCAACCCCAACAAGCAAAGGAAATTATCTATATATGAGCACATGCATGAGCATATGGATCCACACTAATTATGTTCCCAGCTTTCTTCAAATGCCCCAAGGTGTCTGTGCTAGTTATTCATGTATTTTTCCTCAACTCCAAGTTCACTCACCAATACCTACTCTGTGATAATGGGCAGAATTCCCACAGGCGACTCTCCTCTACAGTGAGCATAAATGCTATAACGTAAGCTTTCTTAGGAGAGGGTGCTGGGAGAACACCGCAGGAGGAAGGGGCAGTTCTTGCTGGTTTGGGCAGGCGGAGGGCATCCTGTGGTGCTCTGCCCCAGCCACGTGCCCAGAAGGGCCTCCAGTGACTTTTGCAGTCCTGCCTGGCCTGGTGATCACTTTCCCATGACCCTCCCAATACAGACACTGTACGTTCTGTGCCACCTGCCTACACCGCCACTCAACTCCCTCTATCTGTCCACATACCCACCTACCAGGTTGCTTTCTGCTTGTCCAGCAGATGCCAATTAGCTTTGGCCCAGGCACCAGCTAATCTCTCTGCCTCCAGTGGGGCCATGACACCTCCTCCAGCAAGGTTTGATCCCCAGCCTGGGGAGGGACCTCCTTCATGGGCCCTCTTTCTCAGCTGAAGGAAGAGTAGCCCTACAGGGGTCCACTTATGTTTTAGATATTTATGATGTGTCCTTAGTATTGTCTCTTTGTGACCCAGGGACTGTAGCCCACTAGGCTCCTCTGTCCATGGGATTTTCCAGCAGGAATACTGGAGTGGGTTGCCATTTCCTCCTCCAGGGGATCTTCCCAACCCAGGGATTGAACCCTGCATCGGCAGGTGGATTCTTTACCGCTAGCTCCACCAGGAAGACTTTACATCCTATAGTTACTCTTTGATCATAGTGTATGTAATACTCTTCATATCAAACTTCCATTTCTTAAACCCTATGTGGTTTCTGCCTCCTGATTGGACCCGGAGTGATACTTGTGTACTTGTGGCCCTTAAAATATTAAGATCCATCTGATCTAGCCCCAGATATAACAAAAATATAAAACTCACAGCTCCCTGCTGAGCACACAGAGAACAATGTGTTACTACCATATGTTGGGGATGGAGGTCAGTTTCCCTGTTGCCACAGAAGGTTGGCAGCTCTGGACAATCTCCCTTACATGGTCTCTCTGGCCTGCTTAGCTTAGCTGCATGCTCTCTGGTGGAGCAGTAAAATAACGAGCAATTAAGAGCATCATTTACAGAGCACACATTTCAAATGGCATGCAAGGGTTTTATGTGTACTATTAGCTCCATTTTACAGATGGAAAAAAAAAAAAAAAAAGCAAAGATCTAAAGAAGTTAGAAACTTGCCCAAAGTTTCACAGTTGGCCCAGGGAGTGCTAGAATTTGAACCCCCAGTATACCCAGTTCCAAAGCCCCAAACTCTAAGTGACCATGATGTATTTCTTCATAGCAACTACCCATTGCAATGTCGAGCTCTGGGCTAGATGATTCACAGTGGTTATATAATGTATTTCCTGTAGTAACTGTGTTTGGTAAGCAGTTCTATACACTTAGAGATGAAGAGAGCTTCTTATCCAAGGTCACTTAGCTAGTGAGTGTGGAGGTAGGGTTTGATGTTAGCTCTCTGACTCCAGAGCCTTTTTTTTTTTCATAATGTTGGAATTAGTAAGGACTGTCTTTATTAAACATACAAGAGCACAGGTATAAAGAAAATTGTTAAAAGACTTGATTACACACATAGGCTGAATTTCATACCCATATACATAAGTTGTTGTTCAGTTGTTAAAGCGTGCCCGACTCTGTCACCCCACAGCCATAGTACGCCAGGGTCCTCTGTCCTCGAGGATCTCCTGGAGTTTGCTCAAATTCATGTCCATTGAATCAGTGACGTCATCCAACCATCTCATCCTCTGCCACCCCCACAGAAGACTTTACCCTAAACAGATAATATAATAACAATCTCTAATGGCAAAAGATAGCAAAAATAAAATTTAAAAACCAACAATGGCTTGGAAAAAAAATTTATATATGTGCAGTGTGAAGTTCAGAGCCCACATTTTTAACTTCTACAGTGTACTATTTCCCAGCTCATATAATAGATGTGAACTTGGGGTAAGAATGCACCTTGACCCGGGGACCACGATGAAACAAACAGAAAGCACAGGGTGCTTGACTTCATATTCAGTGCCCATGGGTTTCCAATCACGTCCTGTGTGTTACCTGATAGGAATCTGATGAGGGAGAAGGACATAGGACCAGCTATGTCTTTCTCCCCTTGCCATTGCCCTACTACACCTGACCCTAAACCTCACTCTAAGGAAGAGGGATGATCTGAAGGCACCTCTATAGGACTGGTTTGGAGGAACCTATGTTTGTCTCCAACTCTCCTCCAGGGGATTCTTGGACACTTAACATGGCAGGTACGGTCCCCTAGAGCATCTTGCCAGTCCTGTATGCTCTGATTCCATGCTCAACCTGAGTGATGAGTCTCCTTTGTATGATCTCGTAGTTATTCTCTGGGCTTCCCAGGGGGTGCTAGTGGTAAAGAACCTGCTTGCCAATGCAGGAGATGTAAGAGAACTGGGTTCAACCCCTGGGTTGGGAAGATCCCCTGGAGGAGGGCATGACAACCTGCCCCAGTATTCTTGCCTGGAGAATCCCATGGACAGAGGAGCCTGGTGGGCTATGATTCCATAGAGTCATAAAGAGTTGGACACAACTGAAGCGACTTAGCACACAGGTACACATGGTTGTTTTAGTGACCTAGCACCTGATAGAGGGAAAGATGACACAGTATAAGATTCAGAGTATTTGCAGCTTGCTAAGAAAAATCAACCATTCCAGATAGTAAGACCAAAGAGCAGATTCCCTTCTACGAGAGGTCCACATGGAGTGGCCACTGTGAATGATTCCACTAAGCGATGCCCTCAACAACATCCCAACAACAGATAGGGGATCAGTGTTCAAAACTGTATTATGTATAATGTTCCTGAGTGTAGGTCAAAGGCCTCCAGCCAAAGCAGAAAGCATGGAAAGGACTTCTCCAAGAAGCCATGAGTTCTAGTCAAAGACCAGAACTCTACTGCTGTGGCTGAATCGGTGATATATTTAAGAACACATGTCTAGAGATTGAACAGAATACATACTTTATAGGCACAAACAGCATTTCACCTAGCCAAGCTTTTGAAAAGTCCTTTGTGGCTGTGGGTTTTAGATTCTACTTGGAATGGTGGTGCTTTCCATTGCCAGTTAAGAAATGAGCCGCATGCCTTAATAATAAACTGGGCTGGGACTTTGATTCAGTCCTCTTATGAAAACTCAGGCGCCGACAAGTACATGTTCCTAAAAGAAGGCCAACCCACATCCCCTCCAAAGTGCGTCAAGGGAGTCCTTGCCGGCAGAGCCAAGATTTGCTTTGGGAGGAATTTTGAGAGTTCTCTAGCCGTGCAACAAGTAATGGAGGTAATTGAAGCCCCACAGTTCAACATCCTAAAGTGAGACAGCAATAAAAATTAGCCTGGAAAAATGGTAAAGCGGGTTGCTAACCATCTACTCTGTTTGGCAACATGTGCAAAAATCTGCAGCACATTTCATTTTGAGCAACAGATCCTGCTAGTTAAACTGGTTGTGGAATGTCCTCCCAAAGTAACTAAATAAACTTACTATTTATAATTATTTTCTATAAATCTCCCTAAAGTTGGAGGCTATCTATTAATATCATAATTATTATTTCAGATCCAGAACTGGTAGCCCTTGTTTCCGGAGATAATTAGTAGTATCAACTGTCTGTTAAGACCATTCCTGGTCCATGACATGAAAATCAGGTAATTTACATCCCAGAGACTGCTGGGCTTTCTGCTTTCCAGAGCAGGGCAGGATGGCATGGTAAGACCACATTTAACTACCTGCCTGACCCAGACACTGACCCTGCAGAACTGACTCTGGCTGGTGGGCTGCAACTGAGTCCAGCAGGAACATCAGTGGTTTCAACAGCCAAAAGTGGTTTCAGTTGATTAAAGATCGAGTTAAGAATGATCTAGTCAATTTACTAGACTATTTACCGCCCAATCATAATTGCTGAATAAAGCTAACTGTGATGGTGTGCCCAGTTGCTCAGTTGTCCGTCTCTTTTCGACCCCATGGACTGTATCCCACCAGGCTCCTCTTTTCATGGGATTTTCCAGGCAAGAACACTGGAGTGGGTTTCCATTCCCTTCTCCAGGGATCTTCCTGATCCAGGGACCAAACCCACCTCTCCTGCGTCTCCTGCATTGGCAGGCAGATTCTTTATCACCGAGACACCTGGGAAGTGCTAAAGCTACTTAGATCTTTAAAAAAGAAGAAGAAGAAGAAGAAGATCAAGTTAATAATAAAAGAAGCCAGGACACATCTTTAGTTGACTGGGCTGGAAATTACAAATAATGTAGACCATATTTTTCGCTACATATGGTGTCAGAGGCTGGGAAAGGATCAGCAAAAGTCATAAACCATTTAATCCAATTTTTGGCAGACTTTGTCTCAAGACCCTATAAATTATAGCAGATGACTATGCATGCATGGAGAAAGTCAGGCTTGCAAATTATTAAACCAGAGCCAAACTGATAGATGTTGCTCATACTTGTTGGAGCAACTCACCCTAGTTTGCCAGAGACTTTTCCAGTCTGACTCTGAATGTCCAGTGTCCTGAAAAACCCTCAGTCCCTGGCAAACCAGGATGGTGGGTCACCCTATCTGGAGCCTTCCTCACAAGCTGGTGATCCTAGGCTGGACATCTACATTTGGGAACTGCCTGGAATCTCTGCCTGGGAGTAGGTTTGTCAACCAATGGAGTTTGCTGCAGGCTGTTTAACCGTCCATCAGTGCTGGCACTGAGGGAAACAGTAAATAATCAGTCACTGAAGGATGTTTGTCTGAGATGCTCATTTTCTGCACAAATGAATCCTCCAGTTCCCTGCTTGTGGATGGTAAATCAGATTGCTGACTTCCCAGGGTCTGAGGTCCCATTATTCAATATGCAAATTTCTGTTTATTCCTTGCTTAGCCCAGTATCTTACCTCCTTCTTTCAAATTCATTGCCTTATATTTCTCCAAAGAAGACATACAGATGGCTAACAAACACATGAAAAGATGCTCAACATCACTCATTATCAGAGAAATGCAAATCAAAACCACAATGAAGTACCATCTCACGCCGGTCAGAATGGCTGCAATCCAAAAGTCTACAAACAAAAATGCTGGAGAGGGTGAGGAGAAAAAGGAACCCTCTTATACTGTTGGTGGGAATGCAAACTAGTACAGGAACTATGGAGAACACTGTGGAGATTCCTTAAAAAACTGGAAATAGAACTGCCATACAACCCAGCAATCCCACTGCTGGGCATACACACCGAGGAAACCAGAATGGAAAGAGACACGTGTACCCCAATGTTCATCACAACACTGTTTACAATAGCCAGGACATGGAAGCAACCTAGATGTCCATCAGCGGATGAATGGATAAGAAAGCTGTGGTACATATACGCAATGGAATATTACTCAGCCATTAAAAATAATACATTTGAATCAGTTCTAATGAGGTGGATGAAACTGGAACCTATTATACAGACTGAAGTAAGCCAGAAAGAAAAACACCAATACAGTATATACTAAGGCATATATATGGAATTTAGAAAGATGGTAATGAACTTCCTGATGATCAAGCTGGTTTTAGAAAAGGCAGAGGAACCAGAGATCAAATTATCAACATCTGCTGGATCATGGAAAAAGCAAGAGAGTTCCAGAAAAACATCTATTTCTCCTTTATTGACTATGCCAAAGCCTTTGACTGTGTGGATCACAATAAACTGTGGAAAATTCTGAAAGAGATGGGAATACCAGACCACCTGACCTGCTTCTTGAGAAATCTGTATGCAGGGCAGGAAGCAACAGTTAGAACTGGACATGGAACAACAGACTGGTTCCAAATAGGAAAAGGAGTATGTCAAGGCTGTATATTGTCACCCTGTTTATTTAACTTATATGCAGAGTACCTCATGAGAAACGCTGGACTGGAAGAAACACAAGCTGGAATCAAGATTGCCAGGAGAAATATCAATAAGCTCAGATATGCAGATGACACCACCCTTATGGTAGAAAGTGAAGAGGAACTAAAAATCATCTTGATGAAAGTGAAAGTGGAGAGTGAAAAAGTTGACTTAAAGCTCAACATTCAGAAGACGAAGATCATGGCATCCAGTCCCATCATTTCTTGGGAAATAGATGGGGAAACAGTGGAAACAGTGTCATACTTTATTTTTTGGGGGGTCCAAAATCACTACAGATGGTGACTGCAGCCATGAAATTAAGAGACGCTTACTCCTTGGAAGGAAAGTTATGACCAACCTAGATAGCATATTCAAAAGCAGAGACGTTACTTTGCCAACAAAGGTTCGTCTAGTCAAGGCTATGGTTTTTCCTGTGGTCGTGTATGGATGTGAGAGTTGGACTGTGAAGAAGGCTGAGTGCCGAAGAATTGATGCTTTTGAACTGTGGTGTTGGAGAAGACTCTTGAGAGTCCCTTGGACTGCAGGGAAATCCAACCAGTCCATTCTGAAGGAGATCAGCCCTGGGATTTCTTTGGAAGGAATGATGCTAAAGCTGAAACTCCACTACTTTGGCCACCTGATGTGAAGAGTTGACTCATTGGAAAAGACTCTGATGCTGGGAGGGATTGGGGGCAGGAGGAGAAGGGGACGACAGAGGATGAGATGGCTGGATGGCATCACTAACTCGATGGACGTGAGTCTGAGTGAACTCTGGGAGTTGGTGATGGACAGGGAGGCCTGACGTGCTACGATTCATGGGGTTGCAAAGAGTCGGACACGACTGAGCGACTGAACTGAACTGAACTGAATGATAACCCTGTATGCGAGATAGCAAAAGAGACACAGATGTATAGAACAGTCTTTTGGACTCTGTAGGAGAAGGCGAGGGTGGGATGATTTAAGAGAATAGCATTGAAACATGTATATTATCATATGTGAAATAGATCGCCAGTCCAGGTTTGATGCATGAGACAGGGTGCTCAGGGCTGGTGCACTGGAAGGACCCTGAGGGATGGGATGGGGAGGGAGGTGGGAGGGGGGTTCAGGATGGAAACACGTGTACACCTATGGCTGATTCATGTGAATGTATGGCAAAAACCACCACAATATTGTAAAGTAATTAGCCTCCAATTAAAAAACAAAAACAAGAACAAAAACAAGTTCATTGCGTTACATGTACCATTCTGCAGTCCCCACAGTTCAACATATGTGACAAATAAGTCTCCCTTTTCCCATATCTCCCTGAAGGAAACAGAGAAAGTGATCTAGAGTTTTCACCCATGCCCTGCAGCCCTGTGAGCAGTCTTACATGTACCTTACATTTTCAAGGGCTGAGTCTTGCTGAGACTCTGGGGGTGGGGTGGAGAGAAATAGCTGGCTTCTCCTGGTTTTCTCCCCCTGGGGGCAATTGACATTTTGAGAGAGATTAGAGCTGTATAAGCTGCTGCAAAGGGAGAGGCAGAGCCTGCCATCTGAACTGTTCGTCCCTACAATAGCTTGCTTACTTCTGCAAATCCTACAAGAACAGATAACGACGTAAAACACTACGTAGTAAAAACATGTGAAGCCTCTCCCATGAGGAATCCACGGAAACCAGGGGCTTGCAACTTCATGGTGGTGATTCTGGCAGCTGCTAAGCCGCTTCAGTCGTGTCTAGAGATGGCAGCCCACCACGCTCCCCCGCCCCTGGGATTCTCCAGGCAAGAACACTGGAGTGGGTTGCCATTTCCTTCTCCAATGCATGAAAAGTGAAAAGTGAAAGTGAAGGCGCTCAGTCGTGTCTGACTCCTAGCGACCCCATGGACTGCAGCCCACCAGGCTCCTCTGTCCCTGGGATTTTCCAGGCAAGAGTGCTGGAGTGGGGTGCCATTGGAAAGCAAATAGCTGCCAGAGCTCTAGCCTGGACGCCTTGACAGAGGTGGTATCTCACTGGAGATATAGAACCCAGAGGGAAAGCAGATTGAGAGGGAAAGATGGTTAGTTCACTTTTTGACATTATAAGTGTGAGTTTTTGGAGGAATATTTTGGTAAAGGTATATAGCAGTTATTGATTCACACATTTGTAATTCTAGTATCAATCCCCTGTTTAAATGAAAGAATTCAAACAATCCAAAGGAAGGTAGAAAAACAAAAAAGAAACAAAGAGAAAGTATATACCATGTGATATTCAACATATCATGCGCCACCTGTAAGGCTTAATGCCTCTTTTGTTGCTGGATCCAGGGGAAGGTCAAGGGTGGGGTACTGTAAGATCTCAAGGCAACAACTATTTACTGAACAGGATGGAATTTTTTCAATTTGTTATATCAGTCCTGAGCGCATACACACACACACACACACACGTACACACACACACACACATACACAAATATAACAACATAAAAGGGGTGGATATAAATCTCAGTATTTCTGTAGTCATTATCCATATAAGCTGGTTAAACTCACCAATTAAAAGCAGATACTCAGATCTGTTTCTTAAATCTTGTAAAAAATAATTGTATGGCCTTTCCAAGAGGAAACAACAACAAAAGATTCTAAGAATAAATAAGTCTAACATTCAACTCTAAAAACCAGATAAAGAACACTAGAGCAAGCACGAAGAAAGTAGAAGGAACAAAAGTACCAAGATAAAAGCAGAAATAAAAGGAATAGATCCTTAAAAAAAAAAAAAACAGGATTCACATGATTTTAAAAATTAGAAGATTCCCTAATTGGTAAAGAATCTACCTGCAGTGCGGGAGACCTGGGTTTGATCCCTGGGTTGGGAAGACTCCCTGGAGAAAGGAAAGGCTACTCACTCCAATATTCTAGCCTGGAGAATTCCACGGACTGTATAATCCA
Source organism: Bos indicus (assembly GCF_029378745.1). NCBI lineage: Eukaryota > Metazoa > Chordata > Mammalia > Artiodactyla > Bovidae > Bos > Bos indicus. The sequence goes on from NC_091787.1 coordinate 35,194,600, forward strand.
TGGGGTCGCAGAGAGTCTGGCACCTACTCAGTGACCTTCACTTTCACTTTGCAAAGTCTGACAAGACTGATCAGCGGACTTTCTGGACCCCAGCCTCTCACCTGCCGCTCATTTACCCCGGGGTCCTTTTTGCAAGTCTCTATTGTGTGAGGTATTTACAACTTAATATTTTTTTCCCATTAAAGAAGAACTGTATTTAGTGCTCGCTTCGGCAGCACATATACTTAAGAAGAACTGTATTTAGAGTAATGGGATTTTCTTTTGTGCCTCTTCCTGAGGCACCTAGTACTGGGCTGGTCATGTTGGCTGGGTCACCTTGGCTGTATTCAACCATGGTCAGTTGAGTGAATCAATGTGAAAAAGATTTAATACAGTACTACTCAGAGGTCTACAGCACCTGACAGTTTTACAAGGCACTTACTTTCCCTTGCTTCGATGTTGCATCAGCCCTGAGCAAGAATGAAGTAGAGGTTACTTTACATATTGTTTAGATTAATTTGAACATTTTACAGGTGAGAAAACCAATGCTTGGAGAATGCATCCCTTCCAAGTGTCAGAATGGAAACTAGAACCCAGGTGTTTGAACACCAAATCTAGTCTTTTCCCCACATGGTGTTCCTATCAAGTTACAAAACCCAGCGGCAACTATTCTGGCTTCCAGGGGCTCAGTTATAAGGCAGAAAAGTTTGTGCTACACAAAGAAAGAATTTCAGGGTAAATGACTTTACTTATCTATCAACGTCGTATTTAAAAGCATTCGCTCAGTCAGGAGAAAAATGAGCCAAAAAAAAAAAAAACCAAAAAACAACTCGCTTTTGCAACTACCTAGAAGCTGGGACGCACAGAGTCGGACACGACTGAAGCGACTTAGCAGCAGCAGCAGCAGGAGCTGGGAACACCGCGGGTCGGGGGTGCTGGGTGTTCAGGCTTTTGGGCTGGACCGGTGCCACGTGAACTTACCAGACAAAACCCCCAGCCCAGAGAGAGAGAGCCATGCAACAGATAAGCCCTCCCCGCCCCCGCCCCCGGAAAGCTGCGGGTTCGGCTGGGCGCTTCAAGCGGGCGCCCGCACTAACAACGCTGCAGGCGCCCCCATCAGAGTAACAACAATCCTGCCAGAGTCGCCTTGTGCCTCTGACCCTTTCTGCTCTTTTTCTGCTTCGGGGAGCGTTTCCTTCGAGCCGCTCGCGAGCCATTGGCCTGCATTTCACCCTCACCCGCCCAATCATCTCCAAAAAATGCAGTACAGTCCCAAAAAAGAGCCGCGCCTTAGGGGAAGTGGGGGTGTTGGAGAGGCTGCGGAAGATGACTGGATGGATACCCAGGGTTCTTAGCTGGGCTCCTGCGGCCAAGCCTGCACCAGGGACCCTGAGCGCAGCACACGGACCTGGCATCCTCCTCGGCATGTCCAGCTCCTTCGCTATTAAAATGCAAATCGAACCAGTAGCTTTGTTTTTAACGGCCCCAAATGGGCAACAATCTAAAAGTCCCTTGTAAGGAGCTAAGTAACAAGAATGATGACGCGCAAAACCGCTCCTATTGTGCAGCGGTTGGGAAGAACCAAGTTGATCCCGGTGCACTTGCTACCTAAGACCCTCGAATATATAGTGACTAAAAATCCACGTTGCAGAAAAACACAGCAGCAGCGTTTTGTAAACAGTACATCTACCTGCTGTACGAAAGATACGCCTGAAAGTGGACTGAGAGAATGAAGACTGAATTTGTTTTTTAAAACTATATTATGGATGCTTAGTCGCTTCAGTCCTGTCGGACTCTTAGCGACCCCCGGGACTGTAGCCGGCCAGGCTCCTCTGTCCAAGAGATTTCCCAGGCAAGAATACTGGAGTGGGTTGCCATTTAAATAATATTTAATATACATTATATTTTAAAATAAGTACAATAAACATACTAATATATTATATAGATGATCTTTTTTTTCAACAAATAAACTTTATTTTCTAGAACAGTTTGTTACAAAAAATTTCAGATAGAGTTCTCATAAACTCCAGTTTCTTCTATTAACATCTTTTATTAGCATGGTGTTTTGCCACAATGAATGAGCCAGTATTGATGAATTATTATCAATTAACCTCCATACTTTATTCAGGTGTCCTTCAGTTCAGTTCAGTCGCTCAGTCGTGTCCGACTCTTTTCGACCCCATGAGTCGCAGCACACCAGGCCTCCCTGTCCATCACCAACTCCTAGAGTTCACTGAGACTCACGTCCATCGAGTCAGTGATGCCATCCAGCCATCTCATCCTCTGTCGTCCCCTTCTCCTCCTGCTGCCAATCCCTCCCAGCATCAGAGTCTTTTCCAATGAGTCAACTCTTCACATCAGGTGGCCAAAGTACTGGAGTTTCAGCTTTAGCATCATTTCTTCCAAAGAAATCCCAGGGCTGATCTCCTTCAGAATGGATTGGTTGGATCTCCTTGCAGTCCAAGGGACTCTCAAGAGTCTTCTCCAACACCACAGTTCAAAAGCATCAATTCTTCGGCACTCAGCTTTCTTCGCAGTCCAACTCTCACATCCATACACGACCACAGGAAAAACCATAGCCTTGACTAGACGGACCTTTGTTGGCAAAGTAATGTCTCTGCTTTTGAATATGCTATCTAGGTTGGTCATAACTTTCCTTCCAAGGAGTAAGCGTCTTTTAATTTCATGGCTGCAGTCACCATCTGCAGTGATTTTGGAGCCCCCCAAAATAAAGTCTGACACTGTTTCCACTGTTTCCCCATCTATTTCCCATGAAGTGATGGGACCGGATGCCATGATCTTCGTCTTCTGAATGTTGAGCTTTAAGCCAACTTTTTCACTCTCCACTTTCACTTTCATCAAGAGGCTTTTTAGTTCCTCTTCACTTTCTACCATAAGGGTGGTGTCATCTGCATATCTGAGCTTATTGATATTTCTCCTGGCAATCTTGATTCCAGCTTGTGCTCCTTCCAGTCCAGCATTTCTCATGATGTCCTCTTCGTATAAGTTAAATAAGTAGGGTGACAATATACAGCCTTGACATACTCCTTTTCCTATTTGGAACCAGTCTGTTGTTCCATGTCCAGTTCTAACTGTTGCTTCCTGCCCTGCATACAGATTTCTCAAGAGGCAGGTCAGGTGGTCTGGTATTCCCATCTCTTTCAGAATTTTCCACAGTTTATTGTGATCCACACAGTCAAAGGCTTTGGCATAGTCAATAAAGGAGAAATAGATGTTTTACTGGAACTCTCTTGCTTTTTCAATGATCCAGAGGATGCTGGTAATTTGATCTCTGGTTCCTCTGCCTTTTTTAAAACCAGCTTGAACAACTGGAAGTTCACTGTTCTTAGTATTTATCTAATGTCCTTGGTGACTCAGACGGTAAAGGGTATGCCTGCAATGCGGGAGATCTGGGTTCAACCCCCAGGTCGGGAAGGTCCCCTGGAGAATGAAATGGCAACCCACTCCAGTACTCTTGCCTAGAAAATTCCATGGATGGAGGAGCCTGGTGGGCTACAGTCCATGGGGTTGCAAAGAGTCAGACATGACTGAGCGACTTCACTCACTCACTCAATGTCCTTTTTCCAGGATCCTATCCAGGATACCAGATTACATTTAGTTTTCACATTTTCTCAGGCTTCTCTTGGCTGTACCAATGTGTCTCAGACTTTCCTTGGTTTTGATGACCTTGACAATTTTGAGGAATACTGGTCAAGTATTTTGTAAAATATCCCTGAACCAGGATTAATCGTGTTTTTCTCACGACTAGATTAGGATTATGCATTTTTGAAAAGAAGACCACAATCTGTACATACTATCACTGTTGATCTATCATTCTTGACGTTGACCTTGATCAGCCGGCTGAGATATTAATAGTTGACTGCAATGGCACCCCACTCCAATACTCTTGCCTGGAAAATCCCAGGGACAGAGGAGCCTGGTGGGCTGCAGTCCATGGGGTCGCTAGGAGTCAGACACGACTGAGCGACTTCACTTTCACTTTTCACTTTCATGCATTGGAGGAGGAAATGGCAACCCACTCCAGTGTTCTTGCCTGGAGAATCCCAGGGACGGGGGAGCCTGGTGGGCTGCCGTCTCTGGGGTCGCACAGAGTCGGACACGACTGAAGCGACTTAGCAGCAGCAGCAGCAGCAGTTTCTGCACCATAAAGCTTCTCTCCCCCACCTCCACTTCCATCCTGTTGTGTCACTTTTTAATGTACAGAGTCAATAAGGAAGGTACACTGAGCTGGAGGGGGCTTGGGGAAATCCCCTCCCCCGGAGTGAGGCGCAGGGCAGGACAGGTCAAGGAAGGCGGTGCGGCGAACCGGTTCTTCGCCGACCTACTGGCGCCTGCCGTAACCTCTCGCGGCGGAAGGCCTGTGGCTTCCTTCCCAGACTAGCCGACACATTCCGTAGTGTGCTGGCCCAGAAAGACTCTCACCTGGGGGCGGGGCCGCGTGCATACCACGCCCCGGCCCCGCCCACCTCGGCCCCCGCCCCTCCGTGGCGCACGCGGCCCCGCCCCGGGGCACGTTGGTCCTCGGCCCGGGGTTTTCCGGCCAGTGGGCTCCTCCTCCGGCCCCGCCCTGACGGCTGAGGAGCCTGCGGGTCGCGAGTTCCCTGAGTGCTCCGAGTGTGGAAGTGGGACAAAACTCGAGGCCGGTCGGAGGTGCTGCGCCTGGGACGCCCGGAGAGAGAGCTGCTTCTGCCCGCGTCCCACGTCTCCCCTCGCGACTCCCCACTGCCCCGTGGCCAGGTGAGTGAGGGTTGTCCGGCTTGAGGCGGGCACGGGACGGGGCGGAGGCAGGGCGCCGCGACCCCCGCCGGGAGGCCCCGGTCTGCCCCGCGCCACCTTCAGCCCGGCCCTGCGGCTTCCTGGTTACACAGCATGGGGGTAAAGGCGCGGGTGTCGGGCTGTCCCGGACGGGCTTCGTCGGCCTTCCTGCCCAGCTCTGTCAGCGGCTGGGGGCCCTCCTTGTGGGGTGGGCGGTGCACAGGCGGGGCCCCAGTGGCCAGGGCCGCGTGATTGTGCTGCTCCGCTGGGGTCCGGGGCTCAGGGCCTGGGAGCCCGTTAACCTGCGACAAGAAGGCGGCTGGCTGGTGTGGGGATGGCGGTGGCCACGACCTCCCTGACCCCGCTGACTTCTGGACAGTGTGTGTATCCTTCCAGAAAAGGCTTCTGTTGAGACCTAGGAGGGCTGGCTGCCTTCAGGAACTTTCCTCCGGAACTGGAAAGACGGAAATTCCTGGGAGCTGCTGCTGTTGGAGTTGATTTATAAGGCACTTTATTTGAGAGAATGCGGGATCCACCCCTGGTGCTGTGTTCACCTGTGTATTTACCTTCTCAGCCTGTTCCTTCATCTCAGCCTTGAGCTACAGTTTCGGGGAGGGATTCTTGACTTCTCTTCCCCCTGAAAAAGCTTTAAGAAATAAAGAGTATGTTGATTTAACGGAAAGTTGTGCAGTTCATCCATTTGAGACTTTGGGGAGCAGAAGCTTATCTAGACAGTTCCAGCCCAAGCTGGGAGCAGTTTGCCTTTCACATTTCTGTCCCTTCCCCTCTAAATCAGCGACCTTTCTTTGGCGATGGGGTATTTTAGGACAGCCCCAGGGTATCTTTGGTAGCCAACCACTCTGCCTTCCCTCTCTGCCTTCACTTTGCTCCCCCGCTGCTTTGACCTGGACTTGGAGTGACCCTTCAAGGGGTGAGCCTCTGCCCAACTCCCACAGCAGGAACAAAGGCTTAGAGGGCAGTGCCGGGCTGAGTCCAGGCAGGGCGTATTATCTTGCTCATCCCCCAACTGGCTCTCCTTATGTTCCTTCCTTGTTTGAGTCAGTTGTTGGGGATGCCAGGAGAGTTAGCAGGGCCCCTCCGCACAAGGCACTCTCCTTGCCACAAGGTTCTCCCTGACAGGAGAGACCAGGTGAGGTTGCAGGGCCGTATGTTGCCCCGGCATGGGATGCACACTACTTTGGGCATCTCTTCCAAATCTCGCCTCTTACCGGTCTCTGTGCCTTTGTTTCCTTATCTTTAACGTGGGGGTAATAATAATACCTGGAGCTTCCCTGGTGGCTCAGTGGTAAAGAATCTGCCTGCCAGTGCAGGAGACGCAGGTTCTATCCCTGGGTCAGGAAGATCCCCGGGAGAAGGAAATGGCTACCTACTCCAGTATTCTTGCCTTGGAAATCCCGTGGACGGAGGAGCCTGGCGGGCTGCAGTCCAAGAGGTCACAAAGAGCCAAACACGACTTAGCGACTAAATGACGACAGCAACAATAATAATACCTACCTCCCAGGGTTGTTGTGAGCATTAAATAAATTAATATACTTAATAACCATACAGCTCAGTCACTGATCTGAATAGGTGGTGACCATGCTCCTGTGTCCCAGATAGACGTAAAGCTTACAGCAGGGCCTGACACATTAGTATTCATCTGTAAGAGTCAGTAATAATAATATTTATTACTCCCTTCATGCAGCTGAAGGTCAGCCTAGTTGAATTGCTCTTCTCCTGACCTGTTCCTCTGTCTTCGCTCATGCTGTTCTGCCCTCCTTCCCCCAGTTCTGCCTGTTACTCATCGCCCTTCTAGGAGCCATCCGGGTACCTGGAGCAGGAAGGGGCAAGACATGCGGTCAGCCCACACAGCCCTCTTCCACTCCTTTAACATCGCTTCTCAGTATTCGCCGTGCAGTAGTGATTGTACAGCCAACATCGCTCTGCCCTGTCCTCTGTGTCTGGAGGGTGGGTGGTGTTTCTCACTCGTGTCTTGGTCTCACAGCATCCAGAAAGGACCTTGCCTGATGTTGGTACTCAGCAGATGTTAGCTAAGTGAAGAGACAGGCCAAGGATATTTGACCTTGGAAGCTGAATTGGGATAGGCAAAAAAAAGAAAAAGTGGGAAGAGTGAGATGGAATTGAGTTCAGACTGAGAGGTGGGCATAGGAACTGGCAGAGAGGTCAAGAGGAAGTCCCCGTGGACTCCTTTATGTTATCAGGTCCAGGGTTGTTGTCAGGGCTTGTCCTGGATCGCGGCACCTAGAAGGCTACGATTGATTAGTGATGCCTTGGCCATGTGATTTGGGGAGGATGGGTAGCTTGGGGTGGTAGGAATGAGAGTTGAGCCAGAATAGGTGAGTGTGGGATTTTCCTGGGTATTCACTGCAAAAACAACAACAACAACAACAACAACAAAAAAAACTGGTGTGAGCAGGAGGTGAATGTAGAAACCAAATCTGTGCTGAGTGCTGGATCTTCAGAGAACCGAGGGCCTTTCTGGATCTCACTGTCTTTCCTGCTCTTTCCTCCCTCTTTTCAGCTGCTGTCTTTTCCCCCTTGAGCAGTTCCTAGCACTTGTCCCGTGGTGGGCACTGGAGGAAGATTCTGTGTGTAGGTGTATTTCACAATCTCAGCTAAGTGAACGGATTCAGGTTTCTCTGGATTTTTCTCAACAGCACCTTGTGAGCCCATGGCCTGTAGAACATGAGGAAATCTGAGGGATACCTAGACAGGAAAGGTCTTAGGAGAAATGGAGAAACTGAAATGTCTTTGTTGGGAATTCGCATTTTTAAAAGCAGTTGTTGAAATTCAACGGAGCTTTCTAATAACGCTGAAACCATACCACAGGAGGCCTACTGACCCTGACCCCGGGACCCCGTGAAATAAGGTCAGATGTCATGTGGTGGTTTGGGAGGATCTTGACAGTGTGGCGTGAATAGTGACTCAAACCACAGCTGACTTTGCTCCTGATGTGAGAAAGTAACAGGGGGGCAATGGAGGGGTGAGGAGGCAGAGGTCCCATCTGTGCTGGGTATCCTGGGACAAGCCACATAGCCACACAGGGTCCAGTGTTCTGGGTAGTAAAATGGTTGTTTGCAGAATCTGGTGAGAAGATGTTTGCAAAAGGGGCTTGAGATCAGTTAGGGGGTGGCGATGGCAGTGTTGATATCTTGGGTTGCTGCAAGGAATCTTGAAGCTGGGGTTGGAGTGTGTGGGTGGTAGGTAGCTGACTCCTGGTTCTGTGATTTGAGTTCTAGTCTTCCAGGGGCTTGTGGTCCTGAAGGTGCCACTGCCTTAGCAGGAAAAAGGGGGTGGAATGACTCCTGAAATTGAGAAGGGAAGTCAGGTGCCTGGAGCCTCTTACACCTGTAGCATGGGCAGAGACTGGCTTGGAGGACAGTGAGTGAGGGACGAAGAGAAACTCAGAGCTGATGACAGGGAGGTGGAGGTTAAGCCTGGGGATGGCATCCTTGAGGAAAAGGATGTGTCTGTGAGGGGGCTGGTGACAGCCGACTGAGCTTGCTGTGTTCACCTAAAAGGTCATGGCTATTTTAGGAAGCTTGTGACAAGGATGTTGCTGTTGAACTCATAGTTAGTGAGTACCCACTGTTTGCCTAGCCCTGTACTGTGACCACAAAAGCAGAGGCCACCCCCACCCACCCTAGGTCGTCCCTGGCTGTTTTGTAGTACAGATGTAAATTAATTTATTCAACCTTTCCCTTATTGCTGGGTATGGAGGCTATTGACTATTTTTATAGTTTGAAACAGTGTTGGAGTAAATAGTCTGTGCGTGGTCAGTCGCTTCGGTTGTGTCCCACTCTTTGCAGCCCTATGGACTGTAGCCCGCTAGGCTCCTCTGTCTATGGAATTCTTCAGACAAGAATACTGGAGTGGATTGCCATGCCCTCCTCCAGGGGATCTTCCTGACCCAGAGATCAAACCTGGGTCTCCTGCATTGCAGGCGAATTCTTTACCACTGAGCCACCGGTAGGAATCTTTATAAGGAAGAGTTAACACTTTATAATATTAAGTCTTCCAAATCAAGGACAGATTACAGGCCTTGTGATATAGAATGTCTTCATTAGATACTAAGAATAGGATTCTAATTGGATATGCTGGAGGTATATATCTCATAAAATATGTTATATAATTTGGAAATTATTTGTAAATATTTTTTAAAAAATTCTACTTTTTTGGTCATTAATTTCAACCTTTACTGTTACTCATGTCTTCTTACTTTTTGCTTATTTCATTGCTCTAGTTTTCATGTCTAAATTGGTTCATTTATTTTTAGTTTTTTAATTTAAAAATTATGTAGAGCTCAGCATTTTCTTCTGAGTACCAGTCTAGCCAGTGGGCCTTTATATGAAATGCTCATCTTTCCATTGCTTCCTAGTACTCTGTAGATCAGTTCTGATCCAAGGACTTTTTAGAAGGCAGGATCTTTAATTTCTGCGGCAGTTTTGGGGCAGTCTGATCATATTTTAATGTTGGCTGCTAGTTCTCTTGGCTTCTTCGGTGGCTCAGCTGCCAATGCAGGGAGATGCGAGAGATGCATGTTTAATCCCTGGATCGGGAAGATTCCCTGTATGAAATGGCAGCCTGCTCTAGTATTCTTCCCTGGAAAATTCCATGGACAGAGTAGCCTGGCGGGCCGCAGTCCATGGGTTGACGCAACTGAGCATACAGATACAGTTCTGTTGCGGGAAGGTGCTTGGCAGAATCTCTTGTGGGACTGTATTAAGATTTTCTTTGTGGCCAGCTACATGATCAACCTGAAGAACTTTCCTGACACATATTCTCTGTGGCACACAGACATCAGATATTTCTGTGATCTTGAGGGTGCCCTCTGCATCCTTGCTTATTGAATCTTTTTTTTTTGAGTGAAACTCGACTTACATTTGCTCTGGATTTGTGAATTTGGCGTGCGTGTCTGGTGTATACAGCTTTTCAAGCTCATTTTTGTGGATTGTACCTTGTGTCATTCGTTACTTATTCTGTACCTTTGGCCTTAAATTCCATATTATCTATTTTAGGAGCATATATTGTCAGTAATCTGGGAGAATTCCTTCTTTGTAGTCCTGAAATTAGTAATTAAATGCATTTTATAGGACAGTAAGTAAAAGGCTCAGAAATTTGGAAGCAAGCCTCAGTCAGGCAGGGGGTACGCCACACCCTTTAGTTCCCACTCAGGCTTATGCAGAGTAGGCAGTGATCAGGCTCTGCCTGCTTCTTAGACTCATGACGACTGTGAGCTCCCCCTTCTTGTCTGTCCCAGTGGCCCCCACGATAGCCAGGTTTTAGGAGGGGTGGATAAAAGGAGGTCAGTTCGCAAAACCCAGGAGAGGACCTCTGACTTTGCGGTTGGTTCCTCCCCTATCCCATAGGTCCAAGTAGATGGCTCTCACTCACAGTTATATTTCCTTCCTCATCTACAGCAGCAAAACAGACTCTCTGTTCCCCAAGGGATATGACAAAATAGTACACAAAAATGTCCCAAGACCAAATGTCAGCTATTAAGGCTTGGGCCCCAAGTTTTACAATCTTTTCTGTGCTTGTGTTTTAAGTCATGTAAACTATTTCATGGAACTAGAATGGCCTAAGCCTTGTTGTACCATGAAATCCTAGTGAGTAGTTTTCCAAGTCCTGTGTTTCCAGATAAAGGCAAATGGCTGAGAAGTGGCTGGAAAAAACCCTCAGTCTGCAGAGGCAGGGTTATTGGAAAGTTCTCAACATGGTTTTAATATTAATATTTCCACTTCTGGTTTTTCTCCGTGCTCACCTAATATGTCTTTGCCTTAATTTTCAATTTTTCTTTAAAGTGTTTCTCTTGTAGTCAGCACGTGACTGGGGTTCAGGGGAGATGGCAGGAGGCAGTGATAATAACAACAAACCGAACTTGGTCATTTCTGTCTTTGGTAGAGAATTCGGACTGTTTGCATGCCAGGTAGTCTTGATTGTATTTCTTGCCTCTTGTTGTCTGTTTATTATTTATTACACTTGGATGTTGTTTCTTTCCTACTTCCTGCTCTCTTGGTTGAGTTTCTCCTTGTTCCTCTTCTTCACCCACCTGCATCAGGATTCAGGTTTGGCCATGATTTAAGAGGAGTTTCTCTCTCCCTCTATCTCCAGAAATTGGAGTCCAGAGTTAATAAGTGCCTGTTCTGTGAGGTTGTCCAGGCACCAGACTCCTTAGGCACAGTTGCTCCTGGCATTCTTCAGGGCTTTAGTTCTCAAACTTGAGCACATTTATGGATAATCTGGAAGGTTTGTTAAAACACAGATTCCTGGGCCTCATCCCTAAAGGGTCTGATTTAGGGGGTCTGTGGTGAGGCCCGAGAAATTTCCTTTCTAACGGCACTCAGGTTGTGCTGATGCGGCCAGTCTGGGGACCATAGTGCTGCTCTGGCTTCCCTTACCTGCTAGCCCAGGACAGCTGACTTCCTGACAGAGTCCTGCCTTGCTGCCAGGGAAGCTCGGAAGCATAGTCCTAATTTGGGGCTGCCATGTGCCAGGCTACTGGTAAGTGTTCTGTTATGGAAGTGAGATGGGCAGATGGTTGAGGGGGGACAACCAGAAGTTTCTGGAACACCACCCACTGCTGTCCTCAGTCTGAAACCACTACTGTGCTTGTCGGTTTTGCCATTTTCTAAGCCAGCCTTCCTCTGGTTGGGAAATAAGAATGGGGTCTCATGACAGTGGCAGGCCGGCAGGCAGTGCAGAGGAGGGCAGCGGCTGAGCCAGTGGGCTGGTGACTAAGCAGGCTCCTGCTTTGCTGATGCTCTGAGGGTTATCACTGCTTCCAGGCCATTCCCAGTGGTCGGATTTGGCAGCCATGCATTCTGCATGTGGAACCACCTTAGAGGCCCTAGGGATGTGGGGGCAGGTGTCCCTCCAAGACCCAACTTTGGGATAGAGAGTATCTTAACTGTGCTTTCTTCTCCTGACTGACCTGCCTCAGCTCCAGGTGTGACACATTAGTAACTTATTTCTGGGAAAGCGTGGGGACAGAGGCCATTTGAACCGTGAGCTGAGTTAGACTGGTGGTCAGTGCAGCTCCTGATACCCCAGAAAGATCAAAACAAGTGGCTGCCAATGCCTGCTCTCTGCTCTTGTTAAGTCGTAGGCAAGAACCTGGGGAGAAGCAGTGTCACAGAGGCTTCCCTGGGCAGAGGACAGTTTCTCTGTGACTTGATGACATGGGACTTTATTTGTAGGCAGCAGGGCCACCTTCTCATTCTGTCTTTCCCAGGATAGGCTTCACATTTCCAAGTCCATTCTCCAACCCAGGAAGGTGGAGTAGAACCCAGCAGCGTGAGTGGAGGGGAGCCAGCTTGGGCCTGGGTGCATTGGCCTGGAGGTCAAGAAACATGAGTTGAGTCTTTGCCCTGCCCCAGCCAATGGTGAGAGCCCAGGCAGGCTTTGCTCTCCAGGCCTTGGCTCCCACCTAAGTAAAATAAGCCAGTGGAGTCAAAGGGTCTCCTGAAGGCCCCTTCCAGCTCTGATGTTGTAGGATTCCTGTGTAATCCCAAAGCTAGCACGCTGGAAACTGACTTTATTTCCCAGCGGTGTCTTTCTGAGCCTGCTTGCTCACGTTCAGCCTCTTGGTCAGGCCTGGACACTGGCCCGTGGCCACTCTCCTAGCTTGCTGTACCCGGAGCTCCTCCAGGTGGGGCCACCACAGGTGCCAGCCTCCGCGGGGGGCAGGGTGGGGGCAGAGTTGGAGGCACTGCTTGTCTAATGATTGACGTGTGCTCCAGCTATTCTTGATTCACGGGTGTGTGTGGGGGGGAGTTGAACGTCTTAACAGCACCTTCTGTGGGCTTTCTATTCAGTGCTTGGGAAAGGATGGTCTGGGTTGGTAGGGTGCTGCCTTGGGCCTCCCTTGATCGCTTCCGGGGCTTGATGACCTCATGACCCACACCTCGGAGGTGAGGCAGTGCCCCGGCAGAGTCAGGAATGTTCGACGCCTCTTACGTCACTCAAGGTCCGGCCTTGTCGTAGGAGGGAGAGACAGAATGTTTTAGATGAGTTCTCTCTGCCCCCAGAATTCTGGAGCCTCCATACCAAAGATGTCACTGGGACAGGTGCCACCAGGGTGTGAAGGAGGTATAATCAGGACCCACTGATGTCCTGTCAGGAACCTCGCAGTGCCCTGCCCATGCTAACTGGTGCAGGAGGAGAGAAGAGGCCTGTCCTACAGCCGTGGCACCGACTCTCGCTGGGAGGCCTAGAAAAAATAATTCTGGCCCTGGCACACGTCAGGTGTGTGATCCTTGCTTGTCAAGAACCATCTCTGAGCCGTAGTCCTCTTGAGGTGATAATACCTATCTTGTAGGATCGTTGGTTAATGAGGGTTGGTTAATGAAGGTTAATGAGGTGATACATGATGAAGTAATATGTGTTCCTCAAATAGGAAATGGCAGCCCACTCCAGTATTCTTGCCTGGAGAATCCCATGGACAGAGGAGCCTGGTGGGCTACAATCCATAGGGTCGCATAGAATCAGATATGACTAAAGCGACTTAGGTACTGGAAAGAGGGGAGTATTATTAGAACACTAGAGAACGTAGAAAACATTTTAGGCCAAGTGGTGGTAAGTTCCAGAAAGAGAGGTGATTGTTGTGGGTGGAGAGATCAGTGTGGGTTTCCTGAAAGAAGCGGGCCTCCATCTGGCTTAAAGGAAAAGCCAGAATTGACTTAGGTTTAAGGAGGGCAGACAGAGGAGTAAAGGACACAGGAGGACAGGCTAGGTAGAGAGATGACTGAGCAGAAGTTCTGAAGATGGAAAATGCTGAGGTATTGGCTTGACTGAGCTATGAACATGCATTTCCTGCTTTCTTGCCATCACATGGAGACCTCCAGGGACCTTCCATTTTCTTGTTGTGGTACAGCCCAGGGCTGCTTGGCAGGTCTTAGGGTTCCACCTGCACATCAGTCAGGCCCACCTGAGATCTAAAAGAGCATCACCTCCTCCACTGTGATCTGTAGGCTCTGGTGGGGATTTCTTTTCATTTTCTAGCTGAACAAGGCTGGCTGGGGACTCGGTCACCATTAGAAGAGCTGCCCTTGAGAAGTGCTATTTGAAGGAGAGGTTTCTGGGACTTCTAGGCAGGGTGGGGTGCTCCGCTATTTGGAGCTGAAATAGGTACTCTCTCAGGTCTTCGAGAGTTGAAGGAACCAGGCCTTTCCAAAGGCATTTGAACAGGCCCCAGGTCTGTAGAAGCCCCAGGGACTCTCTGCTGCCTTTTGATGTTTTGACTTGTCCTCCATTCCTCTCCCCCAGTTTGTTGTGAGAGGATCTGTGACTGACTTGCATATGAAGGTGAGGTGGGCCTAGCAGGGCCCTGGGTGAACATCTGTGCCTTTCATTATGAATACAGGTGCCTGCTGGGACAGCCCTGTGGGGACAGTGGGCAGCGGAGGCAGGCATCCCTGGATGAAGGAGCAGCTGCCGCAGCCCTAGCTGTGTGCCACCACGTGGGCTCCTGGTGTCCAGGCCTCCTCTTTTTCCATTTAAAACAAAATTTAAGTTGGAGAGACTCTTTTGCAGCCCCGCCCCTTTCCTCCCCACAACAAAATTAATCTTTGTGAACTACAGAACCTCCAAAGAGCCCCAGGTCTTGGGCAGCACAAGTTGACTACCATGCATCCCTTGCGGGCTCACTCATTTCACAGATGAGGGAGAGGTGCCCAGGGGAGCCTTGGGTTTGCCAGGGCCCATGAGAGAGAAGTGGGTTTCCTAAACACATATCCTTTCTGCTTCCAAAGAGCCCTTTCCTGATTCTCAACCTTAATCTCCATTCTGCCTGGGAGTGGCTCTTAAAACACTTGGTGAGTGTTTTCCTGTGACTATCAGCTACAGGAGAAGGCAATGGCACCCCTCTCCAGTACTCTCGCCTGGAAAATCCCATAGATGGAGGAGCCTTGTAGGCTGCAGTCTGTGGGGTTGCTAGGAGTCAGACGTGACTGAGTGACTTCACTTTCACTTTTCACTTTCACTCATTGGAGAAGGAAATGGCAACCCACTCCAGTGTGGGTTGCCTGGAGAATCCCAGGGACGGGGGAGCCGGGTGGGCTGTCGTCTATGGGGTAACACTGAGTCGGACATGACTGAAGCGACTTAGCAGCAGCAGCAGCTCCAGCTAGAGGGAAAGCCTAGTGTAGGCCAGAGCTCTGTTTTTTTAACACCTGTTCTCAGGGGAGTCTGGCCCCAGCGTTGGGTGCCTCTTTGAGCCCAGAGGTGAAATCGTTGTGAAACTGATGAAACGTAGGGCTTCCCTGGTGGCTCAGACGGTAAAGAATCTGCCTGCAGTACAGGAGACCTTGATTCCATTCCTGGGTAGGGAAGCTCCCCTGGAGAAGGGAATGGCTACCCATTCCAGTATCCTTGCCTGGAGAATTCCGTGGACAGAGGAGCCTGCTGGGCATACAGTCCTTAGTTGAAGTCTCCCAACCCCCACACCCTAGTCATTTGCATGTGGTCTCTCCAAGGCTGTGGGAGAGGCCCTCGCAGTGAATTTACTAAGTCATATAGTTTTGTAGAATTTGCAAAAAAAAGCATCCTGTTTCTGGCATCTTAAAAAGGGCCCCTAAAATTATATAGGCTTCAGGCTCCATAAAACCTTGCCTCCCCAACTAGAGATGCTGTGAAAAGTCAGCAACTGGTTGCGGTCCTGCCTTTTGGACAGTGGGCCCTGGCTTGGAGGCAGGAGTGGAAGGGTCCTGAACCAGCCCTGGGAGGGTCTTGCTGTGTCACCTCGCCCTGTCACTTCCCCTCTCTGGTTGTCAGTTTCTGCATTTGTGAAATAGGAGCCAAGGTGGGGTGGGCAGGAATGAACTGAGTCATCTCTAGGCTGAATGAGCTCTGGTATTCCAGTTGCTCGGTCCCGGCTGGTTGGGTGTGTTCACCTACAACACCCACCCAAGCATCACACTACCCACATTTTCCCTCCCAGGAGCATTTGCATTGCTGGCTGGGTGTGTCTGGCTGGCCATACAGAACCTCCTTACAAGCCCCAGGTCTCACCATGGTGACTATTGACTGATAATACAAGCAAGCAAAGCTTTATTGACTGAGTTCTTATTCCCAGACATGTAGGAGATGCATGTACCTGGGCCTTCCCTTCTTGGTGGAATGGTTTTTCTTGTGGTCTTGGGGTTTATTGCATCTTCTGCTGAGTGAGTTCAAACTGTGCACTGATCTCTTATACAGAGGGAGCCTTTTCAAAGAGCATACCATGGAAGGATCTGGAGGGAAGGAGAGAAGTAGTGGTCTCCGTATGAACTTGCTTTCTATTGCTGCTGTAGCAAAATATCCATATTTAGGGGCTTAATATCACAGTGCCTTTTTTTTTTTTAATAACCATTTTTAGCTGTCTGTCTGGTTGTTTTAAGTTGTTGTTGTTCAGTCACTAAGTCATGTCTGACTCTTTGTGACTCTTTCATAGACCCCATAGACTGCAGCACACCAGGCTTCTCTGTCTTCCACTGTCTCCCAGATCTTGCTCCAATTCATGTCCGCTGAGTGGGTGATGCCATCCGACTATCTCATCCTCTGTCTTGACCTTTTCCTTCTGCCTTCAGTCTTTCCCAGCATCAGAGTCTTTTCCAGTGAGTCGGCTCTTTGCATTAGGTGGCCGGAGTATTGGAGCTTTAGCCATAGTCCTTCCAGTGAATATTCAGGGTTGATTTCCTTTCGGGTTGACTGGTTTAAAGTTGCAGTGCAAGGGACTCTCAAGAGTCATCTCCAGCACCGCGTTATTGTACAACCATCACCACCGTCCGTCTCCAAAACTTTTCATCTTCCCGAACAAACTCTCTCCCCGTTAAACATTAACCCCCAATCCACTCTCCCCTCAGCTCCTGGCATCACTGCTTCTCTTTGTCTCTGAATCAGACTACTCTGCTTACCTCGCTTCAGTTGAGCGTGAGGACTCAGTCTCTTCAGTTGTGTTCAGCTCTGTGACCCGGTGGTCTGTAGCCCTCCCGTCTCCTCTGCCCGTGGGATTTCCCAGGCAAGAATACTGGAGGGGTTGCCATTTCTTTCTCCGGGGGGGTCTTCCCAACCCAGGGATTGAACCTGTGTCTCTTGCGTCTCCTGCATTGGCAGGTGGAGTCTTTACCGCTGGTGCCACCTGGGAAGCCCCTCACATAAGTAGAATCATAGAATATCTTTTGTGACTGGTTTATTTCATTCAGCATAGTAACCTCAAGATTCACCCATATTCTAGCATGTGTCAGAATTCCCTTCCTTTTTAAGGCAAAATACTCTTTTGTTATGTATACACCACATATCGTTTATCCATTCATCTGTTGATGGACATTTGGGTTATTTCCACGTGTTGACTGTTGTGAATAACAACTGCTGTGAACATGGGAACACTGGTGGACAAATGTGTTTGAGTCCTGCTTTCAGTTCTTTGGGGTGCATTTATGGAGTGGAATGGCTAGGTCATGTGTTTAATTTTTGAGGTGCTGCCCTCCTGTTTGCCTCTGCGACGGCCCCATTTTAGCACTGCCTTCTGTTGTACGGTTTTGTCTCACGGGTCTCCTGGTGTTTGTTGGCAGGATTATGTCTCTTTTGGAAGCTCTGGAGGAGGATCTACTTCCTTGTCTTTTCCAGCTTCTAGAGACCATCTGCATCCTTTGACTTCTGGCACCCTTCCTGGGAGGATGGAATCCCTCTCAAGCTTCTCATCTCTTTCTTTTCATCCTTACCATAGCTAGGAAAGGACTCATAGGCCCGCCTGGATAATCTACAGTATGTTCCCCATCTCAGGGTTTGTAGCCTTGATCACATCTGCAAACTCCTTTGTCGTTTAGGGCAACATAGTCACAGATTCTGGGGGTCAGGATGCTGACTCTTTGTTGGGGATATTTTTGACAGACCTAATCCAGAAACTTCATGGTGCCTTGATCATGGGCTTTGAAAAGCACTCCTTTCTTTCCCTTCCCAGCTTTGTCTTGAACCATCTGAGACCATAACGATTGGTTAGATACTCCCCTCGCTGTGTGGGCTGGACACCTAGCAGACACTACATAAGTTGGGATGTCTGTTCAGGATCTTTGATGACCCTTTCGGGGGGAAAGGGTCTCCAGACTTCAGAGCCTGTGCTCTTTGGCCACTTGGAAGGGTACAACCCAGGCTGAATTGTGACAGAGCACAGAAAACGGTCCCTATTTTACAAGTCTTCCCTGTTCTCACTTCATTCAGTCCTCACAGTAACACCAAAGTAGGTCGGCAGGTCATATTTACAGTAACACCAAAGTAGGTCGGCAGGTCATATTTCTGCAGATAGAAGTTCAGAGAAGTTAAGTTGTTCTGAAAATGTCACACAGCATATGGTGAAGTTAGGACCTAGACCCTAGCTACCAAGCTACTGCTTCTTAGGAAGTAAGTTAAGATTAACTGAGCACCTACTGTATGCTAATAAGTACATGGTGGATAGCTTCATATGCCTCTGTCAGTGGATCAGACCCTCACGGCCGCATAGTAAGATGAATGTACCTTCCCCGGTTTTAAGGAGAAAGGCTCAAGGTCGCGGCGCGTGCTGAGCTCACAGCCAGCAAGCGTTAGAGCTGCTGTCGTTGGACCATGCTTTCACCCGGTTGCCCAGCAACAGTGTTAGAAGATGGCATCAGGGCTGGTGGGCCACGGGTAAGGTTCACATGACAGAGCTGAGAAGTCTCTTACGACGGTCCTGTGATGTTTGTGGCTCGATAGGGGAGTGTGGGTTGTGCACAGATGGAAGAGAGAGTAGTTGGAGGTGGTACAAGAATCTGCGGAGGACCTGGGGTTGAATGTTACGAGACCCAGTGTTGGTGATGCTTAGGCTGCGTGACCTGCATGAGCTGTCCAGCCTCCCTTTCCCCACCAAGACCAAGGCGGGATTCAGAGAAGGAACTCCCCAAGTGCCCTTCCAGCTGAGCTGCTGGTTTTGTTGTGCAGACAGTACCCTCCACAGAGCTTGGAGGGTGCACCCCTGTGGGCCCCGGTGGTTCTAGAGGAACAACTCTTGGGTTGGACTTTGCAGGAAATGGAGGGGCTTGAGAGCTAAGTCGGGGACAGCAAGGAGGCTTTCTTTACTCTCAGAGTTGTGCTTGTTAAATCAGCTGATCCTGAGGAGCCCGTTCTGATCAGGCAGTGTAATTGCAAGCAGCTTCCGCATGCGGAAGTGGTGAAATTGACAGATACAGGCCTGCCTCCCCCGCCCCAGAGGCACTTAGAAACAAACCTCCGTTTCCCTTTGGGGGAGGGGGAATTTCCTAATAAGGTCCTTGCCACACCTTGGACTTAAGTTGGTGGGGGTGGGGGGGATTTTCTGTCACTGCCTTTGTGACAGAAAATTGTGTCCGTCAGAAGAACCTTGGTGACTCCAGGGACCTCAGCCTGATCTCCTGTCACAGCCTGGATGTCTGCCAGATATTGACACCATATCTGGATTCATCTGCTTCCTCTGTGGCCACTTTTCATTCCTCAGAAATCCTGAATCAGGGTTGGCATTTGACTAAGTGTTGGTGCTTCCAGAAGCCTGTTTAGTGTGGGCATCTGTCAAAGGGGGCCCTTGCCATGAACTGAAGAGATGCAGGTTGGCCAGGGCTGTGCTGGGCAGAGGGTGGCAGAGAGGCTGCCTGCGAGGCTGTGTCTGCCTGCGAGGCTGTGTCTGCCTGCAGGCGCCTTTCCGTGGAGGCGTCCGCTCCTGCCTCGCTCCCTCTTTCTCAGTTCCCAGGACATGGTCTGGGAAGGTCCTAAGAGCAGAAAAAATGGTTTCTGTCAGGGCCAAGCCCAGAGTGGGCATACAGGCAGCAGGCTTCTAGGTACTGGTAGGGCTGAAGCTTTGTGCAGACTGAGGCTCTGCTTCTGCCAGTCACTCCTCCCGGGGCAGGTTTCTTCTTAAGTTCTTTTCAGAGGTGCTTCCTCCTCCATCACCTCCACCCCTGGCCCCTGTGTGCCTGAATGCGTGTGTGCTAAGTCGCTTCAGTCGTGTCCGACTCTTTGCAGCCCTATGGACTGTAGCCTGCCAGGTTCGTTTGTCCATGGGATTCTCCTTGTTGCCATGCCCTCCTCCAGGGGATCTTGCTGACCCAGGGATCGAACCTGCCTCTTTTATGTCTCCTGCATTGGCAGATGGGTTCCTTAGCACTAGCATCACCTGGGAGGCTCCACGCCCCTCACCCCCAGCTTTTTTCATGGAGTTTGGACCAAGCCCCTGGGCACCTCGGCCTAAGGCAGGAATAGAAAGAAAACATTGCCAGTTTCCTGTTGGTGGTTTCTGAGGGAGATTGGAAAATCCAATACAGCCATCCCCACCCAGGGTCTGCTGCTAGGGGCTGGGCTTGGAGTGGAGAAGGAACCAGCAGACTTTACTCTCCACGCCGCCCCCCCGCCCTCTGCCCTTCACACTGTCCTGACTCTCCAAGCTCTTGTGTTCCACCGCATGCCCTCCCTGCCCCCACATCTCTCATCCTGAGTATTATCCAGTGGTCTAGGGTCCTCCGGGACCCTCTAATCTAACCTGCTGTTTTAGGGAAACTGATATAGTGAGAGGTTAGATGACATATAGGGCTTTCCTGGTAGCTCAGCTGGTAAAGAATCCACCTGCCATGCAGGAGACCTGGGTTAGATCCCTGGGTTGGAAAGATCTGGTGGAGGGAACGGCTACCCACACCAGTATTCTGGCCTGGAGAATTCTGTGGACTATAGGGAGTCGCAAAGAGTCGGACATGACTGAGTGACTAGAACTTTTTTGGGGCTTCCCTGGTAGCTCAGCTGGTAAAGAATCTGCCTGTAATGCAGGAAACCCTGTTCGATTCCTGGGTCAGGAATATCCACTGGAGAAGGGATAGACTACCTACTCCAGTATTCTTGGGCTTTCGTGGTGGCTCAGCTGGTAAGGAATCCACCTGCAATGCGGGAGACCTGGGTTCAATCCCTGGTTTGGGAAGACCCCCTGGAGAACGGCTACACACTCCAGTATTCTGGCCTGAAGAATTCCATGGGGTCTGTATAGTCCATGGGGTCGCAAAGAGTCAGACACGACTGAGCAACTTTCACTTTCACGATGATATAATGAGAACATATTTGATATTAAGCTGTTATTATCTGCACTTTACAGATGTGGAAAAATGAGGCCCAGAGTATTAAATAACCTGCCCAAGACCGCACATCCCAGTGCAGCAGAGCTGGGATTTGAACTTGGGCCACCTGGCGTCAGAGTTCATGTTCCTCCCACCACCCTAGACTGCCTTTAGTGAAATACCTGAGATCGCAGTAAAGCCTAGGGTCCTGCTTCCTGATTCTGTTCTGTGTCATCAACCAGTGTTTTTAAAGTTTCAGTCTTTGAAATAGTAGTTTCTGGGGCTGGTGGGCCCTTGAGGAAGTGCACTGTAGGGGTGAAATCCTGAACTTTGGGGCTTGGCTGCCTGGGTTTGAATCCTGGCTCTTCATTTACTAGCCATAACCTTGGGCAAGCTGTGTAATCTCTCCACACCTCAGTTTGCTTATCTCTAATACAGAGATCATGATCTTAGTGTTATATGTCTTAGGGAGTTGTTGTAAAGTTCAGTTTCATATTTAGCACTTAACAGAGGGCCTAGTACATAATGAGTATTTGATAAATGTTAACTATTATTGTTGTCTAGTAAGTTTGGGAAATTGAGGGGTAAAGTTAAGCAGGCATCTGTTAGAGAACTTCTCAGAGTCTTTAATCCGCTATCAAAAATGAGCACTTTCCTGGAAGAGGATGTAGTAGGCAGCAGTTTTCAAAGTTTTTGGACAGCTAGCCTCTTTTTTTAAGTGGGTACCTGGTAAATTCCCACTCGTGAGACGTAAGTTGGTGTCGGGGAATGCAGTTGAGGGAGCACTGAGCTCTGTATCATGCTCCCTGTTTCTGCTTGGCTGGGCTGAGCTGGAGATGCACCAGGCTAGATCTGAGTGAAACTTGGAGGGCATGTGTATGGTAGAGCTTGGCTGTACCAGGCTTCTCTCCCCTCCTCCCTCTAGGTATGGGTGGAGGCCTGTGGTGTGAGCTGAGGCACCTGAGGGTTTCTGGAACCTCCTGGCCATGAGGAGTGACCTTGGCTGACCCCAGTTCAAAGCAGTTACTGCACTGTCTTCCTTTTGCCCTTGGAGGAGAGAGAGATCTTAAAGTAGGTCATTAATGGCAAGACCGATGGGGACCACCAAACAAACCAGCCCAGCCCAGGTGGCAGTGGTCACAGGTTTTGTAACACAGCCCTGTTTCGGGAAGGCAGGGAGGCTCTGCTCTCTCTCAGGAAGGTGGAGTTCCGCCTTGGACCCTCTCCCATGTGTTTGTGACTTGAGTAAGCTGGGTCCCTGGCATATTTTAGCTGCAAAACCAAGGTGGTTGGAAACTGTTGGAAACTGCAAATTTCTTTCCAGTATAGATATTTTGGGAGCCTCTAAGTCTAGGATTGGGGTGAAAACCTGAAGAGGCGTCACCTTCAGAAGTTGTAAAGTCCAACTAGGAAGAGCCCTGAGAGGTGAAGCCACCGGTCACACCCAAGGTGTGCGGAGGTGAGGGCCTAGCTCCAGGTCACTGGTTGGGGCCCTTTTCCGTGTGAGATTCTTTGAACTGAACTACCGTAACTAGTCTTGCTTTGGGCCCCTTGTGCACCCTGCTCTGGGTTGTTGCCTCCCAGCTGTGTGTGGTGGTCAGGAGCTGTTCAGACCAGCTCAGGGCTGGCTAACTGTTCATCTTCCCAACAGCCAGGTACAGGAAGTAGGCCAGGGAGGCATGTGGTTGACTAATTACACCAGAGCCTGCCCAAACCTAGCTTTGAACTGGAGCGAGAGTCTGTTGATAGACAAATTTCTTTCTTGTTTTTAAAAATTTCTACATCTCTCTCTATAAATATGAACATATAAAAACTATATATACACATGTATGTATTGGCATTTTGTGTGTGTGTGTGAAATTGAATTTTACTTTGGAAGCCGCTCAGTGGTGACCTTTGGTTAGGGGATTAGAGGGGAGAGTGAATTTTGCTTTTCTCTTTGTGCCTTTCTGTTCTGTTTGAATTTCCATACAATGGGTTTATATTCGTTTTATTTTTTTTTAAATAATTATTTACTTATTTATGGCTGTGCTGGGTCTTGGTTGCTACCCGGACTCTTCTCTAGCTTCGGCAAATGGAGGCTACTCTGCGGTTGCGGTGCGTGGGCTTCTCATCGCGGTGGTCTCCTTTGGGTGTGGAGCACAGGCTTTAGAGCGCGCAGGCTTCAGCAGCTGTGGCATGTGGCTCCGTGGCTGCAGTTTCCGGGCTCTAGAGCACAGGCTCAGTAGCTGTAGCACTCAGGTTTAGTTGTTCCACCGCATGTGGGGTCTTCCCGGATCAGGGACCCAACCCATGTCTTCTGCATTGGCAGGAGGAACAATAGGATTCTTCACCACTGAGCCACGAGGGGAGCCCTATTTCTAATTTCTAAGTGTAATTTAATTTACGGAGCAGCTTTAGGCTCACAGCATCACCTCGCCCACTATCAGTATCTCATATCAGAGTTAGAGTTGATGACCCTGTATTGACATACCATTATCGCCCAAAGTCCATGGTTTATTGCTAGCATTCACTCTTAGTGTTGTACATTCTGTGGGTTTTGACAATATATCCACTGTTTTAGTACCATACAGAATGGCTTAACTGTCTTAAAAATCCTTGGTGCTCTGCCTGTTCATGCCTTCCTTTCACTAACTCCTGGTAATCACTGATTTTTTAACTTCTCCATGGTTTTACTTCTTTCAGAATAATGTACGGTTGGAATTGTGCAGGACATAACCGTTTCAGGCTGGCTTTTTTTCTCTTAGTAATATGCATTTAAGGTTCCTCCTTGTCTCTTCATGGCTTGACAGCTCATTTCCTTTACTGCTGAATAATATTCCATGGTCTGGATGTACCACCGTTTATCCGTTCACCTTCTGAAGGCATTTTGGTTGCTTCCAAGTTTTGGCGGTTATGAAGAAAGCGGCTGCGAATATCTACGTACAGGCTTTTGTGTGCACATATATTTTCAGCCCCCTTGGGTGAATAGCATGGAGTGCTATTGCTAGACCCGTAAGCCGAGAGTACGTTTAGCTTGTAAGAAACTGCCAAAGTGCCTTCCAAAGTGGCTGTACCATTTTGCATTTCCAGCGGCAGTGAAGGAGTTTCTGTTGCTTCACACCCTCATCAGCATTCGGTGTCATCGGTGTTTTGCATTTAGGCCATCCAAATAGGTGTGTGGTAGTATTTCATTGTTTTTTTAATTTGTAATTCCCTAAGGCTGTATGATGTTGAGCCTCTTTTTCGTATGGGTTTTTTTTTTTTTTTTTGCCATGTTTATGTATTTTTGGGGATTGTATCTGTTCAGATCTTTTGCCCATTTTTTAATTGAGTTTTCTTACTTTTTAAAAAAACTTGAAGTATAGTTGATTTACAATGTTGTGTTAGTTTCAGATATACATACTGTTGAGTTTTTAAGAATTGTTTTTATGTTTTGGATAACAGTCCTTTATCAAATGTGTCTTTTTAAACGTTTCCTCCCATTCTGTGGTTTGTCTTCTCTTCCTTTGATTTTTAAAAAGAAACCAGCAGGGATCATCTGGACTGTATGGTGTAAGCTCTACATTTAAGTTTTTGCGTAAAAACAGATTGAAGATTTAACATTAATGAACTAACACACAAATAAATACTCTAGCCCCGAGACTGGGAAGGGGTCATCCCAACAAAGCATGCGCTCTAGTCCAGGCCCTGTTGGTTTGCTGCTGGGCATTGGGCGGGAGGTCTCACAGCATGTGACTTCTGGACCAGGAAGAGCTCCAGGTTTCTGCCTCCTCTCAGTGTTAGCCTGCTGCAACCCTGGCCCTCTGGGGAGGACACTGCATGATCCTTGTGCCAGGCATGCATGGCCCTGCCACCATCCTTTTTCCTAACATATGTCTCCATCTCTCACTCTTGAGGTGGGGGAATGATGACTAGGTCAGGGTAGTGAGATACCTCTCGTTCTGGGTTATTTTGCCTCTTCTCCCAATACAGTGTTTCTAGATTGCTGTGTTTGAGGACTCTGGGTGCCTACTCTTGTGGAATCCTTGAAATGTAATGGTATTCTTGTGTACATGTACACAGTTTTAGGGAACAAGCCACTTTATAGGCCCGGAGAAGCCCCCTGTGTACCTGCTGTTTGCTTTCAACATTCACCAAGTAAGCTGAGGCTTGGTCTCAAGGGACCCTGGGATGCTCAGATCTTGCTGTTTATCCTCAGAGTTTACTTACCGCTGGGAATAAAGACTAGATAGAATAAACTAGAAAGTGTCCAAGTACCTTAAAGAAAAAAGCGTTTCCTAGATTGTGGACTGCAGAATCAATTACGTCAGAATCCCTGGAGATGGGGATAGGGTGCTTGTTTATATTTCACATTCCCAGGACCATCCCAGATTGAAGTGCCCAGAATGACTGGGGCCAAGGCCTAGGCATTTTTAGCAAGCTGTCCAGGTGATTCTCATGCATGAGGAAGCAGTGCTACAGAAACTGGTCCAGAGTCAAGCAGCATCAGCATTTTGGGGCCAGCTCCCAAACCCACCCTGCAGAGACTGTGGGGCCAGAACCTGACAGTCTGGGTTAAAACAGTCCAGCAGGTGATTGTTTTGCAGCCTGAAGCATGAGAAGCCCTAGTTTAGCCAGAGAGGGCCACAGCTGGATGAAATTGGGTGCACAGCTGCAGGTAGATGGTCCCAGTGAGGAAGGAAGGGAAGGGTGGTATTTGTGCTGCATCTTGAGAGGCAGTACTTGAGGCTGAAAGTTCCCCAGACGCTGGTGTCTAGGAACTGGATTAGTCCCGGAAGAGGCCAGCTGCCTGTGGCACCTGGAGGCCCTCTCCAATGAGTCCCAAGACAGAGTGCCCTGATGAGAGCCGGCACAGAACAGGGATGTGCCTGGCCTGTCAGAATCCCGGCCTGTCCACTCTGTGAAGCATCCCACTCAGGCACCTTTTTTCTTTGTTAAAGGGCAGAAGTAGGAGGAAGGCATTGGTCAGCATGGAAGGTGTGATATTTGTAGTTCCCAAGAGAAAGCAGATCTGCAGGATTGTAATCACTGTATTACCTTCTGTTGTGCAGAGTGAGGGTTGGACAGAGTGGAGGGGAAGGTGAGGGCCCCCCCACCCCACTATGCCCTGCCCAAACTCCCCTCTGAGTCGCATATGGTACCCCGGGTGCTAGACTAACTTTGCCAAGGGCAGTGGACCCTGCTGGTGACCTCTTGAGAAAAAGTGGAGGCTAGAGTATGTAAAGCCTGGGCCATAAAAATTTCCTAATTGTCACAAAAAAAGGGGGGCTTCCCTGGTGGCTCAGTAGTAAAGAATCTACCTGCCAGTCAAGAGACATGGGTGGAATCCCTAATCCTGGAGGATCCCACATGCCTTGGAGCAACAAAGCCCATGCACCACAGCTATTGAGCCTATGCTCTGGAGCCTGGAAGCTGCTGACTGCTAAGCCCACGTGTGCAGCTGTTGAAGCCCGAGCGCCCTGCAGCCCGTGCTCCACAACGAGAGAAGCCAGTGCAACAAGAAGCCCACACACTGCAGCTGGAGAGTAGCTTCCGCTGGCCACGACTGGAGAAAAGCCTGCGCGGCAACAAAAGCCCAACGACCAAAAATAAATAAGTAAAATTATTTTTAAAAGGTGAGGGGAAGACTGTAGATGTTGGGAGTCTTAAGAGTTGCCTGCTGATCTAGGACATGTCGTTGCTGGGAAGGGGCGAGTCAGGGCACTGGGAATGAGGATTGGGCCCCCGAAGGTCTCGACCCGGGCTCTCTGGCTGCCTTTGCTTTTCTCATGGAGGTTCCTAGACAGATAAACTGGAGCGCTGTAGGCGGGTGGGGGATGGGGAGAGATGTGTTACATCTTTATTTGACAGAGGCCCTCTTCCTGCTGTCGTGAACTAGATGAGGAAACAGGTGTAGATCGGGCTGTGGTAGAGTTAGGTGGTCCAATAACTGATTGAGTGGTCCTGGGTGGGGAGGGGTTGGCGGCGACAGTGTAGGAGCGCCTTTTCAGTGTCACTCACTGGGAAGAACGCAAATGCCGTTTTTTCCCAACCAGTGAATATAAAAGAAAGCTGAGAGAGAGTGCTAAGATGCCTGATACCGGCCCGGGTTGCAGGAGATCTTGTAGGCTGGAGCAACAGGTAGAATGGGGGGGAAATTCAACAGGAGTCAGCACCCTGTCTCCACTGTCCAGAACATGCAAGTGTTACCAGTGCAGGGAGGCTGGGGAGCTACTGCCGTGGGCTCTCCACACCATACCTGGAGCCTTTGCTTCCCAGGGAGCTCTGTGAACGGGAAGGGAGTGGGCCACAGGCGTGGAACTGCCTCAGGCAGCAAATGGTGGGAAGCAAGTGAGACTGTTCTTTCAGAAGAGGGGAAGACTGGAGGTGGGCTTTTGGGGAGAGGGGAAGCCAGGGGGCACGGGAGGAAGCACTGTTCCTTGGATGTGGGATTAGACCCGGCCTGTGGGACCCTCCAGGGCGGAGCTCTGGGAATGAGCACCATCTCCCTGTGAGTGGCTGGGGCTGGCCTGCGGCCCGGCCCAGGCAGGAACCCTAGCAGTCCTTCCAGGTCCAAGTTCCGTGGTGTGTTTATGTAATAATCCTAAGCCCAGGCTCAGAGCCGGGCTGCCTTGCACTGAATGGACCCTGTGTGAGTTATTCAAATCTTGGAAGAACAGCCACAACCTCAAGTGAGCTCAGAAAGCCCTACCTGAATTGGGTCTTTTTTAAAGTTGTTTTTTTAATAGGCACACATGCATGTGGCAAGAAATGCAAATATAAACAGTGAATTTCATTTCTATTCCAGTTTTCCCCTCCAGAGGCAATCAGTGTTACCCAGTTTCTTGTTTAACATTCCAGGGATTGTAGGGTGTGTGTGTGTGTGTTCAGCGCTAAATTTTTACATTTTCTTTTTTTAAAGTTAGCGTACACACAGTACTACACCTTGATTAATAATGGCGATCATTTCAAATCGCCACTCATAGAGCTGGCTAATTCTGAAGTGTATAATATAATATATAGATACACGAATGTAATATACAGAGTAT
This sequence comes from Bos indicus, assembly GCF_029378745.1. Lineage (NCBI taxonomy): Eukaryota > Metazoa > Chordata > Mammalia > Artiodactyla > Bovidae > Bos > Bos indicus. Next base: position 35,222,447 of record NC_091787.1, read on the forward strand.
CCCTTGTATGGATCCGTTGTGATTTATTTAACCAGCCTCTTGCAGGTGGGTATTTAGGGATTCTTTCTTGTTGTCATAGTAAATGTCACAGTTAAGTGCATCTGGGAAATAGGTTTCCAGTAGAGTTTCTGAGTCAAAGACTGTGTCATTTTTAATTTCAACATCTCTGTTTTTACTCGGCGAGCCTCACCATGTTAGTGAGCGTGAACGTCTAGTGTTCCTTTTCTGTCGTAGTTTGCATCATTTGAGTTTCTCTAAAGGTTATTGGTCTTTTTCTTACCATAAAACGTTTTTCCTGAGTTTGTCTTTTCTCTTGCCTTTATGTTATTTTCCTTATTTCGGTCTTACACAGAAGCTTAATTTTATCTTTGGGGATAAGGGCTACTTCTGAAGTCTGAAGCTTAGGTCTGGCTGACATTTTACTTTGATGTGGGGAACAGGGCAGTATCCTGCTCCTCCGTTTTGTTTTCCCATCGTGCTGTGGGTGAGGCCGCCAGGCTCATTCCTCTGGGAGGTGGTCTCCAGGGAGAAAGGTGTCACGAACAGGACTGCAGCTCCTCTGGTTTTCAGACGGGCGGCTCCTCTATTCCACGAAGAGGTTCCTGGCCCATCCATCAGTTCAGATCCCCAGGGTGTTGCCTCACCAGCGAGGCCTCAGGGTTCTGGCACAGGGGTCAGACTGAAAGCAGCGCACTGGGGACCTTAGTCGCCACATTGCAGCGTGCTTGGGAGGAGGTCTTTGGCCCACACCACGGGTCGCCGATTCTTGCTCTCTGCAAGGTCACTAGGCCACCATCTGGCCTCCCATTGCAGTCGCCCGTGGACCCACTGACCCAAATAAATTACCAAGCCAAGAGGGCTGAGAACCAGACTCGTGGGGACCAGTGGCACCTTAAGGAAGCCCTTCATCTTCCTTAAACAGCGTGTGCAGTTCTCCAGTGCAGCCGGGAAGGGCGGCCCAGAATTTTGTAGGTGGATAATGGTGTCTGGGGGAGAAGGCAATGGCAACCCACTCCATTACTCTTGCCTGGCAAATCCCATGACAGAGTAGCCTGGTAGGCTGCAGTCCATGGGGTCACTAGGAGTCGGACACTACTGAGCGACTTCCCTTTCACTTTTCACTTTCATGCATTGGAGAAGGAAATGGCAACCCACTCCAGTGTTCTTGCCTAGAGAATCCCAGGAACGGGGGAGCCTGGTGGGCTGCTGTCTATGGGGTCGCACAGAGTTGGACACGACTGAAGTGACTCAGCAGTAGCAATGGTGTCTAGAGAGGTGTTTCTCAGAGTTCCTGGACCAGTAACATCACCTGGGAACTAGTTAGAAATACGAATTCTGGCTCTACTGACTCAAACCCTGCGGATGGAGCCCAGCAGTGTGTTTAACAAACTCTCCAGGTGGGTTCTGACACACACTGCAGTTTGAGAACTAGTTTGGGGCTGGGCGTGCAAGGAGGAGCTGCTCACCTGGGCTCAGCAGGTGTGATTGTTAAGGAAGCCTACAGGTTTCCTCGCTTTCACTGGTCCTTCGGTGCCTCTTAAATTGTAATAGCCACTGATTGGCAAGAGTAAGCAGGTTTCCTGATGGTCTGAGACTGTAATATCACAGCAGCTCGTGTCCCTCCGGGCAGCTCCGCTGGTGTGAGACACGGCAGAAGGATCTGTGCAGAGAGGGGTTTGTGAGGGCAGGTGTCCCACCATCACCAAGAATTCTAGGTTCTGGGCCTGTCTCCTTCCCTCACTGCCGACCTGCAAGGCTCTTGCCCTTTCTGAGCTCCATCTGTAGGGACAGGATGGTACTGCCTCGCTTGATCAGATGAGCCCTCCTGAGGGCTCTCCTTACTTCTGGGGATGGTCATCCCGTACCCGGGGATTCCCTTGGCGGGTGAACCAGAGGCTGGAGAACAAAAGTGTAGTTTGGGGCAGATCCAGTTTGGAGCCCGCTGTGGATTGCTCAGGGTCTGTAGGTTGGGCGCAGGGAGATGGGAGCATGGGCTTTCCCCAGTGCTGGATGGATGGTAACAAAGAAATCCAGGCAGATAGACCTGGCCCCCTGAGAATGAGATGGGAGAACAGCGTCACACGTGCAGCATCCCTGTCAGCACAGGTGGGAGTGGAGCCTGGGTGAAAGGGGTGTACAAGGTAACTCACCAGCTAGTGGGTGGCGAATCCTGTAATGCCCCGATTGCTGTTTCTGGCAGGGGCCTGGTGGGTAAAGAGTGAGCTGGGTTGCCCCACCCCAGGTCAGGCCTGATGCAGCTCCTCCTGCTGGGGCTGGCTTGTGGGTGTCACTGTTCTCCAACGAGCCTGAGCACACTTTACTCTTTCCTTTCAGATCTAGCTATGAGCTACCCAGGCTACCCCCCGCCCACAGGTGGCTACCCACCAGGTGCACCAGGTAAGAAGGTCTGGGGCCTGTGGGGGAGGGATTGCCCTCTCTTCAAAGGGTCTAGGCATGGAGAGTGGGGGAGTGATGGTGCTTTCCAGTCATTTCCTTGCTCCCTTCATACCTGCACAGTGCAGCCAGATGGGAAGGGGCTGGAGAAGAGCTTGGTCCTGGGGCCAGGTGAGGCCAGGGTTTGAAGCCACTTATGAAAAGCCAGGGTGAGGCCAGGCCCCAGTCTCTCGCTTTATTAGCTGATAGGAACAGACGAACATGTTCCATTCTCTGAGACTCAGTTTTCTCCTTTGCAAATGAATTCAAGCGTCTCCATCACGGGGCTGGCCCAGACAGGGCTGCGATAGCCGGGTAGAGGCTCTGGCACAGGGTCCTCTGGAGCACTGCGCGGTGGCACTTGCCCTGTCGCTCCTCCTGCCCTATGCGCACGGTTCGTGGTTCCCAGCAGCAGGGCCCCTGCGCGCAGGACGGGGAGGTAGTCGCTGAAGGTCAGATGCTGCTGCTGCAGCTGCTGCTGTGGGCCAGTAGCACTTCCACCTCTGTCGGCACCTGAGCAGGAAGAGTGGGAACTGGCAAGTGACTCTGGGGAGCTCTGTCCTAGGTGTCCTGGAGCTGGACAGCCACGCTGGAGGCCCCCAGGGCCTTTTCGCTGCCATGGACAGGGCTGTTTCTGATGGGCCAGCCATGATGCTAGCTGCTGTGCTACTTGTGAGGGCTACGGTGAGGGCTGTCACATGAACACTCACCGGGCTCCCAGCTAAGCCCTGACTGGCAGTAACTCTCTTAATCCTCCTTATAGCAATCGAGGCCATCACCAGTTATCCCCACTTCACACGAGGAAGCTGAGCCAGGATGGCTGAGTGCTCGCTCAGGGCACATGCCCCGGTCCTGCTGGTGTCAGAGCTGGGACTTCTTACTGCTGTTCCCCGACTGTCCTCCTGACAGCCAAGCCCTGTCTGCCTCTGTCCTGTCATCCTGCTTCTCCCTGCCTCCTACAGACGTGTGGTGACAGCATACAACCAAATCAGCGGGACAGCCCACCCCACCCGCTGTGCTTTTCCGTCACTCTGCACTCTGAGTGCTCCCTGAGCTCCGTACTCTGCTGGGCTCGGCACAGCCTCCCTGAGTGACCTGTCTGTACTCCTGGTCCATGGTGGTGAGCCCAGGAGAGCAGGTCTGCCCTTGGCCCTCTGCCTTCATAGCCCACAGAGAGTCTTGGGAGTGTTTGCTGAGTGGTCCTTCCTCCCTGAAAAGTGGGGAAGGTTCCTTATTTATTCTCTTCTCTGGCAGCAGGATCAGGCTAGACTCTGTTGCCTGAGTGTTTTCATTGTTGCCTGTAGGACGGCCCAAGGCCCTGCTTGGCCTCCTCTCTGACCGCCTGGGAGCTTGATGTCTCTGCCTTGTCCTCTTGGTGGGTGATCGGGGGGCTGATGGACTGGGTGTTGCTTTCAGGTGGCGGTGCCTGGGGAGGTGCTGGCTACCCGCCACCCACCATGCCTCCCATTGGGCTGGATAATGTGGCCAACTATGCAGGGCAGTTCAACCAGGACTACCTCTCAGGAGTGGTGAGTCCAGCCCGCCCACTGGGCTGCCCTGGGGGCCACTCTCGTGGGACCAGAGGGAGAAAGGCTGCGGGCTTCCACGGTGTCAGAGGGGTGTGTGTTACCCGAGGGCACGGAGGGTGTCGAACCGTATCTTAGGACAGAAGGGTTTCCATCAAGGCTCCCACCAGTTCACTGTCCCTCTGTGCGTCTCGTTTTTCTTGACGGTAAAGTGAGGGGTAGGGGAGTGTGTTGTGCTGTGTGGTCTTCCAGGTTCCTTTCAGCGCTGAGGGATTGGGTCGGGGTGAGGAATATGCATTGTGCACCTTCTGTATGCGCTCAGCATAGGGACGGGAGGAGGGTGAGGGGGTGTGTGTGTGTCACGCACGTGTGACTGATGCAGGTGTGTGTTGTCTGTGTTTGTACATGTGGATGACTGTCCTGGTTGGGCCTGGGGGCAGGTAACACAGGCAGGCGTGCTACTTTTGATTTGCTTATAAAATGGTGGATTTTATAATCTAAAGATAAACGTATGCGCAGTGTAAACAGTGCAACCACTACATAGTCTAATTTGCACCAGGCCCATTGTAGGTGCTGGGGATAGAAAACCCCAGCCTAGGAGTGCCTACCATCCACTGGGGGCAGACAGTGGTGTTGTGTTAAAGCGAGTGTGGCTGCTGTGGTGCACAGGCAGGTTAAGGGGTCAGTGGTGCAGGCGGAGGGCATGTGGGACAGGTGGGTGGGCTCGGTGGGCCTGCTGAGAGGCTGGTGGTGCTCGGAGTCAGCTTGAGCCGAGTGTGGCTCCGGGGCGCCCGCTGCAGGCTCAGGGTGGGGAAGGGCAGACAGACGATGGACTGTGGCCTTACCTCTCCAGGGCTGTTAGTCTAAGGCTCTGCTTTGTGGACTTTCAGGCGGCCAACATGTCCGGGACGTTTGGAGGAGCCAACGTGCCAAACCTGTACCCGGGGGCCCCTGGGGGTGGTTACCCCCCAGTTCCCCCGGGGGGGTTCGGGCAGCCCCCTCCCGCCCAGCAGCCTGTTCCTTCGTATGGAATGTACCCGCCCCCTGGAGGAAACCCACCCTCCAGGATGCCTTCATATCCGCCATACCCAGGGGCCCCTGTGCCAGGCCAGCCCATGTTGCCCCCTGGACAGCAGCCCCCAGGGGTCTACCCTGGACAGCCGCCCATGACCTACCCTGGACAGTCACCAGTGCCACCTCCTGGGCAGCAGCCAGTGCCAAGCTATCCAGGGTACTCAGGTTCTGGGACTGTCACCCCTGCCGTGTCCCCCGCTCAGGTAAGTGCCAACCCTGTGCTGCTGCCTGTCCAGGCCTGGCCCTAAGGGCCTGAGACACGTGGCCTAGTGTCCCCTTGCAGGGATGCGGGAGGGCTCAGCCCTGTAGCTCTGACTTGTGGTTTTCAGTGTCGCTTTCTCACGGACTCCCCACCCCTGCTTGCGCTCCTGAGGGCCCAGGGAGCCGCCCTGTTTGTCCCAGCTTGGTTAGAGGGTCCCTGTGCGAGGCGGGTCTGAACGCTCCAGGTACTCTTCATTCCTCTTGTGTTATTTACAGCCTGGGTGTTGTGAGAACTGTCTCAAAAGGCCTTTGCCCGGTGGCTCTTAGTCTTTAATCTCTGGATGTGCCCTCCCAGACTCAAAACCAGCCCCTTTGAGTGTGGAAAATTGTTGGCGGTTCTTTCAGGACTGCTCTTGGCTCATTTTGGAGAGCAGTTCATGTTTGCAGAGCCTAGAATTCATTGTCATGGTTACACAGCCAAACCAGCCAAGCACAGGGCTAGTGGAATGTGGTTGACTAATATTTTTAGCCAGAGGGTCCATTCCCCTCCTTCCCCAACACCCACACATCCCCCTACCCCTGCCCTGCTCTGCATCATCCCTCTCTGCCTTCCCCTCATCTTTCTCTCAGCTTATTTCCTCTGTTAAAGCCAGTTTGTCCTAGATCATCCATCAAGGGAGAGTTTAGGCAGGAAAAATCCAGTGTGCTTGGAGCATAGCCGTCATTTGAGGAAGAAGTCCAGCAGGCAAGAAGGTCCTAGAGTCCAGAACACAGTGCCAGGAAACCAGAGTGAATCCAGGAGGTAGCCGGTCTGCATGTACCATCGTGAAGGCTGGACACTTGAAGGCATCCCGGAGGAACACCTGTTTCTGATGTGCACAGAGTGGGCTAAGCAGGCCTGTTAGGGGAGCCCCGATGTGCAGTGCTGAGGCCTTGAGGAGAGGCTGGAATCCTGTTCTGAGGCCTCCCCTTCATCTGGAGCCCTGGCCTGGAGGACCCGGGCATAGGGTAGATTTTCAGCATCAGGACTCAGCTCTAGGTAGGCTCCTCGCCATGGGAGCCCGGCAGATGCTTCAGTGCCAGGACACGAGGACAGGCGATGGTCACATTAGGCCGACTCAGTGTTGAGTCTCCTGTGCTGTCAACTGCAGGCTCCTTCAGGTACCCCAACTTTTAGAAGAAAGGTCATTTCCAGAGTCTGGACAGGCAGTCTCACGTCTAGGAAACGCAGCATCTTACTGTCTGTCTGTCTGTCTGTCTGAGTAGTTTGGAAACCGAGGCACCATCACAGATGCATCTGGCTTTGACCCCCTGCGAGATGCTGAAGTCCTGCGGAAGGCCATGAAGGGCTTTGGTGAGAGACCCTGGGTGGCACGAGTCCCAGCTGCCTCCCCCCTGACTCCCTCGGCAGTTACACAGTGGCTCTGTGGGCTGGGGTCGCTGGGTGGAGGCGGCCTGGCCCCGTGTTAGAGAAAGAGAGTGGATGTGGGGATGTATCGCGGATGCTCAGGAGAATTGGAGGGCCCAGGCCAAGAAAGTCTCTAGCCACAGAACATCCCTGTGACCCCACGCCCACTCCCACCTCTCCTTCCACCAGGGACTGACGAGCAGGCCATCATTGACTGCCTGGGTAGTCGCTCCAACAAGCAACGACAGCAGATCCTCCTGTCGTTCAAGACAGCATATGGGAAGGTGAGTGTTGGTTCCTGGGACCCACAGGGAAGGTCAGGGGTTCCTTTCTGAATCAGGGCATATCCTCCTGATAGGAGCAGCCTACTCCTGCTTTTCCCTGGGACCTGGATCTCCTAGATGGACCGTAAGGCATGTTAGGGCATTTCTTGGTGGCTCTCAACTGATGGCATCTTCTAGAGGCAAAGGATGCTCTGAAGCAGAAATCCCAGAGTCCACAGGGTACTGAAGTTTGCTGAGAGGTGCCCAGGGATCTGGGTTCTGTCCTGGCTCTGCTGTGACTCACCGAGACCATGGGCAAGTTATTTCTCTTTGAAGGAAGAGGCTTTAAGTACTGAACACATAGAAGTTTGAATTTGGGGGCTTTTGGATCTTATTAATGGAAAGATAACCACTGAGTACATATAGGCTAGTACATGCAGGCTAGTGTTCTGGCCTAGTGTCTCTCCTACGTTAATGGGCTATGAGTTCCCTGGGAATCTGGTTCAAATGCAGGTTACAATTCTGTAGGTCAGTCTGGGGCCTGAGGTTTGTCTTTTCTGTAAATGCTGCTGGATCTGGGATATTGTTCCCTATTGGTCACCTCCGTGGATTCTCAAAATAGGTTTTTTTGTTTGTCTAAATGTCCAATTAGGATTTGATCAAAGATCTGAAATCTGAACTGTCAGGAAACTTTGAGAAGACAATCTTGGCCCTGATGAAGACCCCTGTCCTCTTTGACGCTTATGAGATAAAGGAAGCTATCAAGGTGTGTATGTTCTGGCGTGTGGGCATGATGGACAAAGACCTAGACCACGTGTGTGTCTTAGCTCAATTAGTAGCTACTGTTGTCAGCACAGCTCCTGGGCTCCAAGTGCTGTAGAAAAGGGAACTTCTGGTGGCTCCTCCAAGAGGCAAATGAGGCATCACTCATCATCAGGGAGCATCTGAGTCTCTCTGCCTTAAATGGTGGGAGCTGGGGTTCAGAGGAAATCAGTGATCAGTGGTAGTAGGGGTGGGAGGAGTGGCTGACGTCATCCTCATTCATCAGGACTCTGTTGTTAGCAGATAACAGGACACTCTTGAGGAGCTTAAGCAGAGCCAGGGTGTAGAATCAGGAGGATAGAGACAGCAGCCTGACTCGGAGAAGGACGGGACTGGGCAGCATTTCTCAGGCCTGCTGCTTGAGTGTCTGCTTTATTCTTCCATCTGCTTCTGTGCCTCTCCTTCTTTGGTACAGCATCCTTGTGGGCCCCTCCCCGAGTACCTGTCAGAGATCCAGCCGCAGAAGAGGCCAGCTGTCCCTTGATCCAAATTCCGAACAGGAGGCAGGTTTTGATGGACTTTGTTTGGGTTCAGCCTCCCCCTAGTCCTGTGACTGCCAAGACCCTCAGCAGGGGTCCTGTGGATGGGCTGGGGCCACTCCCACAGATGGGGGAGTCCTTGTGAGCTGAGCAGGTGCCCCAGAAGGAATCTAAGATTCCTCAGGGCCTAGTGGGCACAGTGACTCTTCCTGCCCCGAAGGGACATCCCCTGAAACTAGGTTCATCTCTCCGTGGGTGTCAAAAGACACAACTAAGCCAAGGAGCAGGAGAAAGTGACTCTGTGGACTGCAGCCTGCCAGGCTTGTCTGTCCATGGGATTCTCCAGGCAAGAATACTAGAGTGGATTGCCATTCCCTTCTCCAGGGGATCTTCCAAATCCAGGGATCGAACTCGAGTCTCCTACATTGCAGGCAGAATCTTTACTCTCTGAGCCACCAGGGAAGCCCAAGAAGCAGGAGAAGGATTTATTACTTGCAGCAAGTAAGAACATCAGGGGTCTTTCCCAAAGCAGTGTCTCCTGGAACTGCAAAATTGGGGAAATTTTAAGCTAACACATACATATTCATGAAGGGGCTTGAATGGTCCACAGAGTCCATACCTAAAAAGGTCAACATCATCATCCCTTAGGTTCCAGTTGTTCTGGTGGTTGAGTGCCCAAGGGGGTTTAAATTCTGTAGAACAGCTCAAGAAAGTGCTTCGGGCTTGTCTTTACCATTGACGCAGAACCCAGGGTCTTTACATATGTTTTGTTATCTTGCCTATCGCTCTGTTGTTCCCTTAAGGACAAGTACTGTGGCCAGGCTTAGGTCACAAAATGGTTTAGGCCAGAAATGGTTTCTCTTATGTCAAGAAAGTCCTTCCTCATTCTCTTGCTTCCAGGACACCTACCGTATGTGCCCCCAGTATCACTCCCATTTTATGGTCAAGGAGCCAGAGGCACAGAGAGGTGAAGTAACATGCCGAAGGTCACACAGCTAGTGATCATCAGAACCAAGAGGCAACCCGATGCAGAAGCCAGGCTACTGACCCTGTCCCCTGCCTCCTCACTGTCCCTTCCTTAGCTGTCTCTTCCATCCTCAATGTTGTTCCCTTTCCTTAGGTGTCTCCAGATGCTCCCCTCTCCACTATGGGAGTCAGGTTTTCCCACATGTTCATGCTCTTGCTTTCAAACCGTTTTCTCAGTTTGTCACCTTATTCATGGACTGAATTGGAATAAAACAGATCTAGGTCCGCCTCTCAGCCCCACCATTTACAGTGTGGTCTTGGACAAGTCACCACACTTCTCTGATTTCTTGGTGTCCTGGAAGATGGAATGGGGATAATCCTTCAAATGGACCTCTATTTGTCACCATGTTGCTATCTTTCCTGGGACTTTCCTGGGACTGTGTGGGGAGTTTGGCTGCTTCAGGCCAGGGTAGCAGCAGCAGCGTGACAGGTGGGTCTGTGTCTGTGGCCTCTCCCACTGGGGTTTGTTTCCTGTGGGATCATGGCACCTGCTCTCCCCTGCGTGCCAGCAAGGAGGCTGTCACAAGCTCCTGCTCTGTCATGCGCTCTGGCTCCGCAGGGGGCGGGCACTGATGAAGCCTGCCTGATCGAGATCCTGGCCTCCCGCAGCAACGAGCACATCCGGGAGCTGAACAGAGTCTACAAGACAGGTGAGGCTGGCCCCAGGGCCTCACCCGCCTGGGCCACACCCTCTCCCTCCAGGGGCCTGAACTCTTCCTTCCTGACCTTGTCTCCTCATCTCCTGCCATCCCTAGTACACTGGGCTTCCATCCCAGGCCCAGCCCTGCTTGCTGTTTACACAGAAGCAGGTAGCTGGGGTTAAGGGAGGGCTGAGGGAGAACCTGGGCGTGACTAGGGCCAGGTCAGCCTGGGAGTCATAGCCCTCCTGGTCTCCAGCTGTATGTTCCTGGGGGCCGGGTGGGCCACCTGTCTCCTCGTGCCAGTGCTCACTGTTGGCTGTGTGCAGTGGGCAGCTTGGTCCACGGAGCTACAGGGTGGCCCTTCCCTGCATCTCCCTTTCAGAATTCAAAAAGACCCTGGAGGAGGCCATTCGGAGCGACACTTCAGGGCACTTCCAGCGGCTCCTCATCTCTCTCTCTCAGGTACTTTCCCAGGGCAGAGCTTGGGCCTACGGTAGGGAGAGGTGGACGTCTGAGTCACGGGGAAGAGGAGCAGGGATGGAGGGAGGGATGTGACTCCAAGGAGTGGCCTTGCCTCACAGCCTGCTTCCTTTCAGGGAAACCGGGATGAAAGCACAAACGTGGACATGACCCTTGTCCAGAGAGATGTGCAGGTGAGTGTGATGGCCGCTTCCCTGGCTTCCTGAGCAGGGGCGTTTCCCACTTCCGTGTGTTATGAGGGGTGGAAACAGCAAAGATTAGGAGTGGATTCCAGACTCTCTGAGTTTCACAGGCTCTGCTGCTTATCAACTGTGTGACCTTGAGCGGGTCACCCCACCTCCATAGTCTTCAGTCTCCTGCCCTGTAGGAGGGACCATGTGGGATAATATTAACAGTTGGTAGATCAGTGATGGATGTGGGATTTCATGTGACTCGGTACTTGTCTTGTGTTTGATTGACTAGACCATTATTCTGTTAAGCTTTTGATTTGAACCTAGAAACCAGCTGCCATGTTAGTTGTGTAGCCTGAGAATTCTGCCCTTGTCCCCAGCCTGGTGTGAACTGCAGACCAAAATGGGAACTGTCTCTGGCCGTTTCCTCTCCTTGTCCAGGCATCCAAGCGCCTCTCAAGAGGAGTTTGGGTTTCCCACTGATGATGTCAGACCACCGTAGCAGTTCTGGTTGGAGAGGGCCCTGGCTTCCTGGTGGGCTGGCGGGCACCAAGGTGTCCAGGTGAGGACACTGAGGCCCAGGAAGGCAGAGCTGTGTCCCAAGAGACCTGGAGGCAGAGCCTGGACAGAGGCCCAGACGCCTCGCTCACTCCCTGTGCCCAGACAGTGCCTGCCCCTGCCCTGGTCCCGGACCCCTCCTTAACATCTCCCTGGCTTGGGACCCCCATTTCCATAACTGAACTCAGGGCTGGACATCCTCAAAGCCCCAGGCTCTGGCCTTGGCCCTGTGGGGATTTTCCCATTGCTGTTTCCTGTCCAGGCCGTTTCTTAGCTCAGGCAGAAGTTGCCTTGGTTGAAGGGTTTCGTGCCAACTACTCTGCCTTCTTACCTCTGGACCTGCTTGGCTTCACCTTGATTTGTGGGGTCTCTGAGCCCCTGATGGGCACCTTCTGCCCTCAAACATTTGTGCCTTTAAGTCCACGAGCTGCTGCTACCTGAGGCTCGGAAGGCACTTTGGAGCTGTCTGGTTCAAAGGTTACCAATTGGCATATATACTGAGCTTAGACCTTAAGAGGAAACTGCACATTCTTCCCATTTACAAACATAAAATGGTGTATGCAATGAAATGGTAGGCACCTATCACATGAAGTCCCACATCCATAGCTGCGATCTATCAATTGTAATAGTTACTGTCTTATGTGTTTCCGCTTCTAGATAGGGAAACTGCCTTTAAGATGAGAAATTTCATATGGACATCTGGATTTCTGGCTCCTCTGGTAGCTCAGTTGGTAGAGTATCTGCCTGCAGTACAGGAGACCCAGGCTCAGTCGGTAGAGAATCTGCCTGCGGTGCAGGAAACCCAAGTTTGATCCCTGGGTTGGGGAGATGCCCTGGAGAAGGAAATGGCAATCCATTCTAGTATTCTCGCCTGGAAAATTCTAGGGACAGAGGAACCTGGCGGGCCATGGGGTTGTAAGAGTTGGACACGACTTAGCAACTAAACCACTGCATGAAAAGTGGATCTGGGGGCTGTGAGCCTTGTTTCTCTGTCCTGTTCTCAGCTGAGAAGCACCTCTGTGTAGTCCCCATGGTCCCCACCACTCTCCGGCCTTAAACTGCCCTGATTCCTGCATTTAAGTTACCCAGTGGCCCCTTCGGGCTTTCAGGTTGGTGACCCTGAATCTAATTCACGCTTCCCACGTTAGAGCTGAGAGCACTGAGAGGGCCAGTGACCTGCCTGGAGTCCCGTGGCAAGAGGGTAGTCGAGCTAGAGCTGAGGCCTGTGTTCTCCTTTGTTCTGCTGCCCCTTGGTTCCTTGCCTGTCCCGGACCCAGCGGCCTCGGCTCTCCTGGCCCAGGGGATGTGTGGATGGCATCTGTCTCAGCACAGTGAATGGAACTCAGCTGGGGCCCTGCCCCCCTTTCCCACCCCTCTGGGCTTCAGGGCCCAGAGATTCTGCCCAGCTGTCCTAGGTGACCTGGGCCTGGAGTCGGGGGTGAGGCCTGCATGCCTATCTGTCCATCTTCTGTCCAGGAGCTCTATGCAGCCGGGGAGAACCGCCTGGGAACAGATGAGTCCAAGTTCAATGCGATTCTGTGCTCCCGGAGCCGGGCCCACCTGGTGGCAGGTAAGGCTGTCCTGGCTTCCCTGTAGCCAGGAAACGGATTGCAGAAACACTTGGCAGTTCCTCACTGCAGGGGCCTTTCACTTCCTTGAAAGAGCCCCCTAGTGGCGATTTACAGGATTTTATCAGCGTGTTTCCAGCGTATGCTGGCATCTGGTTCTGAGGAAAGCGAGGGAGGAGGTGAGAGAAAGGGGGTCGTCCTGATGGTTGGTATCTTTACCTGCTAGAATTTTTTCAGAGTTTTTTTGTTTGTGAGCAGTTTTTAATTTCTTTTTTTTTATTGAAATATAGTTGATTTATAATGTTGTGCCAATCTCTGTTGTACAGCAAAGTGAATTAGTTTTACACATTTATACATTCTTTTTAAAATTTTCTTTTCCATGGTTTATCCCAGGAGATTGGATATAGTCCCCTGTACTATACAGGTGGAAGCCCTGCTGACAGTTGCATGGACTTAGGTGTCTATCTTGAATAAAACAGGGAGCCAGTGGAGGGCTTGGTGTGAGGGAGGGGTGTGATTTGACTTAGGTTTTGCAAGTGTACTGGCAGTTGTACTGAGAAGAGTGACGGGGTCTGTGGTGAAGAAGGAAACCAGTTAGGAGACGGCTGCGTCAGTCCAGGGGAGCAGTGATGGTGGTGTGGACAGCTGGTAGGGGCCGGTGGTGAGAAGGGGTCAGATCCCGGCTCTGTCTGCGGATGAAGTGGATGTGGGGTGTGAGAGAGAGAAAGGACCCTGGGATTTGTCCCTGCTGTGCCAGTGGGAGAGGGCGGGGCCCTTGACTGAGAGTGGGAGGCTTTAAGGAGGGAGGGAGCCAGGAGCCACAGATGCCGTGCAAGCCTCTAGGTTTGTGAGCCCGGAGGGCTGAAGAGGTCTGGCTAGAGGTGGAAGTTTGGGAGCTGAGTGGGTTGAAGGAGTTTGAGGCCCCGGGACTGCCTTGGGAGGGAGCGCAGCGGTCTGAGGACAGGGCTCTGGCCATGGCAGGAGACTTAGGAGGGACACCCAGAGAAAGGGGTGTCCTAGAGGCCAGCAGGGTCAGCGTATAAGAGGGCAGGTGAGGATGGAGAACAATGACCACACCTAGCCGCGGGGTGGGGTCTCCAGCACCCACTGTGTGCATGCACTGAGCCTTTAATAAAGGCCAGTAGACGCCATTCTCCCACTTTACAGATGAGGAAGGGGGTGAAGGGCAGCTGGGGAAGTCAGGTACCCAGCTGGTAATGTGGCAGAGCTGGCGTTTGCCCTCAGCTGCCTGCCTCCACAGCACACACGTGAGCCTCTGCACTGCACTGTAATGGAGCGTGTGCGCACACATGTTCATCTTGGTCATTAGTTATTTTTATAAGTATGAAATGTGTTTGTAGCACATCAGAACTGCACGAATGATACTAGTCAGGAGAAAAGAGCTGAGCTGAGTTGGGCACAGAGGTAGGAGGAATCATGATTCTGATACGCACACGACAGCAGTTTGGAGAAGACAGAAACTGAGACCTTGGCCAGGGAAGAGGAGGTTATATCCTGGGGGCAGAGCTCAAGGTAGGACCCGGGTCTCCATGGCTCCACCTGCCTCTCTTGGAACCCGTGGGTGCTCAGCCCAACCCAGGGTAAGCTGGGGTGCCGGAGTGGTGGTAGCTTACAGTCAGATTGAGAAAGACCGACGCACAGAATGGAGAAGGGCTGGGACTGGAAGTGGTGGGTCTGAGAAGAGCGTATTGGTGTCAGGGCTCCTGGACAGGGGATTGTGGTACAGTGGGTAAGCGGAGGCGCTGGTAAGGGGACTGAGTGAGCAGGCCGGGGGGCGGGGGAGTGCACTTGCCTGGGGGTGAAGAACCGGCAGGCTTGAGAGCTGGGCCAGTGTGGTCACTGGGACCGCCTAGGGTGCCAGGAGCAGAGTGGGAGGGGCTCTGGGAGGAGGCAGAGCTCTCACCACGCGTCCTGTCCGAGTCAGCTCGGGCTGCCATAATAAAATACGACGGGCCGGGTGGCTTAAACAGCAGAAATCTGTTTTTTCCCAGTTCTGGAGGCCAGAAGTCCAAGATCAAGGTGCTGGCAGTGATGGTTTCTCTTGAGGGCTCTCTCCTTGGCTCGCACGTGGCCCCTCCTTGCTGTGTCTGTGTATGCTCTTAGTTCTGTGTTTACAGCCCTGGTGTTTGCTTGTGTGTTCAAATCTCCTTTTCTTATAAAGACACCAATCAGATTGGATTCGGGCCCATGCTGAGGGCCTCATTTTAACTTAATTACCTCTTTAAAGACTATCTCCAAGTACAGTTAAATTCTGAAGTCCTGGGAGTTGGGACACTTCAACAGAGGAATTTGGGGCGAGCGTCAGGGACAGAATTCAGTTCATAATGTGTCCCTCTGTCTTCCCACTAGTTTTTAACGAATATCAGAGGATGACAGGACGTGACATTGAGAAGAGCATCTGCCGGGAGATGTCCGGGGACCTGGAGCAGGGCATGCTGGCTGTGGGTAGGTGTCTCAGCCCGCCTGCTGGGGCCTGGGGTGTGTTGTGAGTTTTCTGGGTGCTCACCCACCCTCTGGTTGAGGACGAGCATAGTGAGAGGGTCCAAGATTGTTAAATCCAGCTGCCAACGCAGTGAAATCAGGCTGCTTCCTGGATCACTGTGTAGTTGTGCCCCCAGCGGTCTTGTTTGTATTTCAAGCCCAGCCCCGGGGAGGGAGCTGCAGTGTGAGCACCAGTGGGAGCACGACCAGCCGCTCTCCGGGAGGAAGATGACTCACATCCTGCCAAGTCTTCTCTAAAAATACATCCCTGCAGGCAGTTGTCAGATGTTTGTGATGGAAACACGTGGAAAGATTTTTTTTTACTTGCAACAGCAAAACAGGCCCTGGCTGAGGAAAGCTGGCGTAGCTCCCAGGACGCTGTGCGCTTCCCACAGTGCCTGGGTTCTGTCCTCCAGAGCAGGGCCTGGCAGGCTCTAGGCCAGTCCTCCCCCAGCCCTCCACCTGAGAGTTTGGCCCCTCTTTATACCCACTTGGGACTATCACAGGTTGTCCATCTTCTGCTTTGCTTTTCTTGGAGCTTTCTCAATGGGACAGGTTCCCCTGTGTCCCCCATGGTAGGTATCATGGCCTGAGAACCCTAGTTAGATATTCATTCTGCTCAGACATCCTTCCCCCCAGTGTCACGCCATCCCAACAGGTCCCCTCCTGCCTGAGCAGCTGTATGATTCCTAACTACCATCCACATTCCTTCCCTACACAGCTTCCTCCATCACACTGGTTACCAAGAAAGGGGTTGTATTGGTGTCCAGGCTCTGCCTGTTTCTATTCCAGAGGGCTGGAGCCAGGATCGTGGGATAATTGAGCCTAAAGGAGATGAGGGAGGAAGATGGATGCAGTGGTGTGTTTGATGGACAGTCGGCCTTCTAAGAGGAGGCTGTGTGCTCCATGCCCCCCTAGACTGAGTTTTCTGCAGATCAACTTATGCTTTCTCTCTTCCAGTGAAATGTCTTAAGAATACCCCAGCCTTCTTTGCTGAAAGGCTCAACAAGGCCATGAGGGTAGGTAATCCCCAGGTGCAGGGTCTGGGTGAGGGGGGTATCTCAGCCCATCCTGTGATTGGGACCTTGCTCAGGGGAGGAAGCTTGAGGAAAGCCAGCCTTCCTCCAGAAGGGGCGGGGAGGGGCCCAGGGCCTAGGAAAGGTAGGGACTGGATGTTGAGGAGGTCCATAGCTCACGCCCTCGGGCCACTCTCTTTAGGGAGCCGGAACCAAAGACCGGACCCTGATCCGCATCATGGTGTCTCGCAGCGAGATCGACCTCCTGGACATCAGAGCAGAGTATAAGCGGCTGTATGGCAAGTCGCTGTACCACGACATCACGGTACGGGCCTCCGGGGGCCGTCTGGGCTGTCTGCCTGGCCGCTCCCCCTGTCCCCTTTGCTCCTCCTCCTCACAACTCCTATGGGCTTGGCCTCAGCCAAGCGTGGGCTTCTCGTCTGTGGTCCTCTACTTGCCCTCGTCAGCTTTCACTTGTTCGCCTGCATGCACAGCAGCAGCTTGTCAGCTCCTGATAGCAGGGGGAGTCTTGACCTTGTTCTCACCCCACCCTCCATCCCAGCATCCAGCACAACTGCTGTTCAGGAAATGGTTGGCAGAGGAGGGTCCACAATCAGCACGAGACTCACAGTACCACCCCCCACACACATGTACACCTGGGGCCTGGCCTTCAGAGTCCAGCCACCCTGTGGATCTGGCATCCATCAGTGAGAACTCAGGTCCCAAGCCCCCCAGAGGGTGCATGGCTCTGGCTCCCTGACGAGTCACCTCTTTCAGCTTTATGGTGGGGGCAGCACAGGAAGGCAGTTCAGAGCAAGAGCTCGGGGGTCACACCACTTGGGGTCCAGTTCTTGCTTTTCTATTAATATTCACTCACTGTGTGATCTCACACAGCTTGCGTAAACCTCCCTGAACCCTAGTTCCATCACCCTTAAGATGACCCCACCCCAGAAGTGTTGGATCTTGAAGGGAGTGGCCCATGTGAAGCGTACTGTACGACATATGCGTGTCTAATAGACTTGAAGGGAGTGGCCCATGTGAAGCGTACTGTACGACATATTCGTGTCTAATAGACTTGAAGGGAGTGGCCCACGTGAAGCGTACTGTACGACATGTGCGTGTCTAATAGACTTGAGGGGAGTGGCCCATGTGAAGCATATTGTACGACGTGTGCGTGTCTAGTAGACACTAGTGCCTCTTTATCACTGTGTGCCAGGGACAGTCTGACAAATTGGTTCCTATTGCAGAGCGATGGGGAGGAGGGGCTTCTGATAGTCAAATTCTGAACTCACATGAATCCTAAAATTGAAACTGCCACACCCAGGTCCTGATTTCAGACTCACTGGTGTTTGATATTGGGCATCTTTTTGAGAGAAGCTTCTCTCTCTCTTCTTGGCTATAGAAACAGTGCTGCCGATAGCAGTCTTGTGTGTGTCAGTAGGCTGTGGGCATCTGGGATAAGGCATAGGCCTTGCCCTTAAGGAAGAAAATGATCAGAAATTAGCTCACTGTGGCCTTACTTCTAAGTGCAGTGGACAGTTGGAGGAGAGCTCAATGTGAACCGGGAGCCGAAATGGTAACTGTCTCCTCCACTGGACGGTCGTATCACAGTAGATGACATTTCCGGTAGAGGACACGGTGGTGCCTTATGGTATAATCCCCGTTGAGTGCAACAGAAATGCACTGGGCAGAGGCCGCCATCAGTTAGACCTGGGTAGGGGTGTTTCTGGCTGTTTAAACATTTTTTGTGTTTGTTTTTCAAATTCTGACTTTGATCACTGGGGTGAATACAGCTTTCAGTTTTTTTGGTGGAGGAGACTAGGGAGGCTGAGCTGCACTGTCCATGGTCCATGCACCTGTGAGGCCAGCATGTGAGCTGCTCACCTGCTCAGCAAAATGGGAAATTCCGTAAGATAGGGCCACCTCTCTGTAAGGGCACTTTGGGCAGAAGAAAATCAAGAGCCAGGAAGCCAGAACTGGTCAAGCCTTTCTTAATTTGATGTCTTACTCCTTTCTGTGACCAGGGAGACACTTCAGGGGATTACCGGAAGATTCTGCTGAAGATCTGTGGTGGCAATGACTGAGCAGTGGCTGGTGGGTCACTTCTGTCCACCTGCTGGCAACAGCAATGCCAGGAAAAGGCCAAAAGAACGTTTGTCTGTTTCTAACAAATCTACAAAGTAGCCCCCAGGTGTCACAGTTCAGACCAACTGTAGAGCCTTGGCCCCATCTCCTCCCCCGCCCTCGATCCGTGCATTGTGCTTGTGCCCGAGAACCTAGTCAGTCTCGAACTCTCTCAGGACGCCTCCTCCCCATCCCGACCCCTCACAGCCTCTTGCAGCTAAAGTAGATGTTTTGTTTCCTGACTCATGCAGTCATTCCTCTTTGCTTATGGCTGAAACTCTTGGCTTCCTTCTAGTCATGTAGTTTTGTATGTTTAGAGGTTTTTTTTTTTTTAATATATAGTTGCAGACAGTTGCATACACATCTTTGCTGCATACAAAGTTTGGATAAAAGAGGTGGGGGGTTGGAGTGCCATGTCTTCACTGAGGAGTAAAAGGGAAAACCTTTCAGGATAGACTCTGCATCTGGTGAAAATGTGTCATGAGCTTTGTTGTTGCCAAACTCACTCCTTTTTAGAAAAGAAAAGGCCAGAAAGTCATCTGTTCTTTCTTCTACACAAACCACAAGAACAAAGCCAGCTCCCTGCCAGTGACAGGGCTTCTTGTAATTGAGAATGTGCCTTAAACCTGAATGTTGATGGCCAAATGCTGTTTCCAAATTAAAGTCAGCCAGCTCTGGAACGTTCTGGAAGTGTTTTCCTGGTGCCAGTTTGCTTTCTCATGCTTCATGATTCTGCCCTGTAGCTTAGGGGTTCCATCCTTATTAACTCGTGAAAAGTTATATGGCTTTAAATAGAAACTTGTGCTTAGGAAACCCTGAATGTAAGTAATTTGCAGGGACTGGGCCTTAAGGACATGAGAAATGGGGGTTCCTGAAATCTTTGCTCAGGGCCTGGATGCTGAAAAGGCACACAGGGTTGTGGGTAAGACGTGGGTACAGTGAAGTCCACTAGGGCAAGGAGGAGGAGTGTGGCCCTTCCCCCAGGTCTGGAAGGAAGGCCACAGGCAGAAGGGAGTGTGCATGACTCCTGGGGGTAGCTTTACAGCAGAAAGTCGGAGAGGCATGAGATCAGCTCCTCCCCGCAGGGACGCTTCGGTGTGAAAGGGGGCTCCAGGCGTGGTCTCACGGTGGGCCCTTTGCCCCTTTGTTGGTCGTATCAGGAGAAGTCGAGTCCAGAAGGGGCAGACTTTGTAGAAATCGTTGTGTCTCATCCAGAAGCCCAGAGCTTGTCTTCTGGTCAGTGGTCTCCACTCCCTTCCTGGTTTTTTATGTTGAAAGTTTAGAAAGGAGAGAAGCCAGAGGCTAGGGTGTGAGCCCAAGTCTGCTGAGCCCTAGCAAGGGCTCTAGGGAGCGCCTTGTCCACAAAGTAGACATCTGCTTTGGGACACCAGTTTGTTTCCTCCCTGCCTTCTGGACACAGAAGAGGAGATGGCCTAAGGGGCATGAGCTGGACAGAGCCTGGTCTACCCTACCAGAGAAGGCTGCTGTGGGCTCTGGAATGGGAGGCAGGCAGGCCCTGCTTGTCAGTTCAGCTCTGCCTCAGTTCCTGTGCCTGGAGGCCCTTGACCAAGATCCAGCATGCTTGGCCATCCTCGTGCTTTGTCAGGGAGTTATATTCCTAGCATAGAAATCAAGCAAAATCGTTCCCCCAGGCAGATACTAGCTTAAAATGTTTGCTTCATCAAACCTGAAAGCTCTCTGCTTGTGTTCTTTTAAAAACAAGGACATCGTTTCTCATTCCTCCACCTGGCCCTATACAGGGTTCACTCTCAGCAGAGGATCCAATCAGTCAAGCCCCCAACTCTACAAGGGGCTCTTATCCCCTCCCACTCCTTGGAAAACTCACTTTGGCCTAATACTGGTGTCCACTCTGAACCCAGTGCAGCCCCGAAGCAGAAATAACACTGGTCCAGGAGTCAGGCATCCCTATTATGGCCTCAGCTCAGCTACTGATTGGCTGTGTAACCTTGGGTAAGTTACTTCTCCTCTTTGGGCCTAAAATGAAGGGGAGACTAGATCAGAGCTTCTTAAACTTCATTGTAGTCAGCAAAAATGGTAGAGTAGGGAACTTGAAAAGCCTATTCCTCCAAAAAAGTGACAAGATGGTAAAAACTGTCAGAATCAACTTTATGAGAAATCTGACAATGAACTGAAAGTTTGCAGCAACCAAAAATAAAAAGCTTTAAAAAAACAAAAACAGTCTTGGTAAGAGGGTCTTGGGGCATTCTCACTTACCCAGCCTTATCCTCCTCATCCCAGCTTGCAGCCTCAAGAACAGCATCCACAGTCCTTTATAGGTTCTTAGCAATGGATGGAGCAGAATGGACCTTGTTCTCAAGAATTATGGTTGGTTGTTTTGATCTGTCTGGTTGCTTCCAGGAAGACTGACTCAATGACTTTCTTGTATTTTACCTAATTCGGAACTCTCGCAAGGTGCAGGTGGCAGCCCTCAGGGACATTTTGAAGGCAGTTTCATTAGCACTAATGCCTGGAGAGAGGGGTAACAGTTGGGGCAAACGGGTGACAGGTTGAAAAGTTTGGGGAGCACAGGCTGACAGTGTGATGCTTTGCAGAGTCATGGTTTTGGAGTGCTCCCACTAATTCCTGGGGATCTGGAAGGCCAAACGCATGTTCAGGGCTGGGCATATGCTCAGAAGACTTGCCTCTGGCAGACCTTCAGGCTCTGCATTTGCAGGAAGTGAATGCTACTGCAGAGTCACAGACTGGCTGGCTGAGTATCAAAAGATTGCCTCCAGTACACACACAACACATATGTAAAGACTGGGAGATTGGGGTTTTGTTGTTCCAGGAGTTAAAGGAGATAACATTGAATCACTAGAGGCCATTAAGTTAGCTGAACAGATATTTCAGTGGCCACACTTGACAGAGAATACAAACTTTTAAAAATCAGTTCAGAAAGTCACTAGACAAACTACAAGAAATTCAGCAGCAGCAACAACAAACTCAGGAAGGGGAAGAATATGATTTCCAGAGTTTTCACGTAATGTTCAAAAAATGCCCAATTTTCAACCAAAATTACAGGGCATGCAAGGAAACAAAGTATGACCCATGTACAGAAAGACAAGATCACAGAGGTTCAAGAAGATATTTGAGAAAGCAGAAGAAGGAGTTGGCAAACTTCAAGATAGGTCAATTGAGATCTCCCAATCTGAGGAGAGAAGAAAACGGAGCCTAAGACCTGTGGGACATCATCAAGTATATCAACATACACATAATGGGAGTCATGGGAGAGAGAAAGCAGAAATATTTGAAGAAACAGTGGCTGGAATCTTACAAATTTGATGAAAGACATTAATCCACACATCCCAGGAACTCAAATCATAAGGGGTATTTTTATGAAGATCTCCTTTGAGACACATTATAACCAGAGTGTTGATAGACAAGGAATTGTGAAGTCAGCAATAGAGAACCGACTTGTCACATACAAGGGATCTTCAAAAATATTAACACCTGATTTCTTGTCAGAAACCATGGAGGCTAGAGGGTTATGGGATGACATATTCAATGCACTGGGAAAAAATGTCAACAGGAGTCCTGCTGCTGCTGCTAAGTCGCATCATTTGTGTCCAACTCTGTGTGACCCCATAGACGGCAGTCCACCAGGCTCCCCTGTCCCTGGGATTCTCCAGGCAAGAACACTGGAGTGGGTTGCCATTTCCTTCTCCAATGCATGAAAGTGAAAAGTGAAAGTGAAGTCGCTAAGTCGTGTCCGACTCCTAGTGACCGCATGGACTGCAGTGCACCAGGCTCCTTCATCCATGGGATTTTCCAGGCAAGAGTACTGGAGTGGGGTGCCATTGCCTTCTCCCCAACAGGAATCCTATATCTAGCAAAATCGTCTTCAAAATTGAAGGAAAACTTAACATTCCTAGGTGAACAAAAATTGAGACAAGTTTTTTGCTAGTAGACTATGAGAAATGCCAAAGAAAGTCCTTCAAACTGAAAAGAAAGGAGACTGTAATTAAAATCCACATGAAGAAATAAAACATTGTTAAGGTATTAACGTGGCTAAGTCACTTCAGTTGTGTCCAACTCTTGCCATCCTATGGATGCCAGGCTCCTCTGTCCATGGGATTTTCCAGGCAATAATACTGGAGTGGGTTGCCATTTCCTACTCCAGAGGATCTTCCTGACCCTGGGATTCAACCCGCATCTCTTATACCTCCTGCACTGGCAGGCAGGTTCTTTACCACTGTGCTACCCGGGAGGCCCATAAGTACTTTATATTTAAAGGGAGTAAATGCTCCAATTAAGAGGCAGATGTTGGCAGACCAAGGGCACACCCTAATAAAATTAACCCATCAAGACATAACTATAAATACATACACATCTAACAGTAGAGCCCCGAAAAGTCAGAAACATGACAATGGAAGGGAGGAGGAGTTAAGCAATAACACCTCACTTACCCTATTGGATAGAAGAGACAAAAGGAGTAAGATACTTTAGGAATAAATTTAACCAAGGTGGTGTAAGACACACACACAAAATTCCTGTGCTCATGGATTAGAAGACAGTACTGTGGAGACAGCAATACTCTAAAAATTGATCTATAAGTTCAATATGTATCAAAACTTCAACTGCCTTTTGTCCATGTAGACTGGCTGATCCTAAAATCCATAAGGAATTGCATGGAATTCCTTAAAAAGCCAAAAGAGTCTTGAACAAAGAGAACTCATAGTTCTTAATGTCAAAACTTGCCACAAAGCTGTAGTAATTCAGTGTGATACTGGCATAAAGAAGGTATATAGAAACATGGGCTAGAATTGAGCTGTAAACCTTATACTAGTGATTTTTGACAAGGGTGCCAGGGCCATTCAGTGGGGAAAGAATATTTTCTTCAACAACTATCCACAAACCAACTAATGAAGTTGAATCTTCACCTCACACCACATATAAACATTGACCTGAAATAGCTTTAAACAAAACAATGTAAGAACTAAAGCTATAAAAATCTTAGAAGACAGGAATAAATAATTCATAACTTTGGATATGTCAATGGATTCTTAAGATTGATACCAAAAGAACAAGCAAAAAATAGATAAATTGAATTTCATCAAAACAAATTTGGATATCAAAGGACACTATCAAAATAAGACAACCCACAGAATGGGAGAAAACACTTGCAAATCATATTTCTGATAAAAGGTTAGTATCCACCTTAACATAAAGAACTCTTAGAACTCAACAGCAGAAAAACAACCTAGTTTTTTAAATGGGCAAAGGATTTGAATAGACTTTCTCCAAAAAAGATAACAAAAGTGACTCACAAACATGAAAAGATGTTTAGCATCACTGCTGCTGCTGCTGCTAAGTCGCTTCAGTCGTGTCTGACTCTGTGCGACCCCATAGACGGCAGCCCACCAGGCTCCCCCCTCCCTGGGATTCTCCAGGCAAGCACACTGGAGTGGGTTGCCATTGCCTTCTCCAATGCGTGGAAGTGAAACGTGAAAGTGAAGTCGCTCAGTCGTGTCCGACTCTTAGCAACCCCATGGACTGCAGCCTACCAGGCTCCTCCGTCCATGGGATTTTCCAGGCAAGAGTACTAATCATTAGGTAAATGCAACTTAAAGCCATGAGATACCACTTCACATCTAGTGTGATGGCTGTCATCAGTGAGATGTGTTGGGGAGGATAAGGAAAAAATTGAAAATCTTATATATTGCTGGTAGGAACATAAAGTGGTACAGTTGCTTTGCAAAAATGGTGAATCTTCAAAAACAAAGAGTTACTG
The DNA here is from genome assembly GCF_029378745.1 of Bos indicus. Classification (NCBI taxonomy): domain Eukaryota; kingdom Metazoa; phylum Chordata; class Mammalia; order Artiodactyla; family Bovidae; genus Bos; species Bos indicus. The sequence goes on from NC_091787.1 coordinate 35,246,490, forward strand.
TTTGACTCAACAATTCCATCCAAAAGAAATGAGAACACATACCCACCCAAACTTATGCATGAATGAATGTTCATAGTGTTATTCAGAATACCCCCAAAGCGCAGACAACCCACGTCCACAGATTTGATGAATGGATGAATAAAATGTGATATAACTACATAATGGAATATTATTCAGCTGTAAACAAAAATGAAGTATTGATACAACATGGATGAAGCTTGAAAACATGGTAAGTGAAAAAATGTCAGACACAAAACATTAGTGATTTCCAAGGGAGGGTGAGAGAGGGGATGGAAAAATGACTGCTTAATAGTACAGGGGGTGATGAAAATTTCTAGAATTAGGTGGTGGTGATTGCACAACACTGTGAATCCACTGAATCTGTACCATTTTAAATGGTTAAAGTTTAGAATTTTATGTGAATTTTACCTCAGTCAAAAAGGTAAAAAAAATTTAATGTGCACACACATCGCGGGGGCAATCTCATTAAAATGTAGATTCTGGGTAGGGCCTGAAATTCAGCATTCTTGATAAGGTCCCAGGTGACTCCTTTTTGGTTCACCCATGGCCACATACTGAGTAACAAGGCTACTCAGAGGGCCCTTCCACTGTGCTGCCTTAAAATTCTGGGCCTCGGGTGCCTCACCTCTTGAACCCACCCCTGCCCTGTCCATCCCTGCAAATAAGAAGAGTGGAAGCGTGCAGATGGACTGGTGCTCCTAGGTCTGAGTCTGCAGGGGTGCGAGCCTTAGGGCATGGGGACAGATGGAGAAGGGGCTGTGGCTGCAGAGGTCACTGTCAGCAGATACAGAGAGGACCAAAGGAGTAGGTTTTATTTTGCACAAAGCTGAGGAAGCCAGGCCGGAACGCCTGTTCTGTTCTCGGAGGAGGGCTATTGTGTCACTGCCAGTTGCTGGGCGGCTCCAGCTCTGGTGCTCAAAAGCGATCTGAAAGAGAGGGGGCAACCTGGGGGGTGAGTGAACGGGTACTGACTGCTGCCTGCCCTCCCCTGCCAGTCCCCCAGGGACTCCTGTGCCAGGAACACAGAGCTCAAGGAGGAGGCAGCTGCTCCGAGTTAGGGTGGTGCTGAGAGTGGAACTCTGCCAGGTGCCCTTTCCTGATGCTGGGTTACAGCAACCCCGGGGTGTGGGCAGACCACTCTGTTGGGGCGGGTAAGGGAGATTCCTCCCAATTCTGTCCCAAGGAGAAGCTGGGGACTCCCTGGCTTGTCCAGGTTACACGAAGTGGCGTAGTCGTCCCCACCCTGCTGCCCAATCCCAGAGGCTGTCATCTCTGCTCCCCAAGCTGCTCACCATCTCCATCTCCCAGGAGGTCGGGGATCGGGCTGAAGGGCCCCGGGGGCAAGTTCCAGGCCAGCTCCTCCAGCTGACCCAGCAGGCCTTTGACTTCTGCCTCCAGGTGCTCCACCGTCTTCTCCACCGTCTAGAGTGAGGAGAGAAGGCGGAGGACAGTAGGGGAGTGAAGACAAGAGTGGGGTCAGTCTTGCTTCATCAGCCACATCCTCCGGAGCCCGTGGCAGCAAGTAGGGTGCAGCAGGAAGAGAACTAGGTGCCAGGGGACCTGGGTCCTCCTGGTTCACGCACTGCCCCCACCTGCCTCTCAGCTCCCAGATGACAAGATTCGAAGGGCTCACTCAAGGCCACTTCTGGCTCTCGCGCTCAGGGGTTTCGCTTAATCACTGGTTTGGGGCGTGGATGGACTCGGATACCTTTTCCCTTTTCAAGATGACACCCCTGGGAGCTCACATTTCTTTTGTTGCCCCGCCCCCTGGTGGCGACTCTGCCAAATGACCGTTTTGGCATTTTGAAATTTTCTTTATTCAGGGTTCTTTTTTTGTAAATGAACCCCTTTAGTACTCTGGTAAAACCTATAGACTCCCATCAGAAGAATGCTTTCATTGAGAAAATAAAATATATAGGATTTCCAAGGACATGCTGCTACTGCTGCTGCTAAGTCGCTTCAGTCGTGTCTGACTCTGTGCGACCCCATAGACGGCAGCCCACCAGGCTCCCCCGTCCCTGGGATTCTCCAGGCAAGCACACTGGAGTGGGTTGCCATTGCCTTCTCCAGTGCATGAAAGTGAAAAGTGAAAGTGAAGTTGCTAAGTCGTGTCTGACTCTTCGTGACCCCATGGACTGCAGCGCACCAGGCTCCTCCGTCCATGGGATTTTCCAGGCAAGGGTACTGGAGTGGGGTGCCATTGCCTTCTCTGTCCAAGGACATACACTGCATTAAAATATTAAAGTATTTACATTTTGATATAAAACGTATTACCTTAAGTAACAGCAGACCTAACAACTACTGAATTTTTAACACACTGATTAGAATAAATTGAGATATAAATTGAGATATTCACAGTGACTATAATGATATGAAATTATCTGATTTCTGTTGATGACAAAGTCAAGGTACAATTGTTTTTTGTCTATAGTGAATGAGAGCGCTAAACTTTAGCTAAAGGTTTGTGAAATAAAGTGCACACAAGTTTATGGACCTCGAGTTACAAGCAGTAGCTGTATAACAAAACACAGCGACTGAATTTCCAGCTTCTCATCTGGTGAATATGCAGAGATCCCCTGCTGGGTGCAAGCAAGTTCCCAGGGGAGGCAGGGTCTGTTGGGGGCTGGCAGCCTAACAGTACAGGTACGGCATGGAGATGTTTAACATGGTGGCCAGGGAGCAGGACTGGCCTAGATCGCCCCAATTTTCAAAAACCAGATTGGCTTGAGCCCTCCAAAGCCACCACCAGCCTGGCAGATGGTCCTGAAGCTGCATGTCTTCCCAGGTCACCCTCATTACCTCCTCTATGACGTCCAGCCGACTGTGGACAGCCATGTATGTGTCACACCCTGTGCTCTGAGCCGAGTCTCCTCGGGAGGGGATGAAGGGTTCATCAGCTGTGGGAAAACAAGTCTTGTCACTGTGGGGCCCTTGGTTTCCCTGTAACATTAGAGTCTCTTACAAAGTACCTGGCTCAAAGGAGGTGAGTCCAGGAAACAGTCCAAAGAGAAGCAGAGAGGGCCAGGATGTGAATGTAGGGCTACCCTACTCATTCATCTCTAGGGCCATGGTCACCTACAGACCCAAGCGGGCATCCTCAAGGAGGTGCGGCCTGAACTGGGTAAGAAAAGGAAGGGAAGGAATGTTTTAGCCGGAAAGAATGAATGCGCAAAGATAGACATGAGGTAGCATGGCTCAGTGCAGAAACCCTAGGGTGTCTGGAGTGGCTGGAAAGTACCAGGTGGCTGGGGGATGAGACTAGAGAGGTGGATGATGGAAACAAAGCTGGGGTCCTAATCAATCATGATGTTTGTTTGGGGGGTTATTTTAACAGGAGAGTCATGTAGTCGTATATGAATTTTTAAACAGAGAATGAATTGGAGAGATTCATCTTTAAAGGCAGGAAGTATCATAGTAACCGGTGTAAGAGCTGGTGAAAGGAGACAGCTGTAGGAAAAGAGGAAGAGTATGTGTGGAGATACTTTAGAAATAGCATTATGTGCCACATGGTGTGCTCAACAAATGCATAAACTCAGCCAACCTCTACAACCAATGACTATCCACAGTTTACACATAAGGAAATTGAGAGGGGTGAAGGGATACATCCAGTGTCACACACCTAGTAAGTGGAAGCTCTGAGGCTCAACCTGTTTAACATCATTTTCCTCCCCACCATTGGCTCCTCCTTGATTCTTCCTGGCACCAGCAACCTTCACACCAGAAGTCTTAGAGCCTGGTTTTGAGCTCAAGTTGCGGGGTTGGTGGCTCTGAGATGTTTTCAGGGCATCCAAGTTGGCTGGGTCCTTGGAAAACATGGACACTCAGGAAGGGGGACAGTGCTCCAGAAACAAAAAGAAGCCAAGCACTTTAAAGAGGATGAAACCGCATGGCCTAAAGAGGCACTGGGGCCTAGCAAGATAAAGTCTGAAACACAGAGCAACAGAGAAGCTGATGCTGAATGCCATCCCAGCGCTTGGAGTAAAGAGGTGCCAGCAGACCAGAGTCGTTGCAGTGGGATGAGAAGGGAAGGAAAGGCCAAGAGAAGGAAACAGAGATCCTAGAAAACATTACCACCAAGCTTGGCTGTGAATGGAGATCAGATCACAAGGTCTAAAGAAGTGTTTATTGTTATTTCCAGGTTTTTAAGCATTGAAGAAACTAAACCATGCTTTTAGTCTGAGGACAGGAAGAACCTAGGAGGACTGAAAGAATGCATGTCCTGAAGAGATACGAGGCCACAGAATCCAGAAATGGTGGTGGGGTGGGGGTGGGGGGTCACACGTGGAAGGAAGAGAGAGGACATGCAGCAGAAATGGGTAAAAAGTTCTACTTAAAAGGGTCAAGAAGTTGAGCGAGTCCCACCTAATAACCGCTCTTCACTCGGTGAAGAGGGGAATCATCTGCTGAAAACTCATGCAGGGTTAGCAAAGAGGAGAGTTCGTTGTGAAGTTATTGGGAATTCTATGAGCAGGCTGATACACACAGCCACTAAAATGGGAGCCATGGCAAGAGTACTTTCACCATGGAAACTGACACATGCGTTGTTTCCCAAGAGCCAGTGTATCAGCACCCCTGGGTAAGAAGCCTGAATAAACAGGGGGTGAGGAGAATGATGGAGGCAGTTAGGAGGATGGTAGGGAGTGACAGCGCCAAAGAAGCCCCACCCGGGCAGCTCAGCAGGTGGGTGTTAGCAGCAAAGACAGATGGGTGGACAAGCTGAAACCTGGGAGTCCAGGGGATGAGTGTGGTGAAGGGCAACAGAAGAGAAAGGAGCTGAGGACTCAACCATCCAGGGCTTAAGTGGCTGAGTTCTGGAGTCTAGGCTGAATAAGGAAGGGGAAAAGGCCAATCAGAGGACTGATAATTGGGAGAAACGGAGGGGCTGAAGGCACTGGAGGTCTCGATGCAATGATGGGGGTAACAGAATTTACTGCATTTTTTAAGAGATACTGCAATTTTTAGCTTTGAGAGGTGGAGCAGCTTCACAGTGACAATACTAAGGCTGTGGGCATCTGAAGCAGAGTGGGGTAAGAGTTATTGGACTTGATCTTTGTAAATGCAAAACTCTTGTAACTCTAAAACCCCAGTGTTGACTGGGTTGCCCGAGGGGACATATAAAGTTGCCTAGAAGGTTGGCAGGCCTTGAAGTAAGGATGGAGATGATAAGCCATTTTGCTGGTGATGAATGTGTAACTCTGAAGGCTGGGTGACTTGTCCAAGATCACACAGTTGGCAAATGACTGAACCCCAAGCACCCTGGCCTCCTCCTGGCCCCACTAGCTGGTCAGCCAGCTGGTTTTCTGGAGCTCTGCCAGAGCCCCCATGCCCTAAGAGTCTCTGGTCCCAACTCTATCTGGACCCCAGGTCTTCCACACAGGGGTGAGAGCCAAGCACAGGGACAAAACTTCCTTTCACTCTGAGCGTCTTTAGTGGAGAACAATTTTGGTTTTTACTTTCTGCTTTTTATTACATCCATCCACTGAACTTAGAAAAACCACTTCAAAAAACACTGGTCTTCTTGTTGACTTTGGGGCGGGAGGGGATGTGATAGTGGCACTTTGGTTATTTTTTTTAAAGGAGCCTTTTAGAGATCTATCCTGAAATATTTATAGATACAATGCTATTATGTCTTGGCTTTACTTCAAAATAATCCAGGCCTGGGAGTGGGACGAGGCATGGGCGGGAGTATTGGACATTGGTCAAGGTTGACCAAGACTGGTAATTGTTGAAATTGAGTGATGGCGTCATGGGATGGGGGTTGGAGGGTTCACTCTGCTATTCTACGTTTGTATGCATGGTTTGAAACTTTCCACAATATAAGGCAGTTGTCCAATGAGGTTGTCAGCAAAAAGTATGAGTCCCTGTGGGCTTTGTGCATTGATACAAAATGTTCTGGATGGGTGTTGGGGGGTGTTCTGAGAGAACCCACCTGGAGGGCTGTGCTCCATTCTGGGTCATTCACTGAGAGAAGGCTTTGGACAGGCAGAGGCAGGTGTAAAGGGGCCACTGTGAAGGAACTCCAGATGTTGACTCATGTGTCTCAGCTAGGAAACCTGGGGTGCTCAGCTAGAGATAAAGGACTTGGAGGGGGCAAGCAGAGCTGTTCTCAGCCACACAGAGGGCTGCCTGGTCTAGGTCTGTGCCCACACACATTCTGCAGGCTCCGCCCAGAGGAGCCTTTGGCCAAGCCTTTCCCTTGAACCCCACCTGCCCTCTCCCAGACCCTATACTCTCCTCCCCCTCCCCCAAGCACTTAGGCCAAGAGGAAGCAGGGTGACCCTGCCGGCCAAGCGGGGCTCTATCAGCCCTCTAAGTCACAAGCAACATGAATCTGCTCCCCTTGCTCAGCCTAAAACACCCTGTTCTCTGCGTGTCTGTGATGAGGCCTGACTTGGCTCCTAGACCCCTCCAGGGAAGAGGCTGGGCTGAGGCTGCTCTCCACATCACACGGCAGTAATCCGTCGCATCTGGACACAACTGCGCCCTGGGCTGCGGCACAACTGTCTATGAGCTCATCCAGGCCTCCCGGGGAGCTCTGCTGAGAGGGCGGGTAGGGGTTTGGGGGTGGGGGGTGGGGTGGCTGGGAAGAGCCCGGCCACCCTGCCCTGCCGCGCCCTTCCCCCACGGGGTTTCTCAGGGCGCTGACCTCAAAGCCTGAAAGCAGAAAGCACACTGCAAGCCTCTGTTCTCAGCCGCGCACTGGTGCGGCCAGTGGGAACTTCCTGCTCCCTGAGCCTCTGCTGCCTCCTCAGAACAAGGCTTTTGGGGCAGTGGGGAGGGCGAGGCGCTCCCGAACAGATGCAGCGCACCCAAGGTTCGTTTCTCAGACCTCAAATGAGCTACCAGGACAGAACCGCGATGAGTCTAAGGACAAGTTGCTTGTCTGCCCAGAAACTCCAGGAAGGCAAGAGTTAGGCAAGGACTCCCTTCGCACTGTCTTGCCAGTATGGAGCTCATGATAATGCCTGCCGGCCTCACGGGGCTCCAGGGAAACTCAGACCAGAGGAAGAAGAGTGGGGGAGGTGGCAGGTTATCCCGCCTGACCACGGAGGGCCAAGGCTGCGGTTCCCAGTGTTCCCTTTCTCTGCTTCCCCCGTCCCCTGCCTGGCCAGTTGGGGAATGGACCTTCTTGGATGCAAGGTTGTTTTCCTTGGCCTGGCGCCTGCTCAGGGCCTGTGTGCACCCTGGACTGCGCCTCGGGTGGAACATCGTGAGAGCAGGCTGCCGGTGGCGGGTGGGGTGGGGCCAGAGGCCCAGCGCAGGCGAGGGGTAGACGCTCCGGTTAAAGGGGCGTGGCCACTGGGCCCCCAGCCTCTGATACGGCCCCCTCCCAATGACAGACATAGAACTTTTTTTCCTCTAGACCTGAACACTCACTAAGAAAGTGCACAACTCAATGATTTCTGATCCTGAAAAGTGCTGCTCTGACCAGCTACACTTGTAGCCTGGGGCTTAATTCTATGTGACCACATTCGGTATAATATCTAATAAATTTGACCACATTCAATATTTGTATTAAAATTTCTGCTTCATTCCAAACCAGTGTTGTTGTTGTTTTTAAGCAGAAGAATGTTATTTTCAAACAATTATATGAAGAACTCTAATCTGTGGACCTGCTCTGGCTGAAACAGGAGAAGGCTGCTTAAGCCCCCTCAGAGGGAGCTCAGATACTGGGAAACTTGTATTTTGGGAGCGATATGTTTTCTCCCTTGTTCTCTGGTCATTTTCCAGAGGTGGATTTGAGCCTTGCCGGTGACTCTGAGAGCTTACCAATGCAGTCAGCGGGTGGTTAAAGTGAGGATACAAGCTGAGCTGCTGTAACAAAGAGCCCTCCCTCGCCCCCCAGTCATACACGTGTTTCTTTCTTTCTCACTTAATCAGTTCAGAGGTGGACTGGCTGATGCTCCGGGCTGGCAGGCAGCTCTGCTCCCCCCAAGGCTGTACAGGAAACCAGATTCCTTCTACCTCAGAATCCTACGTTTTTTAATCCACTGGGTTATAAAGTACTAGAACATTCCTAAACCCCCACCACACCAAGGCCTAGGAAGCCATCCAGGATAAACTTCTCTCCACATGCTGTGAACAGAACATGAGGTTGGGAGTCAGAGGAGTGGTCCCACCTCCACTGCTGGCTGACTGTGCTCGTTGCCTCTCACTCAGCTTCTTCTGCAAGGGATCCTCCCTGCCCTGTCTACTTGGCAGGACTGCTGTGCTGATTCAAGGGGATTCCACATTTGAAGGTATCTGAGAACTGCCGGATGATGTGCAAATGCCAGGTAAGGCATTCACCAGGTGGGTTGGAGACTGAGCAGGTCAGTGTAAGCCCCTGTGGTCTTCTCTCTCCACATGGAGCCAGTGTTCTTCACTAGGTAACCCTGGCTAGGTCTCCTCAAGGTGGGGAGGCATCTGCTCTGGGACTACACTGTACAGGGGTCCAAGGGGTGCTTGGGAGGGGCTTTGCCAACAAGCACACCGAGGCTTCAAGGCTGACCGGATTTTCTGGGCTCTGTTATAAGCCAGTCCCACTTGCTGGATCCTTGGTTTCTCCACCTTTAGAATGGGTACAGCCATACTCTATATTTGAATCCACTGTCAATTTATGATCACATTACATGCCAAACTTTTTGTTCAGTGCTTACCTGCATTATTATCTCATTTAATTCTATCTATAAGCTCAGTACTCTTACATCACTTTTTTATAGATTAGAAAACCAAAGATCAAAGAGGTTGGGTCATGCCCAAGACTACACGGCTAGTAGGTGATGGGGACAGGATTTGAATCCTACCTGCTTGACACTATGCTATGCTTTGGGAGTTCTGTGATGAATTAAGGGCCTCCCATCTTGGGATCTCAGCTGCCTCCTCTGTAAAATGAGGGGCTGGACAAGCATGGGGCAAAAGGGACCTGTACCCACGACACCTGTGCACCTGTCCTGAGGCCCAACAAGAGCCCAAATGTGTACATTGGATCAAATTGTCTTTGAGAGGCTCACTCCCTGTCATCCATTTTTGTAAGAAGAAATGCAGTGATCCTTACCACGCATGCTACGTGCTAAGTCACTTCAGTTGTGTCCGACTTTTGCGACCCCCTGGACTGTAGCCTGCCAGTCTTCTCTCAGTCTTCTCTGTCCATGGGATTCTCCAGGCAAGAATACTGGAGTGGGTTGCCATGCCCTCCTCCAGGGGATCTTCCTGATCCAGGGACTGAACCCCAGTCTCTTGAGTCTCCTGCATTGGCAGGCAGGTTCTTTACCACTAATGCCACCTGGGAAGATGTCTCACCATAGTTCGAGCATCTTCTTTCACCCAAAGCCAAAAAGCAGAATCCCAATGGAAGACAGTCCACAGGGACCTGGAGTGATGGTGGATTCCTATAGGCCGAGGCATGGATGAGAATGGCTAATGGGACTACGCTCTAGGAATTGAGACCCCTCTGATAGCAAAATAGAAAAGGAACTCAGCTGAAGTCTTAACTTAAAAAAAAATTCTCTACAAATAACACAGAACTGTCTATTTCACTCAACACATAAAAGACTTTATAGAGCAATACGAAAAATCCTAATACCACAATTGAAAAGGCCAAGACAATTCGCAAGAATTAGAAATGACCAATATTCATTTGAAAAAAAAATTGAAAAAAAACCCCACCAAACTTGGCAGTAATCAAAGAAATTAAAATTAAAGCAATAAACCACATAAACCATCTTAAAGCATTCTTGCAAAAAAAGTCTAATTGGAATTAGACAATGCTTCTAGATCTAATTCCCAGTTTATAGACAATACAGGGAAAAGGAGAACATTAAAATGACATATAGAAGATGCAATCAGCTAAAATTTAAATGTGAAAAGCTATACGACTAGCAACGCAGTTTCTTTACCAAATTTTAAGAAAAAAGAGAGAAAAGAACCTTCTAAAGAAACTTAAAACTTACTAAAAGAAACTTAATGGACATATCAACCAAAACCCAAATGTATCCACCTCGTTTGAATCAAACAGACCAAATATAAAACCATGACACCATTAGGGACATGAATCCTGACTAGATAGCTGATGATATTAAGGAATTATTGTCCACTTTTAGGGAGTGACAGTGGTATTTTAGTTATTAAAAGATTACTGATGCTTTAATAATACATAAGGTAGTATATATAGATGAAAATACTTAGTGCCTGGAGTTTCCTTTAATCTGAGGGAGCAGAGAGAAGGTGGATTAGATGAATTAAGATCTGTCAGGAATCCATGGAGGTTCCTTACACTATTCTGTGTGTATAGCCAAAAGATTTGATAATCAACAGTTTAAAAAAAAATGGTATAATTGTCTGAAGTCTGAAAGGTTATATAAAAAAATGTTTGAACACAATGTGAAATTACATAAATACATTTATACTTTCTTTTTTTCTTAATCTGAAGCAATGAGCATGATTAGGAAGAAAATAATGTTTAAAATGGCTTTAAGACAAAACTTATATACCAGTCATAGCTAAGGGGCCACAGAAGGTCAGCCACTGTGGGCAGTGGCCAGCTCCTCCCTCTGGGGGAGCACAGACTCAGCTTTGTCCCCTCAGCTCCTGGAGGTGGGGACTCTGGAAAGAGGGGGCAGGCGGTGGGCCAGGATGTAGGGGGTAGGGGGATGGCACTGTGGGCCGGGCTCTATGCTGGGTGGTCTCAGCCACTCCTCACTCAGCCTGTGAGGAAGGGGTTATTGGTCCTCCTTTGCCAACCTCAGTGGAGAAACTGGCTGAGAGAGGTCAGTGGAGCTGTCTGAGGGCGCGAGGGAAGAAGCCAATGTGTGTTCACAGGTGTTCTGCGCTGGGCACTTCCCTTTCCTCCAGCTCTCTGGGTGGCTACCATTCTCCCCAACTTACAGAAGAGGAAAGAGCTCCAGAGAGGTGGCATGACTCACCCAAGGCCACTCAGCCGGGGGCTGCCAGGAGCAGGACTGGCCTCAGCCCTTTCCCTGGTGCTCCCAGTTCCCTGCCAGGGGAGCTTCCATCCTAACACAGGGCACTTCCTCTGGCTCCAGGTGGATGGGGGAGCAGCCTGACAGAGGGCAAGGGTGTGGCTGAGGGGGCAGGAGACCTGCATGCCTGGGCAGACTGAGCCTTCCCCTCACCTGTACAGCTGTGAGCACCAGCTGTCTCTGGTTGAGGTTGGCAAGAGAGCTTGGGTAAATGTCAACTGTAAAGTGGTACATAAAGTGCAGAGTCTTGGGGTGGTGGAAGGAACATCTGTGCGTACAGTACAGTTAGTCCTTCTGCAGCCTTCCTGTCCGAGCCTCACCTGTGAGGGGACAGCTCTATGGCTGCTGTCAGGGGAGCTAGAGGGGATAAAGCACTGCAAGGAACCCAGCCTGGAGCACCCAGAGGCCTTCCTGCGGCCTCCTCCCCACCCACCCAAGGCTGCTCCAGCCTTCTGGGAAGCTCTCCAAAAGGCTGACAACGGGTCTCCTCTCCTCTACTGCAGGACCTCCTCAGACTACCAGGCAGGTGAAGCCGAGACCTCCAGGGGCCGCCTGCCTGGCCCCTATAGCTGGGCCGGACCAGACCGGGGTCGTCTGCCTGCTGGAGCTCAGCATCCCAGTGAATTCCCCAGGAAAGGAGGCCTGGGTGCTTCGCAGGCCCGCCCCACCCTGCAGACCTGACCATTCACCTCCTGATCCTGGCCCCTTCCTCTCTCTCCTCCCCACCTGGGGCATTGGGTTTCTCCACCCTCTCTCCTTTTTTTGTTTCTCTCGGATCTTCCTCTTTTCCTCAATATCCTCTCTGCCTCTCTCCCCTTTCTCTTGCCATTTTAGTTCCTCTGTTTCTTTCCCACTAAACTCCTTTTTCTGTCCTCATACACAGTTCACACCCATCTGTTTACCTCCGAAATCTTTCAGTCCCAGCCTCTCCCTTTCTCTCTTTATTCTTTCCTTTTTCTATGTCCCTCTGCATTTTTCTGTTTCGTCTTTCTTTTTTCTCTCCCCATCGCTCTCTCTCCCTCCCTTTATCTCCCTCTTTCTCCATCTCTCTCCATCTGGCTCCGTTCCCATCTCCCTCCCTCTCTTCTGCTCCTTCCTCGAGGTCCGCGGTCTCCCTAGCCCTCGCCCCGCTCCCGGGCCCCACTCACCGGCGAAGGCGCCCGGGGCGCGGAGCAGGGCGAGCCCGGCCAGAGCGCAGAGCAGGAGCCGCATCCTGCCGGCCGGCGGAGCGCAGCGCCGCTTCTGCCGACGGCCGCCCTCCCCGCCCTCCCCGGGATCGCGCCGGCCCGCCTGGGAGGAAATGCTCGCAGTTCCAGCCAAGATTCCTGGGCGGCTCCGGGCTTTCTGGCTCCAGCGAGCCCGCCCCCTCCAGAGACCCCGCGAGCGGAGGGGCGATGTGCCAGGCTGGGCGTCTCCCCAGGAAGGGGCCGCGCTCTGAGCCCCCTCACCTCCCCCTGGGCTCGAGCACAGAAGAGGATGATGGAACCGGAGGCCCAATGATCCGTTATGAGCCCATTTCACAGACCAGCAAGTTGCAGTTTCCAGAAGTGCCACCTACGCCTGTGGCACAGGATCTGAATCCCTAACTTCACGGAGTAATCAGCTCTGATGACATCAGATAGTGTCGCTCTGAGAGGGAGGCTCAGAAATGGAGGGTCTGCATTCCACAGAAATTTTGTCCTTCTAAAGGAGTAACAGTATTGTTAAAAGATACTTTCCAAAGGAATATAGTGGATTTGTTATTGACCCGGGTTCTTAAATAGAAATTGATGGGGACTTCCCTGGTGGTCTAGTGGTTAAGAATCCACCTTGCAATGAAGGGAACCTGAGTATGATCCCTGTTCAGGGAACTAAGATCCCACACACTGAGGAACAGCTAAGCCTATATGCCACAGCTGCTGAGCCCTAGAGCCACAAGTTGAGAGTCCCTTTGCCGCAATGGAAGATCCCACATGATGGCAACCAAATAAATTAAAAAAAGAAATTGATAAAATGCCAGATGAGGCAAGGCTTTATTGGATCTCTTACCTAAGCACGCCAAATAATAGGTATGGGTGCCCTTGCTTGCTCCCTGGGGGAGGGGGTGAGCTGGTCCCTAAATGACTCCAGGGTTGGGGTGGATCCGTGCCTGGGCTGGAGGGGTGTGTTTAGGAGGTCTGCACACCCTCTTGGTGTGATGAATAGTACCCTGCTTTTGTTTCTGACCCCTGGGAAGTGGCAGTTGGGTTTTTGGTCTTTTTGTATCTTTTTGTTTCTAGTTTGTACAGCCACACAGTTACTTTTAGTTCCCTATAGTTTCTTTGTGTTTTGTTGCTGGAGAAAACAGTTTGTCCAGGAGCAAGCACTGCAGCCAAGGGTCCCAAGTCCCAGCCTGTCTCAGATTTAGGTGTACTAAGATGGAATGATCTCTAAATGCTGATGAGATGAACATGAAAATAAAAGCATGAAAGTAAAAATCCCCAAATGTAGGCTTCCCTGATGGCTCAGCTGGTAAAGAATCTGCGTGCAATGTGGGAGACCTGGATTCGATCCCTGGGTTGGGAAGATGTCCTGGAGAAGGGAACATCTACCCTCTCCAGTATTCTGGCCTGGAGAATTCCATGGACTGTATAGTCCATGGGATTGCAAAGAGTTGTAGAGGACTGAGCGACTTTCACTTTCCATATATTATTCAGTTCCATATATACACATTTTGTCTGAATTTATATTAGGAACTGCATAGACACAATGGCAACCCACTCCAGTACTCTTGCCTGGCAAACCCCATGGACGGAGGAGCCTGGTAGGCTGCAGTCCATGGGGTCGCTAGGAGTCGGACACGACTGAGCGCCTTCACTTTCACTTTTCACTTTCATGCATTGGAGAAGGAAATGGCAACCCACTCCAGTGTTCTTGCCTGGAGAATCCCAGGGATGGGGGAGCCTGGTGGGCTGCCGTCTCTGGGGTCGCACAGAGTCAGACACGACTGAAGTGGCTTAGCAGCAGACAAGGAATTGGGAGAGTTTACCAAGCTGAGGGAACTGGACTTGAATCTAGCCAGGCTGGCCTCTTGCTGGATATGTCAAAGATTCTTACTAAGCCCAAAGGAGGGGCCAGCCACTGAGAGCAGGGCTCCAAGGCACACCCAGTTACACTGCAGTCTATATTGCAATTGTGCTGCAGGTGGCGCCGTTTACATAAAATACTTCTGCAGTGGGGAGACCTGAAGTTGTAGTACTGGCAGCCCTATACATTTTTGCACACTGGATATTTATCTTTTAATATTTTGACAGTTTGATGATGAAAAAAATGACCTTGTTATTTTTATTTACATGCAATTTTTTATGAGTGAAGTTGAGTTTTATTTGCCTATTCAAATACTTTTTTTTCTTCTATTTTCCCTCTTTCCTTTATGTATTCTGATTATTAATCTGATATATTAATATCAGCAAGGAGATCAAACCAGTCAATCCTAAGGAAATCACCCTGAATATTCAATGGAAGGACTGATGCCGAAGATGAAGCTCCAGTACTTTGGCCACCTGATGTAAAGAGCCGACTCATTGGGAAAGACCCTGATGCTGGGAAAGACTGAGGACAAGAGGAGAAGGGGGCGGCAGAGGATGAGATGGTTGGATGGCATCATTGACCCAGTGAAAAGCATATATTTTCAGAGAAGATATATTTGATTAGATCAGAAAACTGCAGATCCCAGGTTGGAAGGCAGGTGGACCAGATTCTAAAATTCATGCTCTGAAGCATCATCAGGCCCCAGGTGAGTAACTAGATACTGAGGAAATCTGGAGGGAGGTGGAGGTAGAAGAGGGCAAATTGGGTCTTTGGAGGCTCAGAGTGGCAAGTTCTTAAGTTAAGGAAAGACGACCCATAACTGTCTGCGTAGTTAAAGTGCTGTAATGTGCGAAGTCATCCTTTCCTCTCATGCTTCCGCTCTGGCAGTTACCACCAAGATTCACAGTTGAACCCTCACTTGGAGTATGATGCTTGGAGAAGTCAGGGGGTGGCCTAAGGTCACACAGAAATGTGGAGACTTGCTCCCAGGATACCCATTGGCAATGCTGCAGGATGTGTGTGGCCTCCCAGGCTGGCCTGTTGTGGTGCTAAAAGGGGGTAGGGGGCATCTGGCAGGGCTTGCTCCCCCGGCCCACACCCAAAGGCAAGGGGCCAAGGCAAACGGTTAGTGGGAGCTGGCCATCTCTCTGGAGGTGGAGCAGAGGAGAGGGACTGCCAAGCTGGAAGGGGCTCAGTGGCTGGGAGGGTCAGAGTCCACAAAAGCCTCCTTGTCTTCTTGTCTCTGCGCAGACAAGACTGGTTCCAGAAAGGTCTTAGCCCCGCGGGGGCCAGGCCACCCCCACTCCACACACTTGGAGCAGGGCTGCTAGCCCATGGCCACACATGTTACAGGCAGAGAGAATGAACCAGTGGAGTGTGGGTATAGTTGCCTCAGACATTACTTTGCCAACAAAGGTCCATCTAGTCAAGGCTATGGTTTTTCCTGCGGTCATGTATGGATGTGAGAGTTGGACTGTGAAGAAGGCTGAGCGCCGAAGAATTGATGCTTTTAAACTGTTGTGTTGGAGAAGACTCTTGAGAGTCCCTTGGACTGCAAGGAGATCCAACCAGTCCATTCTGAAGGAGATCAGCCCTGGGATTTCTTTGGAAGGAATGATACTGAAGCTGAAACTCCAGTACTTTGGCCACCTCATGCAAAGAGTTGACTCACTGGAAAAGACTCTGATGCTGGGAGGGATTGGGGGCAGGAGGAGAAGGGGATGACAGAGGATGAGATGGCTGGATGGCATCACTGACTCAATGGACGTGAGTCTGAGTGAACTCCAGGTGTTGGTGATGGACAGGGGGGCCTGGTGTGCTGCGATTCATGGGGTCACCAAGAGTCAGACACGACTGAGCAACTGAACTGAACTGTGGAGGATAGAAGGTGCAGGGGACCTAACAAGGTGAGATTTAAGAGGTCTTTTGTGTTTTGTTTTTGTTTAAAACTCTATCCCCTTTCTGGCAAACAGTCCCAAATCCTCCCAGGTAGGGGAAGATGTAGGAAGGTAGGGAAATCTGCTGTGTACAGGCCTAATGTTAACCAGTATCCCGTCAGTAACTGTCATCCCTAGATGCTGACATTCACTGATGCTGACATTCCTTGATTCCAACTTTATGTCAAGCACCATTCCAAGCACTGTGTGATTGTTTCTCAGGTCATCCCGGCTGGTACTGTGTGAGCAGCATTCTGTGGTTATCCCGGAGGTTGGTAAGGGCAGTTTTCCACCCAGTGTTTTTTGAAGTGTGATGAATCCACATTTAAAAGTGGAGGAAACCAGCTTAAAGGTATCCTCCCTGCTTAGTTTTGAGATATTTTTTACACAGATTCACATTGCTCTGTGTCAATTCAGTCCATTGTCAAGGCCATAGACATTTCCCAACAATGTGTTCATTTATGACTCCAGGGTCCTGTGGACTTGGGGGTAGGGAGTCGTCTGGCATTTCCCCCAGCTCTGTGAGAACGTTATCAGTGTTCTCTGGGGGCGATGATCTCATTTTGCTCAAGGCTGGCGCTGGGATAAAGTATAAACTAAGGACACTCTGTGTAGTGATGTGGGTTCTTGGACACTTTAATCAGCAGAAAGTGATAAGAGGCCAGATGAGGAATGCAGGCAAAGGTTTACTCGGACTTGGACTTGTGCTGCAGCAGAAGGGAGTGAAAACAAGTAACAGGTGTCCTTGCTTGCTCCGTGAGGGAGGGGGAGCTGGTCCTTTAAATGGGAGGGGAGGGGCAGATTGCAAGTTGAATTAGAAGAGTGGCTTGGGTGGTGTGCCCACCCCTTTGGTGGTGCTGCAGGCAGGGCTCACGCACAGTATCCTGCTTTTGTTTCCATCACTTCCTAAAAGGCCGTTGGGTTTATAGTCTTTTTGTATCTTGTTTTTGATTCACTCCAACCGCAAGATGCAGTCATTTTCATAGTTTTATTTGTATTCCATTGCTCCAGGAGACAGTTGGCCAGGTGCAAACACTGCCATAAAGGTCCAAGGTCAAGTCAGTTGGCTGACTATTCAAAGCATTTTGGAGTTAGAATCCATCAAAAGAGGAGTTCAGCCACTGACTCTGCCCTTACTGGTCGCGTAGCCTTAGGTGAGTCGCAACGGCCTCACCAGCAAAGAGGGAGTAACAGTAAGAAATGAGAATCCCCTCACCTGCTTCTGAGAAGCTTTCCTGGGCTGGTCACTGTTGTTTCCTCACCTTATTTGTCTGCAGGTTGGGAGTTTGCTGAGGGTGGAAAAGGTGCGGGCAATGCACAGGCTGGCAGAGGCCCTCAGATGAACTTCAGGGTTTTCAGGTGTTACCAAGCCTGAGCTCGAACAGCTCGCAGCAGGGCAGGCCAGGCCAGTAAATTGAGAGTAGAGTTGTTGGGGCAAGGAATATTGACTGTATTTGGAAAGCTGCAGGCTGAGAAGATGGTGAACTAGTTTCCCAAAGAGGCATCTTACCCAGGTTTGGATGCTAGTTTCTTTTATGGAACAAAGAGGGGGAGGCCAGGGTGTCAAGTGAAAAAGGAGATAAGTTGTTGCAAAATATTCACCAGATATTTTCTGGCCAATGTGTTAATTTCTTCTTTCCTGAAGCCATTCACAGATGGGCCTGGTCAGGATGTTTCTTGTGAGTTTAAACAAAAACATTTTAGCTTAGTTCTCAGGCATGTGAGGCAGGGTTCTCGGAGATGGGCTATTATGTATACTTTAAGATGATGGTCCTGAACCTTTTTGGCATTAGGGACCGGTTTCTTGGAAGACAGTTTTTCCATGGACATTGGTGGTGGGGGTTGGGGGGAGATGCTTGGGGCAGGCTGTATGGTGAGCATTGGTTCAGACTGAAATGTGAGTAATGAAGGGGGTGATTCAGGCAGTAACTTGAGCCAGCAATGGGGATCAGTGGGGAGCAGCAGATGCTTGGCTAATTCGCCTGCGCCTTACCTCCTGCCATGCAGCCCGGTTCTTTTTTTTTTTTTTTAATTTATTTATTTTAATTGGAGGCTAATTACTTTACAATATTGTATTGGTTCTGCCACACATCAACATGAATCTGCCATGGGTGTACACATGTTCCCCATCCTGAACCCCCCTCCCACCTCCCTCCCTGTACCATCCCTCCGGGTCATCCCAGTGCACCAGCCACAAGTATCCTGTATCGAACCTGGACTGGCGATTCTTTTCTTACATGATATTATACATGTTTCCATGCCATTCCCCCAAATCATCCCACCCTCTCCCTCTCCCACAGAGTCCAAAAGACTGTTCTATACATCAGTGTCTCTTTTGCTGTCTCGCATACAGGGTTATCATTACCATCTTTCTAAATTCCATATATATGTGTTAGTATACTGTATTGGTGTTTTTCTTTCTGGCTTACTTCACTCTGTATAATAGGCTCCAGTTTCATCCACCTCATTAGAACTGATTCAAATGTATTCTTTTTAATGGCTGAGTAATACTCCATTGTGTATATGTACCACAGCTTTCTTATCCATTCATCTGCTAATGGACATCTAGGTTGCTTCCATGTCCTGGCTATTATAAACAGTGCTGTGATGAACACTGGGGTACACGTGTCTCTTTCAATTCTCATTTCCTCAGTGTGTATGCCCAGCAGTGGGATTGCTAGATTATAGGGCAGTTCTATTTCCAGTTTTTTAAGGAATCTCCACACTGTTCTCCATAGTGGCTGGACTAGTTTGCATTCCCAACAACAGTGTAAGAGGGTTCCCTTTTCTCCACACCCTCTCCAGCATTTATTGCTTGTAGACTTTTGGATAGCAGCCATTCTGACTGGCGTGAAATGGTACCTCATTGTGGTTTTGATTTGCATTTCTCTGATAATGAGTGATGTTGAGCATCTTATCATGTGTTTGTTAGCCATCTGTATGTCTTCTTTGGAGAAATGTCTGTTTAGTTCTTTGGCCCATTTTTTGATTGGGTCATTTAATTTTCTGGAATTGAGCTGCAGGAGTTGCTTGTATATTTTTAAGATTAGTTCTTTGTCACTTGCTTCATTTGCTATTTTCTCCCATTCTGAAGGCTGTCTTTTCACCTTGCTTATAGTTTCCTTTGTTGTGCAGAAGCTTTTAAGTTTAATTAGGTCCCATTTGTTTATTTTTGCTTTTATTTCCAATATTCTGGGAGGTGGGTCATAGAGGATCCTGCTGTGATTTATGTTGGAGAGTGTTTTGCCTACGTTCTCCTCTAAGAGTTTTATAGTTTCTGGTCTTACGTTAAGATCTTTAATCCAGGTTGAGTTTATTTTTGTGTATCGTGTTAGAAAGTGTTCTAGATTCATTCGTTTACAAGTGGTTGACCAGTTTTCCCAGCTGCTGCTGCTGAGTCACTTCAGTAGTGTCCGACTCTGTGCGACCCCATAGACGGCAGCCCACCAGGATGCCCCGTCCCTGGGATTCTCCAGGCAAGAACACTGGAGTGGGTTGCCATTTCCTTCTCCAATGCATGAACGTGAAAAGTGAAAGTGAAGTCGCTCAGTCATGTACAACCCTCAGCGACCCCATGGACTGCAGCCTTCCAGGCTCCTCCATCCATGGGATTTTCCAGGCAAGAGTACTGGAGTGGGGTGCCATTGCCTTCTCCGAGTTTTCCCAGCACCACTTGTTAAAGAGATTGTCTTTTCTCCATTGTATATTCTTGCCTTCTTTGTCAAAGATAAGGTGTCCATAGGTGTGTGGATTTATCTCTGGGCTTTTTATTTTGTTTCATTGATCTATATTTCTGTCTTTGTTCCGGTACCATACTGTCTTGATGACTGTGGCTTTGTAGTAGAGCCTGAAGTCAGGCAGGTTGATTCCTCCAGTTCCATTCTTCTTTCTCAATATTGCTTTGGCTATTCGAGGTTTTTTGTATTTCCATACAAATTGTGAAATTATTTGTTCTAGCTCTGTGAAAAATACCGTTGGTAGCTTGATAGGGATTGCATTGAATCTATAGATTGCTTTGGGTAGTATACTTATTTTCACTGTATTGATTCTTCCAATCCATGATGCAGCCCTCTTCTTAACAGGGGTTGGGGACCCCTACTTTAAGGTATAGACAACATCCCTTTAGTGATTAACTTGTAGAAAAAGCAATGGAATACAGAGGTAAAAGTAAAAGAAACAAATCCAATATGGAGTCAGATTCGCTCTTCCCTATTACACAGGGAGTCAGGAAAGTCAACTGCAGACCAAGCAAGGGCTGACTCTGATCACTCTGACCAAGCAGCTGACTCTGCTTCCTGAAGTAGGTGTAGAGTTTAAGGCCTCATCAAGGAGGTCTTTGAAGATGAGTAGGGTTCTTCTTTTCTCTTTATTTTTATTTTATTTTATTTTTTTAAAATTTTATTTTATTTTTAAACTTTACAATATTGTATTAGTTTTGCCAAATATCGAAATGAATCCGCCACAGGTATACCTGTGTTCCCCATCCTGAACCCTCATCCCTCCTCCCTCCCCATACCCTCCCTCTGGGTCGTCCCAGTGCACCAGCCCCAAGCATCCAGTATCGTGCATCGAACCTGGACTGGCTATACAGCATTGTGTTTCTGCTGTACCACAAAGTGAATCAGCTATATGTATACATATATTCCCTCGATTCTAAATGTCCCTCCCCCACTCCACCCCCCAAATAGGATTTTTCTAAGCAGTATGTATTATGTGCCATGGAAATTGGTGGGGTGTAGCTAGGTGACAGGAGGAGAGGATCCATAAATCTGGGGAATGTTTGGTCAGGTTATTGAGGGCCTTGAATGCCACTCTAGGAGAGTCACCCTTTATGCTGTAGGCAGAAGTGCTGGCAGGGATTTTGGCTGAAGGATGACTCAATCATACCAACCCCCTTCTTTTTAAAAAAATCTTTTTCTTTTGAAATAAGTGTAAACTTACAAAAATTATACAGTGAGTTCTCGAATATTCATCAACAGCTTCCCTAAATATTAACATCTTACAAACTACAGTAGAATTATCAAAGTCAGGAAGTTAACATTAACACAATACTATTAAATAAGCTATTGGGGCAGTCAGAGCACAGGTTGGAAAAGAATTTCCAGACACACAGCGTTTCAGAAGGGAATGAGTTTATTAAGAACAAAGAGCTGAGATAATATGGGCACTGCGAGCACAGCGGGCTGACCTCCTGACAGACCAGGGAGAATTGACAGTTTTTGTGGGTTAATAGCTAATGTTTATAGCCTCAATGGCACCCCACTCCAGTACTCTTGCCTGGAAAATCCCATGGATGGAGGAGCCTGGTAGGTTGCAGTCCATGGGGTCGCTAAGAGACAGACACGACTGAGCGACTTCACTTTCACTTTTCACTTTCATGCATTGGAGGAGGAAATGGCAACCCACTCCAGTGTTCTTGCCTGGAGAATCCCAGGGACGGGGGAGCCTGGTGGGCTGTCATCTCTGGGGTCGCACAGAGTCGGACATGACTGAAGCGACTTAGCAGCAGCATAGCCTCAAAGAAAATTCCAGCTGGAAAGTTGGTGTTAGGTGATTGGTTGGGGTGCTATAGAGTTGGTAGCACATATAGAGTGTTTACTGGAGTGGGCATCTTTGCCTAATTGAGAGTCAGGAAGCTTGTTAGTGATGATCAGGGACTTTTGGCAATGGTTACAAAGGGACTCAGCTTCGGAGGTGACCTTGATTCTGGACTCCACTTCTGTGGCCTTGGTGCAAGGCCTCACACCTGTGGCCTTGTGGGGTGGGAGGCAACATAAGCTACAGACTTTATTCAGATGTTGCTGGTTGTCTCACTAATGTTCTTTTTCTGGCACAGGATGCAATCCAGGATCCCACATTGACTCAGTTGTCATATCTCTTTGCTGCTGCTGCTGCTGCTAAGTTGCTTCAGTCGTGTCCGACTCTGTGCGACCCTATAGATGGCAGCCTACCAGGCTCCACCATCCCTGGGATTCTCCAGGCAAGAACACTGGAGTGGGTTGCCATTTCCTTCTCCAAAGGGCTCCTTTAATTTAGAACAACAGCTCCTCAGTCTTTTTTCTTTTAAATCTCTCATAACTTTGACAGTTTTTAAGAGTTTTGGCTAGTTATTTTTGTCCTTCATAACCTTGATACTTCTGAAGAATATTGGCTAATTAATCTTTAGAATGTCCCTCAACTTGAGTTTTTCATGAAGACTTTGAGGTCACACATTTTTGGTGAGAATCTCACATGAGTGATGCTGTGTTGGGCTTCTCTTGTGCTTCAGCTGGTAAAGAATCCACCTGCAATGCAGGAGACCCTGGTTTGATTCCTGGGTCAGGAAGATCTGCTGGAGAAGGGATAGGCTACCCACTCCAGCATTCTTGGGCTTCCCTTGTGGCTCAACTGGTAAAGAATCTGTCTGTAATGTGGGAGACCTGGGTTCGATCCCTGGGTTGGGAGGATCCCCTGGAGAAGGGAAAGGCTACCCACTCCAGTATTCTGGCCTGGAGAATTCCATGGAATGTATAGTCCATGGGGTCACAAAGAGTCGGACACGACTGAGTGACTTTCATTTTCTTTCTAGTAAGTCACATCAGAAGTCACATGGGATATTGCTCTGTCTCATTACTGGTGATGTTAACTTTGAAAGATGATATGGTAAAGGTGATGTCTGCCAGGTTCCTCCATTGCAAAATTTCTGCTTTCCCTTTTGTAATAAATGAGTATCTTGTGGGGCGGTCACTATTATACCCACCCTCAACCTGGTGGAGGGAGCCTTTCTCCCAGTCCCTCTGGGCTGAGGATTATCTTTTCAGGCTCTGATGGGCCTAAAACTGACCTATCTCCTCAAATTTGGTTCTTCTTATGGATCTCCGTTTCCATGATATAAGCCTCATAGATGGTTGGTGGGAATGTAAATTTGTACAGCGTTCGTGGAGGCCCATTTTCCAGTTTCCACAAAAATTTTAAATGTGTATACTCTTTAACTTTACAATTTCACTTAGATGATGAAACACATGTACACAGAAGGCATATGGTGTACTAAGGAGAAGTTAAAGTTAACAAATTTCCCTTTTCTCCATTTTTGATGATAGCCTTCCTGACACGTGGGCTTCCCTGATAGCTCACATGGTAAAGAATCCACCTGCAATGCTGGAGACCCCGGTTCAATTCCTGGGTCAAGAAGAGCCTCTGGAGAAGGGATAGGCTACCCACTCCAGTATTCTTGGACTTCCCTTGTGGCTCACCTGGTAAAGAATCCGCCTGCAACGTGGGAGTCTTGGGTTCAATCCCTGGGTTTGGAAGATCTCCTGGAGAAGGGAAAGGCTACCCACTCCAGTGTTCTGGCCTGGAGAATTCCATAGACTATACAGTCCATGGGGTCGCAAAGAGTTGGACACGACTAAGTGACTTTCACTCATTCTGACATGTGTGAGATGGTATCTCAATGTGGTTTGATTTGCATTTCTCTTGGGCTTCCCTGCTGATCCAGTGGTGTAGACTCCACACTTCCATTGTAGGGGGCATAGTTTTAATCCTTGGTCACAGAAGTTAGCATGGTACATGCATGTGCACTAAGTTGCTTCAGTCATGAGGTGTGTTCACTCTTTGCAATCATATGGACTGTAGCCCACCAGGCTCCTCTGTCCATGGGATTCTCCAGCTAAGAACACTGGAGTGGGTTGCTGTGCCCTCCTCCAGGGGATCTTCCTGACCCAGGGATCTAATCCATATCTCCTGCGGCTCCTGCATCGCAGGTGGATTCTTTACCACATGGTGCAGCATTCCCCGCCCCCCAGTAATTTGATTTACATTTCCCTGATGATTAATAATGTTAAACATCTTTTCATGTGTCTATTGACTGTCTGTATGTCTTCTTTGGAAAAATGTCTGTCTAGATATGCCCATTTTAAAATCAGATTGTTTGTTTGTATGAGTTGAGTTATATGAGTTCTTTATATATTTTGGATATTAGCATCTTATCAGGGACCTTCTTGGTGGCAGAGTGGATAGGAATCTGCCTGCCAGTGCAGGAGACACAGGTTCAATCCCTGGTCTAGGAAGATTCCACATGTGGTGGAGCAACTAAGCCCATGAACCACAGCTGCTGAGCCTGTGCTCTGGAACCTGTGAGCCACAACTACTGTGCCGCATGCTGCAACCGCTGAAGCCCATGCACCTGTAGCCTGTGCTCTGCAACAAGAGAAGCCACCACAGTGAGAAACCTGGGTACCACAACAAAGAATAGCCCCACTTGCCAAACTAGAGAAAGTCTGCCTAAAGCAGTGAAGACCTAGTGCAGCCAAAAATAAATCAATAATAATTTTTTAAAAAGGCATTGTATACACACACACACAAGTAAAAAAAAAATATATATATATATATATCAGATATATCATTTGCAAATATCTACTCCCAGTTGGTATGGGCTTCCCTGGTGGCTCAGACAGTAAAGAATCCACTTGCAATTCAGGAGACCTGGGTTCAATCCCTGGGTTGGGAAGATCCCCTGGAGGAGGTCATGGCAACCCACTCCAGTATTCTTGCCTGGAGAATCCCATAGACAGAGGAGCCTGGAAGGCTACAGTCCATGGGGTCACAAAGAGTTGGACATGACTGAGAGACTAAGCACTGCACAGTTGGTAGATGGCCTTTTCCTTCACTGTGCAAAACCTTTTTAGTTTGATATAGTCCCATTTGTTTATTTTTGCTTATTTTGCCTGAGACATATCGAAAAATGATATTACCAGTACGGATGTCAAAGAGCTTATTGCCTGTTTTCTTCTAGAAGTTTTATAGTTTTAGGTCTTACATTTAATTCTTTAATCCACTTTGAATTCATTTTTGTGCATAGTTTGAGAGTAGTCCAGTTTGATTCTTTTGCATGTGGCTGTTCGGTTTTCCTAACATCATGTTAATGAGGTTTTCTTCCCCCATTGTATATTCTTGCCTCCTAGCATAGATTGTTTGGATTCGTTTCTAGGCTCTATTCAGTTCCCTTGATCTGTGTGTTTGTTTTTGTTCCAGTACCACACTGTTTTGATTACTATAGCTTTGTAGTATAATTTGAAATCATGAAGCATATTACCTTCAGCTTTGTTCTTCTTTCTCAAGGTTATTTTGGCTATTCAGGGTCTTTTGTGCTTCTGTACAAATTTTAGATTTGTTCTAGTTCTGTGAAAAATGTTCTTGGCATTTTGATAAGGATTGCATTGAATCTGTAGCCACTATGGAAAGCAGTATAGAGATTCCTCAAAATATTAAAAATATAATTACCATATGATCCAGCAATTCCACTCCTGGGTAGTTATCCAAAGAAAACAAAAACATATCTATCCCTGCATTCATTACAGCATTATTTACAATGGCCAAGATATGAAAGCAACCTAATTCTAAATGAAAGTCACTCAGTCATGTCTGACTCTTTGTGACCGCATGGACTATACAGTCCATGGAATTCTCCAGGCCAGAATACTGGAGTGGGTAGCTGTTCCCTTGTCCAGGAGATCTTCCCAACTCAGGGATTGAACCCAAGTCTCCTACATTGCAGGCGATTCTTTACCAGCTGAGCCATGAGGGGAGCCCAGAAAGCAACCTAGTGTCCACTAATAGATGGTGATGTGTGTATGTGCATATATATATATATATATATATATGCACACCAAATGGAATATTAGTCATAAAAAGAATGAAATCTTACCATTTGTGACAATATGGTCCACCTGGATGGTATTATGCTTTGTGAAAGAAGTTAGAGAAAGACAAATACTGTATAATTTCACATATATGTGGAATCTAAAAACAAATGAACAAACATAGCAAAACAGAAGCAGAATTATAGAAACAGAGAGCAAAAAGATGGTTACCAGAGGGGATGGAGGTTGGGAGAGGAAAAAAGTAGGTGAGAGAAATTAAGTACAAACTTCCAGTTGGAAAATAAATGAGTGACAGATATGAAATGAGTAGAGTAGGGAATTAGAGTCAATTAGGTAATATCTTTGCATGGTGACAGATGACAACTAGTCTTATCATGGTGATCATTTTGAAATGTATAGACACATCAAATCACTGAGTAACAGGAGCTAAGACAGTGTAGATCAATGATACTTTGAAAAATCCAAATCACACAAACTCATAAAAAAAGAGATCAGATGTGTGGGTGGTCAGAGGGGGAACTGGATGAAGGCAGTCAAAATGCACAAACTCCCAATTATAAGATAAATAAGTAATAAGGTTGTAATGTACAAAATGATAAATATAGTTAACACATTAACACTGCTGTATGTTATATATTGTATGAAAGTTGTTCAGAGAGTAAATTCTATGAGTTCTCATTAAGGAAGAATTTTTCTCTATTAATTTTGAATCTATATGAAATTATGGATGTTCACTAAACTTATTGCAATAATCATTTCATGATGTATATATAAGTTAAATCATTATGCTGTGCACCTTAAACTTACACAGTGCTGTATGTCAGTAAATCTGTAAGTAAATAAATGGATTCTATCTATGTACGCCAGCATGGAATTACCTGCAAGATTTACTGTTGAATAAAGAAAGCAAGTTGCAGAAAAATGTGCACAATACAATCCCATCACAAACCAAAGTACATCTGTGAATCTGTATGCATGTATATTATACACTGTTTTATACATGTCTCTCTCTATAACTGATATTTAGAAAAAATGCTCAGTCAGCTGCTAAAGGTGCAATCTCTGTTATACACAGGAATTAGGATGACAGTGAGGGTACTAATTAACTGGCAACTTTGTGTTAGACATTTCTCATTGTTGAATGATTTGATGTGTCACAGCAAGCATGGGATATCTTTGTAATGGCAGTTACAACTCCTGTTGCAGCCCCACTCCTCCTTGTCCAGGAAAGGAAACTGAGGCCCAGAGAAAGGGCCTTGCCCAAGTCTAGCTGGGAGGTTAGCAGCACGATGAGAAGTAGATGAGAAAGCAAGGCTGGGAGGGACCAGAAGTGAGTAGACGACAGCCAGTTGGGGAGACCATGTAGAAAATGTACTGTTAAGGGAGAAGAGGGGCTGGGCCCTGCCTCCGCAAACTCTGAAAGCTCTGTGGTCCTTGAGAAAGTGGAGAGCAGAGTTCTGCGCCCCAGCACAGGACACAGATCCTGAGTATGGCGGAGGTGGCCACAATGCTGACTGAGGAAATGCTGCTGAGGACAGTCTAACTGCAGCTGAGGGTGAAGAGACACAGGGAGTGAGTGCCAGAGAGCAGGCTGGGACAGCCCAGGACCCACTGATTCCACGTTCATTGCCCTCATTTTATGAATGGGACTGAGAACAGATAAGAAACCTACCCAAGGTCACACTGGACTCCAAAGCCCATTCTTCACTGTGGATATGCCTCTGGATATGAAAAGTGCATTTTACTAAGAGTTGATCCCCAAACTAGCGTGTGACACTTACCTACACTTACCTAGGCCTTGAACATCCTTTTAAAAAATCACACTTAAATTGAGAATTTTTGCAACCAAAATTTGAACAGCACTGAACTTGACCAAGAAGGAACAAAAACAGAACAGAAACGAAAAAAGAGGAAGGAAGAGAAAAAAGAAGGTATATACAAGTGTTGATATTTTATCTCTGGAATAATTCTGCTTTAACTCTGTTCCCTAGGACCAATGAATAGATGAGTGGAGAATTCTAAACTGTTCCAACCAGTCTGCAAATTTTATTCTTTGTAAATCTAAAATATATTGAAATTTTTGTGTGTTGTGCTGAAGCTTAAATGGGGTGCTGAAGTTTCATGTTTCTGACTGAGATATAAATTTAGTTTGAAAACAGATGTTCCAATGATTGGTTTCTCCTCAGGGTGACTACTTGAACCTGAATTTCCAGTTTGCCCTGATAAAGAAGAGAGGATCCTGGAGGGAATTCTTGGGCTGATGGCCTGGACAAAGGTTAGTAGGTGGGAATATGTACTTTTGGGTCAATATTAGTGAAGAAATTTGCCTGAAGGGGCAGAAATACTGATTCAGGATCGATAAGAGGTAAATTCCATTGTGTGGGGCAAGGTTACATTCGAATTTTTAAAAGAGGCAGAGAATTTAATTTTAAATAATTGCTACTCTTGTGGATCTCTAATTTGTTGTCGTTCATCAGAAAAAATGTGTATATGTTGTATCTGAAAACCAAGGGACATAAGTGAGCTACCATGGTCATAGGAATTAACTCACCAATTAAGGAATGTTGCTTGTCACCCGTTTCTACAAGACTCAAGTCACTAAATGCCACTTCAGTTATTGATGGATAGCACACTCTGGAAAGAATTCAAGGTGAAGGTCAAGAATGAGGCACTCTCTGGTCTGGGAAAACTGGCAGAACAGGCCCTCAGATAGTTAGATATTTTCAGGAGAAATTTTTATGAACCCAGATTCTTGCATCAGCCCATGGTTAGAAAAGCACTGAAATAACTAGCTGAGATATCTGATTCTTGTGACTGATAGCAACATTCTGCAGAGATGTGTGCCTGATTGCACATACTCCTTCAAAATCACATACCTCTTCAGAGCAGTTCTTCAAAGCAGTCTGAGGGGCTGTCTCCTGGGCTGTAGTTCTCATTAAGACACTGAATGATCTCAGCTCACAGGTCTTATGTTGTATATGGATATTAGTTAAGCTGAAAAACAAAACAAAACAACGTTGAGAACTGGCCTGGAAGTTAGGACAAGGTAGCTATTTCCCAGCTCTGCTGCTCTTTGCTGTGTGTGCTTGGGTGGTTAGCTCACCCTCTCTGGGTGTTAGGGTCCGCTTTTGTAAAATGAAGTGATGGGTGAAAGGAACTCCAGTGATGGCAGCTCCTTCTTGCTCACATCACAAGACTTAGGAAAGCAACCTTGTTGGCAAGCTGGCTGGCTGCATTCCATGCTCAGTTGTTCACTTTGGAGGAAGATGTAGCTGGAGGCAGTCACATCGCCTTGTACTCAAGAGCCCAGGCCAGAGGAAGGCATGCCCATCCTGGCTGCATCAGGGGCTGGAGGCAGAACTGGGTGATGGTTAAGAGCTGGGGGAGTCAGAGTAACATGGTTTCCAGTCTCAGTTCTGCCTCTTTCTAGGTGAGAGATCTCTGGTAACTTGCTGTCTCTGACCTGAGTGTCAAATGCGGATGTTAATAGTAACTGTGTCCTCTTGGAAGTTGTTGAGAGAATCAGATGAGATGTGTTTAAATGCCTAGAATAGTGCTGGGCACATATTATATATACAATCAATGGTAACTATTATTTGATTTTTAAAATAATTAAAAAAAATCTATTTATATATATTTGGCCATGTCAGGTCTCAGTTGTGGCACACAGACTCTCTAGTTGTGATATGCAGTTGCAGCCCTCGGGCTCTCTGGTTGTGTTGCTCGCACTCCAGAATGCATGGGCTCAGTAGCTGTGGCATGTGGGCTTAGTCGCTCTGTGGCACGTGGGATCTTAGTTCCCTAACCAGGGATCTAACCTATGTCCCCTGCATTGCAAGGCAGATTCTTAACCATTGGGCCACCAAGGAAGTCCCTATTTCTGTTGTTTTTACTACTCAAAATCAAATCTTAACTTCTTAACTAATATAGAAATTCTTGGCTTGGCATGCTGGACAAGTGGCTATCCTCACTCTTCTTGAATACTTCCAGTGAAAGGAAACTCACTATTCCCAGTAAATCATTTCACTAACCAGTAGTGCTTCTGGGATTTCATGGAATTTTAAAGCTGAACGCTTATGTAAATCTCAGGTTTAACTGCCTCATGAAGAAACCCAAGTTCAAGAGGTAAAAGATTTGCTCAAGGCTGCATGGCTAGTTAGGTGGCAGCGGCTCCTTTCTTCCAGTCTTATTTACTACGTCCATTTTCCTTAGTGCATTTGAGCTCTTTGGTACTGTATCCACCCGTGCCCCCCACTCTCCCCAGAGAACAATTCCTGGAGGCCCCAAGCTGTCTGCTGAGTCTTTTTGGATCCCAGATAATGATTCACTAACTCATCCCTGGACCCAGGGATGAAAACCTCTATTTTAGAACTTCTAAATGAATAAGGCTGAGTTTTCCTTGCTACTTTTTAGGAGGCAATCCCTTCCCTCCACCCAAGTGTCACAGGGATGATTCAGCTTCGCCCCATTCCTAGACACAGCCCTTTCCGCTGCCCAGCTCTCACTAGTTCCCCTGGCCTCTTAACCTCCATCCTGATGCTATTTAAAAAATGCCTGGTTTCACAGGCCCTGAAGGCCAATGTCCATTTCCCTACCTGCTCCACCTAGTCTGGCAGTATCTTCACACCAGACGTGGTACTTCTGGGGATAGTTACAGTTGACAAGGATTTGGATCTATTTTTGCCATGGTGATTATAGAAAAATAGCATGCGTACCTGCTCAGGCAAGGGGTCGGGCCACCCCCAGAAGCCCTCAGTGCCACTGACTTGACCTTGGATGTTGCAACCCTTCCGCCCAGCTCACTGGCTCTGTGCTCCTGAGCTGGCCTTCCCCCTCCACCTCTTGAATTAACTTCTTACGATGAGAAATCAGAAAGCATCATTGCAATCTTTACAAGGCCCAAGCTTCAGTGGTTTCAGAGGAGGCCTCTCTAACCAGTTCCTGGTTAGACTCACGTTCAGATGGAAAACGTATTTTCCTTCTAGATGCCAATTCAAAGGGACGTTTTGAAGCAGCAGAGAGTGATATGGCAATTCTAGTGTATCTGGTAGTTAGCCAGCAAGACCAGATTTCATGTAAAACTTGCCTCTGAGGCAGGGGTGATGTCCCCCTTTTCTCCCTGGAGCACTTGTACGTCTGAAGACAGCAGAGATTGATCCCCTAAAAAGTTCTTTGAGTCTCTAATCCTTTTTATTTATTTTTGGCTGTGCTGGGTCTTCATTGCTGCATATGGACTTTTTCTCTAGTTGTGGAGAGTGAGGGCTCCTCTCTAGTTGTAGTGCATGGCCTTCTCATTGCAGGGGCTTCTCTTGTTGTGGAGAATGGTCTCTCGGGTACATGGGCTCAGTAGTTGCTGCTCTTGGGCTCCAGCATGCAGGCTCAGTAGTCATGGCACACGGGCTTAGTTGCCCCGTGGCATGTAGGATCTTGGTGGCTCAGGGATTGAACCTGTGTCTCCTGTATTGCAAGGCAGATTTTTAAACACTGGACTATGAGGGAAGCCAGAGACTCTAATCCTGTTAATAGTTTTGTATATGAAAACAAAACTATTAAAAGGATTTAATGGTAGACTAGCTTCCGTGGTAGCTCAGAAGGTAAGGAATCTGCCTGCAATGCAGGACATCTGGGTTTGATACCTGGGTCGGGAAGATCCCCTGGAGAAGGGAATGGCAACCCACTCCAGTATTCTTGCCTGGAAAATCCAATGGACAGAGGAGCCTGGTGGGTTATAGTCCATAGTGTCGCAAAGAGTTGGACACAACTGAGCGACTAGCACACACACATATGGTAGATTGTTTCCTTCAATGTTTTTCATTTGGGCTGTGATCTAATCTGCAGTATAGCTTTTATCTGTAGTAGCTTTGCCAGAAGTGGGTTGCAAAGAGAGTTTGTATTTGCTTGTGCCAGAGATCCCAGGGATGTATCACTCAATCAGGGTCATTTGCAGTTTTCTGAATTGTGACTTCCTGAACTGTGTGGTTAGGATTTTGGGAGGAGAGATATCTTCCCTGTTTGAGCCTAGGCTGATCGAGACGGGTTTTGTTATTGAGTGAATATTTTACAAATTTCCATTTGCATTATTCTTTCATGATAATTCAAATCACACTTTCTGATTATTTAGGCCAATCCCACCACATCACCTTGGGGCCCAGCAGAGTATCAGCTCAGATGTTTAGTCTTGTTCTGTCACTTAAGCTTACTTTGTTTTTTGCCTCTGGAGGTCAGTTACTTCCTTGAAAGCTCATCCATGCATTTAAAAGATTCTTGTTACAGTTTGTCTGGATATTTAGTGGAAGGATTGTAGAATTATCTATTCTGTTAAACACCAAGAACCAAGAATCCCCTAATATCCTTATAAATACTCTCTTCTGTTTTAAAAGGCAATATGGATTGCTTGCTTGAGGTAGAAGGCAAGTAATTTCTACACAAGGATTTAGATAATGGAGTCCATTTTAAATAAGTATTTCACAGAGCAATGTATTTCACCATGAATACACTATCGTTGCATCTGTAATTTACCAATTACAAACCAATTGGCTTGTAACCAATAGGCTACAAACACACATGTAACAAACATAGGTTTCGGAGTCACGGGGATCTTGGTTTGATTCCTGGTTCTGCCACTCACTAGCTCTGATTGTTAACAAGCTACTGAATTTCATTAGGCCTCAGTTTTGTAACTGGAAATATGGGCTGGCAGGACAAACCTCTTAGGGGTTAAAGTGAGGATTAAGAGAAAGAATGCAAACAAGGCTCTAAGCATAATGCCTGGCCACCCAGTGACTGTTCAATGAATGTTTCTCTTCTTGTTATTAACATAGAAGTCATTCTGTGGGATTCCTGCAAATTCAAAGGATATAATGGGATTACACAAGGAATGCCTGTCTCTGGCCTACCGTGTGTGTGTGTGTGTGTGTGTGTGTGTGTGTGTGTGTATTTAAAACATACATTATTGTAAGTTTTACTGATATTAATCATGTATATTTATAAAATAAATTTACAGATAGTATAAAATACACAGTTGTCTTTCCTACAAATCCAATATAGTTGATTTTCCTCCCAGGATGCTCTTGAATCCATAGTCAAACCATGGGTGCATTTCAACCTTGATTTGATAAATGAAGTTGCATCTCAGTCTGCTCTTTTCCCGATAAATGGATTGTCTTACATATGATAAGATCTACTGATAAATTCACTCTTGTACAAACTATGTTTATTGAACTAAATCCGCTTTCATCCTGGGCTCTAGTCATTCAGACTCTGAAGTTTAATCTGCATTATTAATATTTTCTCCTTGACTTTCTTAAATCTAGATAAGCAACAAAATAATAAATCAACCAATACAGCATTCACCAATTTCCTTAGTGTACATGTTGTAGCCACACGTTCCGGGAAACAAACTCACTCAGAAGGACAATGCAGATAGTGGAGCGCAGTTTATCACACCGATGGGCCCAAGGCAGAGTCTCCAGTTAGCCAAGGACCCCGACCAGCATTTGTGAAAATCTTTTATACCCCATGTGTACATGTCCGAACCCACCACCCCAAATTCCTTGAGACTTACATCAACCAAGGAAAATACAATCCCAATAACCCCATCATTCACGTGCTATGTGCTCATGTGCCCAAACAAACAATTATCCAATAGTCAATAAACCCGAGGTTACACTCTGATAGATACAGAAAAATTTATGGCTTGTCTGGAGGAAGGGGTGATTAGTGTATGTTTTCTCTTAGGCGATGAGTAACCTAGATACGATCTTCAAGGTTCCCCGGTCTGGAGGGGGTCTTATCCTTCTGTTGTTTTCATAGGCACTAAACACAGAGTTCAGAGTCCATTGGAAAGGTGGCTGAGCATGATCAGCATGAACAAGCCTAAAGATGGAGTCTTTATTGCACCCTGGCTCTCCGACTGCCAATTTGGGAGAATGACATCAACCTTCGGGTTACAGAGTTCATAATACATTGTAAAATTCAGGGTCCACAAAGCAGAACTATCAAGGCAACTATAACAGTGGTAAATACAGTTTTCCACCAATCGCCCTTCACCCAAGATAGGACCGAAGTCCAGAAAGGAATGTTTTCACATGACATTGCTTTTACCTGGTTTTTCTTGTCATCTAAAGCAGTCGATACATTGCCAGATAAATCAGGAATGTATACAAAACATTCAACCTTAATTATAGCACAGGTCCCTCCTTGAGCAGCTGTGAGTATGTCCAAAGCCATTCTATTATGAATTACCGTTTTTCTCATTTGGATTTGCTCTTTATTTAAGGCTTGGATGACTTTTGTTCTATCTAGGAGGACCTGTTTTGTGAAATTAGTCAAGGCCTCTACTTTAATCATGATATCTGTTGTCCCTGTAGAGGATACGAATAAGGCAGCAATATACTCATATCATTGAAACACGGATCTTGTCCACCTAGCATGTAAATAAGGTAGATTTACCGGGGCTTGTTGTAGGTTAGGCTTTTATTACATTGGCATTTATATCAAATGTAACCCCATGACCCGAGTCTATTGACTGTAGGTCTTACACCAAGAGAGCAAGGAGAGGAAAGTCTCTTTTTGTCATCCCAGAAAAGAGCAGAGTGGTTTAAAATCTCCTTGGCAGAGCGGTGACACCCACCAAGGAAGTCCCTCCATCACTGACAGAGGCATAGCCCTACATACCCAGCAGTTGGAAGTGCTGTGGAAGTCTGCATAGGAATATGCCCATGAGATGAAAACATTGTCCTGAGTTGAAACGGAAGTTAAATTCAAAATCACGTTGATGAGGCCAAGCAGCAGGAGTTGATTGTGCGGCTTCATCCTGAAGGGGCTCGTCCAAGATCTTCTTTTCCTTCTTCCTTAGGATAGTCTTAGTCTCTCGAGGGTCAGTGGGGTCCCTCTGTGCAGTCCCTTCACCGTTTTTTGGGTCTGTGTGGTATGTTCTCTTAACCGTCGTATGATGGATCCAAGGGACAATACCTGTAACTTTAACTGCAGTAGGGGTAGTTAGAATAACACAAGGGCCCTTTCACCAAGGGGCTAGAAAATCATGTTTCCAATCTTTGACCCATACTTGGTCACCAAGCGTAAACTCATGAATCTGTTCCCCAAGGGGGAACGGCACCCTTTCTTGTACAAACTTAGTTACCCGATTTATACCTTACCCAGTTCCATCTGCTGTGAAATCCTATCCCCCCTTACCTGAGGCAAATTTGTTAACACCTGTTTTATTATGGGAGGGGGCCTCCCACACACAATTTCGTATGGAGAATAGCCTTGGGACCATGGGGTCATCCTGAGTCTGAGCAGAGCCATCGGAAGCAAGTCCACCCAGGAGCAGTCAGTCTCTATGATCCACTTGGAGAGTCTCTTTAATGTCCAGTTGGTTCATTCCACCATCTCAGAACTCTGGGCCTATATGCCGTGTGCAGTTTCCATTTGATGTTTAAAGTTTTGCTTACTTGTACTAAATCAGCTACAAAAGCCGGGTCATTGTCTGAACCAATGCTGGTAGGAAGTCCAAATCTGGGAACTATTTGCGTAAGCAGACACCGGGCTACTTGTGATGCTCCTTCAGTCCAGGTAGGAAAAGCTTCTACCCATCCCAAGAACGCACATACCATGCCCAGCAGGTAATGGTAGTGTCAGTGAGGTTTCATTTCAGTGAAGTCCACTCCCAGGTGTTCAAAGGGCAGCATGCCTTTCAGCTGAATACCTGGAGGTTTTTGTCTGAATACCTGAGAGGCAGTGTTAACCTGCGAGCAGGCAGCATGGCCTAGGTGGGTCGCTTGGTGTGTTTGGCTTACCAGATTGTGTGCCAGCTCCTCTGGTGCCAATAATTTACCACTTGGCAATTCCCACCATCCCTTTTCAGTCTTGATGGCCCCTTCTGCTTTGGCTAACCTGACAGCCATTGTCCTTGTTTTATCAGGCTACTGCCATCGGTATATAGGACCCAACTAGGGTCTGGAACCTTGTGTCCTTTAAAACAAGCCCCAGATACCTTACCTCCACCTTGCAGATCTGTGCCTTCTTCTTCGGTACCTGGTAACCTGCTTCCATCAGCAGCTGGAGCAGTGCTTTTGTCCCTTTCCAGCATTTTTCCTTGGTCTCAGCAGCCAGCAGCAGGTCATCCCCATATTATAGGAGCCAACATCCATACTCTTCTGGATGCAATGAGTTCAGGTCAGAAGCCAAGGCTTCCCCAAAGATGGCTGAAAGTGAAAGTGAAAGTGAAGTCGCTCAGTCGTGTCCAACTCTTTGGGACCCCATGGACTGTAGCCCACCAGGTTCCTCCCTCCATGGGATTCTCCAGGCAAGAACATTGGAGTGGGTTGCCTTTTCCTTCTCCAGGGCATCTTCCCAACCCAGGGATCGAACCTGGGTCTCCTGCATTTCAGGCAGTTGCTTTAACCTCTGAGCCACCAGACCCGGGGATGGCTGGGGAATTCTTAAACCCTTGTAGGGGAGTCCAGATGAGCTGTTGTTTGGTGCCCCTGACTGGATCTTCCCATTCAAAGGCAAAGATGGGCTGTGACGCTGGGGTGAGGTGTAAGCAGAAGAAGGCATCCTTGAGATCTAGGCGAGTATAAACTTTAGTCCTTGGTGGGAGGAGGCTAAGTAAGGTATAGGGGTTTGGAACAGTGGGATGTAAAGTCACAGTAGCCTGGTTGACTAGCCTGAGATCCTGTACAGGCTTATAGTCCTGTCCTCCTTCCTTTTTGACTGGCAGGATCTTCGTATTCCAAGCCAACTGGCACTCTACTAGAATGACCGCTTGTTTCAATCTATTGATGTGGGGCAGTATGCTGGCCCAGGCCTCTATCGGTAGCGGGTACTGGTACTTTCTAACCAGGGTGGTGCCTGATTTGAGTTCAGTTATCACTGGGGCTTGATGTTTAGCCATCCTGGGGGAGAGGGGGGTTTGTCTTTCACCTAGACCTCAGGGAATAATTGAGTTAGCTCTCTCTCATGCTCTTCTGGCCCACCCAAGGTTACACTCTGATAGATACAGAAAATTTTATGATGATCAGCATGAACGGGCCTAAGATGGAGTCCGGACCCTATGAATTCCTTCTTCTTACATATTCCTGTTGTGGACAATTTTAAGCTACCAACCTGACATTACCAACCACCAAGCAGAGAAGACACACAGCACACTATTACATAGTATTTCCACTGTATGATATGATGAAATGAAATCCATGCTTTATGATAAGACGAGAAACACAAACATAAAAATTGTCTTTACCTGTTGGGGTCTCCTCCCTCCTCTTTAGTTGTGTTGTATGATGCATTAACCAGAACTCCTGAGGAGACAACATTCTTCCTTTTTAAAAAACTTTTCCTTCTTTATTTTTTAAATTATGAAAGCATGATAACACATTTACAGGAGACTTTGAGAATACAAAACAAGTTACATATAGTTCCACTACTTATTACAGTTATTTTTTCATAGATACATTAAGATTTTTAGTTGGAGTTTCAATATCAAACTTTCATAAATTAATAGAATAAATAGAAAAGTAGAAGGATGTAGTAGACCTGAAAAGCATTATGAACCAATTCAACATCATTAAGATTTATATAATTTTCACACAATAGGAGGATGCAAATTCTATTCAACCTCCCATAGACTATAAACCAGGAGACACTGCAACATATCCAGGTGCAAGGTGCAAAAATTTCATAGTCTAAAGGTATTGAAATAATACAGAGTCTGTTCTCTTGTCACTGTGGAATTATGTTAAAAATAAATAGCAAAAGATATTTGAAAATAGCCCACATATTTTCAAGTGCAATGTCATAGTTACTAAGAGAGATCTTTGACCTAGCCGTTGAAAACCTCAATAAAATTAAAAGACTGCAAAAACACAAAGGGTGATTACAGAGAAGAAAGCATTTAAATGAGAAATTAATATTAAAAGTACTTTAAAAGCCCCATGTATTGGAAATTAAGTGTCCACTTTAAATGATGGTGCATCTAAGAAGCCATAACAAGGAAAATCAGAAAATATTTGTAACAGATTAAAAATGAAAAGACAATTTATCAGAACTTGTTGCATGCAGCTGAAGCTGCTCACTGCAACTAAATACAATGTGGAATCTCGAATAAAGTATAAAAGCAAATAATGGACACGAGCATAAAGTTTTGTGAAATTTGAACAAAATCTGTACTTTAGTTAATAATATCTGCAGTGTATTTTGCAACAGGCATTACAGGATGCCAGGACAATACTAAGTGTATTTCAAAATGGAAATTTTGTAATATATTTATTTTCAGTTTCCTAGGAAATGTTCTGTAATATTCAGAACATAAGCCCAGCCAATTCTTAAGCTGTGCAGATGTTAAAGCTTCATAAATGCTATAAATACCCCTTTTCAGTGTACATGTGCAACGTATTATTGCTGTACCTTTAACCAATGGCAAGAACATCCCCTAGGTCTGCAGATGTTTACAGTATTTGTACATTGCTATGGATACAGTATCAAAGGCAGGCGCCAGTAACATGAACAGGATGTAGGGGTTTAGGGCCTCTAACAACAGTGATGGAAAATATTCTCACTCTTAATGCATCTTTCTTGGATAATATTTGTAAAATATTTGGGAGGTGAGCCATGCTGTTGAGAGCATTACTTTGGCGGTTCATCCAGCACTGCTGACAGGCAGCTTGGTGAAATACCAAGGAGCCAGAGACCTAGGTCTGCCATCAGATTGATCGTGTGACATTGGTGGTTACCTTCCTTTGTAGACACTTGATTTCTCCCAATGTAAAATGAGGGTGTGTGTGTGTATGTGTGTGGGGTGTCCTTCTGAAGATTTCTGTAATCCCTTACAACATTCTGATTCTGTTGTTCAGTCACTAAGTTGTGTTTGACTCTTTGCAACCCCATGGACTGCAGCATGCTAGGCTCCTCTGTACCTAACATTCCAGGTTCCTATGCAGTATTGTTCTTTATAGCATTCGACTTTACTTTAACCTCCACCAGACACGTCCACAACTGAGCGTCATTTCCGCTTTGGCCCAGCCGCTTCATTCTTTCTGGAGCTATTTGTAATTGCCCTCTGCTCTTCCCCAGTAGTATATTGGATACCTTACAACCTGGTGGGGGTGGGGTCGAAGGGTATCTTATCTTCCAGTGTCATATCTTTTTGCTTTTTCATACAGTTCATGGGGTTCTCCTGGCAAGAACAGTGGAATGGGTTGCTATTTCCTCCTCCAGTGGACCACATTTTGTCAGAACTCTTCACTCTGACCTTTCCGTCTTGGGTGGCCCTGCTCAGCGTGGCTCATGGCTTCACTGAGTTACATAAGCCCCTTCACCACGACAAAGCTGTGATTCATCAAGAGATTCTGATTAGGAGTGGGTCACAAACATCATTTGATCTCATTCCCTGTGTAGTTAAACGCTTCTAGCGAAGCTAAACAAGGTTAAGACAGCTTTTTGGAGGCATCCAAGATAAGCTATCCTAGCTGGCCAGCCTTTTTCTATTGTTTCCCATCTTGCTTACAAATCTTGCAGGTTCCAGTTGGCTTCCACACTGTTTTAGGGATGATTTTTTTTTCCCCTTCCAAGGGAGCAACAGGAATGTGGGCAACTCAGCAATCTGTGGCAAATAGTCAAGAATTAAATGAAAATTAGATTAAGTTACCAAACTCACCATCATGGGAGTTCTTCTCAAGATGCCTGAGTTTAGTAGCAGTTGACATATAGCAACATGATTGGGTATTTAAATCCTGTGTTTGTGTGTGTATACGTATATACAACTTTTTATTTAAATCAGAAATACTTGCTCACAAAACAACAATGTACATTTTGAAGAACAGGCACAGCAAACAAGTTGGGAATGTTGCCTGGATGTGGGGGCAGTAGGGGTGTTGGGGATAAAAGGAAATAAGAAGGGAGTAGACACTGGGATTCAAAGACATGAAATTTATCCAAGGTATCACTAATATAGCTAGTAAGTACTAGGTGACAGTTTGAAGAGAGGTGTCACTCAAAGGCCAACGGAGGGACATTACACCCTGCTGACTTTTGCTCTTAAGTGGAAACATGCATAACAATTACAGATAGATTGAAATGTGACTTGCTATCTATCGATGACCTAAATCAAATCCCTTATGATTATACAGTGGAAGTGACAAATAGATTCAAGGGATTAAATCTAATAGAGTGCCTGAAGAACCATGGATAGAGGTTCATAACATTGTACAAGAGGCAATGATCAAAACCATCCCCAAGAAACAGAAATACCACTGGGATGACCCAGAGGGATGGTACAGGGAGGGAGGTGGGAGGGGGGTTCAGGATGGGGAACACGTGTACACCTGTGGCGGATTCGTGTTGATGTATGGCAAAACCAATACAATATTGTGAAGTAATTAGCTTCCAATTAAAATAAATAAATTTAAATTAAAAAATAATAAAAGAAAAAGGTAAAAATGGTTGTCTGAGGAGGCCTTACAAATAACTGAGAAAAGAAGAGAAGCAAAAGGCAAAGGAGAAAAGGAAAGATATACCCATCTGAATGCAGAGTTCCAAAGACTAGCAAGGAGAGATAAGAAAGCCTTCTTAAGTGAACAGTGCAAAGAAGTGGAGGAAGGCAATAGAATGGGCAAGACTATAGATCTCTTCAAGAAAATGAGACACCAAGGGAAGAGTTCATGTAAAGATGGGCACAATAACGGAATAGTATGGACCTAACAGAACCAGAAGATATTGAGCAGAGGTGACAAGAATACACAGAAGAACTATATAAAAAAGATCTTAATGACTCATAACCATAATGGTGTGACCAGTCACCTAAAGCCAGACATCCTGGAGTGTGAAGTCGAGTGGCTCCCTGGGAAGCATCACTACAGACAAAGCTAGTAGAAGTGATAGAATTCCAGCTGAGCTATTTCAGTTCCTAAAAGATGATGCTGTAAAAGTGCTGCACTCAGTATGCCAGCAAGTTTGGAAAACTCAGCAGTGGCCACAGGACTGGAAAAGGTCAACTTTCATTCTAATCTCAAAGAAGGGCAATGCCAAAGGATGTTCAAACTACTGCACTCATTTCACATGCTAGCAAGATCATGCTCAAGATCCTCTAAGCTAGGCTTCAACAATATGTGAACTAAGAACTTCCAGATGTACAAGCTGGATTTAGAAAAGGCAGAGGAACCAGAGGTCAAATTGCCAACATCTGTTGGATCATAGAAAAGGCAAGAGAATTTCAGAAAAACATCTGCCTCGGCTTCACTGACTATGCCAAAGCCTTTGACTGTGGATCACAACAAACTATGGAAAATTCTTAAAGAGATGGGAATACCAGACCACCTGACCTGCCTCCTGAGAAGCATGTATGCAGGAAAAGAAGCAACAGTTATAACCAGACATGGAATAACGGACAGGTTCCAACTTGGGAAAGGAGTACGTCAAGGCTGTATATTGTCACCCTGCTTATTTAACTCCTAAGCAGAGTACATCATGTGAAATGCCACGCTGGATAAAGCACAACCTGGAATCAAGATTGCCGGGAGAAATACCAGTAGACTCATATGCAGATGACACTACCCTTACGGCAGAAAGTGAAGAAGAACTAAAATGCCTCTTTATGAAAGAGGAGAGTGAAACAGTTGGCTGAAAACTCAACATTCAGAAAACAAATGTTTTCTGGTCCCATCACTTCATGGCAAATAGATGGGGAAATAATGGAAACAGTGAAAGATTTTAGTTTCTTGGGCTCCAAAATCACTGCAGATGGAGATTGTAGCCATGAAATTAAAAGATGCTTGCTCCTTGGAAGAAAAGCTATGACAAACATAGACAGCATATCAAAAAGCAGAGACCTTACGTTACTGACCAAGGTCTGTATAGTCAAAGCTGTGGTTTTTCGTATGGATAAACCATAGTAGTCTATGGCTATCCATAGTAGTAGTGTATGGATGTGAGAGTTGAACCATACAGAAGGCTGAGCACTGAAGAATTGATGCTTCTGAATTGTGGTGATTTGAGAACACTCTTGAGAGTCCCTTGGACTGCAAGGAGATCAAAGCAGTCAACCCTAAAGGAAATCAACCCTGAATATTCATTGGAATTAGTGATGTTGAAGCTCCAATACTTTAGCCACCTGATGCAAAGAGCCGACTCACTGGAAAGGACCCTGATGCTGGGAAAGATTGAAGGCAGGAGGAGAAGGGGATGACAGAGGACAAGATGGTTGGACGGCATCACCAACTCGATGGACGGGAGTTTGAGCAAACTCTGGGATATGGTGAAGGACAGGGAAGCCTGGAGTGCTGCGGTCCATGGGGTCCCAAAGGGTCGGACATGACTGAGTGACTGAACAACAATAATCTATTAGTTCTCTCAGAGGGTTGCTATGTTGTTACCTTTCCCTTGGAAAGTAAAATACCTGCAAGATTCCCTCTTAGGAAGCTTTATCTTTGTCTCTTTTCTCTTTATCAGATTCATCTTTTTGGGTGATTTCATTTCTTAGTAGTAGGAAAGTTAAGGTTAATGCAACTTGGGTTTTCTGAGGTTGTATCAGTGTGAGTAATTCTAGTTCATTGAGATTTAGATGATTCTAGAGGGTTAAACGGAGAAGGCAATGGCACCCCACTCCAGTACTCTTGCCTGGAAAATCCCATGGACGGAGGAGCCTGGTGGGCTGCAGTCCATGGGGTCACTAAGAGTTGGACACGAGTGAGCAACTTCCCTTTCACTTTTCACTTTCCTGCATTGG
Organism: Bos indicus; assembly: GCF_029378745.1. Classification (NCBI taxonomy): domain Eukaryota; kingdom Metazoa; phylum Chordata; class Mammalia; order Artiodactyla; family Bovidae; genus Bos; species Bos indicus. The sequence goes on from NC_091787.1 coordinate 35,288,821, forward strand.
AGAAGGAAATGGGAACCCACTCTAGTGTTCTTGCCTGGAGAATCCCAGGGACGAGGGAACCTGGTGGGCTGCCATCTATGGGGTCGCACAGAGTCATGTACGACTAAAGCGACTTAGCAGCAGCAGCAGCAGAGGGTTAAAAAGTGGAAAGTTTTTCAAAATTTAGTTCTTTTTAAAACATATTTAAGTATGATTGACTTACAATATTTTATTAGTTTCAGGTGTACAACAGTCATTCGATATTTTTACAGATTATACTCCATATAAAGTTATTATGAAATATTGACTACATTCCCTGTGCTGTACATTACAACCTTGTTAGCATCTATTTTGTCCCTAGAAGTGTGTACCTCTTAAGCCTCTTCATCTATTTTGCCCTTCTTCCCAGCCCTCTCCTCTCTGGTAGCCCCTAGTGTGCTGGTTTTGCTGGGCAATGGCAGCAGCTGCAGCTCCCAGTCAGCCACACCATCACTAGGGTAAACAATGGGCACACTTATAGTATTCACACAACCATTCAGTACAGTGTTCAACAAATTACATGATATATTCAACACTGTATTATAAAATAGGCTTTGTACTAGATGATTTTGCCCAACTGTAGGCTAATGAAAGTGTTCTGAGCATGTTTACATTAGTCTAGGCAAAGCTATGATGCTGGTAGGTTAGTTGTATTAATGAATTTTTTATTTACTATTCAGTGTACAAATGGGTTTGGGCTTCTCAGGTGGCGTTAGTGGTAAAGAACCCACCTGCTAGTGCTGGAGACATAAAGAGACACAGGTTCGATCCCTGGGTCAGGAAGATCCCCTGAAGGAGGGCATGGCAACCCACTCTGGTATTCTTGCCTGGAGAATCTCATGGACAGAGGAGCCTGGTCCATAACGGTCATAGAGAATCGGACAGGATTGAAGCAACTTAGCACGCATATACAGTGGGTTTATTGGGACATAACCAAAGAAGTTCTGTATTTCAACTTACTCCTATGCCCGGTTAACTTATCCTAGTGCTGCTCCCCCCATCCCCCTGCCTCCATACACACATACACCTACCCATCATGGAAACTGACTATACTGTATATAATTTAAATTTGGGCTTATCTATGTCTCTTCCTCTCCCTCCCCTATATTTCTTGCAGCATTGTCTCACTTATGTCCCTTTTATTAAGGACTTTCCCCCCAGGTGTTTTCAATGTGTGTCTTTGTAGGGCAACCATTCTGAGCTCTTGAATGCAGGGAACTTTTTTTTTTCCCCATCACTGTCTCTCATTTGAATAATTTGACCGAAAATAAAATTCTACATTCAAATTACCTTTCCCAGTATTTTTAAACTATTATTCACGGTCTTCTAGTACCCAGTGTAGCTGTTTGGTATCTGTTCATTGTCATTCCTCTGGAGGTGATCTGTTCTTTCCCTCTGGAAACTTATAATTTTTCTCTTGATTATTGTCAATTTTTATTGTTATGTCTAGAGATTCGTATGCTTTATTTCTTTTGGCCCTTTATAAGTCCTTTCTTTTTAAAATTTTTATTTATTTACTTTTGGCTGTGCTGGATCTCTGTTGCTACGCAGGCTTTTCTCTGTGGCAATCAGGGGCAACTCTTTAGTTGTGGTGCACGACTTCTCATTGAGGTGGCTTTTCTTGCTATGGTTCCCAGGCTCTAGAGCACAGGCACGTGGGCTTTATTGCTCCACAGCATGTGATCTTCCTGGATCAGGGATCAAACCTGTGTCTCATGCATTGGCAGATGGGATTCTGAGCCACCAGGGAAGCCCTTTTAAGACCTTCCAAATACAGTTGTTTGTGGAAAATTTCTCTCCATTTTTTCTTCAAATATTTTTTCTACTCCATTTTTATGTTTCTATCTGGAACTTATACCCCTAGGTGTTAGCTTTTCTTTTTTCTTTATCATCCACATTTCCAAGCTTCGTTTGTACTTTATGTTTTATATTTTCCCACTGTGAGACACTCATAGACCTGTGTCTACAAATTTGTTCTTCAACTATATCCATTTTATTTCATGTGTTCTATTTTCATTTAATAGATTCTTTATTTCAACTATTCTATTTTTCATGCCTAATAGTTTTACTTAGTTCTTTTTAAATGATTTCTTGTTCACATACCATATTGCTAACATCTCTTTTTAATTCCTCATCTACTCAAGGAGAATTTTTAGATTTCCAGTCCTGTTTCAACACTTCTGTTTCAGACGACAGGTGTGGCTTAGCATATGTTTGTGATTCTCAACTTTCCAGTGCTTTAGTTTGTAATCTTGTATCCCTTGGGATATCAACCAGCAGGTCTGATAATGCACTGCAGGGAGGGCTAAGGCCAAGCCCTAATCTACACTGAAATCAGTGATTTAAGGATGAAAATCCAGGAGCCATAGACCCCTTAAAGAATCCTTTCCTGTTTGACACCATTCCATTGGTCACTCTTTTGCCTGAGCTTTTTCACTTTTGAGCTTTTTGATACCAGTGTAGTCCACAATCCTGGTGCTTTGGTTGGCAGTATAGGGGTGATTGCTCGAGGGCTCTCAGTCTGTTTTCCTGAACTCTCTCTCATTATCCGGTGGGCTTTTATGTTGCTAATATCAACAGAAGCTGTCATGGGCCCTGTTGTTGCCCACTTCTGTGCAGAAGGGTCAGGCCCATAGCTGTGTTCAACTTGAGGGAGAGACGAGAACAGATTAAAAGTTCTCCACCAACCTACTCCCTACTGCCCAATTCATCCACCCCAACACCAATTCTAGCTTTTTGTCTGAGGAGTGGGGTGGGAGTGGGGAGGATATTCCCTACATTTTCTCTTTGGTTTTAGGAATTCATGCTTCTCTCATATGTTTACTATTTCTTCATGGTTGATCTTGGGAGAAGGATTCAGTGGCCTGAGGTAGTTGGCTGTCTGGGCAGGGATCTCCCCTCCCTGTCTTCAAGTATAAGTTGTTACCTCAGACAGTTGTGGATGTTGGCTATTTTGTATCAGTGTCTAGAACAAAATTCATATTTTAAAAGTATTGAGTGTTTTTTTTTTTTTTTAACTTTTGTCAGGTTGGTTTATTTCTTTCCCTCAGTTCTTGTGGTAACAAAGATTTGGAACTGTTAGGTAGTTAGAATAGGGAAAAGGAGTCCAAAATGGTGGTGGCTAAAAGACAAGGAAGAGAAAAGCCCGTGAAAATAGAACAGAGGAAGGTCAAAGGAAGGTCCGAGGACCGGAGTGAGGACTTCAGGTAGAACAGCACTCCTGACTAAGCCCAATTTTCATTGGGCAGGCCTAAGGGGAAGGAAAAAAACATATAAAAAGAGGAGCCAAAGGGCTCTCTCTCTCTCTCTCTCTTTCTCCCCTGCGTGCATGTGCTTTCTCTCTCTTTCTCTCTCTCTCTTTCTCCCTCGTGTGTGTGTGCTCTTTCTCTCTTTCTCCCTGGCATGTGTACGCTCTTTCTCTCTCTCTCCTCCACTCTCTTCTCTTCGTGTTTTTGGGTTGGCATGCCCTCACGCTTCAAGGATGGATTCTCCTGCTATCTTCCAAATAAAATAGAGCCATAACACTGATTTGTCTAACAGGTATAACACAGTCTGTTCGAGACCTGTGAGCTATAACATGGTCTGTCCAAGACCCGAGAGCTGTGACCCGCTGAGGGCTTTAATGTCCGTCACTCCAAATCTTTGTTGTGATGAGACAGAACTGAGGGGAATACACTCACCTGACATGTATGGTGCCACGACTCGGATTTAACCTGGCTGAAACAACCTCGGTGCGGGCCCCCCCACAAGGAGGAGGCCACGAACAGCAGGATCCCAACTCAATGAAAGCTCCTGTGGTTGAAGCGGAACATGAAGAAAACCGAGCGCAAGGGAACTAACAAGAGGCCCATTGTGCTGGAGACCAGGACACCAGAAAACGAACTCAGCAGAAAGCTCACGCGGCTCAGCCTCAGATTCCAGAAGACCTCTGGTTAAGGTAGGAGGTCCTCGCTCCTATAGCTGGAAGAACATGCTTAACAAAATCTTAATTCCTTTACAATCTCTGGTTTCTTGTTTCCTTGAAACCCTGTGAACAGGCGGGCGGCAGTGGGCGCAATTGAGGGACTCTGGAGAGGCTACTCTTCGGTATGTCCCAAAGGCACTATCTGCTGGGCCCCAGTAGCTGTTACCCAAGCCGGTGGGGGTTCTTCTGTCCTTACTCTTCTCCGTGCCAAGAATCAGGCCAATGAAAACTGTGAGCACAGGTCAGGTATTTAGCAGATTTTCCAGCAGGCTATGAAGGGGATCCCTTGGCATGTTTTTCCCACTGCTTTTTCCTCCTGTCCTTCAGCTCTCTCTCAGGACTCAAGCCCGGCCAAAACTAATGAAGCTCAGGCTCTGTCTCATTCCAAAAATTCATTGAGAGACAAAGCGATAAGTAAGAGGTGGATTTGTTAGGATTCAGAGAGAAGTCACTCTTCAGGGTGTGAACCATTGCCGAGGGCAAGGGCTGGGGCCATGGAATTAGGCCTGGCTAGGTTTTGGTGAACTCATATGCTAATGAGTGGGAGGATCATTCCAACCATTGGGGAACCACCCACTCCTCCATCTTTTGACAGAGCCTTAGAGCTGTCCTGCCACCCCTGGGTGTGTCTGCTGGCTTATAGATTGGGCATTAAGGTTTTCTTGAATTTGACTTGTCATCTAGGACCCAATTGGTTTTAATCGGTTTACGTTATGCCCTTGTGCTATGTCATTCTTTCTCTTTTATTTTATTTTTATGTCATTCTTTCAAAGGTTGTGCTCTGTCCCCTTCCCTCCTGTTTCATGCTCCTTTTCTGAGCCCCACAATGTTTCCTCTACGATCTTCTGGAGAGACAACCAGAAAATAGCTGGCCTTGGGAGGGAAATACTGTGTAATATCCAACCCCTTAATCCTACCCACACTGACCTTGGGGATGCCCAAACTCCAATCCGGGGGTCCCAGGAGGTCAACCTGCCTTGGGATCTGGTCTTCGAAAGGTTGTCACACCTCATCCGCCAGTCCCAGGGGTCCCAGAAGGTCGTCACACCTCGACCTACCCAGGGGCCCAATTCTTGGGAGGCCGTCACGCCTCAACCTGCCCAGGGATTCAATCTCTAGGAGGCTGTCACGCCTCAGCCTGCCTGGGGATCTGCACCCTGACCCGGGGATGCCTGGCTCTCAGGTTGCAACAGTACTGGGTAGGATAAGCTTACATCATGATATCTATTCCCATCCACGGTGGGGAAACCAGCAATGAGTTAAGATTACAACCCCTTGATCCTGCCCAGCACTGGTCATGCTGGAGATCTTGGGGATGCCCAACTCCAGTCCGGGGGTCCCAGGAGGTTAACCTACCTTGACCTGCTTAGGGATCTGGTCCTTGAAAGGTTGTCACACCTCAACCTGCTTGGGGATCTGCCAGTCCCAGGGGTCCCAGGAAGTTGTCAGACTTCGACCTGCCCAGGGACCCAATTCTCGGGAGGCCATCACGCCTTGACCTGCCCAGGGATTCGATCTCTAGGAGGCTGTCACACCTCAGCCTGCCTGGGGATCTGCACCCTGACCCGGGGACGCCTGGCTCTCTGGTTGCAACAGTACTGGGTAGGATAAGCTTCAGAAAGACTCACCTCTAAGGAAGTCCACCCATGGAAATTGAAGGAGGCCTATTAGTTTTTTCTTTTCCTTTTCCTCCCTGTCATGACTGTCTTTAAGATGGGAAATAACCAATCCACTTCTGGGCAGACACCCTTGAGATGCATCCTTGATAACTGGAAGCTGTTCGATCCTCACTCCGAGGAGGAGTCGCTTAAAATTCTTTTGTGCCACTGCATGGCCACAATATCCCCTGGGGGATGAGGAACACTGGCTGAGGATGGGAGCTTAAATTACAATACCATCCTGCAGCTGGAATTATTCTGCAAAAGACAAGGGAAATGGACAGAGATCCCCTATGTCCAAATTTTCTTTCGACTAAGAGATATGAAGGAACTATGCCTTAAGTATGGGATTGTTGTACGCCCTAAAAGTGAGCCTACTAGGCAAATGGTGTTAGGCACAGGCAACCAAGAGGAGGAACCCCGCCCCCTCAAAGGCTCACCTCCCTTGCTCCCAAAGAGACTAGAGCCTCCCATAGCTCCCGAATTGTCTGGTGGTGCTTCCTTGTATCCAAATGTGCCCCCATATCCGGGAGCACCCCGCCCACAAAAGCCAGCTCGAGTATGTCTTTAGTTGAAACTGGAGGAGAATTCGGACCAACCTGGGTCCATAAGCCCTTCTCCCTCTTAGAACTAAGACAGTTAAACAAGACCTGGGAAGCTATACAGATGACCCAGGCAAATATATAGATACATTCCAACATATAACCTTGGCTTTTGATTTGATGTGGAAAGACATCATGGTCATATTTAGTCAAACTTTATCTGACCCTGAACATAGTAGGGTCTTAAAGGAAGCCCAAAGGTATGCAGCGGGGCTTCGCATGTCAAGTGATAGATACCCATAGGAGAAACTGCATTCCCCTCCTTTGATCCTAATTGGAATTATAATAACCCTGAGCACATCTGAGAAAAAGATCATTTTCTAATCTGTGTGAAGGCAGGACTAAAAGCAGCCCAACGAAAAGTAATCAGCTATGCCCGAGTCTCAGCAATAACTCAGGAGCCCAACAAGAACCCCATTACCTTTCTGGAAAGGCTAAAAGAGGCCCTCCAAAAGTTTACCAATCTGGACTTAGACTCTTACGAGGGACAGGTGATTTTAAAGGACAAATTCCTGTCCCAATGTGCATCAGATATCAGAATTAAGTTACAACAGCTACAGCAGCAGGACCCTGCTGCCCCTTTAGATGAGATGATCCAGGCAGCCACCAATACCTTTTATAACAGAGAACAGGAGAAGGAGGCCAAAGACCAGGAGAGGGGGAGAAGGAAAGAGACAAGGCATGCCCAGATTCTGGCCGCCCTCCAGAGAAGCCCCAGGGCATACCCCAATTCCTTGAAGGACAAGGCACGAGGCAAATGCCTAATTTGTAGACAGGCAGGGCATTGGGCCAAAGAGTGTCCAAACTGTGACAAGTCTCCTAGAACTGGCTTGCCACAAATGCCATCAAATGGGACATTGGGCGGCACTCTGCCCTGGGGACCCAAGAGCCTCAAGGTCAAGTGCCAAGCCTTCTCTCATGATGGTTCAAGAAGACTGAAGCGGCCCGCTCCAGCCAGCCCACCGGTCACATATAACCAACACGGGTCTGGAGCCAAGGGTGCAACTGGATGTGGCAGGTAGGTCCGAGAATTTCTTGGTTGACACAGGGATCTACCCACTCTGTCTTGATCTCCTACTCTGGAGCCTTCTCCTCCCAAACCTGTACCATTTTGGGTGCTACAGGAAAAACAACTACTAAAAGATTCACCCGAGCTCTTTGTTGCTGGGATGGACAAATATTTTCCCACCAGTTTCTGGTGGTCCCTGAGTGTCCTACTCCCTTATTGGGAAGAGATATACTTACTAAACTGGGGACCACCCTTGTGATGGGAAGTTTTTCAGCCCCTAGAGCTCTACAGCCCCTGGTTACTACTGAAGAACCCATTACACCTTCTTCAATAGAGAGGGACCAAAAACTACGGGAAGACAAAATTAACCCCCAGGTGTGGGACCAGGGGATTCCTAGACGAGCCCACCAAGCTGAACCAGTCATCATTGTCCTCCGAGATCCCACTCAGTTTCCTAACCGGAAACAATATCCTCTCAAAAGAGAGGCTCAGGAGGGACTACAGCCTTTACTAAATAAATTCCTTGCTTGTGGGCTATTGGTCCCCACCAGTTCACCATGTAACACCCCAATTCTCTCAGTAAAGAAAAAAGATGGAACCTGATGAATGGTTCAAGATCTCCGGATTATAAGTGAAGCTGTAGTCCCCCTCCATCCCACAGTACCCAATCCCTATGTAATCTTGGGAGAAATTCCACCCAGTGCCAAGTGGTTTACAGTCTTGGATCTAAAAGATGCATTTTTTTTTTTTTTTTGCATACCACTGGCTAAAGAATCCCAATATATTTTTGCCTTTGAGTGGGAGGCCCCAGGAGAAAAACACCAACAGATGACTTTGACAGTATTACTTAAGGGTTTCAGAGATAGCCCCCACCTGTTTGGACAGGCCCTTAGCTGGGATCTCCTAAATCTGGACCTGGGACCTAATGGGAAAATATTACAATACGTAGATGACCTACTAATCTGCTCTCCAGATGAGGAAAATGCCCAACAACATGCAATTCAGGTTCTAAACTTTTTGGCATAAAGGGGATATAAAGTCTCCCATGCTGAGGCATAGATGGTGGAGACAAAGGTCACTTACCTGGGAGTTCGGATTACACACGGGTCCAGAAGCTGTCCTCTGATCGGGTACAAGGAATCCTCCAGTTGCCCTCCCCCACGGCTCAAAAACAATTGCGAGCTTTCCTGGGGCTAACTGGGTATTGTAGAATCTGGATACCCAACTATGGTCTAATTGCCCAGCCCTTATATGAAAGCTTAAAGGGATGAGATAATTCAATCCCACTGATGTGGGGAACTCCTCAAAAGAAGACAGAGGCTATACTAAAATAGGCCTTAATTCAGGCATCTGCCTTGAGGTTGCCAGACCCAGAAAAAGCATTCCAACTTTATGTCCATGAAAGAGTGAGAATAGCCTTGGGAGTGTTAGCTCAAAGGTTGGGATCTGAGCCCCAGCCTGTAGCTTGCTTATCCAAAAGACTCGATCCAACCTCCCAAGGCTGGCCTCCCTGCCTTCAAAATCTTGCAGCTATTGCAGTCATGATTGAAGATGCTTTAAAACTCTCCTTTTGGGACAAACTAACTATTTTTACTAGCCACCAAGTAAAACAACTCCTAAAGGGGAGAGGCCATTTATGGATGTCTGATTAAAAAATCCTCAGATATCAAGTAATGCTGATGGAAAATCCAGGCCTCACTATATCCCTTGTGAGGTTCTTAACCCAGCCACCCTCCTGCCTACCCCCGAGGGCTCTCTCCCCTTTCATTCTTGTCTAGAAACCTTGGACCACTGGACAAAACCCCAAGAGGGATTGTTGGAAGATCCTCTGACCAATCCTGAGGAAATCTGATACACTGATGGAAGCAGCTTTGTCATAGATGGAAAAAGAAGAGCTGGATATGCAGTAGTCTCCAATTTTGAGATCATAGAGGCTAAGCCTATGGAAAAAGAAGAGCTGGATATGCAGTAGTCTCCAATTTTGAGATCATAGAGACTAAGCCTCTGCCACCAGCCCAATTAGCTGAGCTCATAGCCCTGACCCAAGCTTTAGAGCTGGGAAAAAGAAAAAGAATAGCCATCTACACTGACTCCAAGTATGCCTTTCTGGTGATACATGCACATGCTGCTATTTGGAAAGAAAGGGACCACTTGACCACCCAAGGGTCCCCAATCAAATATGGTGATCAAATCCTTAGGCTCTTGGAGGCAGTCCATCTGCCCACTGAGGTTTCAGTCTCCTACTGTAAAGGACACCAAAAAGGGAGCACAGAAATGGCACGAGGGAACCAAGCAGCCGATCAGGCAGCTAAGAGAGCAGCATTACAGAACCATGACCTAATAGGGATTGCCACCTTAGTTCCACAGACTAATTTGCCAGAAACTCCTTCATATACTGAAGGTGAGAATCTTAAAGCTAAGAGTGAGGGCTTTCAAGAAGATCATATGGCGTGGTTCCAAAAGGAGGGACTCCTTTTTCTTCCTGGGAACCTCCAATGGAAGTTGATTAACTCCTTATATGCCAGCACTCATTTAGGGGGAAAGGCCCTCCAAAACTTACTAGAAAGGTCCTTCAGAGGAACAGGCCTCCAAACAACTATAAGGCAAGTGGTCTCCTCTTGTCCCACTTGCCAATTAAACAGCCCCCAAGGAGCTCGAAGATCCTAGTTGGCCCAGCACATCCAATGACGTGGGACATATCCAGGAGAGGACTGGCAGATGGACTTCACCCAGATGCCAGTTTCTCAAGGGTATAAATTCCTATTAGTCATGATAGATACATTCACAGAATGGATTGAAGGCTTTCCCACCCGGACTGAGAAGGCTGCTGCTGCTGCTGCTAAGTCGCTTCAGTCGTGTCCGACTCTGTGCGAACCCATAGAGAGGTGGTAAAAAACTGCTCCATGAAATCATTCCATGATTTGGTCTGCCCAGGTCATTACAAAGTGACAATGGGACATCATTTACTTCTAAGGTCACCCAAGGGGTCTCTAAAGCACTGGGCATTACTTATTATCTCCATTGTGCCTGGAGGCTCAGTCTTCAGGAAAAGTAGAAAGAGCCAACCAATTCTTAAAATCAGTGATAAAAAAGATAACCCAGGAAATGGGATGGAAGGAGGCTTTACCAATAGCTCTCCTCTGCACCTGTATGGCCTCTAAGGAACAGGTTGGTCTTAGTCCTTATGAGATGCTATATGGGAGACCTTTTGTTTATGTCAATGACCTCTTCTTAGACCCAGAGGTTCAGACCCTCCAGTCTTATACCATGGCCATTGGGCAATTCAAACAGGATATACACTTGTGGGGTATGAATCAGGACCCAAAAGATTCTAAGGAGTCACCACTATATGCTCCAGGGACTCAAGTCTTAATTAAAGTCTGAAAGATGGGTCCCCAAAGGCTCAACTCCAGCCCACATGGAAGGGCCCCTACCCTGTAATACTTTCTACCCCCACAGCACTCAAGGTACCAGGACATGACTCCTGGATTCACTACTCACGAGTCAAGCCATGGAAGAAAACAGAAGAGGACACAATACACCTGTGAGCCCCTGGGAGATCTCAGATACCTATTCAGGACTACCAATGAGTGCCATTCTAATGAACACCCCCAAAATCTGGTTTCTGGGGATAAGATTTCTCAGGAGAGCTGTAAAGAGCCAGCACAGCTTGACAGAGATTGTACTCCAAAACAGACAGGAGATAAATCTTCTGATCCCTGAACAAGGAGGGACTTGAGCCATCCTGGCGATGTGAATTTAGAATTGGCTAATGCCCCTACTCGTTATGCCATATTGATGCTGCTTATGATTGCCCCATGTATTATCAATTGTCTAACCTGTTTTGTCTCTGACCAGGTCAACAAAGCTACAACATGCAGTGCCAGTTCAACAAAGATATAAAACTACAGCCGACCACAGAAAATATCACTCACCCTTAGATGGACACCGCTATAAGGACTCTGAGGCTTGAGACTAGCAAGAGGAGGAGGCCCAATGCCCCTTGCCATCCCAGTTCAGCAGGAAGTAGCCAGAAAGACCTCGACGCCCCTATTCCCAAAGAATTAGGCCTCCCATCTCTTGGGGGAATGTTAGGTAGTTAGAATAGGGAAAAAGAGTCCAAAATGGTGGTGGCTAAAAGACAAGGAAGAGAAAAGCCCACGAAAATAGAACAGAGGAAGGTCAAAGGAAGGTCCAAGGACCAGCGTGAGGACTTCAGGTAGAATAGCACTCCTGACTAAGCCCAATTTGCATAGGGCAGGCCCAGGGGGAAGAAAAAAACCTATAAAAAGAGGAGCCAAAGGGCGCACTCTCTCTCTCTCCACCGGCCCCCCCCCCCCCCCCCCCCCCCCCCCCCCCCCCGTCCCCACCCGCATGCGTGCGCTCTTTCTCTCTCTCTCCTCCACTCTCCTCTCTTCGTGTCTTTGGGTTGGCATGCCCTCATACTTCGAGGATGGATTCTCCTGCTATCTTCTAAATAAAATAGAGTTGTTAACACTGATTTGTCTAAGAGCTATAACAGTCTATTCGAGACCGGAGAGCTATAACATGGTCTGTTCAAGACCCGAGAGCTGTGACGCACAGAGGGCTTTAATGTCCGTCACTCCAAATCTCTGTTGTGATGAGACAGAACTGAGGAGAATACACTCGCCTGACAGAATGATGGATTAATTACAGCTCAAGCAGGCAGGATTTCTTGAAACAACATACTGGTTACAGCTCAGTTAAATGGACAGTGGATAGTTCACCCCAAGATGTAGGAGTGGGCTGGCTGCAAAGCAGTGGCCACGATCCCTCTTGACTTTCCCTTTTATACTCTGTCTCCTCTTCTTGGTTCTGCCCTGTCCAAAAATAGGGCTTGTACCCGCCACCAATCAGGAAAGGGAATGCAAATATATGCTCAAGACCAATTGACAGTTGCAAGTTACATAACAACAGGCTCTATTGCTCATGTTGTTCCCATAATTAAGTCTGTTATAGTCAGACGTGTATGTATAGAATATTTATGAACGTTTAATGGGCTCCTCGCTGACTATGGTTACTTGAGGACACAGCTGTGCATCGAGGGGGCATGTGCTGGACTTGGAGAAGCCCCTGTGGTAAGTCTGTATTTACTGTGTGCCTAGGGCACATGTGCACGGAGAAGGCGATGGCACCCACTCCAGTACTCTCGCCTGGAAAATCCCATGGACGGAGGAGCCTGGTAGGCTGCAGTCCATGGGGTTGCTAAGAGTTGGACACGTCTGAGTGACTTCACTTTCCCTTTTCACCTTCATGTATTGGAGAAGGAAATGGCAACCCACTCCAGTGTTCTTGCCTGGAGAATCCCAGGGACGACGGGGCCTGGTGGGCTGCCGTCCTATGGGGTCGCACAGAGTCCGACACGACTGAAGCGACTTAGCAGCAGCAGCAGCAGCAGGGCACATGTGCAGGAGTTGATAAAGTCTCTGTGGTTATTTTTGTAGCATATCTGTGAGCTCTCCTGGGCATGTCTGGGATGGGGTGTTTCAAGATAAGCTTGCATCCTTTTAGGCTAGGCCACCCCTCATTGCTCATGTCTAACTTCCTACCTAACACTTTCAAAAGACCTCAATCCCAAACTTTTATTTTCAAAGAGTGGGGAGTATGCAGGTATGACAATTCACTAATTTCACCAGCTTTTAAAAAATTGTGGTTGATTTATGATATAAATTAGTTTCAAGTGTACAACAAAATTTTATATTCCATGTAATGTTAGTATAAAATACTCTATATTTCTTGTGCTGTACAGTATATCCTTGTAGCTTATCTATACCTTCTTAATCCCCTATCCCATCTCGCCCCTCCCCTTTTCCCTCTCCCCACTGGTGACCACTAGTGGTTTGTTCTATCTTTCAGTCTATTTGTGTTTTGTTACATTCATAGCATTTTTAGCTCTGCAGGTGTTCTTTGACCATTGTCAGGACTCCAAGTATTGTTTACACTGAGTGTTGGGCTCCCAGTGAAGGTATTATGTGTATTATTGACACAAACATGTTGTCATGTATAGAAACCATCCCCAGATATCAAGAAATCAGGGTCAAGCCACGTGGGTTCTTATTCTAAAATTTCTCTAAAACTCTTACTACTCAAAGTGGTCTACAGATCACCAGGGAGCTTGCTAGACATGTGGAATCTTGGACCCGCTCCCTACTCACTAGATCAGAGCCTGCATTTTCACAAGACCCTCATGGAATCCATATGCACAGTCAAATTTGAGAAACGTAGCATATTTCATCAGCCATGACCAATCTTCAAGCAAAAACTATACTCTTATTTAATGTTACAGTTTACAAAGTTGCTTTACATAGTTGATTTCATTTAAATTTATTATTTTATTTTCATCCCAGCCACAATATAAAATTATTCATATTCAATGATGAAACTGAAGTCCAGGAAGGTGAAAAACTTGCCTAAAATCATATGTCTAGAGCCAGGTGAACCCCAACTTCAGTCTCAGTGGATGGTAGAATACTTTCTGATTATTAATAGTGTGCTGAATGTAGCATTAGTATGCATGGTGATTTTAGATATAAAAATATAATGAACACACTAACCAGGCGTGGCATTTCAGTTATTCTTGTTTGAGAAGTTTTTTTAAGTGAATTCAGATGACTAAAGTTTTGAGCATGGTCCCTCCATGCTCCAGGTTCAGGAAATACTTTCCTACTTTATATTATAGATGTCATTCCTCTCTTTCATTTACAGCAATGTCAAAACTTTGATTTTAGTGACAATTTATATTGAGTAATTTTTATTTACTACAAACATCTAGTGCATTGTGTTGGTACAAGGAAAAACTAAAAATTCTTCATGAATATTTCTCTGAATAGTTTTAGCATGCAAAAGTATTTTCCCTAATCCAACCTTACACCTTACTATAAACAGAAATGAGGTAACCAGTATGAATGAATGAATGAAATCACTCAGTCGTGTCCGACTCTTTGGGACCCCATGGACTGTAGCCCACCAGGCTCCTCCGTCCATGGGATTCTCCAGGCAGGAATACTGGAGTGGGTCGCCATTTCCTTCTCCAGGGGATCTTCCTGACCCTGGAATTGAACTCCAGTCTCCCGCATTGCAGGCAGACGTCTTACCATCTGAGCCACCAGGGAGGAGGGATAACCAGTATAACTCAAACCTATTCAGAAAGCTTAAGAGCCATCTTAAAATGTTTGTTGATAGAATTACAAATGCAGTATTTTGGATAAGATTTTTAAGTGTCCATTGTGTAAATCATCATAAATAAAGAGAAATGTAAAATGATAAGCACACACTCTCGTTGTCTAACCCTGACAGAAAAAGGAACTATAATTTCCAATTCAGTGTGGACAAGGAGCCTTGCAGAGACAAGGGTCTCATAGATTCATATATTAATTGACTGCACTAGATTTTTTTGTTTGTAAAGAATGGAAGGAAAAATATTTATATATTTTTATAAGCCAAATTGTTCAACTAAGAGCTATAATTAACAAGGTTCCAGCAAGGGCCCTGGCAATTCTCATGATGTGCTTGCATTCTGTACTGTAACCTCAAAGGCAAGTTCTCCAGTGTCTCTTTGGTGCTTTCATGCCCTTCATGTAAATACATACAGGCCCCCAGATGGTAAGTTGTTTTGCTAAAGAACTTCTTTACACATCTGGAATATAACCTCAAGATTTGTTTTAAAATCATGGCTTATAAAATATGTTTGGACTTGGATTGCCTGGAGTCATAAACACGTTGAATATAGGGAACAGTGTTAGTTTATAAATGTGGCCTGTTTTTAAGTTGTGAGGTTGTGCAGCAAAAACAGAAATGAGTGAACAGCCTTTGGCACATACCAGCCAAACAAGCCTACAAGAGTTAAACAATCTTCATTATTCTTTAGCTGTTACTAGGAGAAGGCGATGACACTCCACTCCAGTACTCTTGCCTGGAAAATCCCATGGACGGAGGAGCCTGGTGGGCTGCAGTCCATGGGGTTGCGAAGAGTCGGACACGAATGAGCGACTTCCCTTTCACTTTTCACTTTCATGCATTGGAGAAGGAAATGGCAACCCCCTCCAGTGTTCTTGCTTAGAGAGTCCCAGGGACGGGTGAGCCTGGTGGGCTGCTGTCTATGGGGTCACAAAGAGTTGGACACGACTGAAGTGACTTAGCAACAGCAGCAGCAGCAGCAGCAACAAATGATTGTAACTGGACTTATCCTTCACAGAGCTTATTTACTCTGACTCCATACAGATTACACTCTGCACCTAGCTTGCTTTCCCCCCTACACTCTCCTGTGTCTCTGTGTGTGTGTGTGTGTGTGTGTGTGTGTGTATGTATGTTAGTCGCTCAGTTGTGTCCGACTCTTTGCGACCCCACGGACTGTAGCCGCCGCCCACCCCCCCCACCCCCGCACCCCCACCACCCCCACCCCAGGCTTCTTTGTCCATGGAATTCTCCAGGCAAGAATACTGGAATGGATTGCCATTCCCTTCTCCAAATGTAAACCAGCTGCTCCTAAGTTGCTTCAGTCGTGTCTGACTCTGTGCAACCCCATAGACAGCAGCCCACCAGGCTCCTATGTCCCTGGGATTCTCCAGGCAACGATACTGGAGTGGGTTGCCATTTCCTTCTCCAACACTCTCTTGTAGCATTCTGCATTTAAGAAAAAAGGTCACGGGCCGATAACTTCAGGGAGACAAGTCCTGGTTGTTGAAGGTCATTAGTTTTGTTTTTGTTCCTTCTATTGGTCCTTTCTTGTTCTTCCAAACTCTACTTGCTGTTGGTATTTCTGGGGTTTTAGTCTATTTGCCCTCCATGGTTGCTTCCAACATGCTTGGCCTTTTCTCATCCAAACTGCACATAGGTGTTTCTCCCATATAACCACTGTGACTGCAACACAAGTCCAAGATGTCTCTATGTTTATTGTTTGCTTCACAGACTTCTAAACTCCTGGGCTGTGGGAGAGGGAGGGGAGGAACATGAGATCCAGCTAGTCTGGCCTCTGTGTGTTACTTCACCCCATAGGATGCAGCTTATGGGTCCAAAAAATCAACGACCCACAGTTTGCTATGATGTGTTTTGCTCTAAGCCACGATAATACCCCAAATAAAATTACATGTTTCATACTTTCTGCCTTTAAAAACAGTATTCCGTTTACTTGCTGCATAGACTGTATCAAACGGAATGAAACGTAATAGAAACAAAAGGAGGCCAATCCTGCAGTGAAAGGAGATGCTCATATCCACCCACGACTTGGTAGATGTGGAGGAGTTATGTGGACTATAGGCAGCTCTTGAAACATAAGCAAGGATCTTAGTTGTGGCATGTAGGATCTAGTTCCCTGACCAGGGATCGAACCTGGGCCCCCTGCATAGAGGAGGCCCATTGAGAGTGTAGAGTCTTAGACACTGGATGGCCAGGGAAATCCCCTGCATTTTGTTTTCAGTGGAAAAACAAACAAAACCCTGTTACAAATAGTTCCAGAATAGAGTCAGTTGGAGAAAGAGAAGTATCAAATGTGTGGGAGTGTATAAAAAACTGACATACCAGAAAAGCATTTAATTGGAGATACAATTCACATTTTATTCAGTAATCTGCTATATTATCTTTGAAACCATTAATAACACCTCAATCACAAAAGAAGCAGTGGGAAAGACCCGGATTTTTGTGCAGAAGTCACTCTCCACCAAAAGCAATTCATAGTCTACCATCTTTCATGGCTGTGGTTTTACCAGGAGCCTCTTTTTAGTGGGAAGCAGGGAGAGGGATCTGTTTCTCACAAGTATTAGTTTGAAACAAATAACATGCTGTACTGTGTCATGGGAAAAAACTAAGGTCTAGTTCCTAGTGAGCCAACAAGCAAGGGGGGCCTTCAGGAAAGGAAGCTACAGTCTCCTAGAGGCCACAGCCAATAACCCTTCTGCCCCAGCCAGTTAGTAGTCATGAGACAGCCAGGTGAATGAGAGGTAGTCAGTAGCTGGAGGACCATGAGCTAGACTCTCTAGAACAGGAACGGCTGAGTGAGTCAGAACGGGAAGGACACATCTACAGTCTGGAGAAAAGTAATTAAGAATAGGAAAGTGTGGAAAAGATACAGGTTTCCCACACTGAAGGAGACCCATAGAAAGATGGGAGTCAAGGGCAGTTCTGTGCTTTTCTCTGAGACAGGTGTACACTGTCCGGGCCCTGCAGTTTTCAGATAAAAACCGGAATGCTGCTGAACTAGTGCAATGTGAAATCAGAGTAAACACTGTGTGAGGTGATGGGACAGGTGTTAGGGTTAAAAACGAAGCTGTCTCAGCTGCCGTCCTGACCTGAAAGTGGCCGTCAGACCCGCACACTACAGAACACCGTGTCGGAGGCCCCGAGTGAAAGGAGACACCACTTCTGGCTGGGAGGGCAGGAAAGGCATTCTCCAATCCTTTATTCTGGATTCCTAGCATGTCCTCTGTGTCGCTGCTCAGCCCACCCCATTCCAGGCACTTGTTTGTCTTCCTTATCTTTCTCTGTAATGTGAAATGGAAGCCTGAGAGGAGAAGATCCTGCCTCACAGGTGTCTAATAACTGTGGGTGGAATTGATGTGCTGTGGAGGCCTCACTCTATTTTGGACTAAGTGGGGAGAAAAAAATTGGAGGAAAGGAGAGCTGATAAGATGGTGGTGGTAAGGATAAGGTGTTTTAATCAGAAGGTGTGAGCAAGGGTATATCAAACTTAGTATGTGGCTTAAAGCAGGTGACAGGGAGAATGTCAGTGCAACCAAGGACTACAGGAAGGTAGCTGGGAGCACTTTGCCAAATACGTTAGTCTGTGTAATTAGAAAGCTAAAATCTTTTTCTACTATCTACTTAACTTTAACTAGAGCTGATGAGGGAATCATGAATAACTAGAGGGCCTTAACTTTCTAGAAAGTAGGAAGATGAAGTAAACACAGCACCCCTCAAAAAAGATGAGGCTGAATATCAAAGTATAGAGAAGGCTTTTGAATGTCTTCTTTTCTCCCCCTAGGAACTTTATATGCTCTATTTTCTCTCTCTTTTTAATTCATTAATTAATTAAACATTTTTTTTTAAACTGAAGTATAGTTGGTTAAAAATATTATATTAGTTTCAAGTGTACAATAAAGTGACAAGTTTTTTTTGGATATCTTCTTTAAGTTTGTTTTTGGTGTTTTGGTCTAAAAGCAATCAAGTAATAGAGAGATGCCAACCCAAAAAGGAACGTCTGTAGGAACCAGAGCAGTTGGGTCCAAGTATTCGTGATGCCTTTAGACCTAAAAAGAGAAAAGAGAAAAATCTATCCACCAGAATCTTAGTGTTATGGTTTCACAGGAGGCATTTTAAAAAAAATGTATTACTTCTACCTACTTTCATTGCATTTATTTTGCACTTTCCTCCCACTTCTTAACTTGAATTGTTAGTTCATTTACTTTAGTTTTTCTTATGCATTTAGGAGGATACACTCCTCCCTGAGAAAGTCTGGCTACTGCCTAGGGGATGATATTATGAAACTATTTCTCACATGATTTGATGAACATATAGGGTTAAAAATCACTGGGATGGCTTCAAAGCAAGTGTTTTGAAGACAGATTAGATGTAAATCCTAGCTTGGGCTTCCCTGGTGGCTCAGTGCTGCCAGTGCAGGAGACCCAGGTTCTATCCCTGGGTTGAGAGGATCCCCTGAAGAAGGAAATGGAAACCCACTCCAGTATTCTTGCCTGGAAAATCCCCTGGACAGAGGAGCCTAGCGGGCTACCATCTGTGGAGTCACAAAAAGAGTAGGACATGATTTAGCAACTAGACAACAAAAAACAAATCCTAGCTTGGCCAACTACCAGCATGACCTTGGGCAAGACACTCACTCACTCTCAGTTTCCTCATCTGAAAAAACAGGAATAATAGTGTTTATCTCACCTTGAGATAAGTTACACAAAGTGGTTAGTAAAGGGCCTGGCACATGGAAATAATGAATACTGTTTATACACCCATTCAAACTAAACTGCTTAACACCAAGGTCAAAAGAAAATGGCCCAGTTCAAGTGACTGACTTGTGACAGTTTCATCTTTATATAAATAAGTCTCATATATATATATTTTTTAAATGTAAAAACAATATAATTTTCTATACTAACAGATTAAAGGAAAAAAAAATTGTATGATCATAAAAAATGCAGAAAAAGCATTTGATAAATTCAACATCCACTCTTAATACAAGTTCTTAGAAAACTTAGAGAACAGAACTTTAATCTGATAGAGAAGATCTATACAATATACAACTCTAGAAAAAACATGAGGCAGAGTGTTGAAAGTTTACAAGGCCAGGATGCCTACTATTACCACTTCAGGTTGACAATGAACTGGGTTACTGAGAGGGTAACAGGCAGAAAGGCCAGGGGTCTCCAAACAGAGGAAATAGGCTACAAGTGTCAGACATTTTTTATCTCTCTATTAAACGGTCAGGAAACAAACTACTAGTGTTATATTTTTCCCCCTTCTCCATACAAATTTAAAAAGAGGTTTCTCTTAAAATTCTGTGTTGCTGTGACCACACCTGGTTCCACCTAAACTTAACTTTTCTCAAACTTTGAGCTAACCAATGCGTTTTTCTGATGGAAATGTTTGTCTTAAGGTATGTTAATGAACTATGTATTTACCCTAGACTCTGTCTTTCTTTAAGTCGGTTCTGCTTAAGACTCAGAACTGATAGTTCACTCAGTCATGTACCGACTCTTTGCAACTCCGTGGACTGCTGCACGCCAGGCCTCCCTGTCCATCACCAACTCCCACAGTTTATTCAAACTCACGTCCATTGAGTCGGTGATGCCATCCAACTATCTCATCCTTGGTGGTCCCTTCTCCCCCTGCCTTCAATCTTTCCCAGCATCAGGGTCTTTTCAAATGAGTCAGTTCTTTGCATCAGGTGGCCAAAGTATTGGAGTTTCAGGTTCAACATCAGTCCTTCCAATGTATTCAGGACTGATTTCCTTTAGATGGACTGGCTGGATCTCCTTGCTGTAGAAGGGACTCTCAAGAGTCTTCTCCAACATCACAGTTCAAAAGCATCAATTCTTCAGCACTCAGCTTTCTTTATAGTCTCACATTTATACATGACTACTGGAAAAACCATAGTTTTGACTAGATGGACCTTTGTTGGCAAAGTAATGTCTCTGCTTTTTAATATGCTGTCTAGGTTGGTCATAGCTTTTCTTCCAAGGAGCAAGGGTCTTTTAATTTCATGGCTGCAATCACCATCTGCAGTGATTTTGGAGCCCCCCAAAATAAAGTCTTTCACTGTTTCCACTGGTTCCCCATCTATTTGCCATGAAGTGATGGGACCAGATGAAAAAGTGAGCTTAAAACTCAACATTCAGAAACCTAAGATCATGGCATCTGTTCCATAACAGATAAGGGCTCAACAAACCTGTATGTTTTACTCATATATTGTTCTCCTAATCTATATTAATGAAACTATCTATATATTTACTTGGAAACCTGTCTTTCTTCAAGATTCATGTCAATCGTTTTATGGCCTGGGATGACTCACCTGGTGCCAATGTTATATCAAAATGCATGTTATGGGTGAGGGCCTGGTGCCACTGAATTTTGAGACATCTCCTTTCTCTAATTAACAGCTTGCTAATAGGTATATAACTTACTGCTAAAGGCTAGCAGGGGGGCACTCTTTCTGCCTCCTTCTGATGTCTATATCAGAAGCTTTCTCTCTTTTATACTTTAACAAAACTTTATTACACAAAAATAAAGCCTCTGAGCGAGCAAGGCTTATCACTGGCCCCAGATTGAATTCCTCTCCTCCGGAAGCCAAGAATCCCGGCATCTCTTCACTGTTCAGAAACAACCTTTCATTACTAGCTAGTGCAGTGAAGGAAACTTAAATAAAAGGTATATGGAGTTGAAAGGAAGAAATAAAACTGTCTATTTCTATAGGCAACCAGGTACCTAGAAAATGTAAAGGGATCTTTTAAATCATTAATGATGAATAATTAGATGAACAGATAAACTATTAGAACTAAAAAATGAATTTACCAAGGTCACTGTGTATGAGGTCAGTAGATAAGCATCAACTATATTCATAGATTCTACCACCAAACAATAAAAAGGTGAAATATACATCACAGTGGGCCAGGACATACAAGAAATTCATTCACACAGAATTATTTGTAATAGTTTAGAAAAGCTCGAGGTTTAAAAGTCCATCAGAAGGAAGATTAGTTAAATACATTAGGACACATCTATATAATATTATGTACTAATGAAATGAATGAGTTCAATTTACAGGCATAGACATGGGAAAATAGGCATATATGACAACAGAAAAATTATAGAAGAGTTTGTGTCTATATGTATATATATATGGCAGCTATAAAGTCAAACATCCAGTCCAATCTAATGTCTAGTTAAATGGAATTCATTAATTCCTTTCTATTGTTGGACAGTGGAATTTGGGGTCGAGGGCTACAAATGTTCTGCATGTCTTCATGATTTTTTTTTAATTGGAGGAAAACTGCTTTATTCTGCCTTACAACAACACATTTAGTGATTCTTTCATTTAAATGTATTCATTCATTCATAAAAGGAATATTCATTCTGATTTACAGTGACCAATGATACATTGCAACATGTTACTCCATAAATAAATGATTTCAGGAACATGAGAACAGTGCTCTAACCTCTCTATGCCTGTTCTCCCACTTCCTCTCAAAGAACTGGAGAGCTGGATGTTCAATTTGAGTCTTTTTGTTTTCATTAGAGGCTTCATATGCCAATTGCAAAATAGGTGTCATGTACTCCAACACTGTAATTTGGAGGGCTGGACTGCACACCTCCAAGCTGAGCTGTCATTGAGAAGTGAAGAGGCTTTCAGAAAGAGGTACTGGTGCTGTGGCACCTCCTATCACAAGTCAGCCTGACAAGCAGCTTCAAAAGAACCATTCAGAGAGCCTGACCAGAGTCCCCTGTGACTTGTGGGAGGGTTAACATCTGACTCACAAGTTTAAATACCAGTAGAGCTGCCTGATAGGATACATGGCTGTGCAGGAAACAGCACACACCTACAGATTTATCCCAATGGAGGGATAAGGAAGCTGTCATCCTGAGCCTTACAGGTCTTGTGGAAGGGCACTGGTGTGCATGGGCTTAAAAGCAACCCTGCCCCAGAGGCCTAACTAAAGGGCAGAAGAAACCTAAATAAGAGGAAAACATCATCAACCCAAAGGGGAAACTGCAAATGACATGCTGACTAAGGTTGAAGGAACCATCAGGGGAACTGTGGAAGGGAGATCCCTGGTGATGAGCGGTTTCTCAAAAACCCACCAGGGACCCTTTGGAGAGAAAGAATCAACAATGGGTGTGTAACTGCCACATCACCCAGTTGCCTGATCACAAGGCAGATCATGCCCTGCTTCCTTTACATATACTTCCGGCACCCCAAGGGAGAGTGAAGACGTTGATTACACCCTCTTCCCCATGGCAGCCTGCCGAGCCTTGGCTGAAGAACAGATGTACTGAATCTGATGAAAGTTCATAGTTTTAATAACTTTGTAACTTGACTGGACAACCTATGGACCTGCTTTAGATTTGATCCAGGGCTATGGTGGGAGGCAGACAATAATCCACAGGGGACTGGAGAGAGGTAAAAAAATAAAGCTGCTTTATGCTCCTCTCCTAGAAAGTCCAGCTCATTTAATAAAACAGAAGGTGGAGTAACATAATATATTTAAGTCAGTTAGCAGTTGTCTGGCATAGTGTGCACCCAAGAAATATTAATTATATTTATTATTAAAACATAATAAAGTATCTTATTTTCCACTTTTAGAAGTAGTACCACAAAAACAGAGGTGGTAATTAATCTTGAGCCAAAGAAAAAAAACTCAAT
Organism: Bos indicus; assembly: GCF_029378745.1. Taxonomy (NCBI): domain Eukaryota; kingdom Metazoa; phylum Chordata; class Mammalia; order Artiodactyla; family Bovidae; genus Bos; species Bos indicus. Next base: position 35,311,952 of record NC_091787.1, read on the forward strand.
TGTAAAGCAGTCTGGCATTACTATAACCATTTACTTTCAGTGTATGCTTACATAAAGTCCAAATGTAAAGAGAAGCTTTTTGTAGTTTTCTCACATTTATTATTTACACTGGCATTTGCTGAGTAGGGCCTAGTCATAGGACTTTTAGCTTTCATTGCATCCCAGAATCATCTACAGAACTTGAAAAAAAATAACACATTCCTGTGCCTGAAGCAAGGCCTACCAGATTAGGATCTCTGGGTCTGGAAACCAAACAAGTGAATTTTAAGAAAGCTCTTCAGGTAATTCAGTTGCAAAACTAGGGGTTGAGAATCATTGGGCTAGGTCAGTACAGCTCTTTTTCAAATTAGAAGGCAACCTGCTAATCTTTCCTTCTAGTTGGGGCTACAGGGAGATTTTTGGAAAAAAAAGAAAAAAAAATTTCTAAATTAAGTGACTAAATAATTGACTCATTAATATAAATGAAATGAATTCATTCATTAACTATTTACTGAGTACTCCCTCTGAGTACTGAGTGAGGCTCAGTATTAGGTGTGGGACTTCAACTCTATCCTGAGAGTGTTCTCAGCCTACAAGCGCATGAATTATTCAAATGTGGCTACTCTTCACTTATGTGAGATACCAAGTGAAAAGCAACAGAGATCTGTTAAAAACACTTACTTGCACAATACAATGGCATACAAGGACTCTCCCACGTGAATCATCCAGGCAAGCCAATACCTGAAACAGAAGTCAGCCTCGTTTAAGGTGATGGTCCTCTGCTGATGAGCTCTAACAGAAAAACCTCCAAAAGAAAAGTGCTTTCATATGAACGAGCACCACTTTTAGAAGGCAACCATGGGCCTTCCAGGGAGACTGAAACTGTGGGGTCCACATCCCATTTCTGGAGCTCTACTTACCAAGCATGCACGAGGGTGTGATGATGCTTCAGCAAGTACTGAGTGAAGGGGCCCAGGGGTCCCAGGCTCTGATAAGGAATACTCTCAGGCCAGAAGATCACCCACTGAAAGAGAACCAGAGTGCTTTTAGATCACTTCAATGTATTTTTAACCAACGCTATGAAATAATCCTGATTCTGCAAGAACAAACAACAGACCAAAGCAACTCTGAACCAAGCCATACGGGCTTCAATTCTTGAATTCTATTTTCTAAAAGCCATTTCAGTGGAAGATTTCTGCTAAGGAAACTATGTGGTTATCAGATTTAGTACCCAGATTAGCTGACTTCTGTTCTTACTGAATTCCACAATGTAGTACTCCGCAACCCACCGTTTTGGGTATCTTCTTGTGGCTCAGCTGGTAAAGAATCCGCCTGCAATGCGGGAGACCTGGGTTCAATCCCTGGGTTGGGAAGATCCCCTGGAGAAGGGAAAGGCTACCCACTCCAGTATTCTGGCCTGGAGAATTCCATGGACTGTATAGTCCATGGGGTCGCAAAGACTCAGACACGACTGAGCAACTTTCACTTTCACTGTATTCTTTAAATGAATTCTGTCTCTCAAAAAAAAGTTGTTGCTTATCTCAGTAGAGATTGTCTTCTTGATTTTACATCTATGTCATAATATGCACATCCTCTTTATCCTTTCTTACCACTTAAATTCTACCCAACCTTTAGGTTTATCCCCATTTTCCAAGCAATTCCAACTGCCTCAGACATTCTGCTTTGGAAGCCCTATCTTGTCTTGGCAGGTTTAGAACTGTCAACTTGGCCTCTTTCTCCTCTAGTTCTACTCAGACCTGAACAAGTCCTACTAACCTTGGAGACGCAAAGGCAGGAACATTTCCAACCGAAAACCTGACAAGCCCACCGAACTTCAGCTTACGCCAATTACCTAGGCAACCGCCAGCCGCGCAAGCGCAAGACCTCCCTCCTTCCCCCTCCCCAGTGCCCCTGGCTCTACGGGAGCCCGGCGGGCCAAAACAGAAGCGCCGCGCCGTACTACACACCTTACCCCGAAATATCCCAGCACCAGGACCGTGACCAGCGAGGGCAGGGGTCTGGCTACACGGAAGTAGGAGGCAGCAGCCCCGCCAGCCTCCGACTTCGCCACCATTTTGAAAGATCTAGTTACTTAGTCATGGGGTAGGGAGGGAAAGCGTGGGCAGCTGGTTTCTCAAGATCTCAACACAGGCGAAAGGCGTAGACAGACGAGTGCGCCTGCGTTTTCTTCCCGGGTCTAGTCCCCTGGCTCAGAGCGCCCGAGAGCCGCGATTGCGCCTGCGACCACTCCACGGCTCCAGGTGGAATCTTGCACCTCCAGGCAGCACTCCAGCCCCTCGCCTCGCCTTCCTCGGGGCCCGCTGTCCTTACCGTGTAATAGCCAAAAGAGAGAATGATGATAGTAACCCAGAACAGACTACTCCTCTGGAAGTAAGCCTCATCTCCTCTTGCCTTCCCCATCGCTGCAGCGCACATCATGGGATGCCTGGCAGGTCACCGGCAGTTCAAAGGCAAGGCTGGGGCGGGACCACGGCAAAAGCTCCTCCCTTCTCTCCCCTAAGAGAGAAGAGTCTGTGGCCTTGAAACTTGGAAAGAGTCCCCATCCACTCGGGCTGGTGGGCTGGTCATCATCTTGCAGGGGAGACCCCCCCACCTTCTCTGGGTTTCCGGAGCTTAAGATAATGGTGTTGAAATAGAATGGTGCGTTATGTTTCTGATAACTATAGGTCTGTTAGGTCTGTTTTTTTTTTTTTTTTTATACTTTTTATTTTGTATTGGGGTGTATATAGCTGAGTAACAATGTTGTGATACTTTCAAGTGTTCTCTAAGTCTGTGAGTTTCATTCTGTTTTGTAAGTTCATTTGTATCATTTCTTTTTAGATTCCACATATAAGTGATGTCCAGTGATATTTTTCCCTCTTTGACTTACTTCACTCAGTATGGCAATCTGTAAGGCCATCCATGTTGCTGCACATGGCATTATTTCATTCTTTTTAATGACTCAATGACATTCCACTGTATGTATGTACATCTTCATCCTTCCTCTGTCGATAGACATTTAGATTGCTTCCACGTCTTGGGTGTTGCAAATGGTGCTGCAGTGAACACTGGGGTGTGTGTATCCTTTTGGATCATGTTTTTCTCCAGATACATGCTGGAGTGGGACTGAATCATATGGTAGCTCTAGTTGTAGGTTTTTTCAAGGAACCTCCATACTGTTCGTCATAGTGGCTGTACCAATTTACATCCCCTCCAACATTGTGGGAGGATTCCCTTCTCTCTCCACCCTCACCAGCATTTATTGTTTGTGGATTTTTGATGATTGCCATTCTGGCTAGTGTGAGGTGATATCTCATTGTAGTTTTGATTTTCATTTCTCTAATAATTAATTAGCCATGTTGAACATTTTTTCATGTGCCTCTTGGCCAACTGGGTCTCTTATTTGGAGAAATGTCTATTTAGGTCTTCTGTCTGCTGTCTGTAAATTTTGGATACTAATCCCCTGTTGGTCACATCATTTGCAAATATTTTCTCCCAATCTGTAGGTTGTCTTTTCATTTTGTTTATTGTTTCCTTTGTTATGCAGAAGTTTTTCAGTAGGTCGCATTTGTTTGTTTTTATTTCCGTTACTCTAGGAGATGGATTGAGAAAGATATTGCTGCAATTTGTGTCAGAGTGTTCTGCCTTTGTTTTCCTGTAGAAGTTTTATAGTGTCTGGTCTCACATTTAGGTCTTTAATCCATTTTGAGCTTATTTTTGTGTATGGTGTTCAAGAATGATCTGATTTTTTTTTTTTTTTTTTTTACATGTAACTGTCCAGGTTTCTCAGCACCATTTGTTGAAGAGACTGTCTTTCCAACGTTGCGTGGTCTTGCCTCTTTTGTTACCATAGGTGCATGGGTTTATTTGTGGGCTCTGTATCCTATTCATTATGGGGCTAATTTTTGAACTTAAGCTCTACTGTACTCTGTGGGAAATGTAAAAAGTTAATAATAAATGGAAACGACAATTAAATAGACTTGGGATGCTGACAGGGGGCACTCTCACACCTTGTGAGGCTGGCAGAGGCTGATAGGAAGACCAGTCTTCTTTCCTGGCAAGGACTCAGCCAAAGAAAACCCATGGATTCTGTTTTCTACAGCCTTCCCAACGTCCTTTTCTTCTTCAAAGTGTTCTTCCCTTTGGTCGGGTGGCGGGAGCTTGTGTTGTTGTTCACATGATTGCAGACCCCAAATTGTAATTCTCTGCTGATCCTGGAATAAATCTCTTTCCTGGAGAAATACATGGCAGTCTAATTTGTTTTGGATCGACAGAAATAATGCCCTTCCTCTTCATTACTAAAGATGTATGGATCCATATGGCACAGCACTTATGAGCAATGTTGGTGGACAGATAGAAAGTGAAAGTGAGAAGGTAGCTTGCTGCTGCTGCTGCTGCTAAGTCACTTCAGTCGTGTCCGACTCTGTGTGACCCCATAGATGGCAGCCTACCAGGCTCCACCATCCCTGGGATTCTTCAGGCAAGAACACTGGAGTGGGTTGCCATTTCCTTCTCCAATGCATGAAAGTGAAAACGTGAAAGTGAAGTCGCTCAGTTGTGTCCGACTCTTAGCGACCCCATGGACTGCAGCCCACAAGGCTCCTCCATCCATGGGATTTTCCAGGCAAGAGTACTAGGGTGGGGTGCCATTGCCTTCTCCGGAAAAGGTAGCTTAGTTGTGTCCAACTCTTCGCAACCCCATGGAATTCTCTAGGCCAGAATCCTGGAATGAGTAGCTGTTCCCTAGAATCCTGGAGTGGATAGCTATTTCCTTCTCCAGGGGAATCTTCCCAAGCCAGGGACTGAACCCAGGTCTCCTGCATTGGAGGCGGATACTTCACCAGCTGAGTCACCAGGGAAGCCCAAGAATATTGGAGTGGGTAGCCTATCCCTTTTCCAGCAGATCTTCCTGACCCCTGAATCGAACTGGGGTCTCCTGCATTGCAGGCGAATTCTTTACTAGCTGAGCTACCAGGGAAACTGAGTTTAAGTCCTGGCTCTGCCATTAACATTTTGTGTAAGCTTGTTGTTCAGTCACTAAGTCGTGTACAACTCTTTGTGACCCCATAGACTGCAGTGAAGGAGGAAACAGACAGAACAGGCTCCATCTTGAAAGCAGGACTCCATCTTGGGCTGGACTATGGACTTTGAGCTATATGCCCAGATCTATGGAAATGGCATACCAACTGGAAAACCAGACCCCCGCCCCCCGCCCCCCGGCCGATGGAACAGCCCCAGAGCTTGTACCTAGACTCTCCGTCGCCTAAAGGAATACCCTAATTATCTGTGTAACTGAATAGAATCATAAATTCTATTATTATTATTAGGGTATGACCACAGGCCTATTGATAATTGTCCACTGTTAACTACCTAGGCTTAAGGCATATGAATCATGGGTTAACTTTGATTGTATCTTTCTTTTCCTTTGTTCAGGCTAGTTTCAGGGAATGTGGGGAGGTGGGTTTGGGCACGTACACTTAGGTTATATAAGGTTTTCACAAAAACTGGTCGAGGTCCTTGGCTAAGAGGAGACTCTGCCTTGGGCCTGCCGGTGTAATAAATTGCACTCCACTATCTGCATTGTCCTTCTGAGTGAGTTTGTTTCCTGAAATACGTGGCTACAACAGCAGCACTCCAGGCTTCCCTGTCCTTCACTATCTCCTGGAATTTGCTCAGACTCATGTCCACTGAGGTGGCGATGCCATCCAACAATTTCATTCTCTGTTGCCCCCTTCTCCTCCTGCTCTCAGTCATTCCCAGCATCAGGGTCTTTTCCAAGCTGAGACTATTATCTAACCCATTTGTGCCTTAGTTTTTTTTATCTGTAAAGTAGGGACATATTGATTCCTACCTCAGAGATGTGGATGAATTAAATGTCAGACTTGTAATAAGAGCACTGTAAAACAATATGTTGCCCATCATCCAGCTGTACAAGGATCACTGCAGTTGCTGACCTAAAAGGAATTGAGGATGAAGAACAGGATGATCCACTTAGTGCTTTGAGGAAACAGGCAAAACAGGCCATTAGATAATTAGATATATTTCTGGGAAAAAGCCTTTGACTTTGTGGATCACAATAAACTGTGGAAAATTCTGAAAGAGATGGGAATACCAGACCACCTGACCTGCCTCTTGAGAAATCTGTATGCAGGTCAGGAAGCAACAGAACTGGACATGGAACAACAGACTGGTTCCAAATAGGAAAAGGAGTACGTCAAGGCTGTATATTGTCACCCTGCTTATTTAACTTATATGCAGAGTACATCATGAGAAACGCTGGGCTGGAAGAAGCACAAGCTGGAATCAAGATTTCAGGGAGAAATGTCAATAACCTCAGATATGCAGATGACACCACCCTCATGGCAGAAAGTGAAGAGGAACTAAAGAGCCTCTTGATGAAAGTGAAAGAGGAGAGTGAAAAAGTTGGCTTAAAGCTCAACATTCAGAAAACTAAGATCATGGCATCTGGTCCCATCACTTCATGGGAAATAGATGGGGAAACAGTGGCTGACTTTATTTTTTGGGGCTCCAAAATCACTGAAGATGGTGATTTCAGCCATGAAATTAAAAGACGCTTGCTCCTTTGAAGGAAAGTTATGACCAACCTAGAGAGCATATTAAAAAGCAGAGACATTACTTTGCCAAGAAAAGTCCGTCTAGTCAAGGCTATGGTTTTTCCAGTGGTCATGTATGGATGTGAGAGTTGGACTGTGAAGAAAGCTGAGCACCGAAGAATTGATGCTTTTGAACTGTGGTGTTGGAGAAGACTCTTGAGCGTCCCTTGGACTGCAAGGAGATCCAACCAGTCCGTCCTAAAGGAGATCAGTCCTAGGTGTTCATTGGAACGACTGATGCTGAGGCTGAAACTCCAATACTTTGGCCACCTCATGCGAAGAGTTGACTTATTGACCCTGATGCTGGGAGGGATTGGGGGCAGGAGGAGAAGGGGACGACAGAGGATGAGATGGCTGGATGGCATCACCGACTCGATGGACATTAGTTTTAGTAAACTCCGGGAGTTGGTGATGGACAAGGAAGCCTGGTGTGCTGCGATTCATGGGGTCACAAAGAGGTGGACACGACTGAGTGACTGAACTGAACTGAAAGCCTTTGACTATATGGATTACAACAGACTGTGGACAATTCAAGAGATGGAAATACCAGACTACCTTATCTGCCTCTTAAGACACCTGTATGCAGGTCAAGAAGCAATAGTTAGAACTGGACATGGAACAAAGGACTGGTTCAAGACTGGGAAAGGAGTACGTCAGGGCGGTGTATTGTTACCCTGCTTGTTTAACTTACATGCAGAGTACATCATGTGAAGTGCTGGGCTGGATGAATTGCAAGCTGGAATCAAAATTGCCCGGAGGGTATCAACAACCTCAGATATGCAGATGATACCACTCTAATGGCAGAAAGTGAGGAGGGACTAAAGAGCCTCTTGATCAGGGTGAAAGAAGACAGTGAAAAAGCTGGATTAAAACTCAACATTCAAAAAACTGACATCATGGGATCTGGTCCCATTACTTCATGGCAAATAGATGAGGGAAAGTGGAAACAGTGACAGATTTTATTTTCATGGGCTTCAAAATCACTGCAGATGTTACTGAAAGAGTTGTGTGGGTCCAGCTGCTTGCCACTCAAAAGCCAGTAGGCAGGCCAGGTTGGTGGAAGGGAAAGTTTATTTCAGATGCTGGCAGCTAGGGTGGGGAGGGAGATGGACATCATTTCCCCCTTTTAATTGTAACTCCTTTCATAGGAAGTATTGATAATCAATATATTTTTCAACGTCACCAGAGTGGCTCTTTTGTCTGCCTTGAGCCCATTGATGTCTCTTGTGCTAGGTTTCCTTTTTCTTTATCAGATATCATAAACAGGCTCAGAGGTATGTTAATAGAGAAATGTTTTATAGGCCATACATTTTATCATTTATATCTAATTGTCACACAAACATTGTACATGTGCTTTAAGCAGTAAACTTAAAGCCAGTAGTGCTACACATCATGAATGGTTATGCTGTGCGAGAACTTTACTGGACGGTTTTTCCATTCAGAACATTAGGGTCAAAAATATGATTAGAAACAAAGCAGTTACTTTCCATTAGAAGTCTTCCCTGTAGCTCAAAGGGTTAAGAGTTCTCCTGGAATGCAGGAGACTACGGTTCGATTCCTGGATCAGGAAGATCCTCTGGAGAAGGGAATGGCAATCCACTCCAGTATTCTTGCCTGGAAAATCCCATGGACAGAAGAGACTGGCGGGGTCCATGGGGTCGCAAAGAGTCGGACATGACTGAGCAACTACTACTACTAGAAGTCTCTATTACCAAAATCAGACCATTATTCCAGGAGGACTTTGTTTTCTTAACAGAGGGAAAAGTTTAGTCTTGTATCAGCTTGTTCTTAATAACAAATATATATATATACCTAATTAAATTTAGTCTAATTTTAATCTTGACAACATACAAAATTCTTTTCTTAAAGTTTCTTTTTTATAAACTTTTTATCATTTTCTGGATCCAAACAAATTTATCCTGTATTTCCCTATCCAGAAACAAACAACTACAGGGCAAATTTATTATTTTTTTTCTTTAACAAAAATATCTCCATTTTTCCCCCCCTATCTTCTCTTTGTCAACAACACATATCTTACTTATTTTACACACGGAGATGTTTTCCTTATCATTTTTAAATATTACAAGTTTTAACCTTTGAAACGAAATTAAGACACAAATGATTGAAATGGTATGCCAGTAGTATTTTTTGATTGGCAAGTTAAAGAACATATTTTACAACCTCTAAAAACATACGTTTTTTAATAGCATATTTTTTTTAGTGGTACAACATGTATGTTTAATAAACCCAAACATCTTTAGTTTCCCTCCTGGGGTCTTACAAGAGGACAAAAGAAGGTAAATTTAGATTTATTTGATTTGTAAACACTCATTTTAGCTTGAAGTTTTACAATTAACCCAAGGCTGGCGTTCCAGGCAAAGTGGAATGTGTTTGTATTTCAAGTACTTGATAAAAGTTAACTTTAAGCTTTTTCCTAGGCATATTTTTGTTTTTTCAGGATCTGAAAAAGTGTTTCATCAAGCTAGCTTTCTCTAACTGCATATGCAAAAGGAACTGTTTTTTAAAATTTCATGTTAACCAATTTTCAAACTTAATTCCAAACTTAACCAATTAAGTTTCATCTTAACCAATTTTCTCCAGAGTCTAAAGAATATTGTTGCTATACATTGTCCAAAAAAAAAGTGTCTTTTTCATTAGTTATGATTTCATAGCTAAATTTTTTTTTAATGACTTGAACCTAAATTTCCCATTTTACATAAGGCAACAAGAGTACCAATCATACAAATGGAATACCCATTCACACACCAAACAGATCTGTCACAAACCCTCTCCTAGGGTGACTGGTACAGAGTCCCAAGCAAACACTTCCCCCAAAACAAACGGTCCTCAATGGTAGTCAGATATCAGAACCAATTGACAAAATGTTCAAATGACATTCAGTTCTCACAAATGGTCCTCAAGGGTAGGCAGATGTCATAACCAATTGGCAAGAATGCCCAAAGAGCACTTCATGCTCATAGATGGTCCTCAATGGCAGACAGACATGAGAACCAATTGGCAAAAACACCCAAATAGCAGTCAGTACTCAGAAATGGGAAGGTTGCCTATGTGCACACCAGTGGACTTACCCGGTCTTGGAGCTCATCAGCTTGTCCCAAGTGCAAGTTTCTATTCTACCAAGGAAAAGTTGGCAGCCAGTGCCGAGCAGGGGAGAAACAGGGAAGATCCTCAAAACAAATGGTTTTGGCAGCTGCTTGGAACGTCCCCCCAAATCCCCTACTCAGGGCTAGCTAGCCATGAGAAGCAAGCTAATACATGTCATGGCCACAGCTCTCCCCTGGACGAGTCAGGAGAGCCAGGTGCCATGAAAGCACTGAAGCCAGCAGTGGCCAGCCCCATGCTGGGAACCAAAATCTGTTACCAAAAGGTGAATGGTGGGATCCAGCTGCTCACTGCTCAGAAGCCAATAAACAGCCACGTTGGTGGAAAGGAAAGTTTGTTTTACTTCAGATGCTGGCAATATGGTGAGGAGGGTGGTGAACATTTGTCCAAAGGCCAGACCCCCCACCCCCACCCCAACAAGCAGGGAGTGAGAGCTTTTATGGACAGATTCAGGGACTGGGGGGCTACGAGCAGAAACAGTGCAGTCATCTCTAACAGTCATCTTCAAATTGATCATCAGTGGTCTTAACAGCATCATCTTGGTTGTTTTAGGTACAGTTAATTTTCAGTTCTAGGGTCCATTTGTTCCCATTTTTTTGTGGTCAGTTTTCCGAATTGTGGTAGCTCATGTCCTGGGTACAGTCTGGTCATCATGTAGTTAATTTTCCCCTCTGGGGTTCAGTATCTGTAAGACAGCTCACAGGATATGGCTCCGAATATTATCTATAGTCCTTGAGAAGGAACTAAAGGTCCTTGACTATGCTTAATGACTGCATTATTATTGTTTGGTCTCCTTTGACGGTTTTCCTTTGTTTTCACGTATTCTTATTTCTCTGATTAAGCTTATTCTTTGATTAAAGTTTTCCATAGACAAAAGGCAGGCAGAGGACATGGTGGGGCAGGGGGAAAGATCACAGGGGTCCTGCTCCATTTCACGGACAGTGACTGCAGCCATGAAATTAAAACACACTTGCTCCTTGGAGGAACAGCCATGGCAAACCTAGACAGCATATTAAAAAGCAGAGACGTCACTCCACTCTGTCAACAAAGGTCTATATAGTCAAAGTTATGGTTTTTCTAGTAGCCATGTATGGATGTGAGAGTTGGATCATAAAGAAGGTTGAGTGTTGAAAAACTGATGCTTTCTAATAGTGCTGAAGAAGACTCTTGTCCAAGAGTCCCTTGGACAGTGAGGAAATCAAACCAGTCAGTCCTAAAGGAAATCAGTCAGTCAATGTTCATTGAAAGGACTGATGCTGAAGCTGAAGTTCCAATACTTTGGCCACCTGATTCAAAGAGCCAACTCATTGGAAAAGACTCTGCTGCTGGCAAAGATTGAGAGCAGGAGGAGAAGGGGACAACAGAGAATGAGATGGTTGGATGGCATCAATGACTCGATGGACATGAGTTTAAGCAAACTCCGAGAGATAGTAAAGGACAGGGAAGCCTGGCGTGCTGCAGTCCGCGGGGTTGCAAAGAGTTGGAAATGACTTAGTGAGTGAATAAAACAACAACAATAATTAAAAACAATTGGGGACTTCCCTGGTGGTACAGTGGATAAGAATCTGCCTGCCAATGCAGGGGGCTCTGGTTTGACCCCTGGTCTGGGAAGATTCCACATGCCTCAGAGCAACTAGAAGATAACATCCAGGGTAACCATGGAAGCAATGCAAGCCTTGTGTAAAAGATGCTGGTACCTTTGTCCCTCTGGGTCCCTACCTGACTACATGGAATGGGATTCTCTCTTGGCAGCAACTGAATTTCATGAGAAAATTGCTGTCTGCAAACCAGGAAGAGGGCTTTCCCTAGAACCCAGCAATTTTGGCATCTCAATCTTTGACTTCCAGCCTCCAAAACTCAGCCCTAGAAAACCACTACAGGAGGTATGGGGAGGAACACACAGGAGGACGGACACACTGATTCATTCAACACCAAAGAGGAGAGGCTGCTCACTTTGGAGACAGATCTTAGGATAGTTTCAAGCTTGGCTTCCATCTGACAGAGCCAATTGCTGGTGAGTGGTAGAAAAGTAACACTATCCAGGTAACTTTCAGACTGTGGTCCTGGAGAAGACTTTTGAGAGTCCTTTGGACCGCAAAGAAATCAAACCAGTCAATCCTAAAGGAAATCAGTCCTGAATATTCATTGGAAAGACTGATGCTGAAGCTGAAGCGCCAATACTTTGGCCACCTGATGTGAAGAACTGACTCATTGGAAAAGACCCTGATGCTGGGAAAGACTGAAGGCAGGAGGAGAAGGGGATGACAGAGAATGGGATGGCATCACTGACTCAATGGACATGAGTTTGCACAAACTCTGGGAGACAGTGAAGGACAGGAAAGCCTGGTGTGCTGCAGTCCATGGAGTTGCAAACAGTCAGACACAATTTACGATTGAACAACAACAGAGCAACTAAGCCCATGCACTACAACTACTGAGCCTGTGTGATGCAACTACTGAAGGCCATAGACTTGAGAGCCTCGGCTCCACAAGAAGAGAAGTTACTGCAATGAGAAGCACATGTGCCACAGTGAAGAGTAGCTCCCCCACCATCGCTGCAACTAGAGAAAGCCTGAACTCAGCAATACCCAATGCAGCCAAAATAAATAAATAAATCCCAAACATTTGGTATTTGACATGTGAATCAAATACATTGATGGAAAAGAATACTAGAGAGATAGATCTGACATGTACCCAAACATTTGTGATAAAGATCATGTGCAGGCAGAAAAATATTCTCTTCTTCTCTTTTAGGTTCTTTGGCTGATCTAATAATTAAATTTATATAAAATAGATTGTCACCCACATCAGGCCCTGAAACCTAAAGGATCGTTGCCTTAATTTATCTGTGTGTTTTAAAAGCAGCTGGTATTTGACAGAGATATTTTACAGCTGTGCTTTAAGAGACAGATAGTGGTCAAGCACCCCAAACTGGCTCTGACTTGACCACAGGAATACACCTGCACAGACAAGACCTAGAGGTGTCCAGAAAATGACCTTTGGTTCATTACCATGCTAAGACTCTGCCCCATGGGGGAGATTTGTACTCTGCTAGGCACAAGTCATGCAGTGTGCAGAGAAGCATGGAAGACTGCATACTCCAGCTGCCCCTCAGCTACCCCTGGAAATCCGTCCCTTTTCTGCAGCCCTGATGACATGACTACCTCCTACCCCTTCGAATTCCCTCACTGCCCTCCCTTAAGAGAGAGGTATTTTCAGAGCATGAGCTCTCCCTTCTCCATTCCTTGATTAACAAATAAAGTTTCTCCTCTGCTATATAGAAACTGGTTTTGTTTGATAGGCATTTGTGACTGGCAAAGAAAGAGGGGTCACTGACCTGTTGGGGATTGGTGACAAGATCAACAGGATAAATAAATAAACAAAATTACACAAATTCCCATAAAGATATAAAAAACTGAAAGGGCAGTTACGTAACTGAAGCTCATGTAATATCCTGGGCAGAGAAAGGGAGCAGGGGTTTGGGGATACAAAGGTGAGGAAGGCCATTCATGGAAAACCAAGGTTGCCCTGTTAAACAAATAAGTCTCTTGGTGGAAAGCCATTTGTGGTAATAGCTCTCTTCCTGCTACAGATAGCCCTGCCAATGTAAATTTAGGCAGTTGAGGGAGAGGAACTCTTCTTGAATTTTTAAGGATCTGATTGCCTTTAGCAGAAAATAATCCTCATGTCAAGGTGGGGATTTTTTGAGGTGAGAAATTCTGCTCCCCTTCAGCACCATTTCAGATTAAAGAGGAACAAGGGAACTATTGATTGGCTATCTCTTTGGGCAAAACTATTTTAAACTCTCCCCCCACTCCAAATACAAATTTACAAATAATGCAGTATCACAAGAGCCCTTAGGCAAGTTCTGATGACTCGGTAGGATATACTGATGAGCATATGCTGATACGGCAAACCCCTCACACTTTCCAGGGTTGTGGAGAACAGAGGAGAGCAATAAAAGCAAATGTATGGAAATATGAATACAGCAGTGTGTGTCCAGAGAATTAGCAATTTATTGTTGCAAGAAACAACAATGTAAAACTGAATAAAGGAAGGTGAGGCTGGAAGGGCAGGTAGGGTCTGATCATGAATGGCATTAAGTGTCAAACTGAGGAGTTTTTACTTGATCCCTTAGCCATGGTGAGTCAGAGATGGACTTTTTTTTTTTTTTGTTACTGGAGTGAAAATGTCTGGTGTGCATTCGAAGTAAAGTTGGAAGTAGGGAAAGCAGGGAAAATGAAAGATTCATGGAGCAATATAAAGTAAATGGAGAAAAGGTTGCATCACTCACTCAAATATTCAATAGATATTTGCTAGGCCCTGGAGATACACGTGTGAATAAGACAAATGCGGTCCAGGCTTCAGGTTGGGCACAGTGGAGTTCTTTTGTTTTTTAATAATTCTAATATATTTCTTATTTATTTTTGAAGTCTTTATTGAATTTATTACCATATTGCTTCTGTTTTATGTTTTGTTTTTTTTCGGCCTTGGAGCATGTGGGATCTTAGCTCCCCCACCAGGGATCAAACCTGCATGCCCTTGTTTGGAAAGCGAAGTCTTAATCACTGGACTACTAGGGAAGTCCCCACAGTGTAGTTCTCAATTCAATTCAGTCGCTCAGTCATGTCCGACTCTTTGCGACCCCATGGACTGCAGCACGCCAGACTTCCCTGTCCATTACAAACACCCGAAGCTTACTCAAACTCATGTCCATTGAGTTGGTGATGCCATTCAACCATCTCACCCTCTGTAGAACCCTTCTCCTCCCAGCTTCAATCTTTCCCAGCATCAGGGTCTTTTCCAATGAATCAGTTCTTTGCATCAAGTGGCCAAAGTATTGGAGTTTCAGCCTCAGCATCAGTCCTTCCAATGAATATTCAGGACTCATTTCCCATAGGATGGACTGGTTGGATCTCTTTGCTGTCCAAGGGACTCTCAAGAGTCTTCTCCAACACTACAGTTCAAAAACATCAATTCTTCGGCACTCAGCTTTCTTTATAGTCCAACACTCACATCCATACATGACTACTGGAAAAACCATAGCTTTGACTAGACAGACCTTTGTCGGCAAAGTAAGTTCAGTTCACTTCAATCACTGTCTTGTCCGACTCTTTGTGACCCCGTGGACTGGAGCACATCAGACTTCCCTGTCCATCACCAACTCCCGGAGTTTCCCTAAACTAATGTCCATTGAATTGGTGATGTCATCCAACCATCTCATCCTTTGTTGTCCCCTTCTCCTCCTTCCATCTTCCTGCCTTCTATATTCCCAGCATCAGAGTCTTTTCAAATGAGTCAGCTCTTTGCATCAGGTCGCCAAAGTATTGGAGTTTCAGCTTCAGCATCAGTCCTTCCAATGAATATTCAGGACTCATTTCCTTTAGGATGGACTGGTTGGATTTCTTTGCTGTCCAAGGGACTCTCAAGAGTCTTCTCCAACACTACAGTTCAAAAGCATCAATTCTTTGGCACTCAGCTTTCTTTATAGTTCTACTCTCACATCCATACATGACTACTGGAAAAACCATAGCTTTGACTAGAGCACCTTTGTTGGCAAAATAATGTCTCTATTTTTAATATGCTATCTAGGTTGGTCATAGCGTTTCTTCCAAGGAGCAAGCATCTTTTAATTTCCTGGCTGCAGTCACCATCTGCAGTGATTTGGGAGCCCAAGAAAATAAAGTCTGTCACTGTTTCCATTGTTTCACCATCTATTTGCCATGGAGTGATGGGACCAGATGCCATGATCTTAGTTTTCTGAATGTTGAGTTTTAAGCCAACTTTTTCACTCTCCTCTTTCACTTTCATCAAGAGGCTTTTTAGGTCC
This sequence comes from Bos indicus, assembly GCF_029378745.1. Taxonomy (NCBI): domain Eukaryota; kingdom Metazoa; phylum Chordata; class Mammalia; order Artiodactyla; family Bovidae; genus Bos; species Bos indicus. Next base: position 35,327,498 of record NC_091787.1, read on the forward strand.
TCTTCACTTTCTGCCATAAGGGTGGTGTCATCTGCATATCTGAGGTTATTGATATTTCTCCCGGCAATCTAGATTCCAGCTTGTGCTTCTTCCAGCCCAGCGTTTCTCATGATGTACTCTGCATATAAGTTAAATAAGCAGGGTGACAATATACAGCCTTGACGTACTCCTTTTCCTATTTGGAACCAGTCTTTTGTTCCATGTCCAGTTCTAACTGTTGCTTCCTGACCTGCATATAGGTTTCTCAAGAGGCAGGTCAGATGATCTGGTATTCCCTTCTCTTTCAGAATTTTCCACGACTGAACAAGTGAGCCTAAAAAAGTGTCCACCACCGCCTCCTTGTGTCATGGTGGAAATTAGACACTAAAGAGACCAGCAAACAGAAGAAGCTAAAACAGAGGGAACCTCCTTGGAAGTGACAGGTGCAATAGATTAAAACCCTGTAGTTGGTACCGACTACATAGGAAGGGGCCTATAGATCTTGAAAAATATAAGCTGGATCAAGGAACTATCTGAAAATGAACTGACCCCACACTGCCCACAACAACACCAGAGAAAGACCTAGATATATTTTTACTATCATTCTTTAATTTTTAAAAAACTTTTTTTCTTATTTTTAAGTCCTCTATTACTCCTTTAATTTTCATTTTTATAACCTATTACTTTGCAAAAAAAAGAGAGACCCTATTTTTTAAAGCAAACTTCATATATATATATTTTATAATTTTTGTGACTTTTTTCCTTTAATATTGTATTTTTGAAAATCCAACCTCTACTCTAGATTTTTAATTTTTGCTTTTTGGTATTTGTTATCAATTTTGTACCTTTAAGAATCCAACCTTCAGTACCCATTTTTACTTGGGAGCAAGATTACTGGCTTGACTGCTGTCTCCCTCTTTGGAACCTCCTTTTTCTCCACCAGGTTGCCTCTATCTCCTCCCTCCCCCTTCTCTTCTCTACCCAACTCTGTGAATCTCTTTGTGTGTTCTGGGCTGTGGAGAGCACTTAGGGAACTGATTGCTGGCTGGATCTGTCTTTCTCCTTCTGATTCCCCCTTTTATCTTCCTGGCCACCTCTGTCTCCTTCCTCCCTCTTCTCTTCTCTGTATAACCCCGTGAACATCTCTGAGTGGTCCAGACTGTGGAGCACACATAGGGAAGGGATTACTGGCTAGCTTGCTCTCTCCTCTTTTGTTTCCCCCTCGTCTCATCCTGGTCACCTCTATCTCCCTCCTCCCTCTTCTCCATGTAACTCTGTGAACCTCTCTGAGTGTTCATCACTGTGGAGAAACTTTTCATCTTTAACCTAGATGTTTTATCAACAGTGCTGTATAGATGGAGAAGTCTTGAGGCTACTGTAAAAATAAGACTGAAAACCAGAAGCAGGAGGCTTAAGTCCAAATCCTAAGAACACCAGATAACTGACTCCAGAGAACATTAAGTGACAGGAACTCATCAAATGCCTCCATACCTACATTGAAACCAAGCACCACCCAAGGCCCAACAAGGTCCAGAGCAAGACATACCATGCAAATTCTCCAGCAACACAGGAACATAGCCCTGAACTTCAATGTACAGGCTGCCCAAAGTCACCCCAAACCCATTGACATCTCATAACTCATTACTGGACACTTCATTGCACTCCAGAGAGAAAAAATCCAGCTACACCCACCAGAACGCTGACACAAGCTTTCCTAACTAGGAAACCTTGACAAGCCACCCATACAACCCCACCCACAGTGAGGAAACTCTACAATAAAGAGAACTCCACAAACTGCCAGAATACAGAAAGGCCACCCCAAACACAGCAATATAAACAAGATGAAGAGACAGAGGAATACCCAACAGGTAAAGGAACAGGATAAATGCCCACCAAATCAAACAAAAGAGGAAGAGATAGGGAATCTACCTGATAAAGAATTCCAAATAATGATAGTGAAAATGATCCAAAATCTTGAAAACAAAATGGAATCACAGATAAATAGCCTGGAGACAAGGATTGAGAAGATGCAAGAAATGTTTAACAAGGACCTAGAAGAAATAGAAGAGTCAATATATAATGAATAATGCAATAAATTGAGATCAAAAATACTCTGGAGGCAAGGAATCGTAGAATAACAGAGGCAGAAGATAGGATTGGTGAATTAGAAGATAGAATGGTGGAAATAAATGAATCAGAGAGGAAAAAAGAAAAACGAATTAAAAGAAATGAGGACAATCTCAGAGACCTCCAGGACAATATTAAACACTACAACATTCGAATCATAGGGGTCCCAGAAGAAGAAGACAAAAAGAAAGACCATGAGAAAATACTTGAGGAGATAATAGTTGAAAACTTCCCTAAAATGGGGAAGGAAATAATCACCCAAGTCCAAGAAACCCAGAGAATCCCAAACAGGATAAACCCAAGGCAAAACACCCCAAGACACATATTAATCAAATTAACAAAGATCAAACACAAAGAACAAATATTAAAAGCAGCAAGGGAAAAACAACAAATAACACACAAGGGGATTCCCATAAGGATAACAGCTGATCTTTCAATAGAAACTCTTCAGGCCAGGAAGGAATGGCAGGACATACTTAAAGTGATGAAAGAAAATAACCTACAGCCCACATTACTGTACCCAGCAAGGATCTCATTCAAATATGAAGGAGAAATCAAAAGCTTTACAGACAAGCAAAAGCTGAGAGAATTCAGCACCACCAAACCAGCTCTCCAACAAATGCTAAAGGATCTTCTCTAGACAGGAAACACAAAAAAGGTGTATAAACTCGAACCCAAAAGAATAAAGTAAATGGCAACGGGATCATACTGATCAATAATTACCTTAAACGTAAATGGGTTGAATGCCCCAACCAAAAGACAAAGACTGGCTGACTGGATGAAAAAGCAAAACCCGTATATATGTTGTCTACAAGAGACCCACCTCAAAACAAGGGACACATACAGACTGAAAGGGAAGGGCTGGAAAAAGATATTCCATGCAAATAGAGGCCAAAAGAAAGCAGGAGTAGCAATACTCATATCAGATAAAATAGACTTAAAACAAAGGCTGTGAAAAGAGACAAAGAAGGACACTACATAATGATCAAAGGATCAATCCAAGAAAAAGATATAACAATTATAAATATATATGCACCCAACATAGGAGCACCGCAATATGTAAGACAAATGCTAACAAGTATGAAAGGGGAAATTAACAATAACACAATAAATGTGGGAGACTTTAATACCCCACTCACACCTATGGATGGATCAACTAAACAGAAAATTAACAAGGAAACACAGACTTTAAAATATACAATAGACCAGTTAGACCTAATTGATATCTATAGGACATTTCACTGCAAAACAATGAATTTCACCTTTTTCTCAAGTGCACACGGAACCTTCTCCAGGATAGATCACATCCTGGACCATAAATCTAGCCTTGGTAAATTCAAAAAATTGAAATCATTCCAAGCATCTTTTCTGACCACAATGTAGATTAGATCTCAATTACAGGAGAAAAACTATTAAAAAATTCCAACATATGGAGGCTGAACAACACTGTGCTGAATAACCAACAAATCACAGAAGAAATCAAAAAAGAAATCAAAATATGCATAGAAATGAATGAAAATGAAAACACAACAACCCAAAACCTATGGGACAGTGTAAAAGCAGTGCTAAGGGGAAAGTTCATAGCAATACAGGCATACCTCAAGAAACAAGAAAAAAAGTCAAATAAATAATCTAACTCTACACATAAAGCAACTAGAAAAGGAAGAAATGAAGAACCCCAGGGTTAATAGAAGGAAAGAAATCTTAAAAATTAGGGCAGAAATAAATGCAAAAGAAACAAAAGAGACCATAGCAAAAATCAACAAAGCCAAAAGCTGGTTCTTTGTGAGGATAAATAAAATTGACAAACCATTAGCCAGACTCATCAAAAAACAAAGGGAGAAAAATCAAATCAATAAAATTAGACATGAAAATGAAGAGATCACAAAGACAACACAAATGCAAAGGATCATAAGAGACTACTATCAGCAATTATATGCTAATGAAATGGACAACGTGGAAGAAATGGACAAATTCTTAGAAAAGTACAACTTTCCAAAACTGAACCAGGAAGAAATAGAAAATCTTAACAGATCCATCACAAGCACGGAAATTGAAACTGTAATAAAAAATCTTCCAGCAAACAAAAGCCCAGGTCCAGACGGCTTCACAGCTGAATTCTACCAAAAATTTAGAGAAGAGCTAACACCTATCCTACTCAAACTCTTCCAGAAAATTGCAGAGGAAGGTAAACTTCCAAACTCATTCTATGAGGCCACCATCACCCTAATACCAAAACCTGACCAAGATGCCACAAAAAAAGAAAACTACAGGCCAATATCATTGATGAACATAGATGCAAAAATCCTTAACAAAATTCTAGCAATCAGAATCCAACAACACATTAAAAAGATCATATATCATGACCAAGTGGGTTTTATCCCAGGGATGCAAGGATTCTTCAATATCTACAAATCAATCAATGTAATACACCACATTAACAAATTAAAAAATAAAAGCCATATGATTATCTCAATAGATGCAGAGAAAGTCTTTGATAAAATTCAACATCCATTTATGATAAAAACTCTCCAGAAAGCAGGAATAGAAGGAAAAATACCTCGACATAAGCTATATATGACAAACCCACAGCAAACATTATCCTCGATGGTGAAAAATTGAAAGCATTTCCCCTAAAGTCAGGAACAAGACAAGGGTGCCCATTCTCACTGCTACTATTCAACATAGTTTTGGAAGTTTCGGCCACAGCAATCAGAGGAGAAAAAGAAATAAAAGGAGTCCAGATTGGAAAAGAAGTAAAACTCTCACTGTTTGCATATGACATGATCCTCTACATCGAAAATACTAAAGACTCTACCAGAAAATTATGAGAGCTAATCAATGAATATAGTAAAGTTGCAGGATATAAAATCAACACACAGAAATCCCTTGCATTCCTATACACTAATAATGAGAAAATAGAGAAATTAAGGAAACCATTCCACTCACCATTGCAATGAAAAGAATAAAATACTTAGGAATATATCTACCTAAAGAAACAAAAGACCTATATATAGAAAACTATAAGACACTGGTGAAGGAAATCAAAGAAGACATTAATAGATGGAGAAATATGCCATGGTTCATGGATCGGAAGAATCAATATAGTGAAAATGTGTATACTACCCAAAGCAATCTATAGATTCAATGCAATCCCTATCAAGCTACCAACAGTATTTTTCACAGAGCTAAAACAAATAATTTCACAATTTGTATGGAAATACAAAAAAATCTTGAGTAGCCAAAGCAATCTTGAGAAAGAAGAATGAACTGGAGGAATCAATCTGCCTGACTTCAGGCTCTACTACAAAGCCACAGTCATCAAGACAGTATGGTACTGGCACAAAGACAGAAATATAGATCAATGGAACAAAATAGGAAGCCCAGAGATAAATCCACACACCTATGGACACCTTATCTTTGACAAAGGAGGCAAGAATATGCAATGGAGAAAAGACAATCTCTTTAACAAGTGGTGCTGGGAAAACTGGTCAACCACTTGTAAAAGAATGAAACTAGAACACTTTCTAACATCATACACAAAAATAAACTCAAAATGGATTAAAGATCTAAATGTAAGACCGGAAACTATAAAACTCCTAGAGGAGAACATAGGCAAAACACTCTCCAACATACATCACAGCAGGATCTTCTATGACCCACCTCCCAGAATATTGGAAATAAAAGCAAAAATAAACAAATGGGACCTAATTAAACTTAAAAGCTTCTGCACAACAAAGGAAACTATAAGCAAGGTGAAAAGACAGCCTTCAGAATGGGAGAAAAGAATAGCAAATGAAGCAACTGACAAAGAATTAATCTCAACAATATACAAGCAACTCCTGCAGTTCAATTCCAGAAAAATAAATGACCCAATAAAAAAATGGGCCAAGAACTAAACAGACATTTCTCCAAGGAAGATATACAGATGGCTAACAAACACATGAAAAGATGCTCAACGTCACTCATTATCAGAGAAATGCAAATCAAAACCACAATGAGGTACCATTTCATGCCAGTGAAAATGGCTGCTATCCAAAAGTCTACAAGCAATAAATGCTGGAGAGGGTGTGGAGAAAAGGGAACCCTCTTACACTGTTGGTGGGAATGCAAACTAGTACAGCCACTATGGAGAACAGTGTGGAGAAATGCCATATGACCCAGCAATCCCACTGCTGGGCATACACACCGAGGAAACCAGAACTGAAAGAGACATGTGTACCCCAGTGTTCATCACAGCACTATTTACATAAGCCAGGACATGGAAGCAACCTAGATGTCCATCAGCAGACGAATGGATAAGAAAGCTGTGGTACATATACACAATGGAGTATTACTCAGCCATTAAAAAGAATACATTTGAATCAGTTCTAATGAGGTGGATGAAACTGGAGCCTATTATACAGAGTGAAGTAAGCCAGAAAGAAAAACACCAATACAGCATACTAAGGCATATATATGGAATTTAGAAAGATGGTAACAATAACCCTGTATGCGAGACAGCACAAGAGACACAGATGTATAGAACAGTCTTTTGGTCTCTGTAGGAGAAGGTGAGGGTGGGATGATTTGGGAGAATGGCATTGAAACATGTATAATATCATATGTGTAATGAATCGCCAGTCCAGGTTCGATGCAGGATACAGGATGCTTGGGGCTGGTGCACTGGGATGACCCAGAGGATGGTATGGGGAGGGAGGTGGGAGGGGGGTTCAGGATGGGGAACACATGTATACCCGTGGTAGGTTCATGTTGATGTATGGCAAAACCAATACAATATTGTAAAGTAATTAGCCTCCAATAAAATAAATAAATTTTAAAAATTAATAAATTAATAAATAAATTTATATTAAAAAAAAAAGAAAGAAATGTCCTCATGACATCAAATTAAATGCATGAAGGAGGCAGAAGTATCTAGTAGGGAATGGTGAAACTCTGGGGGAACCAGGATGTGTTTATCCTCTCCTAAAAAAATTTTCAAATTCAAATAATGGTGAAGCTTGATTGGAGTAACGATGGTGGGGATTATGATGATTAGATCTTTGTGGGATTTGGGGTCTATAGGACACTGATTTTTTAAGTGGTTAATTTACAGTTGCATACATGTTAAGTTGCTTTGCTAGCTGCTGCTGCTAAGTCGCTTCAGTCGTGTCCGACTCTGAGTGACCCCATGGACTGCAGCCTACCAGGCTTCTCCATCCATGGGATTCTCCAGGCAAGAACACTGGAATGGGTTGCCATTTCCTTCTCCAATTAAGTTGCTTTAGGTGTGTCCAACTCCTTGCTCCTGTGGACTGTAGCCCACCAGGCTCCTCTGTCCATGGGATTCTCCACGAAAGAGTACTGGCATGCCTTCCTCCAGGGGATCTTCCTGACCCACGGATCGAACACATGTCTCTGATACGTGCCTGCGTTGGCCTGCAGGTTCTTTACCACTAGTGCCACCTGGGAAGCCCAATTTAGAGGTAGCATAAGGCAAAAATTCAATAAATGTTAGCTACTGTTTTTCTTTTATTCAGTGAACCAAGTGCTCCTATATGAGAGGAAGAAGCAAGAAAATGGCTAGAATTCAGTTTGAGAAAATACAGTTCATTCAATGGGCTGCTGCTGCTGCTGCTAAGTCGCTTCAGTCGTGTCCGACTCTTTGCGACCCCATAGACGGCAGCCCACCAGGCTCCCCCGTCCCTAGGATTCTCCAGGCAAGAACACTGGAGTGGGTTGCCATTTCCTTCTCCAATGCATGAAGGTGAAAAGTGAAAGTGAAGCCGCTCAGTCCTATCCGACTCTGAGCGACCCCATGGACTGCAGCCTACCGGGCTCCTCCGTCCATGGGATTTTCCAGGCAAGAGTACTGGAGTGGGGTGCCATCACCTTCTCCGCATTCAATGGGCAGTTTGCTTGAAATCATCTCAACAAAACCCAGTGTGCTCAAAGCCAACCTTGTGAATCATCAGTTTGCCAAATACACCAAATATATGATGCTTTAATGGTTCAATAGGGATATTAGATAGCTCTGTCAGAGTTTGTTTACTTTTGGTCAAAGAGTAACTTTTCTGTTTATACTATTCTGTGTCTTTTAATATCGCACTTCTTGTTTGTTGACTTTTAGAATTTTTAAGGGTTTTAAAGTCAGTTTCTCAGATAGTACATTGTGTCTGTTAGGATTAGATATGGCCTTCACAAATTCAGATGTAGACTTCCAGGGCTGGTTTGGAGGCTCCCTTGGGGCCTTTAGCCTGTTTTTAGTTGACTCCAATAGGCTTGTGACATTGTGGTTAACCCTCCCAGGCAGCCTCATGTCTGTGTGAAAAATTTTACTCCTTTCTGTGGAATATTGCTGCACATGGTATACAGTTTGATATAGGTCAACTTTCATCATGAATAACCAATATTTCAAATAGGATAAGGGATGAGAGAAATTGAAACTGCCTAAAATTTTCCCTTTGAATACATACACTGAGAAAGAGAAAAAAAAGTATCATCTAGAGGAAAATGCAACATCTCTGTAAAAATAAAAACAAAGAAAAAAAGAGACCCAGATTTGGATATAACAAACACAATAGTAGGATCTCAGTAGTATTTATTGAATAAATTAATGAATGCAGTGTTCTGTTTGAAAACTCCATGTAGAAGGAAAAATGTTAAGTTTTTGAAGTAGGCAAACCGGGGACTAACCATATTTTGGGCATTTAATTTTAACCTTTCACATCTCAAAAACAATGGAGAAAATGAGTAAAACAATTCTTTAGCTCCCCAAAGTAGAGGAAATCCCCAAATTTGGAGTGTGGTGGGGGGTGAGGTGTGCACCCTGGAGAAAAGCACTTTAGGGAAACAAAACTACAGAGCACCCCATTCTTCAACTCATCTGTTGTTAATGCTGCCTTTCTCCTTTTCTTCTTCACCAGATGACCATTTTAGTCAAATTGGCATGTTGATCAATTTGCCTTTGGTGATTTTCTTCTCAAGTCACCCGGAACTCTTCCTCATAGCACCTGACGCACATGTATAGGCAAGGGGGGCAGTGGGTACCTCAGTGCCTGGAAATGGCTCAGCCTGGTTGGAGCTGAGTTTGCAGGACGCCACGGAGTCGTGGCCAGGTCATGAAACCTCCTGTTAGACATTCTAGAAAGTTCTGACTTTTCCTTGAACGTGATCATTGGGAGGCAAGCACTCTTAAAAGTTCAACCTAAATGTTGGTTTTCTGAGAGCAGAGACTACTCGTGCTGGGCACAGCTTTTACACAACCTGCTATGTGTTGAGCTCTTACTGTTATAAGGTGTTTTTTTAGAAATATAAAGATCTCAGTAGGTATCCCTTGAAGCCAAAGTTAAATTAGAGAATTTGAAGTAAGAGAGTTTAAGAATAATGAAAAAAATTGGCCAACAGTGTTTGATGACTTAGATGGTAGTGGTGGTTCAGTCTCTGAGTCGTGAACAACTCTTGGGACCCCATGGACTGTAGCCTGCCAGGATCCTCTCTCCACTCAGGCAGGGAGATTAACCATCAGCTTGGGTGTTCGAGGGGCTAATGTGTTGGTTTTTGCCGGCAACTTCTGAAAACTGGAGTGAGAAGAGAGGCAGGACTGACTGGAGTTGAGGGGGAAAAAAATGTAAAGCAAGGAAGTGAAGGCACCTGGTAAAACTGGTTTTTGGAAGCAGGTTTATGGAGGAGGCACAGGAAACATTGCCACTGAGTGTGAATTCCAGATACTGAGAGAAAAATAAAACAACAAAAAATTTTTGATCTGAACTTTAAATTATTGGGGGGAAAAAGAGAAATCCAGTTAGGTCCAACCTTATTTTGGTTTGCTCTGCTCTTTGGGCCTCCAAACTTCTCCAGTACTTTCAGTTCCCCAAATCTTCTTGTCAACTACCTCAAAGCCCCTGATACCACCCAAACGGACTGGTTGGGTGGGCTATCAAAGCCTCTGACCCCAAGCAAACAGCATAGGACCCCACTATAGTCATAAGTCACTAATCTGACCTCCCAGGATTTCATCTGCCCATCAAGTCTGTTCCTTGTGCTGCTTTTTCATTTTGGTTGGTGAGACATGAATTATTTTGGAGTCAAATCAGAAACATAGGCTCTCCTTCCACCTGCATCTTAGGTGTTAACTTGCTTACTTAAAAAAAAAAAACAAACCTTACTTTTATTGGCCTTGCATTCCTCTAGGAATTTTCCTCTTCTCAGAGTTGATGGGTAGAAATGCTATATATCTACATAGGACCACAACAAAATTTAAGTAAGGTAATGTGTGAAAGATCTATTCTTTTGGTTTGCCACATAAATTTGTAACTATTTATTTAAATAGAAAGGGGAACATGTGAACCCTTCTCAATTCAGATGAATTAATCTGAAATAGCTATGAGCATGTTTGTTTTACATGAGTAGGGTATAAAATAACCTTCTCCCACACATTTGGAAAGAAAACCCAAAGGTCTGAAGTTTGCTCATCTGTAAAATGAAGGGTTTGGTTATCTCAAAGCATTGTTTTAAGAATAAGATGAATTAGTAAGTGTAGTGTCTATAGTGAAATGAAAGTAAAGGTCGCTCAGTGGTGTCTGACTCTTTGCTACCCCATGGACTATATGGAATTCTCCAGGCCAGAATACTGGAGTGGGTAGCCTTTCCCTTCTCCAGGGGATCTTCCCGACCCAGGGATCGAACCCAGGTCTCCCGCGTTGCAGGCAGATTCTTTACCAGCTGAGCCCCAAGGGAAATGTCTATAAACCTTATTCAATATTTGTTTCTGGCCTTTTGGGCTTCCAATCTGAGTATTGCTTGCTGCTGCTGCTAAGTCGCTTCAGTCGTGTCTGACTGGGTGCGACCCCATAGACGGCAGCCCACTGGGCTCTGCCGTCCCAGGGATTCTCCAGGCAAGAACACTGGAGTGGGTTGCCATTTCCTTCTCTAATGCGTGAAAGTGAAAAGTGAAAGTGAAGTCGCTCAGTTGTGTCCAACTGTTAGTGACCCCATGGACTGCAGCCCACCAGGCTCCCCTGTCCATGGGATTTTCCAGGCAAGAGTACTGGAGTGGGTTGCCATTGCTTTCTCCGTGAGTATCGCTTAGACAATGATATATCAAGCAATATGGATCATCTGTGAGCCTGACAAAACTGTTCTCACGTGGTCTGTAGTCTATAACATAATAGGGTGCTAGAGACAAGTGTGAGGTCAGAGGTCACACTAACTTGGTCAGAGGCTCACTTTGGCTTAAACGTCTCTGCCTCCAGTGTTCTCAAATCTAAATGAGGATAAAATAGTGCCTACTTTTAAAAGGTATTATGGGGATTAAATAAGAAAATTAGATTCAGTTGGTTCTTAATGATTAGAAATGGAGTTTTCCCTAAAGGGATTGAGAAGCGTATCTGGGGTGGAGCCACATCTGGGGCTGCGTCTCAGGTTCACCAATGCGGCGCACCTCAGGAGTCCGTTGGTGCTGCTCTCACTTTTTCACCCTCAAAGATCCTGGATTGGAGATTCAATATGAGTTCCAGTGGTGAGTTCCTTTGATGGGAGGCAGCCTACCTCGTGTGCTAGTGTTTTGCAGCAGTCTGAGCTTTCGTCTTTTAAAAATGCAGATTTTTAAAAAGATGGAGACGGCTCGTGTCACTGGTGTCACTGTGGTTTTGTTCAGTGGAGTTTGGCAGGTGGACTTTCTGAGAGGCTCGGGGATTTAAAGATGAACTTTTGGTTAGAGTTGAAAGGGGTTTCTTGTCAACTATAGCTCAGTAAAACAGGAAAAAAGAAAAAGTAGAATAAACCTAAATATTTAACAATATGGAACTGGTTAAAAATATTTCTATATTTTAGAGATGTATGGAAGTATTTTTGAGTGAAACATGTCTGAGATTCACTTCAGAATAAATGGTTGGGCAGTTGTTGAGATGAATGGAATGGAATGGGTGGATGATGAGAAATTGCCAAGTGTTGTGGTATATCAGGTTTGAGTGATAGGGTCATCAGGTTAATTATTTTCATCTTGTCTCTTTCATGTAGTTTAAAAATTAACAGAATAAAAAGGTGTTTTTTTTTTTTTTTTTTGGTTTGTTTGTTTAAAACTTCACAGAACTGAAAGAGCTATCATGGAAGAATTGAAGTGACTTGGATTTTTTTTCCCCCTCAGTTCACAAATGATTTGATATTCTGTGAAGTTTAGAAATAATTTGGAGCTTTTCAAACCTGGGAGATGGCGGAGACTTGATCCTGCTGGATCTCTCCATATCAACTTAGTCAAGTAGAAAAAGACCCAGGCTTCCCTGACTTGCTCTGAAACATTCCTAGAGTAATTGACAAAGACTAAAGATTGCTTAATGGCAAAAATCAGCCTGGAATTCCCTGGAATTCAGACTTCTTCATGAAGAGCAAACAGAGATTTGGAGTCTCTGTCTTTCAGATTTGGAGTCTCAGTCTGCAATGAGGGGATTGCCCAGTGAGAATAGCTTCAGTACAGTTGCTTAGTCATGGCCAACTTTGTGACCCCATGGACTGTATCATGCCAGGCTTCCCTGTCCATCACCAACTCCTGAAGCTTGCTCAAACTCATGTCTATCAAGTTGGTGATGCCATCCAACCAGCTCATCCTCTGTCGACCTCTTCTCCTCCTGCCTTCAATCTTTCCCAGGGTCTTTTCCAATGAGTCAGTTCTTCCCATCAGGTGGCCAAAGTATTGGAGTTTTAGCTTCGGCATCAGTCCTTCCAATGAATGTTCAGGACTGAGAATAGCTAATAGTCTCTAATTATACTCAGACACCTCAACTTGCTGCAGTATGAAGATTAGTTACTATGTGAAAAAAAAAAAAATCCAGACAGTGGTCAAAGAATTTCTTGAACACAGATAATGGTAATTTCCTTCCCATTCCCCTTAAATGTTTCCTCAGTGAAGATTTAGGAAATGAGGATAGTGTGGAGTGATCTCTGCACAAACCCGAGGTTAATTAACCCTCGGGTTTGTAAAGAGATGTTGCAGGAAATGTTTTTAATCTCATCTGGGTTGAGCCCAATCCCACAATCAACAGAAAGGGTGAGAAGATAATTAGGGAAAGAAGCCCTAGTTTTCTAAAATCTGCTTCCCTGGGACAAAACTTTTCTGTCTTCTTGTGACCATGAGCATGTCCTTTCACCCCCGGGAGACAGAATGCCATAAATTATTTGCTCCAAATGTTGTAAGTCGTATGTAGGGTGGTAGTTATAATTTACCTCTTTAATCCTGGGACGTGTAACAGAAGTTGGAAGACAGTAAGTGCCCTGCCCAAGGACATGAGCAGAAAGAGACAGAACCTGGAGTTCACATCTAAGCTTCAGGCCAGATGGGCAGTGCTCTGCGCTGTACCTCTCAGAGCCTGAGCTGAGGAAGGAGGCCAGTTCCCCCTTGGTTCAATATAATATCTTTAGTTCATATATTCTTAAGTTGCTTGAGAATCCTGCACTAACATTGTCTTCATTTGTATGTTTTTGACAAATCCAATATTCTATATAATTCCTTTGTTCTTATAAATTATTTCTTTTTTCCTGGAGGTACTGAGGAATTTTTATCTTTACAGTCTAATAGTTTTAGTAGGATATGTCTTGGTGTTAATCATCCTGAGTTAATTTTTTCCAGTACCCTTCAGTGTCTTGATTCAGGCCTCCTATTTCTGGAATGTTTTCTTGGATTCCTTTTTCGTGGTAAAATACATAACAGAATTTACCATCATAACCATTAAATGTGCAGTTCAGTGGCATTAAGTATGTTCACGTTGATGTGTTACCATTATCACCATCCACCTACAGAACCTTTCTCTTGAAAAACTGAACTTTATGTTATTCAGTAAACAATAATTCTGCATTCTCCTCTCCCCTCAGTTCCTGGCAATTGGCATTCTACTTTGTCTCTAAAAATCTGACCACTCTAGATATCCTGTTTAAGTTGAATCAAAACATATTTTCTTTTTGTGACTGGCTTATTTCACTTAGCATAATGTCCTCAAGGTTCGCCCATGTCGTAGCATATGTTAGAATATTTTCTTTTTAAGGCTGGATAATATTTCATTTTATGTGTTTACCACATTGTTTGTCCATTCATCTGTTAATGGATTCTTGGTTTGCTTCCATCTGTCGGCTGTTGTGAATAATGCAGCTATGCACATAGGTGTGCAAATCCCAAAGTGGGATTGCAAAGTTGTACGGTAATTCTGTTTTTAATTTTTGAGAAACTGCCGTATTGTTTTTCATAGTGGCTGCAACTTTTTTAGTGTTCCAATGATAGTTCACACAGTTTTTGGTTTATCCATTTCCTTGCCAACACTACAGTTATTTTCTTTCTTTTTTGATAGTAGCCATCCTAAAAGTGCAAGGTGATAGCTCAAGATGATTTTGATTTGCATTTCCCTAATGCTTAGTAATATTAAACATTGTTTCATGTGCTTAACAAACATGTCTGTCTTCTTTGGTGAAATATTTATTCAAGTCCTTTGCCCATTTAAAAAATCAGGTTGTTTTAATGTTGAGTTGTAGGAGCTTTATATATTCTGAATATTAATTGCTTATCAGATATGCAGATATTTTCTCCCATTCCTCAGATTGTCTTTTCAATCTGAATGTTTTTTGATGCATAGTTTTAATTTTGATGTAGTCCAGCTTATTTTTTCTCTTGCTGCTGGTGCTTTTGGTGTCATGTCTAAGAAATCATTGCCAAATCTGATGTCATGAGGATTTTTTCATTTTTATCCTAGAAATTTTATAGTTCTTACATTTACTTCTTGAATCTGTTTTCTGAGTTGGTTTTTGTATATGATGTAAGTGTCTAACTTCTGTCATTTGTATGGGGATATCCAGCTTTCCCAGCACCATTTACTGAGAAGACTAATCTTTCCCCATTGAATGGTCTTAGTTCCCTTGCCAAAAATTATGTGAACATATATGGAGGGTTTATTTCTGCACTTCTCTGTTCTGTTCCAGTGTCTGTCTGTTTTTATGCCAACACCATAATGTTTGATACTGTAGCTTTGTAATTTTGAAATCAGAAAGTGTAAGATATATCCAAGTTCTTCCTTTTCAAGGCTGTTTTGGCTACTTAGGGTTTCTTGAGATTCCAAGTGAATTTTTCTTTATCTGTAAAAAAGAAATGCCATTGGGATTTTAGTAGGGATTGTATTGACTCTGTAGATCACTTTGGGTAGTATGGACATTCTACCAGTATTTAGTCTTCCAACCCACAAACACATGTATCTTTCTATTTGTGCCTTCTTTGATTTCCTTTGGCAATGTTTTGTAATTTTCAATGTATACCTCCTTAGTTATTCATAATTTATTTCAATATTCAACAAAAGTTATTCTTTTGATGCTATTGGAAATGAGATTTTAAAAGATTTCCTTTTTGGGTTGTTCATTGTTAGTGTATAAAAATACAACTGATTTTTGTGTGTGTTCATTTTTATAAATTTGAATTAGTTAATTAGTTCTAACACTGTGTGTGAGTATGTATTTGTATGTTGAGGACTTAATGTTTTCTACATGAAAATCATGCCATCTATAAACAGAGATCATTCTACTTCTTCCTTTCTGATGTGGATGCCTTTAAAATATATTTTTCTAACTTAATTGCTCTGGCTGGAAGTATGCTGAATAGAAATGGTGAAAGCAGTCAGTCATCCTTGCCTTGTTCCTAATCTTAGAAGAAAAGCTTTCAGTCTTTATTGAGTATTATGTTTGTTGTGGGTTTTTCATATATTGCTTTTTATTATGTGTAGGTAGTTTCCTTCTATTCATAGTTTGAATGGTTTTATGATGAATGGATGTTGAAATCTGTCAAATGCTTTTTCTTAATCAGTTTAGATGATGGTATGGTTTTTGTTCTTTCTGTTAATGTGATTACATTGATGGGGGGTGGTGGTGTATACAACTGTCTTGTCTTCCAACTATAAATCCCACTTGGTCATGATGTAAAACTGTTTAATATACCATTGAATTTGGTTTGCTAGTATTTTGTTAAGGATGTTACATCAATATTCATAAGGGATGTTGTGTAGTTTTCTTAATGGTTTTTTTAGGGTGGGTTTTGGTTTCAGGATAATCTAGCCTCTAAAGTAAGTTTACAAATGTTCTTTCTTCTTTAGTTTTTTTTTTTTTTTGAGGAAGAGTTTGAAAAGAATTGGCATTAATTTTCAAAATGTTTGGTAGAATTCTCCAGTGAAGCCATCTGATACTGGACTTTTCTTTTATTGGGAGATTTTTGATTACTGGTTCAATTTCCTTACTTGTTATTGGTCTGTTCAGATTTTCTTCATAATTCAGTCTTAGTTGGTTATATATTTCCAGAAATGTGTCCATTCTTCTAGGTTATCCTATTTGTTGGATACAAATTGGATCCAACAATTCAATGTATAGTTGTTAATTTAATTTACTTGAAATCATTTTTATTTCTATGGCCTTAGTTGTAAGGTTTTCATTTCTGATTTTTATTTGAATCTTTTTTTTAATCTTGTCAAGGATTTGTTGATTTTTATTCCTTAAAAAAAACAACAGCAGCAGTTAACCCTTGAACAATATATTTTTGAACTGTGTGTGTCCACTTATATGCACTTTTTTTTTTTCAGTAAATATACAGTTGGCCCTGCATATTCGTGAGTTTTGTATCATGTGAAACCCATGGATATGTAGGGTCAACTGTATTATGCCATTTTATACAGAATCCTTGAGCTTCCTTGGATTTTGATACACGTGTGGGTCCTGGAACTAATACCCTGTGGATATTGAGTTATACTGTATTTGTTGATCTTTTCAATTTTTAAAAATTCTCTATTTTGTTTATGTCTCTGCCTTAATCTTTGTTATATCCTTTCATCTTCTAAGTTTGGGTTTAACTCTTCTAGTCTTTTGAAGTACAAAGTTAGATTGTTGATTTAAGATTTTAAAATATGTGCTCATTTATACCTATAGACCTTTCTTTAGCACTGTTTTCACTGCATCTCATAATTTTCGTGTTAACATTTTTCATTTTATCTCAAGGTATTTTCTAATTTCCCTTGTAACTTCTTTGACCCATTGGTTTAAAAAATCTTTTATGAATGGTTAACCATCTTTTTCCTTTCAGAAAGAGATAATGATAAAGATGGGAAAAGAGACTTCCTAGCAAGATATTAAAATTATATGCCACAGAGAGAAAGATAAAAAATTTAATAACTGCATTTCAATTTAAAACTTCATTCTTAGGAAAAAAAAAAAAAACAACTTCCTTCTTATGAAAGGCACAATAAATAAAGTTGAAAGACCTGAAAGAAGGAATCCTTCAATATATATAAGAGACAAATGAATAAAAGATAAGAAATGGAAATTCTTCAAAAGAAAACTTTAATGGCCAAGGAATATTAAAAGATTTTCAATCTTAATGGCAATTTGGGAGGTGGAAAGTAAAGCAAAAGTAAGATATTTCCCTCCACCTCCCCTGTTATATTGGCCTACTACTACTAGGTGTCATATGCTAGCAAAGTAATGCTCAAAATTCTCCAAGCCAGGCTTCAACAGTACGTGAACTGTGAACTTACAGATGTACAAGCTGGGTTTAGAAAAGGCAGAGGAACCAGAGATCGAATTGCCAACATCTGTTGGATCATTGAAAAAGCAAGAGAGTTCCAGAAGAACATCTATTTCTGCTTTATTGACTATGCCAAAGCCTTTGACTGTGTGGATCAGAACAAACTGTGGGAAATTCTTCAAGAGATGGGAATACCAGACCACCTTACCTGCCTCCTGAGAAATCTGTATGCAGGTCAAGAAGCAACATGGAACAACAGACTGGTTCCAAATAGGAAAAGGAGTATGTCAAGACTGTATTTTGTCACCCTGCTTATTTAACTTATATGCAGAGTACATCATGTGAAATGCTGGGCTGGATAAAGCACAAGCTGGAATCAAGATTGCTGGGAGAAATATCAGTAACCTCAGATATGCAGATGATACCACCCTTATGGCAGAAAGTGAAGAACTAAAGAGCTTCTTGATGAAAAAAAGTGAAAAAGTTCACTTTAAACTCAACATTCAGAAAACTAAGATCATAGCATCTGGTCCCATCACTACATGGGAAATAGGTGGGGAAACAATGGAAACAGTGACAGATTTTATTTTTGGGGCTCCAAAAATCACTGCAGATGGTGACTGCAGCCATGAAATTAAAAGACATTTACTCCTTGGAAGAAATGCTATGACAAAGCTAGACAACATATTAAAAAGCAGAGACATTACTTTGCCAACAAAGTTCCGGCTAGTCAAAGCTATGGTTTTCCAGTAGTCATGTACAGATGTGAGAGTTGGATTACAAAGAAAGCTGAATGCCAAAGAATTGATGCTTTTGAACTTTGGTGTTGGAGAAGACTCTTGAGAGTCCCGTGGACAGCAAGAAGATCTAACCAGTGCATCCTAAAGGACATGAATCCTGAATATTCATTGGAAGGACTGATGTTGAAGCTGGAACTTCAATACTTTGGCCACCTTATGCAAAGATTGAAGGCAGGAGGAGAAGGGGATGACAGAGGATGAGATGGTTGGATGGCATCACTGACTCAATGGACATGAGTTTGAGTAAGCTCCGGGAGTTCGTAATGGGCAGGGAAGCCTGGAAGTGCTGCAGTCCATAGGGTTGGGAAGAGTCGGACACGACTGAGCAACTGAACCGAACTGAACCATCTTTTTCTAGATATTACCAATATTTCCTATTGCTTTTTTCTTTCCATTAATACATTTTTCATGATCTCCAATTAAAAAAGGTGGTTATAATGAAATGAAACAAAATAAGAAAAGGAAAAAAATTAAATTTATTAAGGATTAATTATACATCCCCATCAGATATTTGAAGACAATTCTTACCCTGGCTTTACATCTCAAAAATAACTTGCAGAACAACTACTATTACTATTGCAAAGTGTATGTAATTGATATAAGTGAAAGAGTGAAAGCTATGCATTCATGTGTTTGTTGTTGTTGTGCAATTATTTTTAAACGTCTATTATATAATTTTTAAAGGTTACTCTCATTTACAGATATTGCAAAATATTGACTATATTCCTTATGTTGTACAATACATCCTTGGTCCTATTTTATACCCAGTAGTGTATACCTTCCACTCCTCTACTCCTTTATTGCTCCTTCTCCCCCAACCAATAACAACAAGTTTGTTCTCTGTATCTGTGCATCTCATTCTTTGTTTTACTAACTAGTTTGCTATATTTTTTAGATTCCACAAATAAGTGATTTCATACAGTGTTTGTCTTTTTCTGACTTCCTTCACTTAGCATAATGTCCTCCAATTCCATTCATGTTGCTACAGATCTCAAAATTGTGTTCTTTTTTATGGCTAAGTAGTATTCCTCTCCCTCCCTCCTTCCTTCCCCTCCGCCACCCACCCCCCTCTCTGTATACACACACCACATCTTCTTTATCCATTCGTCTGTCAATGAACACTTAGATTGCTTCCATATCTTGGCAATTGTACATAATGCTGCTAGGAACATTGGGGTATATCTTTTCAAGTGAGTTCAGTTCAGTTCAGTCACTTAGTCGTGTCCAACATTTTGCGACCCCATGAACCTCAGCATGCCAGGCCTCTCTGTCCATCACCAACTCTCAGAGTCCACCCAAACCCATGTCCATTGAGTCGGTGATGCTATCCAACCGTCTTATCCTCTGTCATCCCCTTCTCCTCCTGCCCTCAATCTTTCCCAGCATCAGGGTCTTTTCCAATGAGTCAGCTCTTCACATCAGGTAGCCAAAGTATTGGAGATTCAGCTTCAACATGAGTCCTTCCAATAAACACCCAGGACTGATCTCCTTCAGGATGGACTGGTTGGATCTCCTTGCAGTCCAAGGGACGCTCAAGAGTCTTATCCAACACCACAGTTCAAAAGCATCAATTCTTCGGTGCTCAGCTCACATCCATACATGACCACTGGAAAAACCATAGTCTTGACTAAGCCAACCTTTGTTGGCAAAGTAATGTCTCTTTTTTAATATGCTGTCTAGGTTGGTCATAACTTTCCTTTCAAGGAGTAAGCGTCTTTTAATTTCATGGCTGCAATCACCATCTGCAGTGATTTTGGAGCCCCCCAAAATAAAGTCAGCCACTGTTTCCACTGTTTCCCCATCTATTTGCCATGAAGTGATGGGACCAGATGCCAAGATCTTCGTTTTCTGAATGTTGAGCTTTAAGCCAGCCTTTTCACTCTCCTGTTTCACTTTCATCAAGAGGCTTTTTAGTTCTTCTTCACTTCACTCAAAATAATCTGAGGTTATTTTGATATTTCTCCCTGAAATCTTGATTCCAGCTTGTGCTTCTTCCAGCCCAACATTTCTCATGATGTACTCTACATATAAGTTAAATAAACAGGGTGACAATATACAGCCTTGACGTACTCCTTTTCCTATTTGGAACCAGTCTGTTGTTCCATGTCCAGTTTTAACTGTTGTTCCCTGACCTGCATACAGGTTTCTCAAGAGGCAGGTCAGGTGGTCTGGTATTCCCATCTCTTTCAGAATTTTCCACAGTTTATTGTGGAAACAGAATTTTCCAGTTTATTGTGATCCACACAGTCAAAGGCTTTGGCATAGTCAATAAAGCAGAAACAGATTTTTTTTGGAATTCTCTTGCTTTTTTGATGATCCAACAGATGTTGGCCATTTGATCTCTGGTTCCTCTGCCTTTTCTAAAACCAGCTTGGACATCTGGAAGTTCATGGTTCACATATTGCTGAAGCCTGGCTTGGAGAATTTTAAACATCACTTTACTAGTGTTGCTGCTGCTGCTGCTGCTAAGTCACTTCAGTCGTGTCTGACCCTGTGCAACCCCATAGACGGCAGCCCACCAGGCTCTCCCGTCCCTGGGATTCTCCAGGCAGGAACACTGGAGTGGGTTGCCATTTCCTTCTCCAATGCATGAAAGTGAAAAGTGAAAGTGAAGTCACTCAGTCGTTAGATAAGTGCAATTGTGCGGTAGTTTGAGCATTCTTTGGCATTGCCTTTCTTTGGGATTGGAATGAAAACTGACCTTTTCCAGTCCTGTGGCCACTGCTGAGTTTTCAAAATTTCAAATGAGTACTTTGGGTTTTTTAGATATATACCCAGGAGTAGAATTGTTGAATCACATGGTAGTTCTAGTTTTCATTTTGAGAAACTTCTGTTGTTTTCCACAGTGGCTGCATCAGTTTACAGTCCCACCAATGGTATTTGAGGGTTCTCTTTTCTCCACATCTTTACCCGGTATTTGTTGTGTTCTTTTTGATGCTAGCCATTCTGACAGGTATGAGGTGATATTTTATTATTGTTTTGATTAGCATTTACGTGATAGTGATGTTGAGCATTTTTCATATGTCGGTTGGCCATCTGCGTTTCTTCTTTGGAAAAATGTCTATGCAGTTTGTCCAGCCATCTTTTTAAACTGAGTTTTTTAAATGTTAATTTGCTTGCTGCTGCTGTTGCTGATAAGTCACTTCAGTCGTGTCCAACTCTGTGCAACCCCATAGACGGCAGCCCACTAGGCTCCTCTGTCCCTGGGATTCTCCAGGCAAGAATACTGGAGTGGGTTGCCATTTCCTTCTCCAGTGCATGGAAGTGGGAAGTGAAAGTGAAGTCGCTCAGTCGTGCCCGACTCTTAGCGATCCCATGGACTGCAGCCTACCAGTGTCCTCCGTCCATGGAATTTTTCCAGGCAAGAGTACTGGAGTGGGTTGCCATTGCCTTGAGCTGTTTGCAGATGTGAGTGAGATATTAATCCCTTATCAGTCAGATCATTTGCAGATATATTCTTCCATTCAGTAAGTTGTACTTTCAATCTGTTTTGTTGATTGTTTCCTTTGCTGTGCAAAAGTTTTAAAATTTAATTAGGTCTCATTTATTTTTGCTTTCATCGCCTTTAAAAGACAGAGCCAAAAGATATTGCTGCAATTTATGTTAGAGTGCTGTACCCACATTTTCCTCTAAGAGTATCTGGTCCTACATGTAGGTCTTTCATCTATTTTGAGTTTATTTTTGTAAATGGTGTTAGAGAATGTGCTAATTGCATCTTTTACAGCTATTCAGTTTTCCCTGCACCACTTATTGAAGACTGCCTTTTCTCCGTTGTATATTTTTGCCTCCTTTGTTATAGATTAATTGACCATAAGTGCATGGGTTTATTTCTGGGCTAACTATACTGTTCCATTGATCCATTTGTTTTTGTACCAGTATCATACTGTTCTGATTACTATAGCTTTGTCGTATAGTCTGAAGTCAGGTATTCTGATTCCTCTAGGTCTATTCTTTTTCAAGATTGTTTTGACTATTCAGGGTCTTTTGTTTCCATACAGATTAAAAACTGGGCTTCCCTGGTGGAGCTAGTGGTAAAGAACCCACCTGCCACCACATGCCAATGCAGGAGATGTAAGAAATGCGGGTTCAATCCCTGGGTCAGGAAGATCCCCTGGAGAAGGGCATGGCAACCCACTCCAGTATTCTTGCTTGGGAAATCTCAGGGACAGAGGAGTCTGGGGTTGCACAGAGTTGGACATGACTGAAGCGACTTAGCATGCACAAATAAAAAACTAATATAGTTCTTTGAAAAAAGTCTTAGTAAATTTTGATAAAGATTGTATTGAATCTGTAGATTGCATTGGTAGTATGGTACATTTTAGCAATATTGATTCTTCTAATCCTAGAGCATGATATATTTTTCCATCTGTTTGTGTGGTCTTCCTTTTATCAGCATCTTATAGTTTTAGGAGTACAGGTTTTGCCTCCTTAGGTAGGTTTACTCCTAGGTATTACTTTTTGATGCAATGGTAAATGGGATTGTTTCCTTAATTTCTTTCTGATATTTCGTTGTCAGTGTATAGAAATACAACAGATTCCTGTATATTAATTTTACATCCTGCAAATTTACCAAATCCCTTGAGCTCTAGTAGTTTGCTGGTAGCAGCTTTAGGATTTTCTATGCATAGTATCGTGTCATCTGCAAACAGTGATGGTTCTAGTTTTCCTTTTCCCGTTTGGATTTCTTTTCTTTCCTTTACTTCCCTGATTGCTGTGGCTAGGAAGGATTTCCAGAACTATGTTGAATAAAGTGGTGAGAGTGGCATTAGCCCATCTCTGGTAAATTTAAAGTTTACTATTAAAACAATTTTCAGTTAAAGAAAGAAGCCCTTTGCTTTTAAAGAGGAGTGTGAAATCTTTGTTAATCTTTGGATTTTAACCCACAGTTTACATTCAATGTTCTCAGACTTCAGTGAACCTTGAAATTACCGTGGGTGATTACTGAAAATGCAGACTCCTTTGTGATTCCAAAGAGCTTGATTTGATGGTCAGAGGTCAGATTTCTCAGGTTATTTCTGATGCAAGTCTAGTCCTCATTGAGAAACATACCCAAGATAGAGCCCTTACAAAGGTATTAGACATTGATTTTGTCTATTTTCATCATGCATTTTTCATTAAGATCCTCTAACCACAAAGGAGAAAAGAATATATTATCCTATTGACTTATTTTCCTCAATGATGAGTAAACTGTTCATTTTTTATTATTCAAGTCTCACATTAGTTGACATTTTTTGTAAGCAGTTTACTCCTTCAAAATTCTCTGTTTGTGAAAATTAGACTGTTACAACTTGCTGTATTTAAGACTGTGTTAATTGCCTCTGACTACTTTGAACTGATATGCCCCTAACTTCATCCATTGTTTCCTACTGACAATAATCTTCAAACTTTCCATTGATTAGACCATTTTATTATTGTTATTTTATTAAAAAAAAAAAAAAACTTTCCCACTTCTGGCAATGCCTTTGTAAGTGTATCTCTTTCTATTTCACTTGTTTCAATTCTGCAAGCTCTGTTATTTTCCCTGGACTCTGAGATATTTCCTGAATATAATAAAAACATTATTCAGTTTTACAGATTATAAAAATAAATGGACCTTACTAATTGTCAAACAAAGTGGTGAGAATGGGCTCCTTGTCTTGTTCCTGATCTTAGAGGAAATGCTTTCAGCTTTTCACCATTGAATATGAAATCAGTTGTTTGTTCATCATATACAATCTTTATTATGCTGAGGTATGTTACTTCTATCCCTCTATACCTGGTTTCTGAAGAGTTTATCATAAATGGATGCTCAATTTTATCATAAGATTTCTCTGAATCTGCTGAGATGATCATATGGTTTTTATTCTTCAATGTGAAACAGCATATTAGCAATTGATTTGCATATATTGAAAAATCCTTGCATCCTTAGGATAAATCCCACTTGATCGTGGTGTTTGATCCTTTTGAAGTATTGTTGGATTTGGCTTGCTAGTATTTTGTTGAGGCTTTTTGCATCTATTTCATCAGTGATACTGGCCTGTAATTTTCTATTTTGTGATATCTTTGTCTGGTTTTGATATCAGGGCAATGATAAGTTGCCCTCATAGAATAAGTTCAGAAGTGTTCTTTCCTCTGTAATTTTTTTGGAATAGTTTCAGAAGGATATATGTTAACTCTTCTCTAAATGTTTGGTAGGTAGGATTCACATGTGAAGTTATCTGGTCTTGGACTTAAAAATTTTTTTTAATGTATTTTTTAATTGAAGGATAATTGCTTACAAATTTTGTTTCTTTCTGCCAAACATCAACACGAATCAGCCATAGGTGTACATATGTCCCCTCCCTCTTAACCTCCCTCCCATCTCCCTTCCCATCCCCCTCCCCATCCCACCCCTTGGTCCTGGACTTTTGTTTGTTGGGAGTTGTAAAGCTACTGATTCAATTTCATACTAGTAATTGATCTGTTCATATTTTCTATTTCTTCCTGATTCATTCTTGAGAGGTTGTACCTTTCTAAGAATTTGTCTTGTGAATTTGTACTTTTCTAAGAATTTGTTTATTTCTTCTAGATTGTCCATCTTGTTGATATATTTATTTGTAGTAGTCTCTTTGGCTTCCCTGGCGGATCAGTAGTAAAGAATCTGCCTGCAATGTAGGAGACATGGGTTCCATCCCTAGGTTGGGAAGATCACCCAGAGAAGGAAATGACAACATACTCCAGTATTCTTGTCTGGGAAATCCCATGGACAAAGGAGCCTGATGGCCACAGTCCATGGGGGTCACAAAAGAGTAAGACATGACTTAGTGACTAGACAACAAGAGCAAGTAGTGTTTTATGATCTTTTGTACTTCTCTGGTGTTGATTGTTAAGTTCTCCTTTATTTCTAATTTTATTAATTTGGGTCCTCTTTCTTGATGCATCTGGATGTATTTTTTTATAGACAGTATGGAAAATTTAAAGAATTATGGAAGCTTAATATTTTAGAAAAGGCAGAGGAATCAGAGATCAAATCGCCAACATCCGCTGGATCATTGAAAAAGCAAGAGAGTTCCAAAAAAACATCTATTTCTCTTTTATTAACTATGCCAAAGCCTTTGACTGTGTGGATCACAATAAACTGTGGAAAATTCTGAAAGAGATGGGAATACCAGACCACCTGACCTGCCTCTTGAGAAACCTATATGCAGGTTAGGAAGCAACAGTTAGAACTGGACATGGAACAACAGACTTCTTCCAAATAGGAAAAGGAGTACATCAAGGCTGTGTATTGTCACCCTGCTTACGTACTTATATGCAGAGTACATCATGAGAAATGCTGGGCTGGAAGAAGCACAAGCTGGAATCAAGATTTCAGGGAGAAATATCAATAACCTCAGATAGGCAGATGACACCACCCTTATGGCAGAAAGTGAAGAAGAACTAAAAAGCCTCTTGATGAAAGTGAAAGCGGAGAGTGAAAAAGTTGGCTTAAAGCTCAACATTCAGAAAACGAAGATCATGGCATCTGGTCCCATCACTTCATGGGAAATAGATGGGGAAACAGTGGAAACAGTGTCAGATTTTATTTTTTGGGGCTCCAAAATCACTGAAGATGGTGACTGCAGCCATGAAATTAAAAGACGCTTGCTCCTTGGAAGGAAAGTTATGACCAACCTAGATAGCATATTCAAAAGCAGAGACATTACTTTGCCAACAAAGGTCAATCTAGTCAAGGCTATAGTTTTTCCAGTAGTCATGTATGGATGTGAGAGTTGGACTGTGAAGAAAGCTGAGCACCGAAGAATTGATGCTTTTGAGCTGTGGTGTTGGAGAAGACTCTTGAGAGTCCCTTGGACTGCAAGGAGATCCAACCAGTCCATTCTGAAGGAGATCAGTCCCGGGCGTTCTTTGGAAGAAATGATGCTAAAGCTGAAACTCCAGTACTGTGGCCACCTCATGTGAAGAGTTGACTCATTGGAAAAGACTCTGATGCTGGGAGGGATTGGGGGCAGGAGGAAAGGGGGACGGCAGAGGATGAGATGGCTGGATGGCATCACCGACTCGATGGACGTGAGTTTGAGTGAATTCCGGGAGTTGGTGATGGATAGGGAGGCCTGGCATGCTGTGATTCTTGGGGTCACAAAGAGTCGAACACGACTGAGTGACTGAACTTAACTGAACTGAATATTTTATCAAGTAGAACAAAGTGTTGACATCTGATTACTTTCCTTGTTCATCTCAATGTTGGTAGAAATGTGTGTGAATTTTATGGGAGAATAGACTATTATGAGGTAAGTCTGGAAGCAGAAATCAGTTAAGAATCTATTATAATTATCTGGAATAGGAACACTCATGGTTTAGACTAGGGTGCTGGGTGTAGAAGTATAGAGAACTGAAAGTCTGTCATTTTAAAGGTGGAGCTGATAGTTTGCTGAAAGACCTGTGCATCCCCTCACTGCATATCAACAAAAAGTGCTCTGAGGTTTTGGCTTAAGCAAGTGGAAGATTGGACTTGCTGTTAAGATAGGGAGACCTGGGAATGGAGTCATTTTATACCAGACATTAGGAGTTTTACTTGACAGTATTAAGTTTAGTATGCCAATTAGACCTCCCAGAGGAGATTGAAAGTGAACAGCTGGGTACAGAAGTCTGAAGTGCAAGAGAAAGGACTAGGTTTGATAGTGTCTCACCATTTGGCACAATGCCTCACAGCTTTAGCAGGTGCTTCATAACCATTTATTTGGAGAACTCTGATATGATTGTTTTTTGAAATGATTGGCAATAGCCACATGTAATTTCACTAGAGTTGAACTTTTTGTATACAGTGAAGAATTTCCATATTTCTTTGTTTGTAGGTCATTGGACTGGTTTCTTGACAACAGGGAGAAGTTGTCAGTGGAGATAAGAAATGCAATGTTTTTCAGGTCTACTCTCCTTCCACTTTTCTGTCTATTCATTCTGCTTATTTTTGAGAGTTTGATGTTGAAACTCCATGTAAAATTTTTAATTAATCTACTTAAAAATAATTGTAATGTATAGTAGAACTATATGTAACTTTGTTCTGTATTTTCCAACTCTCCTGTAAATGTGTACTTTATACTTTCATACTTTAAAAAATAAAAAAATTAAAAAGAATGAGAGAGTAGCTTTGGAGGATAAAAGTATAACCATATTATGTATGTAATGATATAATCATATTATAAACGTTTCATGAACTGGAAACATTTCAAGGAAAACAAGATTTAGTATTGTATTTTTAATTTTTATTTTTCTCAGTGTATTTTCTACAACTTATACAAATAAGTAGGAAATCTGAGTAAGATAATGATCAGGAAATAACTGAGAATGGTCCAATACTTAATTATTCTTGAAAATGAAGTGAAAGTGTTAGTCACTCAATTGTGTCTGACCCTTTGTGAGCCCATAATCTGTCCATAGAATTCTCCAGGCAAGAATACTGGAGTGGGTAGCCATTCCCTTCTCCAGGGGATCTTCCTGACCCAGGGATTGAACCTGGGTCTCCTGCATTGCAGGCAGATTCTTTACCATCTGACCTACCAGAGAAGCTGTATGACCATTTGGATTTCTCAAGGTCAAACTGCTTTGTTAATCATTTTTTTTTTAATCCTCCATACTTATTAGAGGGATAGGCTATTACAGGACGTTCACGGATGTGGCTGTTGAATTGAGCTGCATGTGTTTAGAGAAAATGTGCAGGATGTAAGCAGAAAACAAGCATGATTGGGGGAGGATCACAGAAGACTAGAGAAGGTGAGCACTTGGTTTTCAGTTGGGTCCTCATGAGATTGACTTTCTGATTGGCTCTGTAACATTTGATAAATTGACTCCTGCGATTTGTTTTTTTTGCAAAATTACCAATGTTGTGGAGTTGTAAGGAGAAAATGAGCGTGTTTGGAAGTGTCAGGTTTATTGTGTACAGAGTTTTGAACACTCATCATGAGTGTATGAGAAATCCTTGCAGTTTCAGTGCTACTAGTAGCCTAAAGCAATTCTGAACCTGGAGACAGTGGGAACAGGGTGCAGTTCCAGGAGTCAGCAAATGACAAAAGGCCCCTCTACAATATGGTCTGTACTGCATGACTCTTCCTGCCTTATGACAACCATGGCTGGTTGGGATGGATCGTCCAAAAGAGAATTTTATCTTTCCACCTCCCATAAAGTCCTAGTGATTATGGTTGGCCTGTATGATTATCCTCATTTTAGAGAGCAGAGAGCATAAAAAATGGAGACCTGGGGTGTTAAATGAAGTAGGGTCACAGCTAAAATAAACAGTAAAATTATGACTCAATTTCTTGCTTGTTTGTATGTAGCCTTTGAAAGCAATGGATTTAAGAACACAATTTAGAATACAATGAGTCGTGGATTCATTCTGGTGCGGCAACCTGAGTAAAATGAAGTTGTGGGGAAATTTTACTGAGTTTGGAGATCAGCTGGGAGTCAGTTCTATCTAAATACAGAGGATTGCAGATAGGTTGAAGGGAGATTTTGAGAGGCCTATATTTGCATGTATAAAAGGACTGCTTTATACATGACTGTGGAGGGGGTGGGATTTTGGAACTGCGTAAGGCATGACTTCCATGATCACATGTGTAGCCTTGGGAAAGATGACTTTTATTTTTTGTCTTACTCAAGGCCAGGAGGAAAGTCAGTGATAATGCTTAGCCTTAACTGCAAAATCATCTCCTACATTAAGGAAATACATTGTAGAATTTAGCCAGATAAGTAAATTTGGTAAAATACTATTCTCTTCAGAACTGGTTCCAGAACACAAATGCCCAGCTACCACCTAGAGAGTCACAGAATGTTTGCTGCAATTAAACTGTGTGAGTTCCTTGTCCAAGGTCATTCACATTTAAGCCTCCAGGATCCCCAGGTAGAATCTCCCAACTACATCACTTAACAGACCTTCTGTTCCACCCAGGAGGCTCTGCTGGGGAGAACTGGCTGTCCTTCTCTGGAGACACAGGGAATTCCCAGTCAACAGAATGGCTTAGGTGACCCTGGTCCCAGGCATTGAAAAGGAGCCATGCTGTGCTTTGGAGTATCAAGGTGACATGGGAAGTAAACTTGGTTCTGCCTAGCCAGTTGCCAGCTACAAATTGGTATCTTTCTTTTTTTAAGATTTTTATTAAAGTATCGTTGCTTTACACTACTGTGTCAATTTCTGCTGTACAGCAAAGTGAATCAGCCACATATACGTCCTCTTGTTTTTGGATTTCCTTCCAATTTAGGTCACCACAGAGCACTGAGTAGAGTTCCCTGTGCTGTGCAGTAGTTTCTCATTAGTTATCTCCATCCCCCTAAGTCTTCCGAGCATGTTTTGAGAGGGGCCGGCCTGAGAGAGGGGAAAGCCAGCATACAAGGCCCTTCATTCTGCACCATGTTTGTGGCGTTCAGGGAGAGGCAGCAGCAACAGGAACAGAAGGCCTGTTGTCATTACTCAGTATCTCAAGGACAGCAGCAGAATGGTTGCTTATGTTCTCTATAGCAGCCTCAGTTACCAAGAGAAACTGCAGTTCCAGGATCAGCTTCTAATGCATCTGAATCATGGGGATTTAGGCTGGCAGATGCCCACTCTTCAGTCACATTGGCTGGGTGGGTGTTCTCAAACTAATGGAGAGCCTGTCTGTTCTCAACTTAAGCATGTACCTCAGCAAATAGTGGTCAGGTCACTGCCAGTGCCTCTTGAGCAAGATATACAGCAAGGAGCTGCAGAACAACCAAATTCCCAAATGCAGTAGGTTTGTGATGCAGGGTCTACAAAGGTCCGCTGCTGGGACCAAGAATGTGGTTCCAGTGGACCTAGAGAGTGTCATACTGAGTGAAGTAAGTCAGAGGAGGAGCAATATCATATGACATCCCTTGTATGTGGAATCTAAAAAGAAATGATACACATGAACTTATTACCAAACAGAAACAAACTCACAGACTAAGAACACATTTATGTTTGTCAGTGGGGAAGGATGAGGGAAAAGGATGGTTAGGGAGTTTGGAATTGACCTGTACACAGTTATATTTAAAATGGATAACCAACAAGGACCTACTTGTATAGCACAGGGAACTCTATTCAATGTTACGTGGCAGCCTGGATGGGAGGGGAGTTTGGGGGAGGATGGATACATGTAAATATATGGATAAGTCCTTTTGCTGTTCACCTGAAACTATCACAACATTATTAATTGGCATGGCAAATAGGTGGGAAACAATGGAAGCAGTGACAGATTTTATTTTCTTGGACTTCAAAATCACTGCAAATGGTGACTGCAGCCATGAAATTAAAAAATGCTTGCTCTTTGGAAGGAAATTTATGACCAACCTAGACAGCATATCAAAATCCAGAGACATTACTTTGCCAACAAAGGTCTGTCTAGTCAAGGCTATGGTTTTTCCAGTGGTCATGTACGGGTGTGAGAGTTGGACTATAAAGAAAGCTGAGCGCCTAAGAATTGATGCTTTTGAACTGTGGTGTTGGAGGAGACTCTTGAGAGTCCCTTGAACTGCAAGGGGATCAAACTAGTCCATTCTAAAGGAAATCAGTCCTGAACATTCATTGGAAGGACTGATGTTGAAGCTGAAACTCCAATACTTTGGCCACCTGATGCAAAGAGCTGACCCATTTGAAAAGACCCTGATGCTGGGAAAGATTGAGGGCAGGAGGAGAAAGGGACGACAGAGGGTGAGATGGTTTGATGGCATCACCGACTAAATGGACATGAGTTTGGGTAAGCTCTGGGAATTGTTGATGGACAGGGAGGCCTGGCATGCTATGGTCCATGGGGTTGCAAAGAGTCAGACACAACTGAGTGACTGAACTGAATTGAACTGAACTGATGCTGGGAAAGATTGAAGGCAGGAGAAGGGGACGACAGAGGATGAGATGGTTGAATGGCATCACAGACTCAATAGGTATGAGTCTGAGCAAGCTCCAGGAGATGGTGAGGGATAGGGAAACCTGGCGTGCTGCAGTCCATGGGGTCACAAAGAGTCAGACATGACTGAGTGACTGAACAACTCCAATATGAAATAAAAATTTAAGAAAAAGAAATCACATACAAAAAACCTCAAGTTCATTTTTAGTGAATTCATTTCTTCTCTTCTGTTTATGACAGTGAAAATTTGGAACAACTGAACTCTCTGATGACAGGAGATGAGTCCCACTTCTGAACTGCTACTAAAATCCATGATCTCCATCCTTATCTAACAGACTTCAACCTTGTCTTCAACCCATCTCAACCCCACCTCCTATACCCTCACTTTCAGCAGATGGCCATGCCTCCCTGTATATAGAGCAACTAGAAAACAACAGACATGAAGCTTCACAGAATATGGCACCAAGAAATGATCCTAAGCTTCCAAAATAAAAGCTGTAGATCATCCGATAGTTATGTACACAGCAGCTAAAGGCACAGACCTCTCCAGAGCCTACAAATACTGTCTTCAGGAAAGCTCCAAGAGCTGAAGATCCCCTGGAGTAGGAAATGGCAACCTGCTCCAGTATTCTTGCCTGGAAAATCCCATGGACAGAGGAGCCTGGCAGGCTACAGTCCATGGGGGTTACAAGAGTCAGACCTGACTTAGCAACTGAACAAGAACAGGCAGCCTATAGCAAAGCATAGAAAGCTGGGCTGGAGAATGGAACAAAAAATCAACAAACACAGTAGCAGCAGGACAACCCTCATATAGTAGCTGCTGAAACCCAAACAAACAAAAGCAATGTGAAGGTCACAACTGCAGTAGCCTTTGGATCCGAGGCCTGTGAGGCTGCTGTTGCAAAACTGGCTCCGTGGGGCCAGGGCAGCAGCCATATATTTCCCTGCAGCCCTGACTGAAAAACCAGCAACATCAGTTAGTCTGCATACATCTAGAAGGTAGCACCCCTCGCTGAGATTTCCCCAATTAATGCAGAAACTTCCAGTGTAGCTGTAGGCCCAGCTATTATTCTCTATAAAAGAGCTCCAGGAGGATGCTGGATCAGCTTTGCAACCCACAGCATCCCCTCTTCACTGAGACCTGCTGCCTGGGACTCCAGAGCATTGTGACCAAGTCACCTGTGGATGTAGAGCAAGGAGATGTCACCAGATTTGAGAGTACCCAGTTGAGCATCTACATGTCGCCTTGTTAACCTGAGATTTTGAGGAAAGGCCTGGTGTCTGTGAACCTCCAACTTTAAAACGGTTTTCATAATTTTGAGCTTCAGGATACAGAATCATGTTCAGTGAAACATCAAGTTGCCTAGTTTCATAGTATGATAATTATGAAAATAAGGGATAAAGTAGTAATTATTCTTGGGTACAAATACATGTATACACAACAACCATTTTTTAAATGTAGACTGGGTTTATATTCACTGGACAGTTGCATTTGGGCAAGAGGAAAAGCAAAGGTATAAAAAATACTTTATTATGAAACAGCTTATATAAATGTGAATAAACTAGCATCTTATTGGATTGCATATGTACAAAATTACCTCATCTGTCCATGATGACATTTTTCTTTTTTTGATCTAATTGGTATATTTTCTTTTTAAAAAAAATTCATTGAGTTACAGTTATTTTAGAATGTTGTGTTAATTTCTGCTGTACAGCAAAGTGACTGTTACATATATGTGTGTATATATGTTCTTTTATAATATGCATATTCTTTTTCATGTTCTTTTCCTTTATGGTTTGTCACAGGATATTGAATATGGTTCCCTGTGCTGTATAGTAGGACCTTGTTTATCCATCCTGTATATACTAGTTTGCATCTGCCTATCTCAGATCCCAGGCCTTCCCCCTCCTTTAGCAGCCACAAGTCTGTCCCTATGTATGTGAGTTTGTTTCTATTTCATAGATATGCTCATTCGTGCTGTGTTTTAGATTCCATGCACAACTGATATCATGTGGTTCTTGTCTTTCTCTTTTCAATTTACTTCACTTAGTGTGATCATCTCTAGGTCAATCTGTGTTTCTGCAAATGGCATTATTTCATTCTTTTTTATGGTCGAGTAGTATTCTATTGTATATATGTACCATATCATCTTTATGCATTGTCGAGACCGGCTGGACAAGCAGGGTTTCCAAAAGTGCGATAGGGTGAGAGAATGAGAAACGAGACACGAGAATCCAGAGAAAAGCGAGGATCCGGGGCCAACACCGCTGCAAGGAGAAGGTGCTGAAACTGAATCCAAGCCGGCTTTATTAGACTTTCCGCCGTGAGTGAAAGAATATGCGGGGAGTGCAATTATAATTCCTGCGGCCTTCAGGGCCAAAGAACAAAATGATCATTAACCATTGAGTAGTTAAGAAACGGTAATCAATAACAAATCAGTAACTAAGACTAATATTCTTATCTATAGATTTTCCACTAGATACGTGAAACATGTGACTCTGAGACGCCAGATGAGAAACAGTCTGGGGTCGGTTTTTGGACCCAGGATCATATCTTGTTTTCAAGACTATGAACTGTTCCCGCTGGACTTGTTCCAAGAGTCTCATGCCTTATAGCATCCAGTTTATCAATAATTATACATTTCTTCTGCGGCCCTTGCCGGGGCCTCCTTTTCTTTTATTCTTCCTGTCTCCTACAATCCATCCATCTGTCAATGGGCATTTAGGTTGTCTCCATGTCTTGGCTGCTGTAAATGGTGCTGCTATGAACATAGGGATTCATGTATCTTTTAAAAATTATGGTTTTATCTCTACATATGCCCAGGAGTGGGATTGCTAGATCATATGACAATTCTGTTTTCTGAGATACTCCCATAGTCTTTTCCATAGAGGTTGCACCAGTTAACATTCTAACCAACAGTGTAAGAGGGTTCCCTTTTCTTTACACCCTCTTCAACATTTATTATTTGAAAATTTTTTAATGATGGCCGTCATGACTGGTGTGAGATGGTGTGATGGCATTTTTATTTCTATACAATCCTTATTCTTTTTTCTGACTTTTCTGCATTGACTGAGTATAGCAGTAATACAGCATCAGAATAGTGGGAACTGGCATCACTGTCTACATTTCCTGTTTCACATTCACTATAGTATGTTATATTACATATTATCAATTTCTGCCAAGGATTCCATGTATTTCTAATTTGTTCTAATTTGACTATATATAGTCAAGTATAGATTTGACTTTTTTTTTCAATGGAAGTATAGTTGACATGATATATTTGTTTCAGGTGTACAACATAGTAACTAGGTATTTTTATAGAATGTACTTCATACAGGGTTATTATAAAATTGACCTTATTCCTTGTGCTGTACATTACATCCCTGTAATTTATTTTATATCTAATAGTTTGTAACTCTTAGGTTATAAACTACTACTGTTTTGCCCCTGTACCCATCCCCTCCCCTCTGGTAACCATTAGTTTGTTCTCTGAATCTGTGAGTTTTTTTGTTTTATTATATTTGTTCACTTGTTTTATTTGTTATATTCATATGTAAGTGAAAAATACTGTATTTGTCTTAGATTAAATAATTTCATTAAGCCTTATATCCTCTGGGTCCATTCATGTGGTTGCAAATGAGAAAATTTCATTCATTTTTATGGCTAACTGATATTCCATTGTAAATATATACTACATCTTTATTCATCTGTTGATGGACACTTAGGTGACTTTCATATCTTGGCTATTTTAAATAATGTTACTGTGAACATTACAGCTCAAGTATCTTTTCAAATTAGTGTTTTTATTTTCTTCAGTTAAATGCCCTGGAGTGGAATTGCTGGATCTTATGATAGTTTTTTTCTTAATTTTTTGAGGAACCTCCATAGTGTTCTCCACAGAGGTTGCACCAGCTTACATTCTCCACATCCTTATCAATTCTTGCTATATCTTGTCTTTTTTGTCAATAAGCATTCTGACAGGTATAAGATACTGTGGTTTTGATTTGCATTTCCCTTATGATTAGTGATATTGAACATAATTTTTTAAAATGTATTTATTTATTTTTAATGGTGAAATATCATAATTTTATTTTATTTTTTTTTACTATTTTTAAAATTTATGTATTTTAATTAGAGGCTAATTATTTTACAATATTGTATTGGTTTTGCCATACATCAACATGAATCCGCCATGGTTGTGCACATGTTCCCAATCCTGAACCCCCCTCCCACCTCCCTCCCCATACCATCCCTCTGGGTCATCCCAGTGCACCAACCCCAAGCATCCTGTATCCTGCATCAAACCTGGACTGGCGATCCATTTCTTATATGATATTATACATGTTTCAATGCCATTCTTCCAAATCATCCCCCCCCCGCACCGCCCCCCCCCCCACACACACACACACAGAGTCCAAAAGACTGTTCTATACATCTGTGTCTCTTTTGCTGTCTTGCATACAGGGTTTTTGTTACCATCTTTCTAAATTCCATATATATGCATTAGTATACTGTACTGGTGTTTTTCTTTCTGGCTTACTTCACTCTACATAATAGGCTCCAGTTTCAACCACCTCATTAGAACTGATTCACATGTATTCTTTTTAATGGCTGAGTAATACTCCATTGTGTATGTGTACCACTGCTTTCTTATCCATTCATCTGCTCATGGACATCTAGGTTGCTTCCATGTCCTGGCTATTATAAACAGTACTGTGATGAATATTGGGATACACATGTCTCTTTCAATTCTGGTTTCCTTGGTGTGTATGCCCAGCAGTGGGATTGCTGGGTCGTACGGCAGTTCTATTTCCAGTTTTTTCAGGAATCTCCACACTGTTCTCCATAGTGGCTGTACTAGTTTGCATTCCCACCAACAGTGTAAGAGGGTTCTCTTTTCTCTACAACCTCTCCAGCATTTATTGCTTGTAGACTTTTGGATAGCAGGCATTCTGACTGGCGTGAAATGGTACCTCATTGTGGTTTTGATTTGCATTTCTCTGATAATGAGTGGTGTTGAGCATCTTTTCATGTGTTTGTTAGCCATCTGTATGTCTTCTTTGGAGAAATGTCTATTAACTAAATAGACATTTGGCCCATTTTTTGATTGGGTCGTTTATTTTTCTGGAATTGAGCTGCAGGAGTTGCTTGTATATTTTTGATATTAGTTGTTTGTCAGTTGCTCCATTTGCTATTATTTTCTCCCATTCTGAAGGCTGTCTTTTCACCTTGCTTATAGTTTCTTTTGTTGTGCAGAAGCTTTTAATTTTAATTAGATTCCATTTGTTTATTTTTGCTTTTATTTCCAATATTCTGGCAGGTGGGTCATAGAGGATCCTGCTGTGATGTATGTCAGAGAGTGTTTTGCCTATGTTCTCCACTAAGAGTTTTATAGTTTCTGGTCTTATGTTTATATCTTGAATCTATTTTGAGTTTATTTTTGTGTATGGTGTTAGAAAGTGCTCTAGTTTCATTCTTTTACAAGTGGTTGACTAGTTTTCCCAGCACCACTTGTTAAAGAGATTGTCTTTATTTTTTTTTAATTTTATTTTATTTTTAAACTTTACAATATTGTATTAGTTTTGCCAAATATCGAAATGAATCTGCCACAGGTATACCCGCGTTCCCCATCCTTAACCCTCCTCCCTCCTCCCTCCCCTCCCCTCCCTCTGGGTCGCCCAGTGCACCAGCCCCAAGCATCCAGTACCGCGCATTGAACCTGGACTGGCGACTCGTTTCATACATGATATTATACATGTTTCAATGATATTCTCCCAAATCTCCCCACCCTCTCCCTCTCCCACAGAGTCCATAAGACTGATCTATACATTAGTGTCTCTTGCTGTCTCGTACACAGGGTTATTGTTACCATCTTTCTAAATTCCATATATATGCGTTAGTATACTGTATTGGTGTTTTTCTTTCTGGCTTACTTCACTCTGTATAAGAGATTGTCTTTAATCCATTGTATATTCTTGCCTCCTTTGTCAAAGATAAGGTGTCCATAGGTGTGTGGGTTTATCTCTGGGCTTTCTATTTTGTTCCATTGATCTCTATTTCTGTCTTTGTGCCAGTACCATACTGTCTTGATGACTGTGGCTTTGTAGTAGAGCCTGAAGTCAGGCAGGTTGATTCCTCCAGTTCATTCTTCTTTCTCAATATTGCTTTGGCTATTCGAGGTTTTTTGTATTTCCATACAAATTGTGAAATTATTTGTTTTAGCTCTGTGAAAAATACCATTGGTAGCTTGATAGGGATTACATTGAATCTATAGATTGCTTTGGGTAGTATACTCATTTTCACTATATTGATTCTTCCGATCCAGGAACATGGTATATTTCTCCATCTGTTAGTGTCCTCTTTGATTTCTTTCACCAGTGTTTTACAGTTTTCTATATATAGGTCTTTTTCAAGAAACAAAGGGAGAAAAGTCAAATCAATAAAATTAGATATGAAAATGGAGAGATCACAACAGACAACACAGAAATACAAAGGATCAGAAGAGACTACTATCAGCAATTGTATGCCAATAAAATGGACAACGTGGAAGAAATGGACAAATTCTTAGAAAAGTAAAACTTTCCAAAACTGAACCAGGAAGAAATAGAAAATCTTAACATATCCATCACAAGCACGGAAATTGAAACTATAATCAGAAATCTTCTAGCAAACAAAAGCCCAGGTCCAGATGGCTTCACAGCTGAATTCTACCAAAAATTTAGAGAAAAGCCAACACCTATCCTACTCAAACTCTTGCAGAAAATTGCAGAGGAAGGTAAACTTCCAAACTCACTCTATGAGGCCACCATCACCCTAATACCAAAACCTGACAAAGATGCCACAAAAAAAGAAAACTACAGGCCAACATCACTGATGAACATAGATGCAAAAATCCTTAACAAAATTCTAGCAATCAGCATCCAACAATACTTTCAAAAGATCATACACCATGACCAAGTGGGTTTTATCCCAGGGATGCAAGGATTCTTCAATATCCACAAATCAATCAATGTAATACACCACATCAACAAATTGAAAAGTAAAAGCCATATGATTATCTCAATAGATGAAGAGAAAGCCTTTCAGAAAATTCAACATCCATTTATGATAAAAACTCTCCAGAAAGCAGGAATAGAAGGAACATACCTCAACATAATAAAAGCTACATATGACAAACCCACAGCAAACATTATCCTCAATGGTGAAAAATTGAAAACATTTCCCCTAAAGTCAGGAACAAGACAAGGGTGCCCACTTTCACCATTACTATTC
This sequence comes from Bos indicus, assembly GCF_029378745.1. Classification (NCBI taxonomy): domain Eukaryota; kingdom Metazoa; phylum Chordata; class Mammalia; order Artiodactyla; family Bovidae; genus Bos; species Bos indicus. Next base: position 35,366,039 of record NC_091787.1, read on the forward strand.
AACATAGTTTTGGAAGTTTTGGCCACAGCAATCAGAGCACAAAAAGAAATAAAAGGAATCCAGATTGGAAAAGAAGAAGTAAAACTCTCACTGTTTGCAGATGACATGATCCTCTACATAGAAAACCCTAAAGACTCCACCAGAAAATTACTAGAGCTAATCAATGAATATAGTTAAGTTGCAGGATATAAAATGAACACAAAGAAATCCCTTGCATTCCTATACACTAATAATGAGACAATAGAAAGAGAAATTAAGGAAACAATTCCATTCACCATTGCAACGAAAAGAATAAAATACTTAGGAATATATCTACCTAAAGAAACTAAAATTTATTTTTAATTGAAGGATAATTGCTTTACAGTATTCTTTTGGTTTCTGCCAAAAATCAACATGAATCACCCATAGGTATGAATATGTCCTCTTCCACTTGAAACCTCCCTCTCACCCATCTGGGTTGTTACAGAGCCCAGTTTGAACATCTTTTCATGTGCCATCTGTATGTTTTCTTCAGAAAAAATGCCTATTCAGGCCTTCTGCCCATTTTAAAATCAAGTTGGTTCTGTTTTTACTGATACTAAGTTGTGTGAATTCTTTATCTAGTTTGGATATTAACCCCTTACTGGGGCATATTGTTTGCAAGTACCTTCTTTCATTCAGTAGGTTGCCTTGTTATTTTGTTGGTTTACATATCTTGGGTTTTTTTTTTTTTTTTTTTTGATATTGAGCTGCCTGTATATTTTGGAGTTTAATCCTTTGTCAGTTGTGTCAAGCTTTTTTTTTTTTAAACTTTTTATTTTGTATTGAGGTACAGCTGATTAACAGTGTTGTGAGCTTCAAGCTTTTAAATATGCTTTCCTCTAGGAGTTTTATGGTTTCATGTCTTACATTGAGGTCTTTGATTTTGAGTTTATTTTTGTATATAATGTAAGAATATCTTCATATATTTACATGTAGCTGTCCAGTTTTCCCAGCTTCACTTACTGAAGAGACTATCATTTCCCCATTGTATAATATATTCTTGCCTCCTTTGTGGTAGACTAATTGACAGTAGGTGCCTGGGTTTATTTCTGAGCTCTGTGTTGTTGTTGTTGTTGTTTTGACATATAGTTGATTTACAATATTGTGCTAGTTTCAGGTGTACAGCAAAGTGATTCAGTTATATATATATGTTCCAGATCCTTTTCCATTATAGGTTATTATAAGATATTGAATATCTTGTAATTCAGTATCTCCCTGTGCTCTTTGGGGACTTTCTGATCTCCTTTTCCTTGATGTGAAATTCCTCTGAGGGGATCCCTTGTGGTGCCATGATGCTCTTGGGAAATGAATGAGACAAAGTAATATGATTCTTATGCTTTTCTATGTGACCTTCCTCAAGTTTTGAGCTGTACATCGATTTTGATGCTGCTACGTTGTAGTTTAGCACTTTCTCTGCACTATTTTCTTTGATCTATAGTTACTGATTTTTTGTTGTTGTTGTTGTTGGGAGAGAGGAACACAGGACCTCTCTTCTGACATCCTCTTCTGTTTTTTGTCTGTTGTTTCTTGTGTGAGTTTTGGAAGATTGTGTCTTTAAAGAAATTTGTCCATTTCTTCTAGGTTATCAACTTTGTAGGCATCAGTTCAGTTCAGTTGCTCAGTCATGTCCGAGTCTTTGTGACCCCATGAACTGCAGCATGCCAGGCCTCCCTGTCCATCACCAACTCTCGGAGTCCACCCAAACCCATGTCCATTGAGTTGATGATGCCATCCAACCGTCTCATCCTCTGTCATCCCCTTCTCCTCCTGCCCTCAATCTTTCCCAGCACAAGGGTCTTTTCAAATGAGTCAGCTCTTTGCATCAGGTGGCCAAAGTACTGGAGTTGCAGCTTCAAAATCAGTCCTACCAATGAACACCCAGGACTGATCTCCTTTAGGATGGACTGGTTGGACCTCCTTGCAGTCCAGGGGACTCTCAATAGTCTTCTCCAACACCACAGTTCAAAAGCATCAATTCTTTGAGGCTCTGCTTTCTTTATGGTCCAACTCTCACAACCATACATGACTACTGGAAAAACCATAGCTTTGACTAGATAAACCTTTGGTACTATGCCAAAGCCTTTGACTGTGTGGATCACAATAAACTGTGGAAAATTCTGAAAGAGATGGGCATACCAGATCATTTGACCTGCCTCTTGAGAAACCTATATTCAGGTCAGAAAGCAACACTTAGAACTGGGCATGGAAAAACAGACTGGTTCCAAATAGGAAAAGGAGTACGTCAAGGCTGTATATTGTCACCCTGCTTATTTAACTTCTATGCAGAGTACATCATGAGAAACGCTGGGCTGGATAAAGTACAAGCTGGAATCAAGATTGTTGGGAGAAATATCAATAACCTCAGATATGCAGATGACACCACCCTTATGGCAGAAAGTGAAGAGGAACTAAAGAGCCTCTTGATGAAAGTGAAAGAGGAGAGTGAAAAAGTTGACTTAAAGCTCAACATTCAGAAAATGAAGATCATGGCAACTGGTCCCATCACTACATGGGAAATAGATGAGGAAACCTTGGAAACAGTGTCAGACTTTATTTTTTTGGGCTCCAAAATTACTGCAGATGGTGACTGCAGCCATAAAATTAAAAGACACTTACTCCTTGGAAGAAAAGTTATGACCAACCTAGATAGCATATTCAAAAGCAGAGACATTACTTTGCCAACAAATGTCCGTCTAGTCAAGGCTATGGTTTTTCAAGTGGTCTTGTATGGATGTGAGAGTTGGACCGTGAAGAAATCTGAGCGCTGAAGAATTGATGCTTTTGAACTGTGGTGTTGGGGAAGACTCTTGAGAGTCCCTTGGACTGCAAAGAGATCCAACCAGTCCATTCTAAAGGAGATCAGCCCTGGGTGTTCTTTGGAAGGAACGATGCTAAAGCTGAAACTCCAGTACTTTGGCCACCTCATGTGAAGAGTTGACTCATTGGAAAAGACTCTGATGCTGGGAGGGATTGGGGGCAGGAGGAAAGAGAGACGGCAGAGGATGAGATGACTGGATGGCATCACTGACTCAATGGACGTGAGTTTGAGTGCACTCCGGGAGATGGTGATGGACAGGGAGGCCTGGTGTGCTGCGATTCATGGGGTTGCAAAGAGTCAGACACAACTGAGCAACTGAACTCAACTGAATGTGGTAATAAGGTATGGGGGGCTTCCCAGGTGGCTTAGTTGTAAAGAATCTGCCTGCCAGTGCAGGAGATGCAGTTTGTCCCCTGGGTGGGGAAAATCATTGGAAAAGGGAATGGCAATCCATACCAGTACTCTTGTCTGGGAAATCCCATGGACAGAGGAGCCTGGCAGGCTACAGTACATGGGGCCACAAGGAGTCGGACACGACTGAGTGACTAAACAACAACAATAAGGTATGAAGGTAGAGGATGCATTTTGTCATCCTGTGATTAGGTCTCAATCTTCTAGTTATTAGCCTATGCCCCTGGACTGTGAGTTTCACAATTTCTCAGTTTCTTTTGTTCATCTTTTGTAGAAGAGGATGGGTAGAGTGGGCTAGAGTTGGTATTTTCCTTCTCCCACATGGAAGGCTAGAGCTGGTTTTAGTTAGGGATTTGTCTCTCCCAGGTCACTTAGGTTCTGATAGTAACCCAGCCGGCTAGGATCTGGATCTGATTAACTATTTTCTCCTGACTATATGCCTTGTTAAGAATAAGAGAATGCTCTGGTGTATTTTGAAATGGTTTCTTTTGCCATCCTCCTGGCAAAGGCACATGAAGATTTTTCTGTGATATTTATTGTGGGAACTTGACTGCACTCCTGGGGGGTAAGTGTCACAATATTGTGTTGCTCATCAGCAAAATACCAGCAGACCAAATTCAACAGCATATGAAAAGGATCATACAACATGATCAATTAGAATTTGTCCTTGGGATGTAAGGATGAGTCAACATGCACATATCAATAAAAATGATATGCTTCCTTAATAGAATAAATAAAGTCAAATCATCTCAAAACATTTGACAAAAATTTGACAAATGTTGCATTTGACAAAATACATTATTTCATGTTAAAGATGCAACAAATTAGGTATAGAAGAAATGTACCTCAACATAATAAATGCTATATATGACAAGCCCATAACTTATATTATACCTAAGAGTGAAAGGCTGAAAACTTTTCCTCTAAGGTCAGAAACAAGACAAGAATGACCACTTTCTCACTAACCCTATTCAACATAGTACAGGAAATTTTAGCCAAAGAAATTAGGTAAGTAAAAGAAATAAAAGGCATCTAACATGGGAGGGAGTAAGTAAACTTTGCTATTTGCAGATGTTATGATCCTCTATATAGGAAACCCCAAAGACTCAAATAAATGATCAGTACATTCAAGAGTAGATCTCAAAAGTTATCTTCACAAGAGGAAAAAAATATATGTGTGGCAGTGGATGTTAATTAGATTAATTGTGGTGATAATTTTGCAGTACATACACATATCAAATCATTGTGTTATACATCTACATGTGGTATGCATGTCAATTATATCTCAACTGAAAAAGGTTCTGCAGATGCTCCAGTGTTCAAAAACATTTATCATCACTTACAAGAGAGAAAAGCCCACACTGTTACATGAGCAACGTTATATCAACGTTTACAGAGAAAATGACTTATTTCCTAGGAGGAGGAAAAAACCCTTCAAATCTCAGTGAAATTTCAGGATACAAAATCATCATATTGAATGCATTTCTATAACAAGGAATTATCTGGAAAAGAAATAAATAATCTCATTATAATAGCATCAGAAAAAAGAATAAAATACTTAGGAATAAATTTAACAAAAGAGGTAAAAGACCTATACACTGAAAACTTAAAAAATAGTGAAAAATTGAAGTTACAAATAAATCCAGAGATATTCCATGTTCATGAATTAGAAGAATTAATATTGCTAAAGTGTTTCATACTACCCAAAGCCATCTACAGAGTCGATGAAATTCCTATCAAAATTCCAATGATGTAATTCCTAGAAATAGGGAAAAAATCCTAAAATAAATGTAGAACCATAAAATACTCTGAATAGTCAAAGCAATCTTGCACAAGAAAAAGAAATCTGAAGGCACCACAGTGCCTAATTTCAACATATACTACAAGGACTGTAGTCATCAAAACAGTATGGTGGTGGTACTCAAAAGTGTATTCACTCAAAACTTTGATGTAGTTCCATGTATTTTGGCATCTAGTATTACTGCTAAAAGTCTAGAAAATTTATTATCTAAGTGATTTTTTTTAAATAAAAAATTCGAGGTTTGAAACTTCTAATCCAATTCTGAGAATATGAAGAAATACTATGTTGTAAAAAAAAAAAAAAAAAGGAAATTAACATGTGATACAGTATTATTAAAGTACGGATTTTGCTAAAGTTTTATGAAACAAATTATTTGTTTTCATACGTTATTCAACTCCTATTGTATTTAGTTGCATTGAGCAGCTTTAGCTGCTGCTACTGCTAAGTTGCTTCAGTCGTGTCCGACTCTGTGCAACCCCATAGACGGCAGCCCACCAGGATCCCCGTCCCTGGGATTCTCCAGGCAAGAACACTGGAGTGTGTTGCCATTTCCTTCTCCAATGCGTGAAAAGTGAAAGTCAAGTCTCTCAGTCGTGTCCGACTCTTAGTGACCCCATGGACTGCAGCCTATCAAGCCCCTCCATCCATGGGATTCTCCAGGCAAGAGTACTGGAGTGGGGTGCCATTGCCTTCTCCGGAGCAGCTTTAGCTGCATGCAACAAATTCTGTTAAAAACCTAATAAATAGGTGGGGGTGGGGTTCAGGATGGGGAACACGTGTACGCCCATGATGGATTCATGTTGATGTGTGGCAGAACCAATACAATATTGTAAAGTAATTAGCCTCCAATTAAAATAAATAAATTTAAATAAAAAACAATAAAAATGCAAATACACAGAAAAAATAATTTTAAAATCTAAAAAAAAAAGATTTTCAACTTCATTTTGGAAAGTCTTACTTTATTAAAAATTATTAATCAACAAAGATGCTACTGCAATCAACTTTAAAAGACAAAGACAAAATTGTATTGATGACTTTTTCATGGGCAGCTGATAGACATGTCCAAATAAAAATTTGGTGGAGAATGAAATAAAAAAACCTAATAAATGTAATAATGAAAGAAAAGAGTAACTTAAATAAAAAAGGAGCAAATGACCCGAATAAACATTTCTCCAAAGAAGACAAGAAGTAACCAAGAGTATGTGAAAAGATGTGCAACAGTGCGAATCATCAAGGAAATTCAAATCAAAACCACAATGAGATATTACCTCACAGGTGTTAGGATGGCTAGTATAAAAAACATACAGGAGATAATAAATCTTGATGAGTATGTGGAGAAAAGGGGACCTTTGTATGCAGAAGGTGGGAATGTAGGTTGGTATGGTCATAATAGAAAACAGTATGGAGGTTCTACAGAAAATTAAAAATTTGATCTGAACATTTTTGTGTATCTATCCTAAGGGGAGTGAAATCACTATCTCAGAGAGATATCTGCTCCCCGATTTTCATTACAGCATCAATAATAGCAAAGACATGGAAACAACCTAAGTGTCCATGAGTAAAGAAGATGTGATATTCCCTTTTGTGTGTGTGTGTGTGTGTGTGTATAATTTATCTTTAAAATTTAAGGAAATCCCTCTATTGCAACAACATGGATGAAGCTGCAAGGCTGTATGCTTAAATCAGATAGAGGAAGGCAAATACGGTGTGATATCATGTATATATGGAACCTAAAAAGAAAAAAAATGTTAAATTTATGGAACTAGAAGAATCATGGTTGCCAGGGGCTCAGAGGATAGGGGAAATGAGATGCTGGTCAAAGGGTACACATTTTCAGTTATACATAAATAATTTCTGCTCTAATATACAACAGAATAACTATAGCTAATAAAACTGCATTGTATTTTTGAAATTTTCTAAGAGAAATCATAAGCGTCCTTACAGTACACACTCACAAAAATAACTGCAGCAATGGATGTGTTAATTATTTTGTGATGATCATTTCACAATATATACCTATGTGAAATTATCACTTATAAATGTATACAGTTTTGTCAATTATATCTTAATAAATATAAATAAAACAATAGAAAAATTTTCTTTTTAAAGATATTATTGAAGTATAGTTGATTTACAATGTTGTGTTTAATTTCTACCATACAGCAGTGACTCAGTTGTACATATATATTCTTTTTCATTATGGTTTATCACAGGATATTGAATGTGATTCTCTGTGCTATATAGTAGGACCTAGAAGAAAAATTTTCTTCATTTTTAAATTTGAATAATATTCCATTGTATGTTTATGCAACATTTCATTTATCCATTCATCCTTCAGTGGAAATGAGGGTTGCTCTGATCTGTTGGTTATTATGAATATTGCTGCTATAGTCATAGGTGTACAAATATTATTTCAAGTCCCTATTTTTAATCCTTTTGATATACTCAGAAATAGGCTTTCTGGATTGTATTTTAATTCTATATTTATTTTTTGATGAACTGCCACAGCATTTTCCAGAGTGGTTCCAACATGTTCTCTTCCCACCAACCATGCTTAAGTTTCCAATTTCTTCATATGCTCATCAACACTTGTCGTTTTCCCTCATATTCGTTATCTGAATGCATGGCAAGTGATAACTCGTTGTGGTTTTGATTTGCATTTCTGTAATGATGAGTAAGTGATGTTGGTCACTTTTTCATATTCTTTTTGTCACTTGTACATATTTAGAGAAAGTTCTACTAAAGTTCTTTGCCCACTTAAAAATAAGGTTGGTTTTTTTTGGGTTGAGTTGTAGGTGTTTTTATTTTCCTTATCACACCTTCTCAGCATGCTACCCTCGGAGAGAGCAGCCCAGTTTCTTCCTTCTAACCAGAGGGATTAGAGTAGATCACATTTTCAATGATATAAAACATCTGTGGGAAGTCCAGGGGGCTGGTCTAAGTTTCACCTGCCTATCTATCTAAGTTTCAGAGCCTATCTGAGTTGTAGTTGTTCTTTATATATTCTGGATATTAATACTTTGTCATTTATTTGATTTTGTAGTACTTTCTCCTATTGCCTTTGTACTCTGTTGGTAGTGTTGTTAATGCAAAAAAGTTTTTTATTTTAATGAAATCCAATGTATTGATTTTTTTCTTTTGCTGTCTGTGCTTTTGGCTTCATATCCATAAACCACTGCCAATTCAGTGTCCTGAATCTTTCACTCTATATTTTCATCTAATAACTTATGCTTTTAACTCTAAAATTTAAATCTGTGATCCATTTTGAGTGAATGTTTATACATGGTATACGTTAAGAGACCCAACTTCATTCTTTTGCCCAAATACACTGCTTTTCCAAAACCATTTCATAAGAAGTCTTTTGTTTCATGCCAGTTGCAGCCTATCAGTAACCAGTGTTGTGTTTAGACCTGTCCTTGTGATCGTTATTACAATTGCAAGATGCTTTTTAAGTAATATTCATTAGGAAACTTAGAAAAAAAGAAACGCCTGTTATCAACAGGACCTGGAAATTAACATAATGCCCAAACAGCAAGGTGTAGGTGGGGACAGTGAGGTGCACAGAGACAGAGAGAATACGCATGCACAAGCCTAGGCCTGAGGTTCTGCTTTTACTGGGGTTCAGGGTGAGGGCCTAGGCTTTTGTAGGCTCATTATTTCTTGTTGAATTCAAAGGATGGAAAGAAATATTAAAAAACAAACAAACCCAGGGGCTCCAATAGTCACTTATGGAACCCAACCAAGGTCTCTAGAAGAAGCCTGAGGGAAGAGTGCTAGTCTTTAGCTCGTCACAAGGTCAGCAATGTGTTTATTAGAACTCTCTCTGAAGTGTAAAATGGATGCCTCAGCAATCTAAGTGTAGACACCAAAATACTATGAAATTTCCTAACATTTTGAATGTGTTTTTTCTTTGATTGCATATTTGTTTGTTCACTGGAGATCTTTGTTTCTGAGAGCTTTTATAAAGTTATTGAAGCAAGTTGGTTTTCTTTTCAATGTTGCTATGAGAGAACAGAAACCAAAGATTTCTAGTCTATCATCTTGCTAAATTTATCTCTGAATAAAAGTAAGAAGATTATCAGTTCAGTTCAGTCACTCAGTCATATCCAACTCCTTCTGACCCCATGGACTGCAGCACGCCAGGCTTCTCTGTCCATTACCAACTCCGAAAGCTTACTCAAACTCATGTCCATTGAATCGGTGATGCCATTCAACCATCTCATCCTCTGTCGTCCCCTTCTCCTTCTGCCTTCAATCTTTCCCAGCATCAGGGTCTCTTCTAATGAGTCAGTTCTTTGCATCAGGTGGCCAAAAGTATTGGAGTTTCAGCTTCAACATCAATCCTTCCAGTGAATATTCAGGACTGATTTCCTTTAGGATGGAATGGACAGTCCTTGCTGTCCAAAGGACTCTCAAGAGTCTTCTCTAACACCACAGTTCAAAAGCATCAATTCTTTGGCACTCAGCTTTCTTTATAGCCCAACTCTCACATCCATACATGGCTGCTGGAAAAACCATAGCTTTGACCAGACGGACCTTTGTTGGTAAAGTAATAGCTCTGCTTTTTAATATGCTGTCTAGGTTGGTCATAGCTTTTCTTCCAAGGAGCAAGCATCTTTTAATTTCTTGGCTGCAGTCACCATCTGCAGTGATTTTGGAGCCCCCCAAAATAAAGTCTGTCACTGTTTCCATTGTTTCCCCATCTATTTGCCATGAAATGATGGGACCAGATGCCATGATCTTAGTTTTCTGAATGTTCAGTTTTAAGCCACCTTTTTCACTCTCCTCTTTCATTTTCACTAAGAGGCTCTTTACCTCGTCTTCACTTTCTGCTATAAGGGTGGTGTCATCTGCCTATCTGAGGTTATTGGTATTTCTCCTGGCAATCTTGATTCCAGTTTGTGCTTCATCCAGCCCGGCATTTCATATGATGTACTCTGCATATCAGTTAAATAAGCAGAGTGACAGTATACAGCCTTGATGTACTCCTTTCCCGATTTGGAACCAGTCTATTGTTCCATGTGCAGTTCTAACTGTTGCTTCTTGACCTGCATACAGATTTCTCAGGAGGCAGGTCAGGTGGTCTGGTATTTCCATTTCTTGAAGACTTTTCCACTGTTTGTTGTGATCCACATAGTCAAAGGTTTTGGCATAGTCAATAAAGCAGAAATAGATGTTTTCCTGGAACTCTCTTGCTTTTTTAATTTACAATTAAAATTCACCACATAGTGTTCTTTCTCACCATTAGTATTTATATTTGTGATTTCCTTTCCTTGCCTTGCTTCCACAAATATAAATTTATTCATTTACTTTTTCCTGTAATATATAGTTATTTCAAAATTATAATCTTTTAGAATTGCGTTTTTTCTTAGAATAGCTAACAGCTTGTCAATTTTGTTGATCTTTAAACAAAACTTTAGTTTTGATGGTTTTTTTTTTTCATACGTTTATGCTCTGTTTTACTTATTTCTGATGTAATCTTCATTCTTTTCTTCTGCAACTTTTGGCTTTGTATTTTTTCTTTTTTCTAGTTCCTTGAGATGTAATCTTAGGTTGCTTATTTGAGTTATTTTTCCTTTTTAATATGGGTGTTTATTATAAACTTCTCTCTTAACTATGCTGTATCCAATCAATTTTGGAATGTGGTATTTTCATTTTCTTTGTATAAAGTGTTTTCCATTTCTTGATTTCTTCTTTGATGCATTGTTGTTCAAAATGTCTTGCTTGATTGGTAAACATCAGGAAAATGTAAGTCTAAACCACAATGAGGTATTTGCACCTGTCAGAATGTGCATGCTAAGTTGCTTCAGTTGTGTCTGACTCTGTGTGACCCTATGGACTGTAGTCCTCCAGGCTCCTCTGTCCATGGGATTCTCCAGGCGAGAATACTGGAGTGGGTTGCCATGTCCTTCTCCAGGGGATCTTCCTGACCGAAGGATCAAACCCACATCTCCCATTTGCAGGTGGGTCTAGCACCACCTGGAAGCCAACCTGTCAGAATGGCTATTATGATAAAGTACACAAATGACAAATACTGGTGATAATGTGTATGGTTGGTGGGAATGTCAATTGGTGCAGCCACTGTGAAAAACATTATGGAGGTTTCTGAAAAACAAACAAACAAACAAAACAAAAACAAAAAAACCAAAAAACTAAAAATTGAATTAGCATATGATCCATCAATTTCACTTCTGGAATATGTCCAGAAGAAAAATAAACACTAATTTGAAAAGATAAATGCATCCCAATGTTTGTAGCAGCATTATTTCAAATAGCCAATATATGGAAGCAACCTAAGTGTTTATGAACAGATGAATGAATATAGGAGATGTGGCATATATATGCAATGGAATACTGTTCAGTCATAAAAGAGAATGAAATTTAGTCATTTGCAGCAACATGAATGGATTTGGATGCTATTATGCTAAGTGAAATAAATCAGGCAGAGAAAGTTAAACTCTGCATGATATCACTTATATATGGAATCTAGAAAATACAACAAGCTAGTGAATATAATGAAAAACAGACTCATGGATATATAGAACAAATTAGTTGTTACCAATGGGGAGAGGCAAGGAAGGAGAGGTACAAACCATTATGAATAAAATAAACTACAAGGATATATTGTACAACATGGGATATAGCCAATATTTTATAACTATAAATGGAGCATAACCTTTAAAAATTGTGAATCACTCACTATATTGTATACCTGTAACTTATAGAACATTGTATATCAACTATGTCATTTAGCCTCCCTTTTGTGGATTTTCTACTTTCCTTTTCACTTTTGAATTCAAGTTTCATTCCATTTTGGTCTGAAAGGATATTAATACTTGGTATGATTTCAGTCTTCTTAAATTTGTATTTGTTTTGTAACCTAACATGTAATGTATCCTGGAGAATGTTCACTGTATATTTGAGATGAGGACAATTTTTCTGCTGTTAGGTGATGTTATATTTATTTGGTATATAGTGTTGTTCAAATCTTGTTTCCTTACTAATATTGTTTAATTTCTCTATCCACTGTTGAAAACACTGCACTAAATTCTCTAAGCATTATGTTTTGCTACAAATTTCTCCCTTTGTTGTTGTTTAGTCACTCAGTCATGTCTGACTCTTTGCAATCCCATGGACTGCAGTGTGCCAAGCTTCCCTGTCCTTCACTAACTTCATTAACTTTGCTCCTGGAGTTTGCTCAAACTCATGTCCATTGAGTTGATGATGCCATCCAATCATATCATCCTCTGTCACCCCCTTCTCCTCCTGCTCTCAATCTTTCCCAGCATCAGAGTCTTTTCCAATGAGTTGGCTCTTCACATCAGGTACTTCACGTATTTGGGTGCTTTGATGTTCAGGGCATATATACTTGTAATTGATATATTTTCCTAGTGAATATATCCTTTGTCTTTATATAATATCCTTATATGTTTCTTGTGACAGTTTTTCAGTTTATGTGTATTTTGTCTAACATACATATGGCTACTGTCTTAGGTTACCATCTTAGGCCAGTATTTTGAATACACTATATTACTGGAGCTTTTTTTTTTTTTTTTTTTAATTTAATCTGTTTGGTTACAGTATGTCTTTTGATGAGAAGTTTAATTCACTTACATTTAAAGTAACTATTGATACAGAAGAATTCACAGTTTTCTTGTAGCTTCCCCCCCACCTTTCTGCTGTTTTTCCTTTGTGTTTTGTAATTTTTTTTCTACGGACATGCTTTGACTCAGTTCTCATTTTCTTTTGAGTATCTTTCATAGTCATTTTCTTTATGGTTACTATGGGGTTTATGTGCAACATAATCTATTTTAAGCTGATAAAAACTTCAGTCTCATACAAAAACTTCTGTTTTATCTCTTCCTCCAACACCTCATGTTATTGAAGTCACAAGTTACATCCTTTTGGATTGTATATTCATCAACATATTTTACATTTTTTATGCTTTAGTCTCTTAAATTCTATACCAGAACTAAAAGTAACTTATATAGTACCATTGAAGTATTTCAGTATTTTAGATTTGCCTATATATTTCCCCTTATCATTGAGCTTTATTGTTTCATGAGTTTCATGTTATGTCTAGTAATTATTTCATTTCAATGAAAGAACTCCTTTTAGCATTTCTTATAAAAAGGTGGAGCAGTGTGAACTCCCTCAGCTTTTGTTTATCTGTGAAAATATTTCTCCTTCATTTTTAAAGGACAATGTGGCTGGGTATGGTATTCTTGGTTTGTTTTTTTGTTTGTTTTGTTTTTCAGTCACTAAGCTGTGTCTGACTCTTTGACCCTGTGGACTGCAGCACAGCAGGGTCCTCTGTCTTCCATTATCTCCCAGAGTTTGCTCAAATTCATGTTCATTGAGTTGGTGATGCTATCTAAACATCTCATCCTCTGCCAACCCCTTTTCCTTTTGGCTTTAATCTTTTCAGCATCAGGGTCTTTTCCAATGAGTCGTCTCTTTGCATCAGGTGGCCAAAGTATTAGAGCTTCAGCAACAGTCCTTCAATGAATATTCAGGGTTGATTTCCTTTCGGGTTGATTGGCTTGACCTTGCTGTGCAAGGGATTCTCAAGAGTCTTCTCCAGCACATAATTAGAAAGCATCAATTCTTTGGTGCTAAGCCTTCTTTATGGTCCAACTCTCACATATGTACATGACTACTGGAAAAGCCATAGCTTTGACTCTGGGGACCTTTGTCAGCAAAATGATGTCTCTGCTTTTTAATACACTATCTAGGTTTGCCATAGTTTTCCTTCTAGGGAGCAAGTGTCTTTTAATTTCATGGCTGCAGTCACTGTCTGCAATGGTTTTGGAGCCCAAGAAAATAAAATCTGTCACTACTTCTACTTTTCCCCTCTCTATTTGCCATGTAGTGATGGGACCAGATGCTATAATCTTTGTTTTTTTAAATGTTGAGTTTCAAGCCAGCTTTTTCACTCTCTTATTTCATCCTTATCCACAGTCTCGTTAGTTCTTTTTCACTTCCTTCCATTATAGTGGTTATCATCCGCATATCTGATGTTGGTATTTCTCCTGGCAGTCTTGATTTCAGCTTTGTGATTCATCCAGCTCAGCATTTTGCATGATAGACTCTGCATAAAGTTAAATAAGCAGTGTGGCAATATACAGCCTTCTGTACTCCTTTCCCAGTTTGGAAGCAGTCAGTTGTTTCATGTCTGGTTCACTGAGTTATATAAGCCCCTCTGCCACGACAAGGCTGTGATCCATGAAGGGAATAGGCCAGACTCTTTCTAAACCAAGCTGATTTTGAAACTTTAATTATTCAGTGTTCTTGAGGTAGCAAATTTGAGATCTAGGAATTTTACATTCATTTCTTTTGGCACAATTCTACCAATATTTCAAGTCCCACAGATTTCACAAGCTGTTGCTTCTTGTCCTGCATACAAGTTTCTCAGGAGGCAGGTTAGGTGGTCTGGTATTCCCATCCCTTTAAGAATTTTCCTCAGTTTGTTGTGATCCACATAGTCAAAGGCTTTAGCATAATCAATGAAGCAGAAGTAGATTTTTTTTTTTTTCTGGAATTCTCTTGCTTTCTCTGCTATCTATAGAATGCTGGCAGTTTGATCTCTGGTTCCTCTGCCTCTTCAAAATCCAGCTTGTACATCTGGAAGTTCTTGGTTCAGAACTGAAGCCTAGCTTGTAGATTTTGAGCATTACTTTGCTAGCATGTGAAATGAGCACAATTGTCCATGGGGTTCTCCAAGCAAGACTACTGGAATGAGTTGCCATTTCCTACTCTAGTGCACCACATTTTGCCAGAACTGTGACCCATCTTTCTTTCTTTTTTGTTATTTATATAATTTAATATGCTACAAATGAGGAAAATAAACAGGGAACGGGGATGCAAACAGGAAAAGTCCTGTAAAGATTCTTCATTTTGATTGTATTGTTTTCTTGCCTTCAGGGGGGAAGATTTCGACTTCAAAATAAACAAAATATTTGAGAAGGCTATTTACATCTGGTGTTCTAGATGGTATTCTTCAGCTATTTTCTCAGCAGTCCATGTTTCTGGATAAAGTTTATGATTACTGAGAAGTGTCAATGCCTCTAACAATTAAAATTTTGCCTTTGGGAATGTTCTTAACTTTCATCATGTCAAACTGATGTTCTTTCAGCAACCTGAACTCCTTAGGCTTCTGATGTGTGCCGGCATCCTAAAGAAGACAAGGGATCTTGGGAATCAACATACACATCTTTTAGTAATGACAGCAGTTTTTCATCTTTTCTGTCAATTTGTCCCTTAATTTCTGGATGGTTGCTCATCTGCTCTCGCAGGAGGTTCATGGTGGAGGGGTGCCTGGGAGCAGGGGAGGGCTTCATTCCTCCCTGTTCTGCTCGGTTCACTAGGTTGAAATTCCTGATGGTGTGAGCCACTCAGCCCCCATTTCTTCACAACATGCTGCCCTAAGTTATACCACACGTAGCTGAACACTGGCGCAGGCGAATTCGGGGACATACCGGAGGATGCGCACGTCTGGGGTCGACCCGTGAGGGAGCATGAAAACATGACCCATCTGTTTTGAGCGACCCTGCACTGCTTGGCTTATAGCTTCATTGAGTTACACACGCTCCTTTGCTATGACAAGGCTGTGATCCATGAAGGTAATAGGCTAGACTCTTTCTAACCAAGTTGATTTTGAATCTTTTAGTTATTCACAGCATTCTTCATGTAACAAGGTTGAGATCTAGAAATGTCACCTTCATTCCTTTTGGCACAATTCTACCAATATTTCAAGTTCCACAAATTTCACAAGCATTCCTTATTCATGAAAAGTCACAGAATCTATTATCACAATGCCTATTATGGCATTACAGTTATTTCCTCATATTGTTTCATTTTCTTACATAAGATTAAATTTTTCTAAAACATTGTAGGTTCCTTGAGAAAAGGGATTTTGTTTTCTACTTCTGTGCCTAGTGTTGACCAAGTCACCAAGGATTATAAACTTCTGTCCAATTGAACTGAATCCTCTTTCCCTTAAATCTATCACTTATCATTCTGCTGACAAACAGCTTGTTACTAGATGAGACACTCTGCCGTTATTACAAATGGTTGCTAGTTCTTTTTTTACTTTCAGAATTTTGAATATATCAACTGACTTCTTTCTGACCGCAAGGTTTCTGCTTAGAAGTCCACTAATAACCTTGTGGAGCCTCTCTTGGAGGTGATGAATCATTTTCTCTTGGTTCTTTCAGAGTTGTCGATGCCATTCAACCATCTCATCCTCTGTCGTCCCCTTCTTCTCATGCCTTCACTCTTTCCCAGCATCAGGGTCTCTTCTAATGAGTCAGTTCTTCACATCAGGTGGCCAAAGTATTGGAGCTTCAGCTTCAGCATCAGTCCTTCCAATGAATATTCAGGATTGATCTCCTTTTGGATTGACTGGTTTCATCTCCAGTCAAGGAGATCTCTTGGGACTCTCAAGAGTGTTCTCCAACACCACAGTTCAAAAGCCTCAATTCTTCAGTGCTCAGCTTTCTTTATAGTCCAGCTCTCACATCCATACGTGATTACTGGAAAAACCATAGCTTTGACCAGATGGACCTTTGTTGGCAAAGTAATGTCTTTGCTTTCTTGTCATAGCTTTTGTTTCAAGGAGCAAGTCTTTTAATTTCATGGCTGCAGTCTCCATCCACAGTGATTTTGGAGCCCAAGAAAATAAAGTCTGTCACTGCTTCTACTTTCCCCCCTTCTATTTGCCATGAAGTGATGGGACTAAAATGCCACGATCTTAGTTTTTTGAATGTTGAGTTTTAAGCCAGCTATACTTCCATCTAAAAATTCAACTTCATCTTGCTTCATCTGATTGTCTGAAAGTCCTAAATATTTAATAAAGGGCTAAAATAGGAAAGTATTTAAGAATTAAGTGGGCAAGTCCTTTGCTTGCTTTGCTTGTTGCTAAGTCCTTTGCTTCCACGAATTGCCCATGTGGTCACCAAGATCACTGGAAACCAGGAGGCTTTCTCCATTATGTACTTGACCAGCACTTCAAGCAGTGAATTTCCATCAGCCTTTTTGCTCTGTTTGTTTTTATAATCCAAATAAACATTTTTATTTTCCAGGCTTTGTGAGAGCTTAAGTTATAGCCATGATTGCAGGAATAAATGGCTGTGGGGCTGTTTTCAAGTGATAATTTGGTCAGCCATAAAAGGCTGGATCTTTGGAATGAAAGATGGCATTCATGAGTCCTATCAATGGCTTCTCTCCTGAGAGGCTTAAAGTTGGCACTTTAGGGTACAGAGAAGAGTAGTTGGGGTATCAAACTGGAGTATCAGACATTTCATGCTTAATTTTGTGAAGATATATGTTTAATCTCAATAGACCGAATTTTACACTTAAGAAACTTGTGTTTCTTTTCATTAATGTCTTTTTTCCTATTGTTATTTTATTGCATGTGATTTTATGGACTATCTATTAGTTGTTGGTATGGCTAACTAGATTGTTAACTTTTATCCTTTCTGATACATGTAGGTAGAAATACCTATGTCCAAATAAGCTTGGTATTCAGTATCTATGAAGTAAAAATAGAGAGTTTATTGGGCTTTGAGGCTTTTAACTGGGCAGTAATAAAAGGCATGTGCTTGCACCAAAGATTTTTTTTTGTTGTTCACATCTTTTTTGTCCTTTCTACATCTTTCATCATTTTCTCTAGATTGGGTTTATACCCATAAGAATCATAATGAAGAAAGATTGCTTTGAAGCTGAGTTAACAGGATGCCTCATTTGAACAGAATCCCTAACCTGGCATAACTGTCAGAGAACAAGTGGTCAGAACTCCATATTGAAATATTTTGAATGGAATGATCACTACAGAAGTGAAAAGAACTGTGTTTCTCCAGGTATTAAAGAGATAGCTGGAAAGAGCAGTTATAGCCGGAGAAGTTGTATTCAGATTGCTACAAGTTTCAGATTGCTACTGAAAGCAAGTTTCTAGAGGGAAATCCTGAGATCAGGGTTTTGTACCAAATGGTGTCATATTCAATAAGCATTTGGCTACTTGTTGTTCAGTCACAAAGCCATGTCTGACTTTGTGACCCCATGGACTGCAGCATACCAGGGTCTCCATGTCATTCACTATCTTGTGGAATTTGCTCAGATTCAGTGAGTCAGTAATGCTATCTAATCATCTCATACTTTGCTGCCCCTTTCTCCTGATGCCTTCAATCTTTCCCAGCATCCAGGTCTTTTCAATGAGTCGGCTCCTCATATCAGGTGACCAAAGTATTGGAGCTTTGGCATCAGTCCTTCCAATGAATATTCAGAGTTGGTTTTCTTTAGGATTGACTGGTTTGACCTTCTTGCAGTCAAAGGGACTCTCAAGAGTATTCTCCAGCACCCCAATTTGAAAGCATCAATTCTTTCTGCCATTACCTGCATATCTGAGGCTGTTGACGTTTCTCCTGGCAATCTTGATTCTAGCTTGTAATTCATCTAGCCCAGCATTTTACAAGGTGTACTCTGCATATAATTAAATAAACAGGGTGACAATATACAGCCTTGCTGTACTCCTTTCCTAATTTGGAACCAGTTGTTTCATGTCTGGTTCTAACTGTTGCTTCTTGACCCTCCTGAAGTTTCTCAGGAGACAGTTAAGGTGATCTGATATTCCCATCTCTTTAAGAGTTTTTCACAGTTTGCTGTGGTCCCCACAGTCAAAAGTTTTAGCATAGTCTATGAAGCAGATGTTTTTCTGGAATTTCTTTGCTTTCTCTATGATCCAGTGAATGTTGGCAATTTGATCTCTGGTTCCTCTATCTTTTCTAAACCCAGAGACCTCATTTTGAAGGCATGCTGGGGAGAAGACATATTTCTTTCTTGTCATGTTCTAATTTCAGGTGATGGAAGCAACATTTACTCAAATCCTAGTGGTGAAAGTGTGTCCTGTGGGAACATTTGGTCATTGGCTGTCTGAGTGGCACTGGGATAATTTGAATGATGGTGAGGTAGAAATTTCCAATAAACTGTGTAGGATGAGGCTTTCTCTGCCATAGTGTTGGCTGATTCCATCATTATTTCCAAGTTTCTGTGTTTAAATGTTTTTTTCTGATAATATTTGTAGTAACTATTTGAGAGAATGGATGTAACACTTGCACATCTTGAGACCATAAGAGCAGATCAACAGATATTGGTATCTTTTTCATATAAGTTTTATGAATTATCAAATTTTCACACATAACACTCAGAAATAATGAAAAAAAACACACCCCTCTACTGACTTTAGTAATGAAGAAGCAATCATAGTGTTTAGTTGTTTATGAAGAATTATGGACAGTCATTTCAAAGTGGGATATTAGCAACAACTAATGAGTATAAAATAAAAGAAGGATATTTCACAGATAAAGAGAACAAACTAGTGGTTATCAGTGGGGAGGGGAGAGAGGGCAATATTGAGGTGTGGGAATGGGAGGTAGAAATTGTTGGGCATAAGATAGACTCAAGGATGTGTTGTACAACATGGGGAATATAGCCAGTATTTTGTAGTATCTGTAAGTGAAAAGTAAGCCTTAAATTTGTATAAAAGTGAAAAATTAAACCAAACAAAAGTGAAAGGTATTGGGTTGGCCAAAAGTTTTGTTCACTTTAAGTATGTCTTGCCATTCCCTCCTGGCCTGAAGAGACCCACCTCAAAACAGGGGACACATACAGACTGAAAGGGAAGGGCTGGAAAAAGATATTCCATGCAAATAGAGATCAAAAGAAAGCAGGAGTAGCAATATTCATATCAGATAAAATAGACTTTATAACAAAGGCTATAAAAAGAGACAAAGAAGGTCACTACATAATGATCAAAGGATCAATCCAAGAAGAAGATATAACAATTATAAATATATATGCACCCAACATAGGAGCACCACAATATGTAAGACAAATGCTAACAAGTATGAAAGAGGAAATTAACAATAACACAATAACAGTGGGAGACTTTAATACCCCACTCACACCTATGGATAGATCAACTAAACAGAAAATTAACAAAGAAACACAAACTTTAAATGATACAATAGACAAGTTAGACCTAATTGATATCTATAGGACATTTCACCCCAAAACAATGAATTTCACCTTTTTCTCAAGTGCACATGGAACCTTCTCCAGGATAGATCACATCCTGGGCCATAAATCTAGCCTTGGTAAACTCAAAAAAATTGAAGTCATTCCAAGCATCTTTTCTGACCGCAATGCAGTAAGATTAGATCTCAATTACAGGAGAAAAACCATTAAAAATTCCAACATATGGAGGCTGAACAACACGAACCTGAATAACCAACAAAAAACAGAAGAAATCAAAAAAGAAATCAAAATATGCATAGAAATGAATGAAAATGAAAACACAACAACCCAAAACCTATTGGACAGTGTAAAAGCAGTGCTAAGAGGAAAGTTCATAGCAATACAGGCATACCTCAAGAAATAAGAAAAAAGTCAAATAAAAAACCTAACTCTACACTTAAGCAACTAGAAAAGGAAGAATGAAGAACCCCAGGGTCAGTAGAAGGAAAGAAATCTTAAAAATTACGGCAGAAATAAATGCAAAAGAAACAAAGGAGACCATAGCAAAAATCAACAAAGCCAAAGCTGGTTCTTTGAAAGGATAAACAAAATTGACAAATCATTAGCCAGACTCATCAAGAAACAAAGGGAGAAGAATCAAATCAACAAAATTAGAAATGAACATTGAGAGATCACCACAGACAACACACAAATACAAAGGATCATGAGACTACTATAAGCAATTATATGCCAATAAAATGGACAACATGGAAGAAATGGACAAATTCTTAGAAAAGTACAACTTTCCAAAACTGAACCAGGAAGAAATAGAAAATCTTAACAGACCCGTCACAAGCATGGAAATTGAAACTATAATCAGAAATCTTCCAGCAAACAAAAGCCCAGGTCCGGACAGCTTCACAGCTGAATTCTACCAAAAATTTAGAGAAGAGCTGACACCTATCCTACTCAAAGTCTTCCACAAAATTGCAAAGGAAGGTAAACTTCCAAACTCATTCTATGAGACCACCATCACCCTAATACAAAAACCTGACAAAGATGCCACAAAAAAAGAAAACTACAGGCCAATATCACTGATGAACGTAGATGCAAAAATCCTTAATAAAATTCTAGCAATCAGAATCCAATAACACATTAAAAAGATCATACACCATGACCAAGTGGGCTTTGTCCCAGGGATGCAAGGATTCTTCAATATCCGCAAATCAATCAATGTAATACACCACATTAACAAATTGAAAAATAAAAGCCATATGATTATCTCAATAGATGCAGAGAAAGCCTTTGATAAAATTCAACATCCATTTATGATAAAAACTTCCCAGAAAGCAGGAATAGAAGGAACATACCTCAACATAATAAAAGCTATATATGACAAATCCACAGCAAACATTATCCTCAATGGTGAAAAATTGAAAGCATTTCCCCTAAAGTCATGAACAAGACAAGGATGCCCACTCTCACCATTACTATTCAATATAGTTTTGAAAGTTTTGGCCACAGCAATCAGAGCAGAAAAAGAAATAAAAGGAATCCAAATTGGAAAAGAAGTAAAACTCTCACTGTTTGTAGATGACATGATCCTCTACATAGAAAACCCTAAAGAATCCACCAGAAGATTACTAGAGCTAATCAATGAATATAGTTAAGTTGCAGGATATAAAATCAACACACAGAAATCCCTTGCATTCCTATACACATATTTAATAATGAGAAAACAGAAAGAGAAATCAAGGAAACAATTCCATTCACCATTGCAACGAAAAGAATAAAATACTTAGGAATATATCTACCTAAAGAAACAAAAGACCTATATATAGAAAACTATAAAACACTGATGATAAAAATCAAAGAGGACACTAATAGATGGAGAAATATACCGTGTTCTTGGATTGGAAGAATCAATATAGTGAAAATGAGTATACTACCCAAAGCAATCTATAGATTCAATGCAATCCCTATCAAGCTACCAACAGTATTCCTCACAGAGCTAGAACAAATAATTTCACAATTTGTATGGAAATACAAAAAACCTCGAATAGCCAAAGCAATCTTGAGAAAGAACGGAACTGGAGGAATCAACCTGCCTGACTTCAGGCTCTACTACAAAGCCACAGTCATCAAGACAGTATGGTACTGGCACAAAGACAGAAATAGAGATCAATGGAACAAAATAGAAAGCCCAGAGATAAACCCACACACCTATGGACACCTTATCTTTGACAAAGGAGGCAAGAATATACAATGGATTAAAGACAATCTCTTTAACAAGTGGTGCTGGGAAAACTGGTCAACCACTTGTAAAAGAATGAAACTAGAACACTTTCTAACACCATACACAAAAATAAACTCAAAATGAATTAAAGATCTAAATGTAAGACCAGAAACTATAAAACTCCTAGAGGAGATCATAGGCAAAACACTCTCTGACATACATCACAGCAGGATCCTCTATGAACCACCTCCCAGAATATTGGAAATAAAAGCAAAAATAAACAAATGGGACCTAATTAAACTTAAAAGCTTCTGCACAACAAAGGAAACTATAAGCAAGGTGAAAAGACAGCCTTCAGAATGGGAGTAAAGAATAGCAAATGAAGCAACTGACAAAGAACTAATCTCAAAAATATACAAGCAACTCCTGCAGCTCAATTCCAGAAAAATAAACGACCCAAATAAAAAAATGGGCCAAGAACTAAATAGACATTTCTCCAAAGAAGACATACAGATGGCTAACAAACACATGATAAGATGCTCAACATCACTCATTATCAGAGAAATGCAAATCAAAACCACAATGAGGTATCATTTCACGCCAGTCAGAATGCCTGCTATCCAAAAGTCTACAAGCAATAAATGCTGGAGAGGGTGTGGAGAAAAGGGAACCCTCTTACACTGTTGGTGGGAATGCAAACTAGTCCAGCCACTATGGAGAACAGTGGGGAGATTCCTTAAAAAACTGGAAATAGAACTGCCATACAACCCAGCAATCCCACTGCTGGGCATACACACTGAGGAAACCAGAATTGAAAGAGACACATGTACCCCAATGATCATCGCAGCACTGTTTATAATAGGCAGGACATGGAAGCAACCTAGATGTTCATCAACAGATGAATGGATAAGAAAGCTGTGGTAGATAGACACAATGGAGTGTTACTCAGCCATTAAAAAGAATACACTTGAATCAGTTTTAATGAGGTGGATGAAACTGGAGCCTATTATACAGAGTGAAGTAAGCCAGAAAGAAAAACACCAATACAGTATATTAATGCATGTATATGGAATTTAGAAAGATGGTAACGACAACCTTGTATGCGAGACAGCAAAAGAGACACAGATGTATAGAACAGTCTTTTGAACTCTGTGTGTTGGGGGGGTGATTTGGGAGAATGGCATTAAAACATGTATAATATAAAAAAAAAGTTTTGTTCAGTTTTTTGGGTAAGATGGTGTAGTGGTGCTTAGTTGTCTTTAACTTCATTCAAAACAATTTTGATTGTGTTGTGACAGTTGTCATATTAGCATGCATTTAAATAAACTTAGCCAACTGGTGAATTTTTATGCAGTAATTTTAGTATTGAAGATGGAAGAAACAAAGTAACATTTCAACATATTATGCTTTATTATATCAAAAAAGGTGAAAGATGTAAAAAAGCAGCTGAAGCATGAAAGATTTTTGCAGTGTATGGAGAAGATGCTGTGACTGAATGTGTCAAAAGTGTTTCTCAAAATTTTGTGCTGGAGATTTCTCATTGAACATTGCTCCATGGTCAGGTAGGCCAGTTGAAGTTGATCAAATTGAGACATTGAAAACAATCAACATTATACCATTCAGGAAATAGCCAACATATTCAAAATATCCAAATCAAGTGTTGAAAATCATTTGCACAAGCTTGGTTATGTTAATCACTTTGATGTTTGGAGTCCATATAAGTTAATTAAAAAAAAACCCTCTTGATCATATTTCCACATATGATTCTCTCCTGAAGTGTAAGGGAAACGTTCTGTTTTTAAAACAAATTGTGCCAGGAGAGGAAAAGTCGATACTGAACAACAATGTGGAACAGAAGAGATTGTGGGGCAAGTGAAATGAACCACCACCAATCACAACAAACTCTGGTCTTCATCCGGAGAAGGTGATGAAAAGGTTTCAGTTTCCTGGAAGACTGTAAAAGGCAACTGGAAGTGTTCTTTACTCAAAAAGTTAAAAAGTTTTGGGAAGATGGAATTACGAAGTTGCTTGAAAAATGTTAGAAGGTAGTGGAACAAAATGGTGAATATGTTGTTCAGTAAAGTTCTTGGTGAAAAAGAAAAAAAATGTGTCTTATATGTACCTAAGAACCAAAGGAACTTTTTGGTCAACCCAATATTTGGTTCCTAAGAGTCTGGTTAGAGTTGACTCTAACCAAACTGGGATGTACATTCTACATCCCAGTAGAATGTACTGGTAATTGTGTCGTCCTGTTTCAATGAAATCTTGTCAGAGACCTCTTTGAAACTTAGTGTTTTGTATGCTCTTGCGTATGAGGAGATGACAGGCCAAGTGAAGACAGACACACGTTGATGCAACTGTAGATTATAGGCTGCACAAGGCAGAGGCTAAAGCCTCCAGGACAAAAAGTAATAGATTAAAAAGTTGGGATGATGTGGTGGGTTGGATCAGAATGTTGATCAAAGACATTCTCTAGCCTTTTCGTCTCTGAAAGGCAAAACTTAGATACATATTATGTAAATACGGATAAATGTTAAAAGTAGACGAGATTCTATTTGAGCATCACAATATTTTCTAATGGGAGCATGAGATTTTGATGCCTTTGGTGAATAATTCTGTCGACAGTTTGTCATGGTAGTTTAATTTTGGTGGCGGGAGTACTGGGCTTAACAGCTTTGGTGAGGTCACACAGCTTGCAGTGACTAGTGAATGGAAGTAAACTCAGTTCATAGTTTTGGAGTTATTCATGTATGGTGAATAGTATAAACCTATCTTGAAAAGAAACCTTGCTCTTGTAGATTAAGACCTTGAAGAATGCTTTTTGGTCAGCTGAAGATTATTTTAAAATATGCTCATTCAATAATCAGTCATCCTTGGATTTTTCTTTTTTTTCTTTTTTTACATGTGCTCCCCATCCTGAACCCTCCTCCCTCCTCCCTCCCCATACCCTCCCTCTGTGTCGTCCCAGTGCACTAGCCCCAAGCATCCAGTATCGTGCATCGAACCTGGACTGGCATCTCGTTTCATACATGATACTTTACATGTTTCAATGCCATTCTCCCAAATCTTCCCACCCTCTCCCTCTCCCACAGAGTCCACAAGACTATTCTATACATCAGTGTCTCTTTTGCTGTCTGGTACACAGGGTTAGGATTTTTCTTTTTTACATAAAAGAGTTTGATGTAACATTGTAACATCTCTGCTACAAATACTCTCTCATGAACTCAGAAAGGAGAAAAAAAGACTGGAAAATTCATGATACTTTTTTTTTAAAGCAGTGGTGTTCTGGGGAATTTGCAAACAATAGCTTTTAAGAACACATTCAAAAATTTTAAAAGCTGGTGGTTGGACCATTTGTGGAATTAAATACATGAAAATTAGCAAACACTATGAAGCAGTAGTTTTTACTTCGATGAGCTGGTTTGCCAGCAATCACTAGATAGAGGAATACGGTGGATAAATACCCTAGTCTGTAAATGAACAAATCCTGGCATTTGAATTGTGACTTACGTGCTGCTGCACTAGCAAAAATGAGGTTTAGAAATGTGTGGTCTTCTGTCATCCAAAACTATTCACCAAAAGCAACTGAAGGAGGCATATTGAAAATGTTTTTCATATGCCTTGTGCAAATTTTCATATAATAATTCTCTTCAGAATAGAATATCAGTAAAATGTTGGTCTTTTAAGTGAATTAATATGCTTCCTTCTATTAGGGATGATGAATTATTTACCCATGGTTTCTGCTTTAGTTTTGAAAGGAAATGTAATGCCAGTCAACTTAGTAGTTTCATGGTTGAAGATCTTTTTTTTCAAAATTTTCTTTTATTTTTAAACTTTACAATATTGTATTGGTTTTGCCAAATATCGAAATGAATCTGCCACAGGTATACACGTGTTCCACATCCTGAACCCTCCTCCCTCCTCCCTCCCCATACCATCCCTCTGGGTCGTCCCAGTGCACCAGCCCCAAGCATCCAGTATCCTGCATCGAACCTGGACTGGCGACTCGTTCCATATATGATATTATATGTATTTCAATGCCATTCTCCCAAATCATCCCACCCTCTCCCTCTCCCACAGAGCCCAAAAGACTGTTCTATACATCAGTGTCTCTTTTGCTGTCTCGTATACAGGGTTATTGTTACCATCTTTCTAAATTCCATATATATGCTTTAGTATACTGTATTGGTGTTTTTCTTTCTCTTTTTAACACTTACTTTTTAAAGATACCATTTTATTTCCCATTTGACTTTATTTATTTCCCATTTGGGCTTCCCTTCTGGCTCAGCTGATAAAGAATCCGCCTGCAATGTGGGAGACCTGGGTTCGATCCCTGGATTGGGAAGATCCCCTGGAGAAGGGAAAGGCTACCCACTCCAGTATTCTGGCCTGGAGAATTCCATAGACTGCATAGTCCTTGGGGTCGCAAAGAATCAGACATGACTGAGTGACTTTCACTTCACTTCACTTTCACTGAGTTCCTGCTATGTAACTTAAAGCACTTCTACTCATGTAATTTAGAAAGTAGCACTGATCAAATCACAGAGGAAAATAATATTTTCCTTAGTAGAGTCATTTGGCAAGAATATAGTTTCTTCCTTTCTATTATTATTTTTTATTTCAGAGAATATCACTTAAAGTTTTTTTTTTAAGTTGACCTGTAGTTGATTTACAATGTTGTGTTAATTTCTGTTGTATAGCAGACTGATACAGTTATATATATATATTCATATTTTTCATTAGTTTATCACAAGATATTGAATATAGTTCCCTGTGCTATACAGTAGGATCTTGTTATTTATTCATTCTATGTGTAAGAGTTTGCATCTGTTAACCCCAGACTACTCCTCCATTCCTTCCCATGACCCCTAAAGAAAGTTTCAAAGGAACAAATACAAGGATCACCTACCGTCAAAAATATTATACATTTTCCTTGGTCTCTAATAACTTGGATGCGTATTCTCTTAAATAACGGTAATTAACATTTAAATAAGACTTTAGAACCTGTTTTATGATTTGCTTTTAACACTGTCATTTATTTTCATATTTATATTCTTAACTCTTTATTTAAAATATTACACTGTAATATTGGTATGCCGAAACTTACTAGTTAACCTATTGTTTCACCAGAAGAACTTTAAATTCTCAGTACTTATTTCCATTCTTATTTCTTATCCCTGATTTTCTGTTAATGCCATGTTTATTTCTGGAAGTTTTGTCCCTAGAGGATGATTTTGCCTTGGAAGCTAATTGTTACAATAAATCATTAGGGGAACAATTTGCTGCACCAAACTTGTGCATATGTGCTAAGTTGCTTCAGTCCCATCGGACTCTTCGCGACCCCATGAACTGCAGCCCCACCAGGCTCCTCTGTCCATGGGATTCTCCAAAAGTACAGGAGTGGGTTTCTATGCCCTCCTCCAAAGGATCTTCCCAACCCAGGGATCAAACTTGCATCTCTTATGTATCTGCATTGGCAGGTGGGTTCTTTACCTCTAGAGCCACCTGGCAATCAAATTTAATTTGTCTATTTTTTTTAACACCACCTCAGAGTTTCACCCTAGCGCCTGTCATGGCCAGTGCAGATAACATAACTGTATCTCAAATGGGAAATGAGAACACCATTTGTTCCTTATAAGCATGAGGCTGATGTGCCCCACACTAGCCCCCCATTCACGTCCCACCTACACAGGTAAATCACTTCTGCTTCAGCTCCTGCAGGGAATGACAGAGACAGATTCTTCTGAAATTTTTCTCTTTTCTCCTTTGATACTCATTGTCATGTTTTCCTCATTTTTCCTACTGTTTTTTCTATGTATGTCATCAACTTTTTCTGTCAGTTATAATTGATCTGTCTTCTGTTTTTTCTCTTTTTCTCATCATCGTTTTCTTTTTTTAATTTTGCCACATTGTATATCCTTTCCTAGTCTCTTTCCTCTTTCATGCTCCCCTTTCTCGCCCATATCTTTCCATTATTTTAAAACTTTTCTGATTGTATTCCATTCTCTTTCCTTAAGGTGTCATAGCACAATATTAGAAGAGCTTATCTAGAGTCAGGTTTTCTGGGTCAAATCTCAGCTCTCTCACTTACTAGATGTATGACCTTGGGCAAGATATTTGTACTCTCTGTGCTTCAGTGTTCTCATCTGTAAAATAGGAATAAAAACTAACTCTCCCATAAAGTTGTTGTGAAGATTAAATAAACTGTTTATTTAATAGGTAAATTGTTTAGAAGTGTGCCTGGCCCATAAGGGTCTGTTATTAACATTCTCATTGGTTTATACCCTTTATTTGTAACTCATTTTAATTCTCTTTGGCATTTCTTGTTTTTTTTTTTTTTTTCGCTATCTAGGATAGATTTTCTTTAAAAAATGTTTTATTTATTTCAGTTGAAGGGTAATTATTTTACAATATCGTGACAGTTTTTGCCATACATCAGCATGAATTTGCCACAGGTATACATGTGTCCCCCAAATCTTGAACCCCTCTCCCACCTCCCTCCCCACCCCATCCCTCTAGGTTGTCCCAAAGCACTGGTTTTGGGTGCTGTGCTGCTTTATGCATTGAACTCACACTGGTTATCTGTTTTACATATGGTAATGTACGTGTTTCAATGCTATTTTCTCAAATCATCACACCCTTGCCTCCTCCCACTGAGTCCAAAAGTCCATTCTTTACATCTGTGTCCCCTTTGCTGCCCTGCTTGTAGGATCGTTGGTACTGTCTTTCTAAATTCTCTATATATGCATTAATATATACTATTTGTCTTTCTCTTTGACTTACTTCACTCTGTATGATAGGCTCCAGGTTCATCCACCTCATTAGAACTCACTCAAATGCATTCCTTTTTATAGTTAAGTAATATTCCACGTTGGCAATTTGATATCTGGTTCCTCTGCCTTTTCTAAAACCAGCTTGAACATCTGGAAATTCACGGTTTGCCTATTGCTGAAGTCTGGCTTGGAGAATTTTGAGCATTATTTTACTAGCGTGTGAGATGAGCGCAATTGTGTGGTAGTTTGAGCATTCTTTGGCATTGCCTTTCTTTGGGATTGGAATGAAAACTGACCTTTTCCAGTCCTGTGGCCACTGCTGAGTTTTCCAAATTTGCTGGCATATTGAGTGCAGCACTTTCACAGGATCATCTTTCAGGATTTGAAATAACTCAGCTGGAATTCCATCACCTCCACTAGCTTTGTTTGTAGTGATGCTTCCTAAGGCCCACTTGACTTTACATTCCAGGATGTCTGGCTCTAGGTGAGTGATCACACCATTGTGATTATCTGGGTCGTGAAGATCTTTTTTGTACAGTTCTTCTGTGTATTCTTGCCACCTCTTCTTAATATCTTCTGCTTCTGTTAGGTCCATACAATTTCTGTCCTTTATCAAGCCCATCTTTGCATGAAATGTTCCCTTGGTATCTCTAATGTTTTATTATATATTATAAAATTATAATATTTAATTTTATTCTGCTTTATTGACTATGCCAAAGCCTTTGACTGTGTGGATCACAATAAACTGTGGAAAATTCTGAAAGAGATGGGAATATCAGACCACCTGACCTGCCTCTTGAGAAACTTATATGCAGGTCAGGAAGCAACAGTTAGAACTGGACATGGAACAACAGACTGGTTCCAAATAGGAAAAGGAGTACGTTAAGGCTGTATATTGTCACCCTGCTTATTCAGCTTATACGCAGAGTACATCATGAGAAATGCTGGGCTGGAAGAAGCACAAGCTGGAATCAAGATTGCCGGGAGAAATATCAATAACCTTAGATATGCAGATGACACCACCCTTATGGCAGAAAGTGAAGAAGAACTAAAGATCCTCTTGATGAAAGTGAAAGAGGAGAGTGATAAAGTTGGCTTAAAGCTCAACATTCAGAAAACTAAGATCATGGCATCTGGTCCCATCACTTCATGGGAAATAGACGGGGAAATAGTGGAAACAGTGCCAGACTTAATTTTGGGGGGCTCCAAAATCACTGCAGATGGTGATTGCAGCCATGAAATTAAAAGACGCTTACTCCTTGGAAGGAAAGTTATGACCAACCTAGATAGCATATTCAAAAGCAGAGATATTACTTTGCCAACAAAGGTCCGTCTAGTCAAGGCTATTGTTTTTCCAGTGGTCACATATGGATGTGAGAGCTGGACTGTGAAGAAAGCTGAGCACCGAAGAATTGATGCTTTTGAACTGTGGTGTTGGAGAAGACTCTTGAGAGTCCCTTGGACTGCAAGGAGATCCAACTAGTCCATTCTAAAGGAGATCAGTCCTGGGTGTTCATTGGAAGGACTTACGCTAAAGCTGAAACTCCAATAATTTGGCCACCTCATGAGAAGAGTTGACTCATTGGAAAAGACCCTGATGCTGGGAGGGATTGGGGCAGAGGAGAAGGAGATGACAGAGGATGAGGTGGCTGGATGGCATCACTGAGTCGATGCACATGAGTTTGGGTGAACTCTGAGAGTTGGTGATGGACAGGGAGGCCTGGCGTGCTGTGATTCATGGGGTCGCAAAGAGTTGGACACGACTGAGCAACTGAACTGAGCCAATGTGTACCTGAAGTGTGGCTAATTCAAACCAATATGTGCTTTAAATATAAAACACTTGCTGAATTTTGAAAACTTGAAATTGAAAAAGAATCTAAAAATCTCAATATTTTTATATGTTGAAATATTTGGATATATTGAGTCAAAATACATAGTTAAATTACTTCATTATCTTTCCATTTACTTTTTCCTATTTTTTTTAAATTGAAGGATAGTTGACTTACAATGTTGTTACTTTCAGTTGTGCAGCAGAGTGATTTAGTTATACATGTGTATTAAAATCTAATCTTTTCACATTCTTTTCTATTTTAGGTTATTTGTTGTTTTTCAGTAACTCAATTGTGTCTGACTTTTTGTGATCCCATGGTCTGCAGCACACCAGGCTTTCCTGTCCTTCACATTCTCCTGGAGCTTGCTCAAACTCACGTCCATTGAGTTGGTGATGCCATTCAACCATCTTGTCCTCTGTCTTGCCCTTCTCCTTCTGCCTTCAGTCTTTCCCAGAATCAGGGTCTTATTCTAATGAGTCAGCTCTTCGCATCAGGTGGCCAAAGTATTGAGTTTTGGCATCAGTCCTTCCCATGAATATTCAGGATTCATTTCCTTTAGGATTGACTGGTTTGATCTCCTTGCGGTCCAAGGGACTCTCAAGAGTCTTCTCCAGCACCACAGTTCAAAATCATCAATTCTTCAGTGCTCGGCCTTCTTTATGGTCCAACTCTAATATCCATACATGACTACTGGAAAAACCATAGCTTTGATTAGACAGAGCTTTGTCAGGAAAATAATGTCTGCTTTTTAATATGCTGTCTAGACTGGTCATAGCTTTTCTTCCAGGGAGCAAGCACCTTTTAATTTCAAGGCTGCAGTCACCATCTGCAGTGGTTTTGGAGCCCTAGATAGTAAGGTCTGTCACTGTTTCCATTGTTTCCTCATCTATTTGCCATGAAGTGATGGGACCGGATGCCCTAATCTTCATTTTTTGAATGTTGAATTTTAAGCCAGCTTTTTCACTCTCCTCTTTTACTTTCTTCAAGAGGCTCTTTAGTTCCTCTTTGCTTTCTGCCATAAGGGCAGGGTAATCTGCATATCTGAAGTTATTGATATTTTTCCTGGCAATCTTGATTCCAGCTTGTGCTTCCTTAAGCATGGCTTTTGCATGATGAACTCTGCATGTAAGTTAAATAAGCAGGGTGACAACATACAGCCTTGACGTTATTCCTTTCCCAATTTGGAACCAGTCTGTTGTTCTATGTCCAGTTCTAACTGTTGCTTCTTGACCTGCATACAGGTTTCTCAGGAGACAGGTAAGGTGGTCTGGTATTCCCATCTCTTTAAGAATTTGCCACAGTTTGTTGTGATCCACACAGTCAAAGGCTTTAGCATAGGGAATGAAGCAGGAGTAGATGTTTTTCTGGAACTCTCTTGCTTTTTCGATGATCCAGTGGATGTTGGCAATTTGATCTCTGGTGCTTCTACCTTTCTAAATCCAGCTTGAACATCTGAAAGTTCACATACTGTTGAAGCCTAGCTTGGCGAATATTGAGCATTACTTTGCTGGACTGCAAGGAGATCCAACCATTCCATTCCAAAGGAGATCAGCCCTGGGATTTCTTTGGAAGGAATGATGCTAAAGCTGAAACTCCAGTACTTTGGCCACCTCATGCGAAGAGTTGACTCATTGGAAAAGACGCTGATGCTGGGAGGGATTGGGGGCAGGAGGAGAAGGGGACGACAGAGGGTGAGATGGCTGGATGGCATCACTGACTCGATGGACATGAGTCTGGGTGAACTCCAGGAGTTAGTGATGGACAGGGAGGCCTGGCGTGCTGCGATTTATGGGGTCGCAAAGAGTCGGACATGACTGAGTGACAAATGAACTGAACTTGCTGGCATGTGAAATGAGTGTAATTGTGTGGTAGTTTGAACATTCTTGGCACTGCCTTTCTTTGGGATTGGAATGAAAACTGACCTTTCCCATCCTGTGGCCACTGCTGAGTTTTCCAAATGTGCTGGCATATTCAGTGCAGCACTTTCACAGCATCATTTTTTTAGGATTTGAAATAACTCAGCTGGAATTCCATCACCTCCACCAGCTTTGTTCATTGTGATCCTTCCTAAGGCCCATTGACTTCACACTCAAAG
Organism: Bos indicus; assembly: GCF_029378745.1. Taxonomy (NCBI): domain Eukaryota; kingdom Metazoa; phylum Chordata; class Mammalia; order Artiodactyla; family Bovidae; genus Bos; species Bos indicus. The sequence continues at coordinate 35,399,038 of NC_091787.1, forward strand.
ATCTGGCTTTAGATGTGTGATCACATCATTGTGGTTATCTGTGTCGTTAAGATCATTGTTTGTGTAGTTCTTCTCTGTATTGTTGCCACCTCTTCTTAATATCTTCTGCTTCTGTTTGGTCCATACCGTTTCTGTCCTTTATTGTGCCCATCTTTGCATGAAATGTTCCCTTGGTATCTCTGATTTTCTTGAAGAGATCTATAGTCTTTCTCATTCTATTTTGTTCCTCTATTTCTTTGTATTGTTGACTTAGGAAGGCTTTCTTATCTCTTCTTGCTGTTCTTTGGAACTCTGCATTCAGATGGGTTTATCTTTCCTTTTCTCCTTTGCCTTTTGCTTCTCTTTTCTCAGCTACTTGTAAGGCCTCCTTGGACAACCATTTTGCATTTTTTTTCTTGGGTATGGTTTTGATAAGTGCCTCCTATACAATGTTACACAGCTCCATCCATAGTTCTTCAGGCGCTCTGTCTATCAGATCTAATCCCTTGACTCTATTTGTCACTTTCACTGTATATCATAAGGGAGTTGGTTTAGGTCATACCTGAATGGCCTAGTGGTTTTCCTGACTTTCTTCAACTGAAGTCTGAATTTGGCAATAAGAAGTTCATTGTCTTTTAGATGATTACAAGATGTTGAATTATAGTTCCCTGTGCTATATGTTAGGCCCTTGTTATCTATTTTATGTGGTAGTGTGTATGTATTAGTCCCAAACTTCTAATTTATCCCTCCATACCCTGTTGTAAAGAATCTTCCTGCCAATGCTGGAGATGTGGGTTCTATCCCTGGTTCAGGAAGATCCCCTGATGTAGAAAGTGGCAACCCAGTCCAGTATTCCTGCCTGGGAAATCCCATGGACAGAGGAGCCTTGTGGGCTACAGTCCATGGGGTCACAAAGAGTCAGACATGACCTATCATGAGTAACTTAAATATATATTATTGAATAGCGCCGTGCTGGACAGTTGTAGGTAAAGTGATGTATCTGTCTCCTTTGTATTGGGTTCACCATCATATGTCCCACTTTTAAGGACACTACTTTAATCGGTCCAGAAGTGTGTGCAGACATCTACATATTAATACATAATCAGTTCCCTTAAACTCATTCCTCAAAATTTTCTCTTATATAGTCATTAAGATTTCTATTTAATATGCACAAATTTTTTGTGATATCCCTTGGTATGATTTTGACTGTTTATTCAGTTCTACGGAGAAGGCAATGGCACCCCAGTCCAGTACTCTTGCCTGGAAAATCCCATGGACGGAGGAGCCTGGTAGGCTGCAGTCCATGGGGTCGCTGAGGGTCGGACACGACTGAGCGCCTTCACTTTCACTTTTCTCTTTCATGCATTGGAGAAGGAAATGGCAACCCACTTCAGTGTTCTTGCCTGGAGAATCCCAGGGACGGGGGAGCCTGGTGGGCTGCCATCTATGGGGTCACACAGAGTCAGACACGACTGAAGTGACTCAGCAGCAGCAGCAGCATTCAGTTCTATCTTTTCAGATCTTTATATTTTAATGATTTAAATCTAAATCATTCTTAGTACCTTATGCATATTATTGTTTCATTTGCAGTCATCATATTTATATCCATCTGTATCTGAATTGGTGAGTAGTTGTATCATCTTATAAAGCTATTTATACTGAATATATACTCAGGCATGAAACTGATGTATCAAATGGTACATCATATTAAATTCACTAATATATTACAAGCATATTAAATTCACTAAACACTTCCAAACTGTACTCTAGAATTAGCATACTTGTTTACAGTACTGCTAATGGCATGTGAGAGTTCTATTTTCCCATATCCTCACTAGCTTTTAAGATTATGAGACTGATGTTTTTGTCAGCGTGATGAAGTACAATAGTGTCTTGTTCTTCTAATACGCGTTTTTGTAATTGCTACTGAAGTATATTTTCAAAGTCTGATCACTGGGTATCCCCTTCTGTGAATTATTTTTCCATAAATTGTCTAATTGTCTTTTGGGTACCCTGTCTTTTTCTTATAGGTTTTAAGGAGAAATTAGCATATGGAGGAGATAAGAATTAAGACATTTTCAGTTAGATGCATTGCAAATGTTGTCTATGTCTCCCGCTTTTTGATTTTCCATTGTACGACTATTGGTCTTGGTAGGGGATGTTGTATGAACATACACACACATATGTACGTGTATATATATATATATATATATATATATATATATACATAAATATTTGTATCATTTATGTGTATATGTATACCTATATTTATATACTAACATATATACACACTAATAATTCCAGATTAAAATCAAGTTAATTGTTACTAAATATTTGATAGAAATCTTAGAAATAAATCTCAGAAGTTAGCTGGTAACTTTCTTATTTTAAAATCAACAAATGCTGAAGGACAACTAATTTTGTGTACAGTAAATCAGATTCAATAAATTAGAAAAAATATATGAACAAAATTTAATGGCAAAATAAATACACAAAATATAATATTGGTTATACAAATATGCAAATCCTTTCAGATACTTTGAATTGACAAGATGCAAGGCAAATCATCAAGTTTGTTTTTAATAGTTCAAGCTAATACAAAATCAAATTACAACAGCAAAGCCATATTTTTCTCCAACAATGGCAAAGATTATCAAAAATAATTCTATGTCAGTTTGGTTATTAGATACTTTGTTGAAGATGAATTTATTTGGGTATAACTTTCTGGAAATAATTTGGCAATTATTGCCAGTTATATGGAGAAGGCAATGGCACCCCACTCCAGTACTCTTGCCTGGAAAATCCCATGGATGGAGGAGCCTGGTAGGCTGCAGTCCATGGGGTCGCTAAGAGTTGGACATGACTGAGCGACTTCACTTTCACCTTTCACTTTCATGCATTGGAGAAGGAAATGGCAACCCACTCCTGTGTTCTTGCCTGGAGAACCCCAGGGACGGGGGAGCCTGGTGGGCTGTCGTCTATGGGGTCGCATAGAGTCGGACACGACTGAAGCGACTTAGCAGCAGCAGCAGCAGCCAGTTATACATAAAGCTTGGTAGCTGAAGAATACAGCAGTATTTTTAGTTGAGGAAATTTAGAAATAAATTTGAAGATGTTTTTAGAAACTGGGAAATATATTTTAAAAAATATATTTAAAATCATGTTTACAAAGCATTCTATTTACATGGAAAATGCTTGTTATCAATTGTAAACATGATATAACATTCTATGTATGTTATCAGTTCTTTAAAAAATTATAAAAAAGCTTTAAGTAAGTAAGTAAGTGTTAGTTGCCCAGTCGTGCCCGACTCTTTGCGACCTCATGGACTGCAGCCCACCAGGCTCTTCTGTCCATGAGATTTTCCAGGCAAGGATACTGGAGTGGGTTGCCATTTCCTTCTCCAATAAAATAGCTTTAGTAAAGTATTAAATGTGTTTATGTCTATATGAGTAGGATTGTGTATATTTTAAAGTATCACATAATTATTTTCTCAAATTTATGCAATTTTAATAACTCTTAAGGAGAACATACTTAATACTATTTTTAATCATGCATTGATTACAAATGTTTCATTTTCTCTCTTCTGCTTTCTTGAGGGAGCAAATAAAATTGTACAATATTTATAGATCTAGTTATTTCTTATTATCTTATTATCTATTCCTCTATCAATCTCATAAATGCCATAAAGGAATGTTACCTTATGTACCACGCAGTGTTTCAAGATCTAGGGTAGTTTTTTCTTTAACCCGATACAGTTTTCCACTATTTTCTGTATGTCAACTGATTTTGTCAACTTATAACCTGTATTCAATTCTACTTCCAGGTATTTGAGCATTGTTCTTAATCCTAAGAAAGACACCAAAAAATGTTTTCATACAATGTGATCCTTGGAAATTTGTTCCTCTCCCAAACCTTCACTGGAGTTTTAGGGAACTTGTTGCTCATGGCATATGCTTACATTCACTTTGAAATAAGTCAAAAGAAGGTCATAGGTAATACTCTCGTCCATTTGACTTTTTGTATTATGGTTATCATAATTTGTAGAGGCATTCCAAAAGTGATGTTTTATTTTGGAATTAAACATATTCTAGATGACGTTCAATGTCAAGTGGTAATAGTCATTTACAGAGTTGCACGTGGATTTTCTCTCAGCTCTGTGAGTCTCCTGAGCATCTTTCAGGCTATCACCATCAGTCCCAGCCTCTGTCTGTATCCTGCCATGGCTCAAACCCAAAGCATCCAGTTTAATTTTATCTTCTTTCCTCTTCTTTTAACCTCTTGCTCAACATCCAGATCATAAGAGGTAGTACACCATCAAAAAATGTTACTTTTATTGGGCATGGATTTCCTCTGAAATACTGTACAACATTTGGGTCTTGTGTTGCATTTATAAGTGTTATTCTTACTAATGACCTTCTCTTTGTGTTCCTTATGGTTTGGGCCAATATTTACATGTTGACTTTTCTACACCAACACCAGAAGGAAGTTCAGGTTTGACACAAAAACAAGAAAATGCAGAAAATCTGCCCAGAGTCACTCTAACAGTCCTTTACTTGGTAACATGTTTTGTCTTATTAATTCATTCCTCATCATGCATATTTCCTTTTCACATCACAAAGATTTTAATCAACAGGACATCAGTGTCTTTTTCTCATCCTCTAACTCAATGCTCTGCCCTTTGGTGCTTGCTGATCAATAGTGACAGTAAGATTTTCAGTGTTCTGCACTCTTTCAATGAGAAGAAAGTGGCTTCAAAAGTAGGCAATTGATGAATGATATTCAGAATCTTTATGTTGTATTTAAGGAGTCCACGAGGAACAAAATTCTTCTTAATCATGGTAAGGGAAAATGCAGCACACAGAATTTTAATAGACACACCCATTCTCTAATGTCTCTATGTAATTACTGTAGAGATGTTTTCAGGAGGTTTTTCACTCCAACAGAATTGAAGGTAAAGTTTTGGAATGGTATAAGCGATATTATCTGGGTAGACTCTTTGAAGCCAATAAATGAGATAATTAAAGTTGGCATTATTTTATGTCAACGAACAACTACCTTAAACTGCTGAATCAATTGTTGGTTTTTGTGTTCAATTTAAAATGTAAAGTTTTTTAACCTTACCATATAGCATATTATAAGTAATTTAATTAACAGCTTAATTAACTTCTGTTAAATTAATAATGTAACAGAAAATAATGAAATATAGAAAGAGGTACAGGCCATATCAATAAAAATAGGCTGTTTGATAGCTTTCATAAACTTTCAACTATTGTCAATACTGAAAATTTCAATACTGAGTTATATTTATGGCTTATTTAAGTCTTCCTTAATCTCACTAAGTGATGTGAGCTAGTTTTCAGTATAGAGGATATCAGTTCTGGATTTATACCTAAATATTTTAGTTTTGTCATTGTACTTAACATCTTTTTTCAAAATAACTTTACATTTGTCCACTTTACCTAGTCCCCTGTTAACTTTTTAAAACTTTTTTTTTTTTTTTTAGCTGAAGTATAGTTTACAATATTGTGTTAGTTTCAGGTGTACAGCAAAATGATAGTTATGACAAAAACTGTATCACGTCACAACTACATCATAATATCATATTATCAAAATGATACATACATATGTTCTTTTAAAAATTCTTTTCCATTATAGGTTATTACAAGATACTAAATATGGTTCCTGTACTATACAATAAGTCCTTATTTATCTATTTGATACATTAGTTCAGTTCACTCAGTCATAGTGTATATGTGTTAATCCCAAACTGCTAATTTATTCTCTCCTCCCTCTCTATCCCACCTCCTCTACTATCCCTCTTCCCCACTATCACCCTGGTAACCATAAATTTGTTTTCTAAATCAGTAGGTCTATTTTTGTTTTGTAAATAGCTTCATTTGCATCATTTTAAAAAGAGATTCCATATAAGTGATATCATTTGATGTTTGTCTTTGTCTGGCTTAGTATGATAATCTCTAGGTCCATTCATGTTGCTGCAAATGGCATTATTTCATTTTTTTATGGGCGTAGTATTCCATTGTATAAATACACCACCTCCTGTTTACCCATTCATCTGTTGATGTATATTTAGGTTACTTCCATGTCTTGGCTATTGTAAATAGTGCTGCAGTGAGCATTGGGGTGAATGTATCTTTTTGAATTATAGTTTTCTCCAGGTAATATGCTCAGGAGTAGGATTGCAGGATCATATGGTAGCTCTACTTTTAGTTTTTTAAGGAACCTTCATACTGTTCTCCATAGTGGCTGTACCAATTTACATTCCCACCATCAGTATAGGAGGGTTCCTTTTTCTTCACATCCTTACCAGCGTTTATAATTTGTGGATTTTTTGATCATGGCCCTTTTGACTGGTGTGAGGCGATATCTCATTGTCATTTTGATTTGCATTTCTCTAATAATAAGCGATGTTGAGCATTTTTTCATGTGCCTCTTGGTTATCTGTATGTCTTCTTTGGAGAAATGTCAGTTTGGGTGTTCTGCTCCCCCCACTCCCCTCCCCTTTTTTTCCCTGGCTGCACTGGGTCTGTGTTACTGTGCACGGGTTTTCTCTAGTTGCGGTGTACAAGCTTCTCATTGCAGTGGCTTCTTTTCTTGCAGAGCGTGAATGGCTTTAGTAGTTGCAGCTCGCGGGCTGTAGAGTGCTGGATCAGGAGTTGCGGCACAGGGCATTTGGAATCTTCCTGGACCAGGAATCAAACCCATGTCCTCTGCATTGGCAGGCAGATTCTTAACCACCTGACCACCAGGAAAGCCCCTTCTGCCTATTTTTTGATTGGGTTGTTTGGGCTTTGATATGTACGAGCTGTTTTGTATATTTTGGAAATTAATGCCTTATGAGTTGAATCATTTGCAAATATTTTCTCCCTTTCTGTAGATTGTCTTTTTGTTTTGCTTATGGTTTCCTTTGCTGTGCAAAAGCTTTTGAGTTTAATTACGTCCCATTTTTTGGTTTTTATTTCTATTACTGTAGGAGACAGAACTAAAAAAAAAAAAAATGTTGCTGCGATTTAAGTCAGAGAATATTCTGCCTATGGTTTCCTCTAGGAGCTTTGTAGCATCTGGTCTTACCTTTGGTCTTAAATCCATGTTGAATTTGTTTTTTTTTTTTTTTTTTGTATATTGTATTAGAGGATGTTCTATTTTCATTCTTTTACATACAGCCATACAGCTGTTTAGTTTTCTAAGCACTACTTATTGAATAGACTGTCTTTTCTCCATTATATGTTCTTGCCTCTCTTTTTGTAGATCAATTGACCATAAGCTTGTGGGTTTATTTCTGGGATTTATCTCCTTTTCCATTGATCTATGTATGTCTTTTTGAATCAGTACCATACTGTCGTTTGTACTCTAACTTTGTACTAGGTCTGAAGTCAGCATGATTCCTCCAGCTTTATTCTTGTTCCTCAAGATTGTTTTGGCTATTCAGGGTCTTTTGTGTTTCCAAACAAAGTTTATTTTTTTATTTTTTGTTATTTATTTTTTTATGTCAATGGCTTTTCCTTTGCATCTCCATATACATTTTCTTTTTTTAATATAAATTTATTTATTTTAATTGGAGGCTAATTACTTTACAATATTGTATTGGTTTTGCTATACATTGACATGAATCTGCCACAGTGGTACCTGTGTTTCCCATCCTGAAACCCTCCCACCTCCTTCCCCATCCCATCCATCTGGGTCATCCCAGTGCACCAGCCCTGAGCACCCTGTATCATGCATCAAACCTGGACTGGCGATTAGTTTCACATATGATAATATACATATTTCCATGCCATGCTCCCAAATCATCCCACCCTCGCCCTCTCCCACAGAGTCCAAAATACTGTTCTATACATCTGTGTCTCTTTTGCTGTCTCGCATATAGGGTTATTGTTACCATCTTTCTAAAGTCCATATATATGCGTTAGTATACTGTATTGGTGTTTTTCTTTCTTACTTCACTCTGTACATAGGCTCCAGTTTCATCCACCTCATTAAAACTGATTCAAATGTATTCTTTTTAATGGCTGAGTAATATTCCATTGTGTATATGTACCACTGCTTTCTTATCCATTCATCCGCTGATGGACATCTAGGTTGCTTCCATGTCCTGGCTATTATAAACAGTGCTGCGATGAACATTGGGGTATACGTGTCTCTTTCAATTCTGGTTTCCTCGGTGTGTATGCAGATTGCTGGGTCATATGGCAGTCCTATTTCCAGTTTTTTAAGGAATCTCCCCACTGTTCTCCATAGTGGCTGGACTAGTTTGCATTCCCACCAACAGTGTAAGAGGGTTCCCTTTTCTCCACACCCTCTCCAGCATTTATTGCTTGTAGACTTTTGGATCGCAGTCATTCTGACTGGCTTGAAATGATACCTCTTTGTGGTTTTGATTTGCATTTCTCTGAAAATGAGTGATGTTGAGCATCTTTTCATGTGTTTGTTAGCCATTTGTATGTCTTCTTTGGAGAAATGTCTGTTTAGTTCTTGGCCCATTTTTTGATTGGGTCGTTTATTTTTCTGGAATTGAACTGCAGGAGTTGCTTGTGTATTTTTGAGATTAATTCTTTGTCAGTTGCTTCGTTTGCTATTATTTTCTCCCAATCTGAAAGCTGTCTTTTCACCTTGCTTATAGTTTCCTTTGTTGTGCAAAAGCTTTTAATTTTAATTAGGTCCCATTTGTTTATTTTTGCTTTTATTTCCAATGTTCTGGGAGGTGGGTCATAGAGGATCCTGCTGTGATGTATGTCAGAGAGTGTTTTGCCTATGTTTTCCTCTAGGAGTTTTATGTTTTCTGTTCTTACGTTTAGATCTTTAATCCATTTTGAGTTTATTTTTGTGTATGGTGTTAGAAAGCGTTCTAGTTTCATTCTTTTACAAGTGGTTGACCAGTTTTCCCAGCACCACTTGTTAAAAAGCTTGTCTTTTCCCCATTGTATATTCTTACCTTCTTTGTCAAAGATAAGATGTCCTTAGATGTATTTATCTCTGGGCTTTCTGTTTTGTTCCATTGATCTGTATTTCTGTTTTTGTGCCAGTACCACACTGTCTTGATGACTGCGGTTTTGTAGTAGAGCCTGAAGTCAGGCAGGTTGATTCCTCCAGTTCCATTCTTCTTTCTCAATATTGCTTTGGCTATTCGAGGTTTTTTGTATTTCCATACAAATTGTGAAATTATTTGTTCTAGCTCTGTGAGGAATATCATTGGTAGCTAGATAGGGATTGCATTGAATCTATAGATTGCTTTGGGTAGCATACTCATTTTCACTATATTGATTCTTCTGATCCATGAACATGGTATATTTCTCCATCTATTTGTATCTTCTTTGATTTCTTTCACCAGTGTTCTATAGTTTTCTATATATAGGTCTTTTGTTTCTTTAGGTAGATATATCCCTAAGTATTTTATTCTTTTCGTTGCAATGGTGAATGGAATTGTTTCCTTAATTTCTCTTTCTATTTTCTCATTATTAGTGTATAGGAATGCAAGGGATTTCTGTGTGTTGATTTTATATCCTGCAACTTAACTATATTCATTGATTAGCTCTAGTAATCTTCTGGTGGAGTCTTTAGGGTTTTCTATGTAGAGTATCATGTTATTTGCAATAAGTGAGAGTTTTACTTCTTCTTTTACAATTTGGATTCCCTTTATTTCTTTTTGTGCTCTGATTGCTGTGGCCAAAATTTCCAAAACTCTGTTGAATAGTAGTGGTGAAAGTGGGCACCCTTGTCTTGTTCCTGACTTTAGAGGAAATGCTTTCAATTTTTCACCATTGAGGATAATGTTTGCTGTGGGTTTGTCATATATAGCTTTTATTATGTTGAGGTATGTTCCTTCTATTCCTGCTTTCTGGAGAGTTTTTATCATAAATGGATGTTGAATTTTGTCAAAGACTTTCTCTGCATCTATTGAGATAATCATATGATTTTTATCTTTCAATTTGTTAGTGTGATGTATTACACACACTAGATATTGTAGATATTGAAGAATCCTTGCATCCCTCACATAAAGCCCACTTGGTCATGATGTATGATCTTTTTAATATGTTGTTGGATTCTGTTTGCTAGAATTTTGTTAAGGACCTTTGCATCTATGTTCATTAGTGATATTGGCCTGTAGTTTTCTTTTTTTGTGTGTCATCTTTGTCAGGTTTTGGTATTAGGGTGATGGTGGCCTCATAGAATGAGTTTGGAAGTTTACCTTCCTCTGCAATTTTCTGGAAGAGTTTAAGTAGGATAGGTGTCAGCTCTTCTCTAAATTTTTGGTAGAATTAAGTTGTGAAGTCGTCTGGACCTGGGCTTTTGTTTGCTGGAAGATTTCTGATTACAGTTTCAATTTCCGTGCTTGTGATGGGTCTGTTAAGATTTTCTATTTCTTCCTGGTTCAGTTTTGGAAAGTTGTACTTTTCTAAGAATTTGTCCATTTCTTCCACGTTGTCCATTTTATTGGCATATAATTGCTGTTAGTAGTTTCTTATGATCCTTTGTATTTCTGTGTTGTCTATTGTGATCTCTCCATTTTCATTTCTAATTTTGTTGATTTGATTCTTCTCCCTTTGTTTCTTGATGAGTCTGGCTAATGGTTTGTCAATTTTATTTATCCTTTCAAAGAACCAGTTTTTTGGCTTTGTTGAGTTTTGCTATGGTCTCTTTTGTTCCTTTTGCATTTATTTCTGCCCTAATTTTAAAGATTTCTTTCCTTCTATTAACCCTGGGGTTCTTCATTTCTTCCTTTTCTAGTTGCTTTAGGTGTAGAGTTAGGTTAGTTGACTTTTTTCTTGTTTCTTGAGGTAAAGCTGTATTGCTATGAACCTTCCCCTTAGCACTGCTTGTACAGTGTCCCATAGGTTTTGGGTTGTTGTGTTTTCATTTTCATTCATTTCTATGCATATTTTGATTTCTTTTTTGATTTCTTCTGTGATTTGTTGGTTATTCAGCACAGTGTTGTTCAGCCTCCATATGTTGGAATTTTTAAATAGTTTTTCTCCTGTAATTGATATCTAATCTTACTGAATTGTGGTCAGAAAAGATGCTTGGAATGATTTCATTTTTTAAAATTTACCAAGGCTAGAATTATGGTCCAGGATGTGATCTATCCTGGAGAAGGTTCCGTGTGCACTTGAGAAAAATGTGAAATTCATTATTTTGGGGTGAAATGTCCTATAGATATCAATTAGGTCTAACTGGTCTGTTGTATCATTTAAAGTCTGTGTTTCCATGTTAATTTTCTGTTTAGTTGATCTATCCGTAGGTGTGAGTGGGGTATTAAAGTCTCCCACTATTATTGTGTTATTGTTCATTTCCCCTTTCATACTTGTTAACATTTTGCCTTACATATTGTGATGCTCCTATGTTGGGTGCATATATATATATTTATAATTGTTATATCTTCTTCTTGGATTGATCCTTTAATCATTATGTAGTGTTCTTCTTTGTCTCTTTTCACAGCCTTGTTTTAAAGTCTATTTTATCTAAGTATTGCTACTCCTGCTTTCTTCTGGTCTCTATTTGCATGGAATATCTTTTTCCAGCCCTTCCCTTTCAGTCTGTATGTGTCCCTTATTTTGAGGTGGGTCTCTTGTAGACAACATATATAGGGGTCTTGTTTTTGTATCCATTCAGCCAGTCTTTGTCTTTTAGTTGGGGCATTCAACCCATTTACATTTAAGGTAATTATTGATCAGTATGATCCCATTGCCATTTACTTTATTGTTTTGGGTTTGAGTTTATACACCCTTTTTGTGTTTCCTGTCTAGAGAAGATCCTCTAGCATTTGTTGGAGAGCTCGTTTGGTGGTGCTGAATTCTCTCAGCTTTTGCTCGTCTGTAAAGCTCTTGATTTCTCCTTCAGATTTGAATGAGATCCTTGCTGGATACAGTAATCTGGCTGTAGGGTATTTTCTTTCATCACTTTAAGTATGTCCTGCTATTCCTTCCTGGCCTGAAGAGTTTCTATTGAAAGATCAGCTGTTATCCTTATGGGAATCCCCTTGTGTGTTATTTGTTGTTTTTCCCTTGCTGCTTTTAATATTTGTTCTTTGTGTTTGATCCTTGTTAATTTGATTAATATGTGTCTGGGGGTATTTCACCTTGGGTTTATCCTGTTTTGTACTCTCTGGGATTCTTGGACTTGGGTGAATATTTCCTTCCCCATTTTAGGGAAGTTTTCAACTATTATCTCCTCAAGTATTTTCTCATGGTCTTTCTTTTTGTCTTCTTCTTCTGGGACTCCTATGATTTTAATGTTGGGGCATTTAACATTGTCCCAGAGGTCTCTGAGGTTGTCCTCATTTCTTTTAATTCTTTTTTTTCCCCCTCTGTTCATTTATTTCTACCATTCTATGTTTTACCTCACTTATCCTATCTTCTACCTCTGTTATTCTACTGTTGGTTCCCTCCAGAGTGTTTTTGATCTCATTTATTGCATTATTCATTATATATTGACTCTTTTTTATTTCTTCTAGGTCCTTGTTAAACCTTTCTTACATCTTCTCAATCCTTGTCTCCAGGCTATATATCTGTAACTCCATTTTGTTTTCAAGATTTTGGATCATTTTCTCTATCATTATTTGGAATCCTCTATCAGGTAGATTCCCTATCTCTTTCTCTTTTGTTTGGTTTGGTGGGCATTTATCCTGTTCTTTACCTGCTGCATATTCCTCTGTCTCTTCATCTTGTTTATATTGCTGTGTTTGGGATGACCTTTCCGTATTCTGGCAGTTTGTGGTTCCTCTTTATTGTGGAGGTTTTTCACTGTGGGTGGGGTTGGATGGGTGGCTTGTCAAGGTTTCCTGGTTAGGGAAGCTTGTATCAGTGTCTGGTGGGTGCAGTTGTATTTCTTCTCTCTGGAATGCAATGAAGTGTCCAGTAGTGAGTTTTGAGATGTCAGTGGGTTTGGTGTGACTTTGGGCAGCCTGTATATTGAAGTTCAGGGCTATGTTCCTGTGTTGCTGGAGAACTTGCGTGGTATGTCTTGCTCTGGAAGTTGTTGGTCCTTTGGTGGTGCTTGGTTTCAGTGTAGGTATGGAGGCTTTTGATGAGCTCCTATCAATTAATGTTCCCTGGAGTCAGGAGTTCTCTGGTGTTCTCAGGATTTGGACTTAATCCTCCTGCCTCTGGTTTTCAGTCTTATTCTTACAGTAGCCTCAAGACTTTTCCATCTATACAGCACCATGATAAAACATCTAAGTTAATGATGAAAAGTTTCTCCACAGTGTGGGACACCTGGAGAGGTACCCAGAGTTACATGGAGAAAAGAAGAGGGGAGAGGGAGATAGAAGTGACCAGGAGGAGAATAGGGAGAATCAAAAGGGGGAGAGACAAAGCTAGCCAGTAATCACTTCCCTATGTGCTCTCCACAGTCTGGATCCTTCAGAGATGTTCACGGAGTTACACAGAGAAGGAAGAGGGAGGAAGGAGACAGAGGTGGCCAGGAGGATAAAAGGGGGATTCAGAAGGAGAGATACAGATCCAGCCAGTAATCAGTTCCCTAAGTGTTCTCCACAGCCCAGAACACAAAGAGATCCACAGAGTTGTGTAGAGAAGGGGGAGGGAGGAGATAGAGGCGACCTGGTGGAGGAAAAGGAGAGTCAAAAGGGGAAGAGAGCAATCAAGTCAGTAATCTCACTCCCAAGTAAAAATGGGTACTGAAGATTGGGTTCTTAAAGGAACAAAATTGATAACAAATACTAAAAGGCAAAGATAAAAATCTAGAGTAGAGGTTAGCTTTTCAAAAACAATATTAAAAAAACAAAACAAAGTTACAAAAATTATAAAATAAATATATATGAAATTTGCTTTAAAAATAGGGTCTTTTTTTTGGCAAGGTAATAGGTTCTATGAAGACCTAAAAGACCTTTTAGAACTAACACCCAAAAATGATGTCCTTTTCGTTATAGGGGACTGGAATGCAAAAGTAGGAAGTCAAGATGCACCTGGAGTAACAGGCAAATTTGGCCTTGGAATACGGGATGAAGCAGGGCAAGGACTAATAGAGTTTTGCCAAGAAAATGCACTGGTCATAACAAACACCCTCTTCCAACAACACAAGAGAAGACTCTATACATGGATATCACCAGATAGTCAACACTGAAATCAGATTGATTATATTCTTTGCAGCCAAAGATGGAGAAGCTCTATACAGTCAGCAAAAACAAGACCAGGAGCTGACTGTGGCTCAGACCATGAACTCCTTATTGCCAAATTCAGACTTAAATTGAAGAAAGTAGGGAAAACCACTAGACCATTCAGGTATGACCTAAATCAAATCCCTTATGATTATACAGTGGAAGTGAGAATAGATTTAAGGGCCTAGATCTGATAGATAGAGTGCCTGATGAACTATGGAATGAGGTTCATGACATTGTACAGGAGACAGGGATCAAGACAATTCCCGTAGAAAAGAAATGCAAAAAAGCAAAATGGCTGTCTGGGGAGGCCTTACAAATAGCTGTGAAAAGAAGAGAAGCGAAAAGCAAAGGAGAAAAGGAAAGATATAAACATCTGAATGCAGAGTTCCAAAGAATAGCAAGAAGAGATAAGAAAGCCTTCTTCAACGATCAATGCAAAGAAATAGAGGAAAACAACAGAATGGGAAAGACTAGGGATCTCTTCAAGAAAATCAGAGATACCAAAGGAACATTTCATGCAAAGATGGGCTCAATAAAGGACAGAAATGGTATGGACCTAACAGAAGCAGAAGATATTAAGAAGAGATGGCAAGAATACACAGAAGAACTGTACAAAAAAGATCTTCACGACCCAGATAATCACAATGGTGTGATCACTGACCTAGAGCCAGACATCCTGGAATGTGAAGTCAAGAGGGCCTTAGAAAGCATCACTATGAACAAAGCTAGTGGAGGTGATGGAATTCCAGCTGAGTTATTTCAAATCCTGAAAGATGATGCTGTGAAAGTGCTGCACTCAATATGCCAGCAAATTTGGAAAACTCAGCAGTGGCCACAGGACTGGAAAAGGTCAGTTTTCATTCCAATCCCAAAGTAAGGCACTGCCAAAGAATGCTCAAACTACAGCACAATTGCATTCATCTTACACACTAGTAAAGTAATGCTCAAAATTCTCCCAGCCAGGCTTCAGCGATATGTGAACCGTGAACTTCCAGATGTTCAAGCTGGTTTTAGAAAAGGCAGAGGAACCAGAGATCAAATTGCCAACATCCACTGGATCATAGAAAAAGCAAGAGAGTTCCAGAAAAACATCTATTTATGCTCTATTGACTATGCCAAAGCCTTTGACTGTCTGGATCACAATAAACTGTGGAAAATTCTGAAAAAGATGGGAATACCAGACCACCTGATCTGCCTCTTGAGAAATTTGTATGCAGGTCAGGAAGCAACAGTTAGAACTGGACATGGAACAACAGACTGGTTCCAAATAGGAAAAGGAGTTCGTCAAGGCTGTATATTGTCACCCTGTTTATTTAACTTATATGCAGAGTACATCATGAGAAACGCTGAACTGGAAGAAACACAAAATGGAATCAAAATTGCCGGGAGAAATCTCAATAACCTCAGATATGCAGATGACACCACCGTTATGGCAGAAAGTGAAGAGGAACTAAAAAGTCTCCTGATGAAAGTGAAAGTGGAGAGTGAAAAAGTTGGCTTAAAGTTCAACATTCAGAAAACGAGGATCATGGCATCCAGTCCCACCACTTCATGGGAAATAGTTGGGGAAACAGTGGAAACAGTGTCATACTTTATTTTGGGGGGCTCCAAAATCACTGCAGATGGTGACTGCAGCCATGAAATTAAAAGACGCTCACTCCTTGGAAGAAAAGTTATGACCAACCTAGATAGCATATTCAAAAGCAGAGACATTACTTTGCCAACAAAGATTCGTCTAGTCAAGGCTATGGTTTTTCCTGTGGTCATGTATGGATGTGAGAGTTGGACTGTGAAGAAGGCTGAGCGCCGATGAATTGATGCTTTTGAACTGTGGTGTTGGAGAAGACTCTTGAGAGTCCCTTGGACTGCAAGGAGATCCAACCAGTCCATTCTGAAGGAGATCAGCCCTGGGATTTCTTTGGAAGGAATGATGCTAAAGCTGAAACTCCAGTACTTTGACCACCTGATGCGAAGAGTTGACTCATTGGAAAAGACTGTGATACTGGGAGGGATTGGGGGCAGGAGGAGAAGGGGACGACAGAGGATGAGATGGCTGGATGGCATCACTGACTCGATGGATGTGAGTCTCGGTGAACTCCGGGAGTTGGTGATGGACAGGGAGGCCTGGCATGTGCGATTCATGGGGTCGCAAAGAGTCGGACACGACTAAGTGACTGATCTGATCTGATCTGAATAGGTTATAAAAATGAAAATTAAAGGAGTAATAGAGATCTAAATTAAAAAAATGTTTAATTAAAACAAATGATAATATGAAAATATACCTAGGACTTTCTCTGGAGATATTGCAGATAGTGTGGGGTCAGTTCATTTTCAGATAGTTCCTTGATCTGGCTTATACTTCTCAAGATCTATAGGCTCCTTCCTATGTAGTCGGTGCTAGCTACAGGGTTTTAATATATTGCACCTGTCACTTCCAAGGCGGTTCCCTCTGTTTATTTTAGCTTCTTCTCTTTGTTGGTCTCTTCAGTGTCTAGTTTCCACCCTGACACAAGGGGGCGGCGATGGTCCCTTTCTTTAGGCTTACTTGTTCAGTCATGCTGTGGGGAGGGAGGAACACTGCAAACAAATATCACTGGCATGTGTGGCGAGCGCTTGCAGTGTCTCAGCCACACTGGGTTTGCCCCCGCTCATGGGGTGTGTGCTTTCTCAGTCTACACTGCTCAGGCTCTAGGTTGTTCTGTTGGGAACTAAGGCAGGCCCTGGGTTGCGTGCACTTCCCAGGTCTAAGCCACTCAAGTTCAGGTTCTTGGGTACTCCACAAAGGCATAGACTTGGTTGGGCCTTCGTTTTGTGCCCTTCCCAGGTCTGAGCAGCTTAGGTGACCAAGTGCTTGGTGAGCGCAGTCGCCCCCAGTTGGAGGCTGTGTCTTATCGCCTCCCCCGTCCCAGCCACTCAGGTTTTCTGGGTGTATAATGGGCGTGCCTTTTCAGGTTGCTATATGTCTCTTCTGGGGAGCTGATCTCTGGCTGCGACCCTCCTGGCGGATGTTGACCTTACAGAATCCCAAGAAGTCTTGGTTAGCAATGAAGCCTGCTTGCAGTTTGGTAGAGGATGCCTCTCTGGGGCCGCGATTGCCCCCTTTCTGGTTCTGGCTGCCCTGGCTGCCTGTCTCAGGGAGGGGAGAGGGGGATGGGCTGGTCCGCAGCTGCCTAGCTCTGCTCAGTCCTTTGTTCTGTGAGTGGGCCTGGCAGTGTCTTAGGTTAGGGCTTTCCCCCGGATAGTTCTCTATTTTTTTTTCCCTCTCTTTCTGGCTATCCCATAGTCTGGGTTGCTATCCCTTGTTAGTTCCCTCAGATTGCCCTCGGGGAATTCAGGCCCAGTCCTTACCCTAAGCAACGCAGCCGGCGCCTCCCTGTCCAGTCCCCGCTTGCTAGTGGCAGATGTGAGCATCTGGGCTGCTTCTCTGCTGGGAGTTGCCCTTAGGCATGTAATCTGTGGGTTTTAATTAATTAATTATTTTTCCTCCTGGTTATGTTGCCCTCTGAGATTCCAAGGCTCACCACAGACCCGCCAGGGAGAGTGTTTCCTGGTGTTTGGAAACTTCTCTCTTTTTTAAGACTCCATTCCCGGGACGGATCTCCATCCCTACCTCTTTTGTCTCTCTTTTTATCTTTTATATTTTGTCCTACCTCCTTTTGAAGACAATGGTATTGTGGAATTTGCTCAGTGTTCAAATGTTCTTTTGATGAATTTGTGGGGGAGAAAGTGGTCTCCCCATCCTATTCCTCCACCATCTTAGGACTGCCCTCCATACAAATTTTAAAGTTTTGTTCCAGTTCTATGAAAAATGCCACTGGTGATTTGATAGGGATAGCACTGAATCTGTAGACTGCCTAGGTGAGTATGGTCATCTAAAATAAACCTTAGGTAGGTTTATTCCTAGGTATTTTATTCTTTTTGATGTGGTGGTAAATGGAATTGTTTCCTTCTCTTTCTGATCTTTCATTGTTTGTGTATAAAAATGCAACAGATTTCTGTGTATTTTGTTTCCATCAACTTACCAATTCATTGATGAGGTCTAGCAGTTTTCTGGTAATGTCTGTAGGATTTTCTAGTATAGGACTATATCTGCCAAAAGTGACAGTTTTACTCCCCAGTTTTAACATTTTAAAACATTCCATCACTATTCTCTCTTAAACTGTGTGTGTATGTTAGCATTTTTACTGATTCTTGATAGCAAGTTGCAGACATAATACCACATAACCCATAAATCCAGAGTGTATTTCTCCAAAAAAGAAATATTCATACATAATCGTAATTCAACCAAAGTCAAAAAATCAACATTTATGTTCTATCATCCAATCTATATGCTCTATTCAAAATTTGTCAGATGTTTCACAGTGTATTTGCTTCATTGTCTAAGTCCCACGACAAGATCATGTATTGCATTTGGTTGTCATGTCTCCTGAGTAACTTTCTAGCTGGAAAACGTCCTTTATCATTGATTATCATTACAGCTTTAAAGGTTACAGGCATTCATCCAGTAGGATGTTCATTCCACATATTCATAATGAGGCAGAAATTATGTTTTATTCTTCTTGCTGCATCACATCAGTTAGGTACATGGTGTTGACCAATCCTAACACTGGTGATGTTAATCCAGTCTTGAAAATTGTCCTTCCTAATATAGTAAGATTTTTCAGGTTGACCTCATATTTTCCTTATGCTACCCCTTGGAACTATCTACTTATTCAGGGATTAAGTTTCCATTTAGAAGAGGATGCATTTAGAAAGCAATATCTACTGCTAGATATACACTTATTAGTGCAGTGCTATTTCTTCTAGCCTTCTCATTGGACAAAGCTAGGAAATACATGTATGGACAGACATAAAAGTGCACACACATGTATTAATATCAATTACTATCTATTATAATGCTGCTGCTACTGCTAAGTCACTTCAGTCGTGTCCAACTCTGTGCGACCCTATAGACTGCAGCCCACCAGGCTCCCCCATCCCTGGGATTCTCCAGGCAAGAACACTGGAGTGGGTTGCCATTTCCTTCTCCAATGCACGAAAGTGAAAGGTGAAAGTGAAGCTCAGTCGTGTCCAACTCTTCGAGACCCCATGGTCTGCAGCCTACCAGGCTCCTCCATCCATGGGATTTGCCAGGCAAGAGTACTGGAGTGGGATGCCATTGCCTTCTCTGATCTATCATAATCACTGATAGATTTTTCCAAGCATTTTAATTATTTGGATGCTATTGTAAATAAGATTATTGCTTGGTTTTATTTTCAGAGTATTTATTGCTAGCTTACAGAAATACAGCTGATGTTTATATAGTGATCTTGTATCTTGAGACCTCGCTGAACTAATCTATTCTATTTTTTTATTCCTTAGGATTTTCTGTACATTAGAGAATATAATTTGTAGAGATGACAGTTTTAATTCTTTCCAATCTGAATGCTTTTATTTCTATTTCATGCCTAAATGATCTGGTTAGAAAACCCAGGACAGTGTTGAGTAGAGGAATTAAAATCAGTCACATCATATTTCTGATATGGGGAAAGCTTTCCATCTTTCATGATTAAGTATGATAGTTTATGTGATTTATTTTATAAATATTCTTTATCAGAAAGAGGAAGTTTCTTTCAATTTCAAAATAGTTGATTTTTTTTTTTTTTTTAATCATGGAAGGGTATTGGTTTTTATCAAGCCTTTTCTGTACCTGTTGAGATGATCAAGAACCCTTATGTATTTTGGTGGTAAGATAGTTCATTTTGGAAAATGGTCTAGCAGGTTCTTATAAAAGTTATAAAACATGTATATACTATATGATCCATATAGTTTTCACTCTTGGGTTTTCATTTTTCTTAGTGAATACCTATGTCAGAAAAATACTTGTGCACAGTAGCTTTATTCATGGTAGGCAAAACCTGGATTTTGAATATAAACCAGGTATCCATCAATAGAATGGTTGATAAACCAGCTGTGTTCTATCAGAGTAGAATAAATAAAACGACAAAGTGAGAAGGACCAAGTGGAAATTCTGAAGTAATGGTTATGTTGTATATTTTAATATGTGGTTTTACACAGGTGTAGATTTTGATAAGGAGAAG
Organism: Bos indicus; assembly: GCF_029378745.1. Lineage (NCBI taxonomy): Eukaryota > Metazoa > Chordata > Mammalia > Artiodactyla > Bovidae > Bos > Bos indicus. The sequence goes on from NC_091787.1 coordinate 35,419,229, forward strand.
GCAATGGCAAACCACCCCAGTACTCTTGCCTGGAAAATCCCATAGACAGAGGAGCCTGGTAGGCTGCAGTTCATGGGGTCGCTAAGAGTTAGACATGACTGAGCTTCTTCACTTTCACTTTCATGCATTGGAGAAGGAAATGGTTACCCACTCCAGTGTTCTTGTCTGGAGAATCGCAGGGATGGGGGAGCCTGGTAGGCTGCTGTCTATGCGGTCACACACAGTCGGACACAACTGAAGTGACTTAGCAGCAGCAGCAGCAGACGTTTGTTAAAAACTCAAGAAGTTTTATAAGATATGCATTTTTATTTATGCAAATTTCATTAAAAACTAAATATAACTTGAGTCTAGCTAATGACATGCACATTGATGTATTTAGGAAAAGTACACTGTCTAAAATTTTTAAATGCAGCAAGAAAATAAAAGTAGTTCTATAATAAAGCATATGTAGTAAATGCCATGTTAGAATTTAGAAATACACATACTCATAAATTCTTACAATTTTGATTTTCTTAACATTTTTATTTTATATTAGAGTTGATTAACACTGTTGTGTTAGTTTCAGGTATAAAAATTAACTCAGTTACACATACACATGTATCTATTCTTTTTTCACATAGGTTATTACAGAATATTAAACAGTTCCCTATGCTATACAGTTGGTGGTGGTGGTTGTTTAGTTGCTAAGTCTTGTCTTACTTTTTGCGACCCTGTGAACTATAGCCCACCAGGCTCTTCCATCCATGGGATTTCCTGGGCAAGAATACTGGAATGGGTTGCCATTTCCTTCTCCAGGGGATCTTTCCGACCCAGGCATTGAACTGGCATCTCCTGCATTGGCAGGTGGTTTCTTTAGCAGTGAGCCACCAGGGATACCTATATGGTTGGTTATCTATTTTAAATATAGCAATGTGCATATGTCATTCCAAACTGCCAGTCTGTTTCTCTTCCTATCCTTCCCCCGAGTAACCATAAGTTCATTCTGTTAGTCTGTTTCTGTTTTATAAATATTTGGCATCGTTTATTTTAGATGCTGCATGTAAGCGATATCATATGATATTTGGCTTTGTCTGATACACACCACATCTTCTTTATCCATTCATCTGAATAGATATTTGGGTTGCTTCCATGTCTTGGCTATTGTAAACTGTGCTTGCAATGAACATTGGGCCCATGTATCCTTACAAACCATGTTTTCCTTTGGATATATGCCAGGAGTGAGATTGCTGGATCACACGGTAGCTCTATTTTTTTTAAGGGACCTCCATTCTGTTCTCCATAATGATTGTACCAATTTATATTCCCACCAACAGTGTAGGAGGGTTCTCTTTTCTCCACACCCTTTCCACCATTTGTTTGTGGACTTTTTGATGGTCATTTTGGCTGGTTCTCAGTGTAATTTTGATTTGCATTCTAGTGATGTTGAACATTTTTTCAGGTGCCTCTTGGCTATCTGTATGTATTCTTTGGAGAAATGTCTATTTAAGTCTTCTTCTGCCTATTTCTTTGAGTTTTTTAAAAATATTAAGCTGCATGAGCTGTTTATAAATTTTGGAAATTAATTCCTTGTTGGTTGGTCACTTTATTTGCAAATACTTTTTCCATTCTGTGGGTTGTCCTTTTGTTTATAGTTTCATTTGCTATGCAAAAGTCTTTGAGTTTGGTTAGGTTCCATTTGTTTATTTTTGTTTTTATTTCCCTCACTCTAGGATAGCTATATCCAAGCTTTTTGGCACCAGGGGCTGGTTTTGTGGAAAACAATTTTGCCACAGACTACAGTGGAGGGATAGTCTTGGGATGATTCAAGTGCTCTTCATGTATTGTGCACTTTATTTCTATTACATTAGCTTTACCTCAGATCATCAGGCATTAGATCCCAGAGGTTGGGAAACCCTGCTCTAGGAGGTGGATCAAAAAACATATTGCTAAGATTTATGTCAAAGACCTAAATAGACAATTTTCTGAGGAAGATATACGGATGGCCAGAGGCACGTGAAAAGATGGCTCAACATCACTATTAGAGAAATGCAATGAGATATCACTTCACACTAGTTAGAATGGCCATCATCAAAAAAATCCACAAACAATAAATATTGGAAAGGGTGTGGAGAAAAGGGAACCTTCCTATACTGTCGGTGGGAAGGTAAATTGGTACAACAATTATGAATAACAGTATGGAAGACCCTTAAAAAACTGAGTGTAGAACCACCCTATGATCCAGCAACCCCACCCCAGGGCATGTATATGGAGAAAACCATAATTCAAAAAGGCACATGCACTCTAGTGCTCATTGCAGCATTATTTACAGTAGCCAAGAAATGGAAGCACTTAAATGTCCATAGATAGGGGAGTTTATAAAGAAGTTATCAGTTCAGTCACTCAGTCATGTCCGACTCTTTGTGACCCCATGAATTGCAGCACGCCAGGCCTCCCTGTCCATTACCAACTCCCGGAGTCCACCCAAACCCTTGTCCGTCGAGTCAATGATTCCATCCAACCATCTCATCCTCTGTTGTCCCCTTCTCCTCCTGCCCTCAATCTTTCCCAGCATCAGAGTATTTTCCAATGAGTCAGCTCTTTGCATCAGGTGGCCAAAGTACTGGAGTTTCAGCCTCAACATCAGTCCAATGAAGTTATAGTAATAAATACAATGAAATACTAGTTGGCCATAAAAATGAAATGAAATAATGCCATTTGCAGCAACATGGATGGACCTAGATATTATCATTAAGTCAAATAAGTCAGAGAAAGACATATCATGATACCACTTATATGTGGAATAAAAAAAAAGGTACAAAAAATTTTAAATGGTATAAATGAACTTATTTAAAAACAGAAATAGAGTCACAGATGTAGAGACTAAACCTATGGTTATCAGGGGAGAAGGTAGAGGGAGTGATAAATTGGGAGATTGGGATTGACATATATACATTACTATGTGTAAAATAGATAACTAGTAAAAACCTACTGTGCACCCCATAGATTTGGCTCAGCGGTAAAGAATCCGTCTGCAAAACAGGAGACATGGAAGGAGCTGCAGGTTTGATCCCTGGGTTGGGAAGACCCCCCTGAAGAAGGAAATGGCGACCCACTCCAGTATGCTTGCCTGAAAAATGTCATGGACAGAGGAGCCTGGCAGGCTATAGTCCATGGGGTCGCAAAGAGTCAGACACAACTTAGCAACTAAACAGCAACAGCAAGGACCTACCGTATAGCACGGGGAACTCTACTCAATGCTCTGTAATGACCTGTATGGGAAAAGAATCTTTAAAAAAGTTGATATATGTATAACTCATTCACTTTGCTGTATACCTAAAACTAACAACATTGTAAATCAACTCTATGCAAATTAAAATAAATCATAACAGCAGTTGCCCTGAGTGGGGAATTAACTAGAAAAGGTTAAGGCAACTTTCTAAGGTGATTAAAATTTTTATATAAATGTATCTGTTTACCAAAACAAACTGTACAGTTATAATCATTTTATATATATTATACCTTAATTTGAGAAGCGCAAAAAGAAAGAAAAAGTACAAACATGATAGTTAGATCTGCAAAAGCTAGAAATCTCTAGTACCCTGTGTTGGTAGATATATGTGGATATAGAAATCCTCATACACTTCTGGAATATAGATTGATGTAAACTTTCTGAAATGTAAACTAATATTGCTGCTGCTGCTGCTGCTGAGTCGCTTCAGTCGTGTCCAACTCTGTGCGACCCTGTGGATGGCAGCCCACCAGGCTCCCCTGTCCCTGGGGTTCTCCAGGCAAGAACACTGGACTGGGTTGCCAATTCCTTCTCCAGTGCATGAAAATGAAAAGTGAAAGTGAAGTCACTCAGTCGTGTCTGACTCTTAGTGACCCCATGGACCACAGCCCACCAGGCTCCTCCATCCATAGGATTTTCCAGGCAAGAGTACTGGAGTGGGGTGCCATTGCCTTCTTAGTCAAATTGAGTCTATATATAAATTATGACCTAATATCTTGAATCCAGGGGAAAATATGCAATAACAGAAATAAAATACTCACTGGAGGAAATGAATGGAAATGATATAGGAAAGAAGTTAACTTGCAGATGGTTTACTGACAGTTAAAAAAAGACTTGAACAGAGCCTGAGAGACATATGGGAAATTATCACAAGTCTAATATTCATGTCATTGGGGTCACAGAGGAGAGGAACAATACTAATTCAGACAAAATACTCAGAGAAACAGAAGACTGCTGATTTCAACACCACCATGTAAAGAACTTGGATGTAACCACAAGGACAAAAAAGGTGGTCAGACTGAAAATCAGCAACTTTTCTTGTACCCATCAGAGAACTGAGTATGCACAGAAACGGGTATCCCAGGATCTTGAAAGACAAATCCAGAGTTACAGCCAATATAATATATGCTTACCTGGAACCTATCTGTGGGGCATATTTATTACTGGAATTATAAACTTGTTAGGAACCACTTTATAGTTTAATTTACACAGTAGTGTTGAAATTCTGGAGCCATGTGTGAACTAAAATGAGAGTAAGAAACTCCTCCATGCCATACGTAGTCTTAGGCAAGACCTCATGTAGCCATCGGCTTTACCTCAAGGAAACATGTCAGGTTTCCAGAGTAAAGACCAGAGAAAGATCCCCTCCTGGCCCTGGAAGAAGAAAAGGAAGAATAATCAAGGTGATATATACCCAGAATCTTCTCCATACATAGGTCTACACTCCAGGGTAAAAGACTTTACCAGAACTTTATCCCATCTCTCACTCCAGACGCTAACATCCCAACCTCACCTAAGGGCTAGAGGACTATAAGGAATAAATGCCTGTGAAGGCCACATACACAAAAGAAAGATTTAATTAGATAATAGGATACCCCCTATTCATCTTACCATCACGTCAACAGAGCTTCAGTATAACAGTAGTGGATTATAGCTGAAAGAGCTGCAAAAAGACTGATACTTTCTAATAAGGAGTACTTAAAGAAGCTCAAAGTCAAGAGGGGAGACAGGAGGGAAAAACTGGGTGAACTTGGAGCTTGCAGAACCTAAAGCTGCAGGATACATTTCACAAAGGCCAACTCTTAGGTTAAGATAATTAACATAAATCAAGTGTGAGAACTTACAGTTTCTGTTAGATAACACTTATTTGTATTTCAACCAAGTGTATACCAAAGGCAAGAAACCAAGCTAAAGAGACAAAGCAAAGCTAAACAACAAGATTCAGTTAAGACAAAAATCTTTAAAATAACCAACTAAAGGGAATGATGTCAGCAAGATGTCAGGCTAGGAAGTCTTAGCCCTCACACTGTCATGAAAATAATTCAACTACCTAGGTCAAAAATACCTCTTGGATGTCAAAAATATCTCTTGGAGACCTCTGGGTTTCAATTTAAAAGCTACAATGGATAAGTGAAGCACAAAAATTGAGAATAGTTGCATAAAATGTGTAGGAAGCATTATACTAGCATCAACACATTGTCCATGTTAGCACTGCTCAGTGCCATGAGGGGTGCCCCAGCTATAACTGCCTCATTTTAAGAAAGAAAAGGAGAGAAGAACCGAAAGAGCCTTTACTACATAGGCCTCCCTCCAGTAACCCATGGCATCACTGTGGACACCCACAGCTTTTGCCACTGAGGGTGCCCACAGGCTTTCATGATACTGACCCAGGCAATGAAATTCCCTGTAGTTCTCAATGGGGCACTCTTCTGAGAACTAGAGCCATTACTGTGCATACCTGGGGTCTGGGTCACCACACCAACCCACTCCAGTCCTAGTGCATGCCTGTACCCAGGCCCCATGCTACATCAAATCCCAGCAGGGAGAAGGATAATCTCAGCATCCTTTGCCCACAAGGACTTAGAAGCCTTAGTCATCACCATGGACACTCAACCTCCCTCACTCAGGACCCGTGAAATCTTTGCCAGTGCTGATGCCAGCTAATGGAGATGCCCAGAGTATTAACTGTTGCACATCCCCAGGAGTGAGAGCCACCAGTGTGCCCCCTCTGGGCTTGGAGCTGCTGCACCCCACCCATCTGACTCCCTTACATCAAATCCTAAGTGAAGGTCTTTCTGCACTGAAACCAGACTATAATGTCAGTATGAGGGAACCCTTCCTTCAGATGCATAGATACAAACACACCACACCCACAGCCAGGGAAATATGACACTACCAAAGAAACACAGTAAGTTTCCACTAAGGAAACTTAGGAAATGGAAATAAAGCTAAGGAAATGGAAATCTATAAATTACTTTGCAAAACCTTCAAACTAACTCTTTTAAATGAGCTCAGTAAATTTTAAAACAGACTCTCAGTGGAATCAGGGAGACAATATGTGGACCAAATGAAAATTCAAAGAGAAATTATAACACAAAGAGAAGTTCTGAACAGAAAGAATATAATATATAAAATGAAAAATGCTATAGAAAAATTCAGTAGCAGACTCAATCAAGCAGAATAAAAAAAATCTGTAAACTCAAAAGACAAGTCAACTGAAATTGTCCAAGCAGAGGAGACAATGGAATGAAAAAAAAAGGAATCTTGCATGATTTCTGGAACTGATGTCCACATTATGGAAGTCCTAGAGAGCTAAAAAAGACATTGATTTGAAGAGAAACTGGCTGAAAAATTTCCAAATCTTGGGAGGAAAATGGAAAACCAGACTAAAAATATCAAATGACCCCAGATACAATCAACCCAAAGAAGATGATGCTGAGACATATTATAATCAAAGTATCTAAAGTAAAGGACAGAGAGAATTTTGAAAGTAGCAATAGAAAATTTATTTGTCCTATGTAAGAGAATCACCATGATTCTATCAGGAAATTTCTCGGCAAGACCTTGCAGTCCAGGAGAGAATGGCATGATATCCTCAAAGTACTGAAAGAAGAAAACTTCAGTCAAGAGTACTATACCCAGAAAAATAATCTTTTCAAAAGGAAAGAGATAACCTTTTCTCAGCAAATGAAAACTGAGGGAATTCAGTAGAGGACAAACATATGGATACCAAGTAGGGACAGGGTGGTGATGGACAGGGATGAATTGGAGGACTGGGATGTATATATGTGAAGGTCTCAAGTGAAGGTCTTTCTGCACTGAAACAAGACTCTAATGTCAGTGTGAGGGAACCCTTCCTTCAGATGCATAGATATAAACACACCACACCCACAGCCGGGGAAATATGACACTACCAAAGAAACACAGTAAGTTTCCACTAACTGACCCCAAGGAAATGTAAGTCTATAAATCCCTTCCCAACCCAGGGATTGTACCCAGGGATTCCAGTGTGTGTGTGTGTGTGTGTGTGTGTGTACATATATAATACACACACACATAATTGATACAATGAGTAAAATAGATCACTAATGAGAACCTACTGTATAGCTCAGGGAACTCTACTCAGTGCTCTGTGGTGACCTAAATGGGAAGGAAATCCAAAAAAGAGGGGATATACATATATGTATAGCTATTTCACTTTGCTGTACAGTAGAAACTAACATTGTTAAGAAACTATACTCCAATAAAAATAAAAAATCCTGAGGGAATTCATAACCACTGACCCTACTTTCAAGAAAGGAAAAAAGGAACAACAAAACAGTAAATGAACAAAATGAAGCAGTAAGTCCATATAGATCAATAATTATTTAATGTAAATTGGATTAAATTCAACCTAAACAATGACTGAATGGATTAAAAAAAACACAAGCTTAACTATATGCTTCCCATAATAAACTCACTTTAGCTTAAAGGACATACACAGGGAAAAGTGAAAGAATGCAAAATGTTATCTCAAACAAATGTTAATAAAAAGAGAGCAGGTAGTCGATTATATTGCATAAAATAGAGTGTGAGTCAAAACTTGTGACGAGAGACAGAGATGGTCATTATATTATGATACTGAGGACAATTCATCATAAAAGTGATGCATGCGACTTTCACATTTTTATTTTTTCAGTCATGTCCAACTCTTAGTGGCCCCGTGAACTATACAGTCCATGGAATTCTCCAGGCCAGAAGACTGGAGTGGGTAGCCTTTTCCTCCTCCAGGGGATCTTCCCAACCCAGGGATAAAACCCAGGTTGCCTACATTGCAAGCAGATTCTTTACCAGCTGAGCCACAAGGGAAGTCCAAGAATACTGGAGTGGGTAGCCTTCCCTTTCTCCAGTGGATCTTCCCGACCCAGGAATTGTACTGGGATCTCCTGCATTGCGGGCAGATTCTTTACCAACTGAGCTATCAGGGAATCCCCAATTCATCATAAGGGTATAAAATTTTTAAATACCCGTGTACCAAATAGCTGAGTACCTAAATATATGAAGTAAACATTAGTAGAATTGAAGGGAGAAATATGTAGGAATCCAATAATAGTAGGGATCTTTAATTATGTCAGTTTCAACAATGGATAGATCATCCAGACAGGATAATGAGGGGGAAAATGGACTCGAGCAATGCTGTAAACAGAATGGACCTAGCAAACTATATGGAACATCCATGCAGCAATATCAGAATAGACATTCCTAAGCACACACAACAAATCATATAGATGGATCATATGTTAAGATACAAAATAAGTCTTAGTAAACTTCAGAGGATTTATATCATACAGAATAACTTCTCCAACTACAATGATGTGAAACTAGAAATGAATAAGGAAGAATTGAAAAAATTCCTAATTGGTTAAAACTGGACGGCACACTCTTAAAACAGTCACTGGGTTAGAGAAAAATCAAAAGGGAAGATTAAAGTGTTCTGTAATGAATGAGAATGAAAACACAACATACCAAAACTTACAGAATGTAACAAAAGCAATTCTAACAGGAAATGATTGACACATTAAGGAAAAAATACTGTTACTAAAAACCAAAAACTTTACCCCTTAAGAAACTAGAAAAAATATAAACTAGGTCCAAAGTTAGCAAATGCTAGAGGAGAAATAAATGAAATAGAGACTAGAAAAATAGAAAAGATTTACAAAATTAAAAATTGGGTTAAAAAAAAGACAAAGATAACATTTAGCTGGACTAACTAAAAAAGGAATACTCAAAATTACAAACAAAAGGAGAAATTACAACTGTTACCACAGAAATACCAAGGGTTATGAGGGACTACACACAAAAATATATTCCAACAGTTAAAATAATTTATTGAAATGGACAGTGACGGAATGGAAAAATTCCTAGAAACATATAACCTACTAAGACTGACTCATGAAAAATAGTCCGAACAGACTAATAAAGAATAAAGAGGTTGAATCGGTAATCAAAAACCTCCCAAAGAAAAAGCCCAGGACCAAATGGCTACAGTAGTGAGTTCCACCAAACATTTAAAAAATTAATACCAGTACCTTTCAAAGTCTTCAAAAATTGAGAAGGAACTCTTCCACAGTCATGTTAAGGGGCCCACATTACCTTGATACAAAAGCCATATAAAGACAAGGAAACCATAGGTCCTAATGAACATAGATGCAAAACTCTTCAACAAAATGCTAGTAAACCAAATTCAGCACATTAGAAGGATCATATACCATGATCAAATGGGATTCATGCCTGGAATTCAAGGATGGACTGACATTTATAAATAAATGTTAACAGAATGAAGATCAATAGATGCAGAAAAAGTAGCTGACAAAATTCAGCACCTCAAAATGACAAAATACAAGATCCTTTCATGATACAATCTATGAAGAAGTTCTGCATATAAGGAGTGTACCCCAACATAATAAAGGTTATATATAACCAGCCTACAACTAATATTATGTTCAACAGTGAAAAGCTGAAAGCTTTTCCTCAAGATCAAGAACAAGATAAGATGCTCAGGATAACTTTTCATTTACTTGTACCCAGATTAAATGTTACAATTTTCAGTTTCCAGATCTTTCCATTTACTCCTCTGTAGTTTATTCTGTTTATTGTAACTGAGAAACATCTATTTGAGAAACATTTTAAAAATTATTTTTTATAATGTACATTTGATTTCAATTACATTGCAAAGCTATAGTAATTTTCTTATCTAGTTTTTAAAAACTGAAGTATTGATTTACAATGTTGTGTTTATTTCAGGTATATAACAAAACTATGGTAATTTTTTCAAAGTGCAGTGCATAGTAACATAGACCATTGCAATAGAAACAAGAGCCTAGAAATGAACCCTCACACATATGGTCAACTAATCTTTCACAAAGTTACTGAGAATACACAATGCCAACAGGACAGTCTCTTCAATAAATGGTGTTGGAAAGATTGGATATCCGAATACAAAAGTATGAAAGTGGACACTTACACCATTCGCAAAATCAACTGAAATAGGTTAAATACTTATAAGACCTGAACCAAAAAGCTCCTGGTAAGAAACAGAAATTTTCTCTGATGTTGGTTTTGATTATGATTTTTTGGTTATACTACTAAACTCTCAAAGAAAGCAAAAAATACAGTGGGACTACATTAAATATTCTATACACCAAAACAAATAATCAATAAAGAAAAAGGCTATCTATGGAATTAGAGAAAACACTTGAAAACAATGTATCTGACAAGGGGTTAATATCCAAATTATGTAATGAACTCATGCAACTCAACAGCAGAATGGATAAAGAAGTTGTACATATATACAATGGAATATTACTTAGCCATAGGAAGGAATGCATTTGAATCAGTTCTAGTGAAGTGGATGAACCTAGAGCCTGTTACACAGAGTGAAGTCAGTCATAGAAAAACAAATATCATATATTAATGCATATATATGGAATCTAAAAAAAAAAAAAGGTAACTGAATGTATCTGCAGGGCAGGAATAGAGATGCAGGCATAGAGAACAGACTTTGGACACAGAAGGTGAAGGAGAGGGTGGGACAAATTGAGAGAGTGGCATTGACATATATACTGCCACGTGTGAAACAGATAGCCAGTGGGAAGCTGCTGTGCAGACACAGGAAGCTCAGCATGGTGCCCTGTGGAAACCCAGAGTGGGTAGGGTAAGGGGGGAGGTTCAAGAGAGAGGGGGCATATATATGCTTATGGTGGATTCATATTGCATGGCAGAAGCCAACACAATATTGCAAAGCAATTATCCTCCAATTAAAAATTTAAAAAGACAAAAATTTAACCCAGTTTAAAAATGGGCAGAAGATATCAATAGATATTTCTTAAAGGAGAAATACAAATGAATAGCAGATATGTGAAAAGATCCTCAATGTCACTTATCAACAGGAACATACACACACCAGATCAACTGAGAACTGTTATGGCTATTATCAGAGAAACAAAGATAATAATGGTAGTAGACAGAGAAACTTGGTATACTGTTTGTGGAAATGTAGTCTTGCCATGAGAACCCCATGAATTGTATTAAAAAGCAAAAAGATATGACACTGAAAGATGAGGCACCCAGGTCAGAATGTGTCCAGTGTGCTTCTGGGGAAGAGAGGAGGACAATTACTGATAGCTCCAGGAAGAATAAAGTGGCTGGGCCAAAGCAGAAACAGTGCTCAGTTGTGGATGTGTCTGATGATGAAAGTATTGCATAGGAACCTCAAATGTGAGGTCCATGAATCAGGGTGAATTGGACATGGTAAGGCAGGAGATGGCCAGACTAAATATTGACATCTTAGGAATTAGTGAACTAAAATGGACGGGAATGGGTGAATTTAATTCAGAGGACCATTATATCTACTACTGTGGGCAAGAATCCCATAGAAGAAATGGAGTAGCCCTTATAGTCAACAAGAGTCTGAAATGCAGTACTTAAGTGCAACCTCAAAAACAACAGAATGATCTCGGTTCATTTCCAAGGCAAACCATTCAATATCACAGTAATCCAGATCCAAGTCTACCCAACCACCAATGCCAAAGAAGCTGAAGTTGATCAGTTCTTCAACTGAGTGACTTCACTTTCACTTTTCACTTTCATGCACTGGAGAAGGAAATGGCAACCCACTCCAGTGTTCTTGCCTGGAGAATCCCAGGGATGGGGGAGCCTGGTGGGCTGCTGTCTCTGGGGTCGCACAGAGTCGGACATGACTGAAGCGACTTAGCAGCAGCAGCATGAAGACCTAGAAGACCTCCTAGAACTAACACCGAAAAAAAATGTCTTATTCATCATAGGGGACTGGAATGCAAACGTAGGAAGTTACTCCAGATACCTGAGTAAAGGCAAGTTTGGCTTCAGAGTACAAAACGAAGCAGAGCAAAGGCTAACAGAATTCTGCCAAGAGAAAGCACTGGTCATAGCAAACACCCTTTTTCAACAACATAAGAGATGACTTTACACATGGACATCTCCAAATAGTCAATACTGAAATCAGATTGATTACACTCTTTGTAGCCAAAGATGGAGAAGCTGTATACAGTCAGCAAAAACAAGAGCTGACTGTGGCTCAGATCATCAGCTCCTCATAGCAAATCTCAGACTTAAACTAAAAGAAAATTCAGGCTTAAGCTTGAAAGAAAGTGGGGAAAATACTAGGCCCCTCGGGTATGACTTAAATAAAATCCCCTATGATTATACAGTGGAGGCGAAGAATAGATTCAAGGGATTAGATCTGGTAAACAGAGTGCCTGAAGAACTGTGGACAGAAGTTCATAATATTGTACACAAGGCAGGGAACAAAACCATCGAAAAGAAAAAGAAATGCAAGAAGGCAAAGTGGTTGTCTGAGGAGGCTTTACAAATAGCTGACCAGGTGGTGCTAGTGGTAAAGAACCTGCCTGCCAATGTAGATTAGATGTAAGAGACACTGGTTTGATCCCTGGATTGGGAAGATCCCCTGGAGGAGGACACTGGCAACCCACCCCAGTATGCTTGCCTGGAGAATCCCCATGGACAAAGGAAGCCTGGCAGGCTGCAGTCCACAGGGTCGCAAAGAGTTGGGTACGACTCAAGTGACTTTAGCATGCAGCACGAAGAAAGAAAAACAACAGAAAGCAAGGTAGAAAGGGAAAGGTATCCCCAACTAAATGTAGAGTTCCAGAGAACAGCAGGAGGGACAAGAAGGCCTTCTTCAATGAGCAATGCAAAGAAATAGAGGAAAACAGAAGGGGAAAGACTAGAGATCTCAAGAACATTGGAGATACCAAAGGAACATTTCCTGCAAAGATGGGCACAATAATGGACAGAAATGGTAAAGACCTAATAGAAGCAGGAGAGATCAAGAAGATATGGCGAGAATACACAGAAGAATTGTACAGAAAAGATCTTAATGACCTGGTTAAGCATGATGATGTGGTCACTCACCCAGAGCCAGACATTCTGGAGTGTGAATTCAAGTGGGCCTTAGGAAGCACTGCTGCCAGTAAAGCTAGTGGAGATGACGGAATTCCAGCAGAGCTGTTTAAAATCCTAAAAGATGATGCTGGTAAAGTGCTGCACTCAATATATCAGCAAATTTGGAAAACTCAGCAGTGGCCACAGGACTGGAAAGGGTCAGTTTTCATCCCAATGACAAAGAAGGGCAGTGCCAAAGAATGTTTAGACTATGGGACAATTGCACTCACTTCCCATGCTAGTAAGGTTATATTCAAAAATCCTCTAAGCTAGGCTTCAGCAGTACATGAACCAAGAATTTCCAGATGTCCAAGCTGGGTTTAGAAAAGGCAGAGGAACCAGAGATCAAATTGCCAACATTTGCTGGATCACAGAGAAAGCAAGGAAATTCCAGAAGAAACATCTATTTCTATTTAACTGACTATGTTAAAGCCTCTGACTGTGTGGATCACAACAAACTATGGGAAACCCTTAAAGAGATAGGAATACCAGACCACCTTACCTGTCTCCTGATAAACCTGTATGCGGGTCAAGAAGCAACAGTTAGAACCTTATATAGAACAACCGACTGGTTCAAAATTGAGAAAGCAATATGAAAGACTGTTTATTGTCACCCTATTTAACTTACAGAGCACAATCATGTGAAATGCCAGGCTGAATGAGTTACAAGCTGGAATCAAGATTGCCAGGAGAAATATCAACAACCTCAGATATGCAAATGATACCAGTCTAATGGCAGAAAGTGAAGAGGAACTAAAGAGCCTCTTGATGAGGGTGAAAAAGGAGAATGAAAAAGCCAGCTTAAAACTCAATATTAAAAAAACTAAGATCATGGCATCCGGTCCCATCACTTCATGGCAAATAGATGGGGAAACAATGGAAAGAGTGAGAGACTTTATTTTGGGGGCGCTCCAAAAATCACTGCAGATGGTGACTGCAGCCATGAAATTAAAAGATGCTTGCTCCTTGGAAGAAAAGATATGACCAACCTAGACATCATATTAAAAAACAGAGACATTACTTTGCCAACAAAGTAATGGGCAAAACATGAATATGAGTTTGAGCAAGCTCTGGGAGCTGGTGATTGACAGGGAAGCCTGGAATGCTGCAGTCCATGGGGTCACAAAGAATCAGACCCGACTGAGTGACTAAATTGAACTGAAGATCATGGCATCCTATCACTTCATGGCAAATAGAAGGGGAAAAGGTAGAAGCAGTGACAGATTTCCTCTTTTTGAGCTCTAAAATCAATGGGGATGGTGACTGCAGCCATGAAATAAGATGATTGCTTCTTGCAGGAAAGCTATAGACAAACCTAGACAGTATGTTAAAAGCAAAGACATCACTTTGCCAACAAAGATCCGTAGGTCCATTAAGGCTATGGTCTTTCCAGTAGTCATGTATGGATGTGAGAGTTGGACCGTAAAGAAGGAAGAGTGCTGAAGAATTGATGCTTTCGAATTGTGGTGCTAGAGAAGACTCTTGGGCAGTGAGGAGATCAAACCAGTCAATCCTAAAGTATATAAATCCTGAATACACTTTGGAAAGACTGATGCTGAAGCTGAAGCTCCAGTACTTTGGCCACCTGATGCAAACAGCCAACTCATTGCATGTTACATTATGGCCCGTTATTTGTTGCTGTGAATACCTAGTTAATCGATAGCTACCCTTTCTAATATACACACCCTGTATGCAATTCAGCACGACATTAAGTGTATTCATAAAGTAAAAATAGATTCCATTAGAGTTTGAAGGTTTCCACATGGCATATAGAAGGCATGGGCTCATGGCACCAATTTGAGTACATGTCAAGTGAAGTCTCTTTAATACTTTTACCCTTTTCTCTAAAGTAGGCTCACCCCTGAGATGATCCTGATGAAGAAGCAAGACTGTTCTGAAATTCAATCAAAGTGCACTCTGCAGCTTTATTTCACAGAACCCCTACCCTGGGCTAACCACCAGAGAATGACTGATCAAAGAAATTGGCATTCCAGGGACTAATGTCAGCATTATGTGGCATAAATGATTTCCTCTTTTTCTATCCCTTTTAAACCTCCAAATTAAGCATCCATAATTAGACTGAAGTACCTCTACACATTACAACAAGGGATTCTGGGTCTTTATACCCTACCTATGCATCCAAAAATAAATAAGAACTTAGAAAGGGCTGTGGATCCAAAGGAGTTGTCAAACCTGCCTTCCCCCTGCTCACCAGGCAGCCAGGTAAAAAAGAATGTAACCTACAAAGGAACCTCCACTAGGCTATCAATGGATTTCTCAGCAGAAATTCTATAGTCCAAAGGAGAGTGGAATGAAATACTCCAGTTGCCTTAGGGGTATACTTCACTCTCTTACAGGCTTCAGAATATTATAAAACATCCTTTACAATTTCAGATGGGGTATATCGCTCAATTTTCTTTAGAGTCACAGGAGTTCACAGACTTCATGTAATCATTGGATCTGTTTCCTTATCATATGTTTCATATGTCAATTAAAGTATTACTTTACATTTAATTACCACTTCAGCTTCAAAGCTGCTATCTGATACTGGCACTTTGCTGATGTAGTATGACTATTTTATGTATCTATTTATTGATGAATTTCATATTCTTTTATTATTAAATAGTACAGTTGGCTTCCAATCAATTAGTTTTGGTGCAACCTGAAAAAGCATAGTAAATCTAATATTAACATTATTAACAAATATAATATTAACCTCATTGCTCGTATTTATTGCTTTGGTTCCCCCAACTAAATATTTATACAAAAAAACCCAAGTCCTTACGAATGCAGATTTGATCCTATAGAATAAACATGTCTTCCTTTTTCTATAAACTTTTTTTGGTAGCCATTACATTCCTCTTTGACTTAAAACTGCAGTCCTCTTACCCCTCCCTGGAGCATCCCACACAAACTGTCTGAAAACTATGCTTACTGTAGCCTTATTTCTAATCCTTTTATTAGCAATAAGCCTGGCTTATGAATGAATTGCAAAAGGACTGAAATGTACCGGAATATGGTAATTTAAAGTGAAATAAATTATTTTGATGCATTAGACTATGATTAAATTCATAATTACCAAGTGTTTCTAGTACATATAAACATAATCATAGCATTTACAGTATCTCTTATAGAACTATGAATGTATCAATCCCATATGATATCATCACTATTATGCTTAGAGGGCACAATGTTATCAGTATTCATTATAGCAAGCCTGATAATCTTAAAAACATTTTCAGTTCAGTTGCTCAGTCATGTCTGACTCTTTGCGACCCCATGAACCACAGCACGCCAGGCCTCCTTGTCCATCACCAACTCCTAGAGTTCACTTAGATTCATGTCCATTGAGTCAGTGATGCCATCCAGCCATCTCATCCTCTGTCGTACACTTCTCCTCCTGCCCCCAATCCCTCCCAGCATCAGGGTCTTTTCCAATGAGTCAACTCTTCACATGAGGTGGCCAAAGTTTCAGAGTTTCAGCTTTAGCATCAGTCCTTCCAATGAACACCCAGGACTGATCTCCTTCAGAATGGACTGGTTGGATCTCCTTGCAGTCCAAGGGAATCTCAAGAGTCTTCTCCAACACCACAATTCAAAAGTATCAATTCTTTGGTGCTCAGCTTTCTTCACAGTCCAACTCTCACATCTATACATGACTACTGGGAAAACCATAGCCTTGACTAGACGGACCTTTGTTGGCAAAGTAAAGTCTCTGCTTTTGAATATGCTATCTAGGTTGGTCATAACTTTCCTTCCAAGGAGTAAGCGTCTTTTAATTTCATGGCTGCAATCACCATCTGCAGTGATTTTGGAGCCCAAGAAAATAAAGTCTGGCACTGTTTCTGCTATTTCTCCACCTATTTGCCATGAAGTGAAGGGACTGGATGCCATGATCTTTGTTTTCTGAATGTTGAGCTTTAAGCCAACTTTTTCACTCTCCTCTTTCACTTTCATCAAGAGGCTCTTTAGTTCTTTTTCACTTTCTGCCATAAGGGTGGTGTCATCTGCATATCTGAGGTTATTGATATTTCTCCCCGCAATCTTGATTCCAGCTTTTGCTTCATCCAGTCCAGCGTTTCTCATGATGTACTCTGCATATAAGTTAAATAAGCAGGGTGACAATATACAGCCTTGACGTACTCCTTTTCCTATTTGGAACCAGTCTGTTGTTCCATGTCCAGTTCTAACTGTTGCTTCCTGACCTGCATCTACGTTTCTCAAGAGGCAGATCAGGTGGTCTGGTATTCCCATCTCTTTCAGAATTTTCCACAGTTTGCTGTGATCCACACAGTCAAAGGCTTTGGCATAGTCAATGAAGCAGAATAGATGTTTTTCTGGAACTCTCTTGCTTTTTCCATGATCCAACAGGTGTTGGCAATTTGATCTCTGGTTCCTCTGCCTTTTCTAAAACCAGCTTGAACATCAGGAAGTTCACGGTTCACCTATTGCTAAAGCCTGGCTTGGAGAATTTTGAACATTACTTTACTAGCGTGTGAGATGAGTGCAATTGTGCGGTAGTTTGAGCATTCTTTGGCATTGCCTTTCTTTGGGATTGGAATGAAAACTGACCTTTTCCAGTCCTGTGGCCACTGCTGAGTTTTCCAAATTTGCTGGCATGTTGAGTGCAGCACTTTTACAGCATCATCTTTCAGGATTTGAAATAGCTCAACTGGAATCCCATCAGCTCCACTAGCTTTGTTCGCAGTGATGCTTTCTAAGGCCCTCTTGACTTCACATTCCAGGATGTCTGGCTTTAGGTGAGTGATCACACCATTGTGATCATCTGGGTCGTGAAGATCTTTTTTATACAGTTTTTCTGTGTATTCTTGCCACCTCTTCTTAATATCTTCTGCTTCTGTTAGGTCCATACCATTTCTGTCCTTTATCGAGCCCATCTTTGCATGAAATGTTCACTTGGTATCTCTAATTTTCTTGAAGAGATCTCTAGTCTTGCCCATTCTGTTGTTTTCCTCTATTTCTTTGCATTGATCACTGAGGAAGGCTTTCTTATCTCTCCTAGATATTCTTTGGAAGTCTGCATTCAGATGCTTATATTTTTCCTTTTCTCCTTTGCTTTTCACTTCTCTTCTTTTCACAGCTATTTTACCTAACCAATATAATATTAATTGTCCTATTAGTATTTTCAGGCTGTGAGGATACACTCAGATTATCCCTACTAGTAATAGTATTAAATATGTATGGGACTTCCCTGGTGTCTCAGTGGGAAAGAATCTGCCCTCAGTGCAGGAGCCGAAGGAGCCACCAGTTCCTGATCCCTGGGTCAGGAAGATCCCCTGGAAGAGGGCATGGCAACCCATTCCAGTATTCTTGCCTGAAGAATCCCATGGAGAGAGGAGCCTGGTGGGCTACAGTCCTTAGGGTTGCAAAGTTGGACACGACTGAAGCAATGTAGCACATATGCATGTATGGTACTGATTACATATATAATCTTAACTTGCTCCAATGCTAAAAATATTTCCCACAATTATATTAATACCCCTAACTTGATCCAAAAATAGCAATCTGAATCAACACTACCACCTACAGCCCATTAGTGAGCCTCACAAGTCTACTCCTCCTCAGCCAATTGAATGATGACAGCTTTCTCATTAATATTTTTCTCCAATTCCCTACTAACACCATTACTAATTTTAACGGCATGACTCTTGCCCCTAATACTAATAACTAGGCAATGTCACCTACCCAAAGAATCAACCTGATAAAAACTATATGTTACCATGCTAATTCTATTACAAATATTCCTAATCATAACATTTAGTGCTATTTTTTGTTGTTCAATTGCTGAGTTGTGTCCAACTCTTTGCAGCCCCATGAACTGCAGCACACCAGGCTTCCCTGTCCTTCACTATCTCCCAGAGTTTGCTCAAACTCAACATCCATTGAGTCAATGATACCTTCCAACCTTCTCATCCTCTGTCTAGAATTAATCTTATTCTATATACTATTTGAAGCAACACTAGTCCTAACACTTCTCATCATCATCACCTGATGAGATAATCAAACAGAACACCTTAACGCAGGTCTTTATTTTTTATTCTATACACTAGTAGGATCTCTCCCACTTTTGGTAGCACTAGTTTATATTCAAAATATTATAGGCTCTCTAAATTTCTTAATACTTCAGTATTGAATTCAAGCAATATCTGATTCCTGATCTAATGTTTTCCTATGCCTAGCATGCGTAATAGCCTTTATGGTAAGAATGCCACTGGACAGTCTTCACCTTTGATTACCCAGAGCACATGTAGAGGCCTCCACTGCAGGTTCCATAACATCTGCAGCCAGAAAGTTATGACATATTATGAATTACAATAGTACTAATTTCCCTAATAGATTTTATAGCATATCTCTTTCTCATATTATCCCTATGAGGTATAATTATAACCAGTTCAATTTGTATATGTCAAACAGACCTAAAATTATTTATCACATATTCCTGTATCAGTCATATAGCCACATAGTTATTCAAACACCTTGAGGTTATATAGGAGCCTCCACTCTAATAATTGCTCATAGCCTTACACCATCCACATTATTCTCTTTAGCAAATTCAAATAAAGAGCGAATTCATAGCCAAATAATAATCTTAGCCTAAGGCCTACAAGCCTTCCTCCCACTAATGGATTCTGATAGTTACTAGCAAGTTTGAAGAATTTAGCTCTCCCCGCAACCATCCGTCTGACTATTTGTAGTAATATCATCCTTCTCATGATCAATTATTGCAATTATCCTAATAGGGATTAATATAGTAGTCACTGCCTTGTTGTTGTTGTTTAGTAGCTAAGTCATGCCCGACTCTTTACAGTTGGTGAACTGTAGCCCACCAGGCTTCTCTGACCATGGGACTTCCTAAGCAAAAATACTGGAGTGGGTTGCCATTTCTTTCTCCAGGAGATCTTCCTGACCCAAGGATTGAACCCATGTCCCCAGCAGTGGCAGGCAGATTCTTTCTCGCTGAGTCACCAGAAAAGCCTGATCACGGCCATATATTCTCTGTGCTGGGCTTAGCGCTTAGTCATGTCTGACTTTTTGTGACCCCATGGACTGCAACCCATCCTTCTCCTCTATCTATGGGGATTCCCCAGGCAAGAATACTGGAGTGGGTTGCCATGCCTTCCTCCAAGGGATCATCCCAACCCAGGGATAGAATACAGGTCTCCCGCATTGCAGGTGGCTTCTTTACTGACTGAGCCACCAGGGAAGCCCTATGTTCTCTACGTTTACTATTCATAACGCAACAAGGCAAACACACACATCGTGTTAATATCTTACCATCTTTTACATGAGAAAATGCCCTCATAACACTTCATATTTTACCTCTTCTACTTCTGTTACTAAATCCCCAAATCATTGTACTGTAAATATAGTTTAAGAAAAACACTAGACTGTGAGTCTAGTAACAGAAGACTTAGCCTTCTTATTTACTGAAAAAGCATATGAGAACTGCTGACTCATGCCTCCATGCTTAAACAACAGTTTTTTCAAACTTTTAAGGATAGCAATTATCCATTGGTCATAGGAACCAAAAAGTTGGTGCAACTCCAAATAAAAATAAACTTATTTTCCTCTTTCACACTAGTTCACTATTTATATTAACAATACCAATTATAATAATGGGTACCAACATCATAAGAGTGAAAAGTTCCCAACATATGTAAAAACCACTATCTCACATGCTTTTGTTATCAGTTTAATCACAATAATAATATTTATCCAGGTAGGCCAAAAAATTATCTCACACTGACACTGAATCACCATCCAACCCTCAAATTATGACTCAGCTTCAATATAGACTATTTCTCAGTAATATTTGTACAGTAGCATTATTTGTCACATGATCCATTATAGAGTTCTCAATCTGATACATACACTCAGATCCTAATTGCTTTTTCAAATATTCACTCCTCTTTCTTATCACAGGACTAATTCTTGTTACTACTAATAACCCTTTTCAACTTTTCATTGGGTGAGAGCAAGTCAAAAGATTATATCTTTCCTGCTTATTGAATGATATGGACAAGAAGATGTAAATACAGCTGCTCTACAAGCAATTCTATTTAAAACTGTATTGGAGATACCTGACTTGTTGTAGCAATAGCATGATTTCTGTTTAATTTAATGCATGAGATCTACAAGAAGTCTTGATATTTGACCTAAATCCCTCGAATCTACCCCTAATAGCACTTGTACTAGCTGTCACTGGAAAATCCTCCCAGTTTGGCCTGCATCCATGACCTCCCTCAGCATTAGAAGGCCCTGCCCATGTCTCAGCCCCACTCCACTCAAGCACAGTAGTGGTAGCCAGTATTTTCTTGCTCATCTTCTTTTATCACTTGGCAGAAAAGCATAAACTTATCAAAACACTAACACTGTATTTAGGAGCCATTACTACATTGTTTACAGCAATATACACTCTTACCAAAAATGACATTTAAAGAATGGTTGCTTTTTCCACTTCAATCCAACTTATAACTGTAACAAATGGAATTAACCAACCCTACCTAGCATTTCTTCACACTTGCACCCACACCGTATTTAAAGCCATATTATTTATATACTCTGAGTCTATTGTTCATATCCTAAACTTTAAGCAAGATATTTGAAAAACAGGAGACCTATTTAAAGCAATATCCTTTACTACAACAGACCTTATATTGGCAGCTCAGCACTAACAGGAATGCCTTTCTTTACTGGATTTTACTCTTAAGATCTAATTATTGAACACGCTAACACATCTTATACCAAAGCCTAAGTTCCTCTAGTAACTCTAATTGCCACATCCCTCACAGCTATCTGTAGCATTTATATCATCATCTTTGCACTACTGGAACAACCTCACTTTTCCACCTTAACTTTAATGAAAATAACCCTCTTTTAGTCAGTTCCATAAACATCTGTTAATTGGAAACATCTTTGCTGGATTATTATTTCCAATAGTATTCCCCCACCACCAATCCCCCAAATAACTGTACATTATTATTAATACTTAAAACTAACTGCCCTTGCCGTAACTGTTTTAGGTTTTACTCTGGCATTCAAAATTAATGCTACCACAGAAAATCTGAAGTTTAATTACTCTTCAAATACATTCAAATTTTGCAGTCACTTAGGGTATTTTCCCATTATCATACAGTGTTCGTCACCCTACTGAAATCTATTCGAAAGCCAAATATCATCATCTTCCCTCTTAGACTTAATTTGACTAGAAAATATTCTGTCAAAAACTACTCTCATTCAAATAAAAACCTCTACATTAGTATCAGCCCAAAAAGGTTTAATCAAATTATATTTCCTCTCATTCCTCATCACTCTCTTCCTAAGCATCAGTTCAGTTCAGTTGCTCAGTCGTGTCCGATTCTTTGCGACCCCATGAACCGCAGCACGCCAGGCCTCCTTGTCCATCACCAACTCCTAGAGTTCACTTAGATTCATGTCCATTGAGTCAGTGATGCCATCCAGCCATCTCATCCTCTGTTTTCCCCTTCTCCTCCTGACCCTAATCCCTCCCAGCATCAGGGTCTTTTCCAATGAGTCAACTCTTCGCATGAGGTGGCCAAAGTATCAGAGTTTCAGCTTTAGCATCAGTCCTTCCAATGAACACCCAGGACTGATCTCCTTCAGAATGGACTGGTTGGGTCTCCTTGCAGTCCAAGGGACTCTCAAGAGTCTTCTCCAACACCACAGTTCAAAAGCATCAATTCTTCAGTGCTCAGCTTTCTTCACAGTCCAAGTCTCATATCCATACATGACCACTGGAAAAACCATAGCCTTGACTCGATGGACCTTTGTTGCCAAAGAAATATCTCTGCTTTTTAATATGCTATCTAGGTTGATCATAACTTTCCTTCCAAGGAGTAAGCGTCTTTTAATTTCATGGCTGCAGTCACCATCTGCAGTGATTTTGGAGCCCCCAAAAAACAAAGTCTAACACTGTTTTGCCATCTATTTCCCATGAAGTGATGGGACCAGATGCCATGATCTTAGTTTTCTGAATGTTGAGCTTTAAGCCAACTTTTTCACTCTCCTCTTTCACTTTCATCAAGAGGCTCTTTAGTTCCTCTTCACTTTGTGCCGTAAGGGTGGTGTCATCTGCATATCTGAGGTTATTTTGATATTTCTCCCAGCAATCTTGATTCCAGCTTGTGCTTCTTCCAGCCCAGCATTTCTCACGATGTACTCTGCATATAAGTTAAATAAGCAGGGTGACAATATACAGCCTTGACATACTCCTTTTCCTATTTGGAACCAGTCTGTTGTTCCATGTCCAGTTCTAACTGTTGCTTCCTGACCTGCATACAGGTTTCTCAAGAGGCAGGTCAGGTGGTCTGGTATTCCCATCTCTTTCAGAATTTTCCAGTTTATTGTGATCCACACAGTCAAAGGCTTTGGCATAGTCCATAAAGCAGAAATAGATGTTTTTCTGGAACTCTCTTCCTTTTTCGATGATCCAGCAGATCTAAGCATAATTCCATTTAATTACCATGAGTAATCTCCATAATAACCACAACACCAATAAGCAATGATCAAACAGTAACAATTACTATTCACGTACCGTAAGTACATAGGGCTGCGATCCCCATAGGGTCTTCACTAGAGAAAACAGAATCACTGATACCATAAGTTACCCAATCCCACAAACCATTCAACTTAAACACAATCACCACCTCCTCACCTTTAAAAACATAGAATACCATTGAAAACTCTATTATTAAAACCTGAAAGAAAGGCTCCTAATACAGTCTTATTGGAAATCCAAACTTCAGGAAACTGCTCAGTAGCCAGAGCTATCAGATAACAAATACCACTGATATCTCCCCTAAATAAATAAAAAACACCATTAAACCTAAAAATGATCCACCAAAATTTGACACAATTCCACAGCCAATACCACCACCTACAATCAACCCAAGTCCACCATAAATAGGTGAAGCTTTTAAAGAAAAACCCACAAAATGAATCATAAATACTCTCCAGGCCAAAATACTGGAGTGGGTAGCCTATCCCTTGTCCAGGGGATCTTACTGACTTAGGAATTGAACTGGGGTCTCTTTCATTGCAGGTGGATTCTTTACCATCTGAGCCACAAGGGAAGCCCAGTTGGTAAAGCATCTGCCTACAACCTGTGGGAGATCCAGGTTCCATCCCTGGGTCGGGAAGACCCCCTAGAGAAGGAAATGGCAACCCACTCCAGTACTCTTGCCTGGAAAATCCCATGGACAGAGAATCCTGGTAGGCTACAGTCCATGGGGTCACAAAGAGTTGGACATGACTGAGCGACTTCACTTACTTACTCTTTACCAACTGATCTATCAGGGAAGCCCAATAAAAATAGTACCTAAATATAATTTATGTTATCATTATTCTTACATGGAATCTAATGGCATGAAAAATCATTGTTATTCAACTGCAAGAACACTAATGACCAACATCTGAAAATCACACCTATTAATAAAAATTATTAACAACACATTCATTGATCTCCCAGGCCTCACAAACATTTCAATAGGATGAAATTTTGGCTCCTTACTGGGTATTTGTTTAGTTTTACAAATCTTAACTGGCTTGTTCCTAGCAATGCATTACACACTAGGTACAATAACTGCCTTCTCACCAGTAACACATATCTGTAAATTGTGTAAATTATGGATGAATAATTTGATATATGCATGCAAACAGAGCTTCTATATCCTTTGTCTATTTATCTATGTAGGACACAGACTATATTATAGATCCTATGTTTTTCTAGAAACATGAAACACCACAGTTATTCTATTATTCACAGTTACAGCTATAGCATTTATAGGTTATGTATTACCCTGAGGACAAATATCATTTTGAGGAGCAACAGTCATTACCAATCTTCTCTCAGCAATCTCATACATTGGTACAAACCTTGTTGAATGGATCTGAAGTAGTTTTTTGGTAGACAAAGAAACTCTTTCATGATTCTTTGCTTTCCACTTTATTCTTCCATTTATCATCACAACACTAACTGCTGTCCACTTACTATTCCTTCATGAAACAGAATCTAATATTCCCACAAGAATCTCATCTGATATAGACAAAATTCCATTTCAACTACAATTAAAGACATCTTAAGTACCTTATTACCAGTTCTAGCATTAATAATATTAGCCCTATTTTCATCTGATTTATTAGGAGATCCTGACAATTACACCCCAGCAAACCCTCTCAGTACACCACCTCACATTGAACCAGAATGGTACTTCCTATTCACATGTACAATAGCACAATCCCCAATAAAATAGGAGGGGTACTAGCCTTAGTTGTTTCAATCCTAGTCCTAGTACTATTAATAATACCATTGCTTCACACATCCAAACAACGCAGTGACTCACATTCTGACCTCTAGCCAATGTTTATTCTGGGTAGATCTACTTACACAAACATTTGTATTAGTGTTAATTGGAAGACAATCTGTAGAAGACCTTGTCATTTTTATTGAACAACTAGCATCTATTTTATATTTCTTATTAATTCTATACCAGTAACTAGCATTGTTGAAAATAATATCCTAAAATGAAGAGTGTTTGTAGTATACTCATTACCCTAGTCTTGTAAACCAGAAAAGGAGAACAATGCATCTCCCTAAGACTCTAGGAAGAAACTCCAGCTCCACCATCAGCACCCAAGGCTGAAATTCTACTTAAACTATTCTCTGAAATTTTAGTTATGGGGCATTTACAAGATTTTTAAGTACTATGTTAGAATTAAAACAACTTGATTTATCATAAATCCCTATGTACTTCATGGATATCTGCACCTCTGCATTAACGTGTACATATATGTCATATCATGCATAATATGTATATTTGTACATTATCTACCCCATGCATATAAGCATGTACATTAAATAATATTACAGAGTACATAAATATTATTGATTGTACATAGTTCATTAAGTCAAATCAATTCTGGTCAACATGCATATGATATCCAAAAGATCACAAACATCATCAGCAGGCTGGATGAAATCGTCAACCCACTTGGCAAATGTACCTCTTCTCATTCCAGGCCCATAGGTTGTGGGGGTTTATATTGGATGGATGAACTTTATCAGACATCTGGTTCTTGCTTCAGGACCTTCTCATCTAAAATCACCCAATATTTCCTCTTAAATAAGACATCTAGATGAACTAATGACTAATCAGCCCATGCTTACACATAACTGATTTCATGCATTTGGTATTTTTTAATTTTTAGGGGATGCTTGGACTCAGCTATGGTGACGGAGGTCTAACACAGTCACATAAATAGTTGTTCAGTCACTAAGTTGTGTCTGACTCTTTGTGACCCCATGGACTGTAGCACGCCAGGCTTCCTCGTCCTTCACTATCTCCTGGAGTTTGCACAGATTCATGTCCATTGAGTTGGTGATTCTATCTAACCATCTTATCCTCTGCCACCCTCTTCTCCTTTCCCTTCAATTTAATTCAATTCAAATTTAATTAATTAATCCAATCAATTCAATTAATTCAAATTTAATAAAATTTAATTCAAATAAATTGTAGCTGGACTTTAATTGAATATTGTTTACCAACATTAATCACAAAATGTTATTCAGTCAACAGTTACAGGACACAGAGAAATTCTAAGTACATATACTGAACAAGTAACTAAATTTACTTCTTTTCCCTGCTTCAAGCAGACCTAGAAAATAAATTCTAACTATACCAATAAACTACTTAGATATTCTCCATTTATGTAGACAAATATCTCCCCAGATTTACCATTTTATCAAAATTTTAACAATAAATATAATATAAATAATTCAGTCAGTTCAGTTCAGTTGCTCAATCATGTCCTACTCTTTGTGACCCCATGATCCACAGCACGCCAGGCCTCTCTGTCCATCACCAATTCCCGGAGTTTACCCAAACTCATGTCCATTGAGTCAGTGATGCCATCCAACAATCTCATCCTGTCGTCCCCTTCTCCTCCTGCCCCCAGTCCCTCCCAGCATCAGGGTCTTTTCAAATGAGTCAGCTGTTCGCATCAGGTGGCCAAAATATTGGAGTTTCAGCTTCAACATCAGTCTTTCCAATGAACACCCAGGACTGATTTCCTTTAGGATGGACTGGTTGGATCTCCTATATAAATATTATTTCCACATATAAACTTAATGTAGCTTGAAAACCTAAATCAAGGCACTGAAAATGCCTCTGTGAGTATATTAACTCCATAAACATACAGGTTTGATCCCAGCCTTTCTATCAGTTTTTAATAACATTACACATGCAAGCATCTGTGCACCAGTGAGAATGCTCTCTAAATCACTACAATTAACAGGAGCAGGCATCAAGCACACTAAAAATAGTGGCTCATAATGCCTTGCTTTACCACATCCCTATGGGAAACAGCAGTGATAAAATTAACCCCAAAGAGAGAAGTTTGAATAAGTTATCTATTAGGGCTGGTAAATTTTGTGCCAGCCACCATGGTAATATGACTAACTCAAATGAATAGAAATATGGTATAAAGCATGCTAAAGAATATAAAATAAAGTTAAATTTCAAGCCGTAAAAAGCCGTAATTAAAAATCAACCATGAAAGTGACTTTAGTATCCCTGATTACACAACAGTTAAGACTCAAACTGGGATTAGCCCTAAACCCAAATAATTACTAGAACAAGATTATTTGCCTGAGTACTACCAGCAGCAGCCTAAAATTCAAAGGATTTGGCAGTGCTTCACACCACTCTAGAGGAGCCTATTTACAATCGATAAACCCTGATAAACCTCACCAGCCCTTGCTAATTCAGTCTTCAGCAAACCCCGAAAAACAGAAAAGTAAGTATAATTATTATACATAAAAACATTAGGTCAGACTTCTGTGGTGGTACAGTGAATAAGAATGAACCTGCCGATACAAAGTATAGGAGATAAAAATTTTAAATATCTTTGGTGCTATAGAGAAAGTACCACAAGGTAACAATGAAAAAAAGCATTAAAAGTAACAAGAAACAAAGATTACTCCTTGTACCTTTTACATAATGATTTTACTAGCAAAACTTTAACAAAGAGAACTTTAGTTAAATAACCCAAATCCAAATGAGGTATTTATGAACAGTTTTACAACAAACTCATCTATGTAGCAACGTAAGAAGATTTATAAGTGGAGGTGACAAGCCTAATGAGCCTGGTGACAGCAGGTTGTCCAGAAAATGAATTTTAATTCAACTTTAAAAATACCAGAAACCCCTTTATTGTGTGTTCAGTCACTTAGTTGTGTCCAACTCTTTTGCAACCCCGTGGATGGTAGCCTGCCAGGCTCCTCTGTCCATGGGATTTTTGTATTATTAAATGTTAGCCTAGGATGGTACAGGAGAAGGCGATGGCACCCCACTCCAGTACTCTTGCCTGGAAGACCCCATGGACGGAGGAGCCTGGTGGGCTGCAGTCCATGGTGTCGCTAAGAGTCAGCACGACTGAGCAGCTTCAGTTTCACTTCTCACTTTCACGCACTGGAGAAGGAAATGGCAACCCACTCCAGTGTTCTTGCCTGGAGAATCCCAGGGACGGGGAGCCTGGTGGGCTGCCGTCTATGGGGTTGCACAGAGTCGGACATGACTGAAGCGACTTAGCAGCAGCAGCAGCAGCAAGATGGTACAGCTTTTTAGAAATGAGCACAACCTTGACTAGAGAGTAACAATAAATAGCCCCATGCTTGGCTTAAAAGCAGCCATCAATTAAGAAACTGTTCAATGTCAACAATAATCCTTCCTTAATACCAATAATTAAATCAACTCCTAGATTACTGGACTAATCTATTAAACAACAGAAGCAATAATGTTAATATGAGTAACAAGAAATATTTCTCCTTGCATAAGTTTACATCAGTAACTAACAGTATACTGATGAAAATGAAAGTTGTGTCCAACTCTGTGACCCATGGACTATAGCCTGCCAGGCTCCTCTGACCATGGGATTTCCCAGGCAAGAATACTGGAGTGGATTGGCATTCTCTTCTCCCAGGGGATCTTCCTGACCCAGGGATTGAACCCCGGTCTCCTGCACTGCAGGCAGATTTCTTTACCATCTGAGCCTCCAGGGAAGCCCAAAATACTGATAATTAACTCAATATCAAATGATTTATTAAGATACTATTAATCTAACACAGGCATGCACCCAGGGAAAGATTTGAAAAAGTAAATATCTCAGCAAACACAAACCCCACTTGTTTACCAAAAACATCACCTCTCGAGTAATTAGTATTAGAGGCACTGCTTGCCCAGTGACAACCATTAAACAGACACAGTATCCTGATCCTGAAAAGGTAGCAGGGTCATTTGTTCTCTAAATAAGGACCTGTATGAAAGACCACAGGAGGGTTTTACTGTCCCTTACTTTTAATCAGTGAAACTGACCTTCTCACAAAGAGGTGGGGATAATTAAATGAGACAAAAAGACCCTATGCAACTTTAACCCAAAAGAATATAATTAAACTAAAGATAAAACAAAATTGTATATGGATTGATAATTTTGGTTGGGGTGAACTTACAGAACAAAAATTCCTCTGAGTGATTAAAGCCTACACATGTCAGTCAAAACGTAACATTACTTTTAATCCCCCAACCAAAAAATGACCAACAGAACAAGTTACCCTAGGGATAACAAGGAGTTCATATCGACAAAAGGTTTATGACCTTGATGTTGGATCAGGACATCCCAATGGTGTAAATGTTATTAAAGTTTCATTTTTTCAATGATTAAAGTCCTATGTGTTCCAACATCAGATCAGAGTAATCCACATTGGTTTCTATCTATATTTCTCCCAGAAAGAATAAGAGAAATAAGGCCAACTTCAAATAAGCATCTTAAAAGTAATTCAGTTCAGTTCAGTTCAGTCGCTCAGTCGTGTCTGACTCTTTGAGACCCCATGAATTCCAGCACGCCAGGCCTCCCTGTCTATCACCATCTCCCGGAGTTCACTCAGACTCACGTCCATCGAGTTGGTGATGCCATCCAGCCATCTCATCCTCTGTCGTCCCCTTTTCCTCCTGCCCCCAATCCCTCCCAGCATCAGGGTCTTTTCCAATGAGTCAACTCTTTCCATGAGGTGGCCAAAGTACTGGAGTTTCAGCTTTAGCATCATTCCTTCCAAAGAACACCCAGGGCTTATCTCCTTTAGAATGGACTGGCTTGCAGTCCAAGGGACTCTCATGAGTCTTCTCCAACACCACAGTTCAAAAGCATCAATTCTTCAGCGCTCAGCTTTCTTCACAGTCCAACTCTCTCATCCATACATGACCACTGATATTAATTTGTACTTTAATTAACAAGTACAAAGTTCTACCCAAGACCAGGGTTTAGTTAAGATGGCAGAACCTGGTAACTGTCTAGAAGTTAATCCTTTATAACAAGAGGTTCAAATCCTCTGCCTAACAAAATGTTCATAATTAATGTTCTAATACTTATTATCCCTATTCTTCAAGCCATAGCATTCTTGACAATAGTTGAACAAAGAACTTTAGGTTATATACAGTTCTGAAAAGGGCCAAATGTCATAGGACCATGTGGTCTATTACAACCCATTGCTGTTGCAGTCAAATTATTCATTAAAAAAACAAACTACTACAACTGGCTACATCCTCCATCTGCCTACTTATCATCACACCAATGCTAGCCCTAACCTTACTCCTAACTATATGAATTTCCCTACCCATACCCGACCCCCTTATTAATGTAAATCTAGGAGTTTATTTATATTAGCCATATCAAGTCTGGGCTTCCCTGATGGCTCAGTTGATAAAGAATCCACCTACAATGCAGGAGACCTAGGTTGGGAAGATCCCCTGGAGAAGGCAACATCTACCCACTCCAGTATTCTGGCCTGGAGAATTCCATGTACTATATAAGCCATGTGGTTGCAAAGAGTTGGACATGACTGAGCAACTTTCACTTATTAAATCTACCCATATACTTGATCCTGTGATCAAGATGGGCTTTCAATTCAAAATAAGCACTGACTGGAGCTCTACGAGCAGTAGCACACACAATTTCATATAAAGTAACACTAGCAATTATTCTATCAGTTCTCCTAATAAATGGATCTTTTACTCTCTTCATCCTCATTTCAGGAACAATTATGATTACTCTTCCCATCTTGACTCCTAGGCATAATGTGATTTATTTCCACCCTAGCAGAAAACCAATAGAGCCCCTTTTGACTTAACAGAAGGAGAATCCAAACTTTTATCAGGCTTCAATGCAGAATATGGAGTAGTCCCATTTTCCCTATTTTTCATAGCAGAATGTGTCAACATTATTATAATAAATACTTTTACAACAACTTTATTCCTAGGAGCATTCTACAACCCACATACACCAGAGCTATACACAATCAACTTTATTATTAAAACACTATTACTAGTAATCTCCTTCCTATAAATTTGAGCATCCTAGGGCTTCCCTTGGAGAAGGCAATGGCACCCCACTCCAGTACTCTTGCCTGGAAAATCCCATGGACGGAGGAGCCTGGTAGGCTGCAGTCCATGGGGTCGCAAAGAGTCAGACACGACTGAGCAACTTCATTTTCATTTTTCAAATGGCAACCCACTTGAGTGTTCTTGCCTGGAGAATCCCAGGGACAGGGGAGCCTGGTGGGCTGCCGTCTATGGGGTCGCACAGAGTTGGACACGACTGAAGCGACTTAGCAGCAGCAGCAGCAGCAGAGCTTCCCTGGTGGCTCAGGCAGTAAAGAATATACCTGAGACCTGGGTTCAATCCCTGGGTCAGGAAGATCCCCTGGAGATGGAAATGGCTACTCACTCCAATGTTCTTGCCTGGAGAATGGACAGAGGAGCCTGGCAGGCTATGGTTCATGGGGGTCACAAAGAGTTGGACACATCTGAGCAACAAAGCATGCACGCACATGATATAATTGATTAATACATATACTCTGGAAAAGCTTCCTATTGGTAACACTGCTGCTGCTAAGTCACTTCAGTCGTGTCCGACTCTGTGCGACCCCATAGACGGCAGCCCACCAGGCTCCCTGTCCCTGGGATTATCCAGGCAAGAACACTGGAGTGGGTTGCCATTTCCTTCTCCAATGCAGGAAAGTGAAAAGTGAAGGGGAGGTTGCTCAGTAGTGTCCGACCCTCAGCGACCCCATGGACTGCAGCCTACCAGTCTCCTCCATCCATGGGATTTTCCAGGCAAGAGTACTGGAGTGGGGTGCCATTGCCTTCTCCGATTGGTAACACTAGCTTAATGCCTATGATATGTTTCATTACCTATTATAATATCAAATATCCCCCCACAAAAGAAATATGTCTCATAAAAGAGTTACTTTGATAGTGTAAATAGCAGAGGTTTAAATCCTCTTTACATCTAGAATTATAGGAATTGAACCCATGCTTAAGAATCCAAAATTCTTCATGCTATCACAATACACCACATTCTACATAGTAAGGTCAGCTAAATAAGCTATTGCACCCATACCCTGAAAATGTTGGTTTATATCCTTCTTGTTCTAATAAATCCCATCAACTTTATTATTATCCTGTCAACCATCATTTCAGGAACCATAATTGTACTGATCAGCTCTCACTATAAGTCTGAATTGGCTTTGAAATAAATATGCTAGTCATTATGGACTGTGAAGAAAGCTGAGCACCAAAGAATTGATGCTTTTGAACTGTGGTGTTGGAGAAGACTCTTGAGAGTCCCTTGGACTGCAAGGAGATCCAACCAGTCCATTCTGAAGGAGATCAGCCCTGGGATTTCTTTGGAAGGAATGATGCTAAAGCTGAAACTCCAGTACTTTCGCCATCTCATGAGAAGAGCTGACTCATTGGAAAAGACTCTGATGCTGGGAGGGATTGGGGGCAGGAGGAGAAGGGAACGACAGAGGATGAGATGGCTGGATGGCATCACTGACTTGATGGACGTGAGTCTGAGTGAACTCTGGGAGTTGGTGATGGACAGGGAGGCCTGACATGCTGCAATTCATGGGGTCGCCAAGAGTTGGACACGACTGAATGACTGAACTGAACTGAACTGGTTCCTATTATAATAAAAAATTTCAATCCATGAGCCATAGAAGCATCTACTAAATATTTTCTAACACAAACTACCACATCAATATGACTTATAATAGCTGTTGTTATTATTCTCTGGCAAATGAACTATTACAAAAATATTTAACCCGACAGCATCAAAAATACTAACAATCACCCTAGTCATGAAACTAGGACTATCCCCATTCCATTTCTGAGTACCCAAAGTCACAGTAAAAACAGGCCTAATTTTATTAACATGACAAAAACTCACGCTTACATCCATACTATATCAAACCTCTACTATCACTTAACCTAAATCTAATACTGTGTGTATGTGTTAGTCGCTCAGTCATGTCTGACTCTTTGCAACCCCATTGGGTGTTGCCCACTAGGCTCCTCTGTCCATGTGATTTTCCAGGCAAGAATATTGGAATGGGTTGCCATTTCCTTCTCCAAAATCTTATACTAACTGTATCCATATTATCCATCTTAATCAGAAGCTGAGGGGGGTTAAACCAAACACAGCTATGAAAAATTATAGCCTATTTATCAATTGCTTACAGGGAAGGAATAACAGTTATTATATTATATAACCCAATTATAACAATCCTAAAATTCATAATTTATGACTCTCACTATAGTCATAACATCTATTTATAATTCAACCACCACTACACTATCACTTACATGAAACAAAATACTCATTATTACAAACCTCATCCTCATCTCTTTATTAGCAATAGGGTGTCTCTCACCACTAGCAGAGTTCATACCCAAATGAATAATAATTCAAGAAATAACAAAATAACAATATTATTCTATCCACACTAATAGCTATCACAGCAGTACTTAATCTATATTTCTATATACAACTCACATATTCCACAGCACTAACCATATTTCCCTCCATAAATAACATAAAATGACAATTTGATTCCATAAAACAAATAATTTTTCTACCAAAAATAATTGTAATATCTACAAAACTCTTACCCTTTATACCAGTCCTCTCAGTACTGGAATAGGAATTTAGGTTAGACAGACCAAAAGTTTTCAAAACTCTAAGCAAGTATAATTTACTTAATTCCTGTTCAGTGAGGTTTGCAAAACTATATCCTACATCAATTGAATGCAAATCAAACAGTTAATCTAATTAAATCCTCAGTAGATTGGTGAGATACACTTTTCACAAATTTTTAGTTAACAGCTAAATGCCCTAGTCAGCTGGTTTCAATCTGCTTCTCCTGTTACCAGGGGGTGGGAAAGAAAGGCTGGAGAAGTCTTGACAGTATTGAAGATGCTTCTTTGAATTTTCAATATGTAAAATTCACCGCAAGACTTTGTAAAAAGGGTGTCCAGATTCCTGTTTTTACATTTAGAGTCTAATGTTTACTCAGCCATTCTACCTATGTCCATAAATAGCTGATTATTCTCAACTAATCATAAATATATAAAGCACTGATACTTTATATCAGTTGTTCTGAGCTGAAATAGTAGGTACAGCCCTAAGTCTCCTGTTTCATGCTGAATTAGATTGACCTGGAACACTACTTGGAGATAACCAAATCTATAACATTGTTGTAACTGCTCACGCATTTGTGATAATTTCCTTTATAGTCATGCCCATTATAATTGGTGGCTTTGGGAACTGATTAGTTCCTCTGATGATTGGAGCCCCTGACATAGCCTTTCCCCATATAAATAAGCTTCTGATTACTTCCACCCTCTTTCTTATTACATACTAGCGTTATCAACAGTTGAGGCCAGTGACAGTACAGGTTGAACTGTCTCTTCACGTCTAGCCAGAAACTTGGCCCATGCATTTGAGTAAGCTCCGGGAGTTGGGGATGGACAGGGATGCCTAGCGTGCTACAGTCCATGGGGTCGCAAAAAGTTGGACATGACTAAGTGACTGAACTGAGCTCAAACTGATGTCTATTGCATCAGTGATGCCATCCAACCATCTAATCCTCTGTTGTCCCCTTCTCCTCCCACCTTCAATCTTTCCCAGCATCAGAGTCTTTTCCAAAGAGTCAGTTCTTCACATCAGGTGGCCAAAATATTGGAATTTCAGCTTCAGCATCAGTCCTTCCAATGAATATTCAGGACTTATTTCCCTTAGGATTGACTGGTTGAATCTCCTTGCAGTCCAGGGGACTCTCAAGAGTTTTCTCTAACACCCCAGTTCAAAAGCATCAATTCTTTGGCTCTCAGCTTTCTTTATAGTCCAACTCTCACATCCATACATGACTACTGGAAAAACCCTAGCTTTGACTAGATGGACCTTTGTCAGTAAAGTAATGTCTCTGCTTTTTAATATGCTGTCTAGGTTGGTAATAGCTTTTCTTCCAAGGAACAAGCTTATTTAACTTATATGCAGAGTACATCATGCAAAATGCCAGGCTGGATGAAGCACAAGTTAGAATCAAGATTGCTGGGAGAAATATCAATAACCTCAGATACACAGCTCACATCACCCTTCTGGCAGAAAGCGAAGAAGAACTAAAGAGTCTCTTGATGAAAATGAAAGAGGAGAGTGGAAAAGCTGGCTTAAAACTCAACATTCAGAAAATTAAGATATGGCATCCAGTCCCATCACTTCATGGCAAATAGATGGGGAAACAATGGAAACCACATGTTTACAGTAGACATAGATGTTGAAACATGTGAATACATTAACCACTATAATTATTGCTATTCCAACAGGGGTAAAAGTTTTTAGTTGATTAGCAATACTTCAAGCAGGTAGTATCAAATAATCTCATCCTAATATGAGCCCTGGTCTTCATCTTCCTTTTTACAAGTAGGAGGATTAACAAGAATTGTCCTGGCTAATTCATCATTAGACACTGTCCTTCATGATACATATTATGTAGTTGCACATTTCCACTACATACTTTCAGTAGGAGCCATGTTTGCCATTTAGGAAGCTTTGTGTACTTATTTCCATTATTCTCAGGCTATCTTCTCAATTCTACAAGAGCAAAAATTCATTTCATAATTATAATTGTAGATATAAGTATAAGTTTCTTCCCATAACACTTCTTGTGTTTATCTGGAACACCATGGTGATATTCTGACAACCCAGATGCATAGGCGATGTGAAATACTATTTAATCAATAGATTAATTCATTTCATTAACAGCAGTTATATTAATAATTTTCATTATTTGAGAAGCACTTGCATCAAAACAAGAAGTCCTAACAGTAGATCTTACTACAAATCTAAAGTGACTAAACAGATGTCCTCCACTATATCACACATTTGAAAAGAGCCCACTTAACGTTAAATTAAGATAGCTAAAAAAGGAAGGAATCCAACCCTCTACTACTGGTTTCAAGCAAACATCATAGCCATTATATATTAATAAATAAGATATTGGTAAAATTTTACATAACTTTGTCAAAATTAAATTATAGGTGAAAATCCTGTAAATCTCCATGGCATATCCCCTCCAACTAGGCTTTCAAGATGTAACATCACCTATTATAGAATTTGTACATCTTCCTGATCATACATTAATAATTGTCTTTTGAATTAGCTCTTTAGTACTCTTATTATCTCACCAATACTAACAACCAAGCTTACACATACAAGTACACAAGATGCACAAGAAGTGGAGACTATCTGAACAATTCTCCCAGCCGTTATTCTAATTGCCCTACCATCATTAAAAATTCTGTACATTATAGACAAAATCAATAATCCTTCTCTTATTGTGAAGACGATGGGACACCAAATATTGAAGTTATGAGTATATCGATTATGAAGAGTTAAATTTTGATTCTTATATAATCCCAACATCACACCTAAAATAAGGAGTATTAAAATTATTAGAAGATAACTGAGTTGTATTACCCATAGAAATAACAATCTAAATATTAATTTCCTTAGAAGATGTATTAGACTTATGAGATGTGCCTTCTTTAGGTATGAAGACAAATGTGATTCCAGGATGCCTAAATCAGACAACTCTTATATCAACAAGACCAGGTTTATACTATGGGCAATGTTCTCTGGTGGCTGAGATGGTAAAGAATCTGCCTGCAATGCAGGAGACCCAGGTTCAATCCCTGGGTTAGGAGGAACCCTTGGAGAAGGAAATGGCTACCCATTCCAGTATTTTTTTTTTTCTTTTAAAGATTTTACACAATTTCCCTTGTTCTATGAGTTTTTTGCTCTATATGTATTGAGGATATAATTTATATGTGCCTAAAAAACACATAGCAAATAAATGGGGAAACAGTGGCTGACTTTATTTTTGAGGGCTCCAAAATCACTGCAGATGGTGACTGCAGCCATGAAACTAAAAGACACTCCTTGTAAGGGAAGTTATGACCGACCTAGATAGCACATTAAAAAGCAAAGATATTACTTTGCCAAAAAAGGTCCATCTAGTCAAGGCTATGGTTTTTCCAGTGGTCATGTATAGATGTGAGGGTTGGACTGTGAAGAAAGCTGAGCGCTGAAGAATTGATGCTTTTGAACTGTGGTGTTGGAGAAGACTCTTGAGATTCCCTTGGACTGCAAGGAGATCCAACCAGTCCATTCTAAAGGAGATCAGTCCTGGGTGTTCATTGGAAGGACTGATGTTGAAGCTGAAACTCCAATACTTTGGCCAACTCATGCGAAGAGCTGACTCATTTGAAAAGACCCTGATGGTGGGAGGGATTGGGGGCAGGAGGAGAAGGGGACAAGAAGAGGATGAGATGGCTGGATGGCATCACTGACTCGATGGATATGAGTTTTAGTAAACTCTGGGAGTTAGTGATGGACAGGGAGGCCTGGTGTGCTGCAATTCACGGGGTCTCAAAGAATTGGACATGACTGAGCGACTGAACTGACTGAACTGAAAAAGCACTGAACCACAAAATGGCAGGTTATACGTTTGTGTTGTCTAGCCTACATAGAAAATTTATGAAAACAGACTACAGACCAGACAACAAAACAGGACATATTTCTAAAAAGGACAATAGTATTATTTTTTTCTTTTTCAAAATATTCCAAGAAAATTCTGATATGCATCTGGATTTTAAAAAGTGGTTACAGGTTTTTCTATTAAATGATAGTTTTGGTGGTATAGAATTTTATTATTGTCTGTTGACCAATTATGATAAAATTATATTAACTGAATAATAGTTACATAATCACAATAATGAAAGATGTTTATCCATTTTCATTATCAATAGCCAGACAAAAAATAAAAGATAATTACAATTGCAAGCCATAATGGAAACATCATTAATCTAATAATATAAAATAATTACATACAGTTTTGGGGGTTAAGTGGAAGTCCATTACATGTACATGTTTTCAGCCACTCAGCAAGTCTATGTTTTTTGGTTGGTGCATTTAATCTACTTACATTTAAGTTAATTATCAGTATATATGATCCTATTTCCACTTTCTTAATTATTTTGGGTTTACTTTGTGTGTTTTCAGGTGTCTGAAAACTCTTTGTGACCTAACTCTTTGTGACCCCATGGATTTTAACCTGCCAGGCTCCTGTATCCATGGAATTTTCCAGGCAAGAATACTGGAGTGGGTTGCCATTTCTTTCTCTAGCCCATTCAAGCCTTCTTTCATGGAGAATTCCACGGACAGAAGAGCTTGGCGGGCTACGGTCCATGGGGTCACAAAGAGCCAGACACGACTGAGTGACTAACACAATGTTCAGAGATTTGTGAATCAAATCATAGTTTTATAACTATTGTACTTGAACTAGTGCTGCAAAATATTTTGAAAAATGATCTGCATTGATATTATAAAATAAGAAGATAAATTAGAATTAATGTTTTAAGTTAAAGATTGGGAGTCAAAATTCCCCTTAATGATATGCCACAACTAGATATATCAACATTACTTATTACTATTTTATCAATATTTCTTATCAAAACCATTGGCTTATTTATTCAACTAGTAGCTTTGGGCATAGGACTAATAGCTAATGCTGTAGCAGGGCACTTATTAACTCTTCTAATCACAGGAGCAATCCTGGTGTTAATAAACATCAGCACCACCATGGCCCTCACTACATTTATTATCCATATCTTACTATCCTTGGATTTGCTGTTGTAAATTCAACAGCTTATGTATTTATACTTATGTATTTACCCTATTAGTAAATCTTTATCTGCAGGATAACATATAATGACCCACCAAACCCATGCATACCATACAGTAAATCCCAGCCCCTGACCCCTCACAGGAGCTATTTCAGCTCTTCTAATAAAACCAATTCCAGTTGAGCTATTTCAAAACCTGAAAGATGATGCTGTGAAAGTGCTGTACTCAATATGCCAGCAAATTTGGAAAACTCAGCAGTGGCCACAGGACTGGAAAAGGTCAGGTTTCATTCCAATCCCAAAGAAGACCAAGCCAAAGAATGCTCAAACTACCACACAATTGCACTCATCTCACATGCTAGTAAAGTAATGTTCAAAATTCTCCCAGCCAGGCTTCAGCAATACTTGAACTTCCACATGTTCAAGCTGGTTTTAGAAAAGGCAGAGGAACTAGAGATCAAATTGCCAACATCTGCTGGATCATCGAAAAAGGAAGAGAGTTCCAGAAAAAAATCTATTTCTACTTTATTGACTATGCCAAAGCCTTTGACTGTGTGGATCACAACAAACTGTGGAAAATTCTTCAAGAGATGGGAATACCAGATCACCTGACCTGCCTCTTGAGAAACCTGTATGCAGGTCAGGAAGCAACAGTTAGAACTGGACATGGAACAACAGACTGGTTTCAAATAGGAAAAGGAGTACGTCAAGGCCGTATATTGCCACCCTGCTTATTTAACTTATATGCAGAGTACATCATGAGAAACGCTGGGCTGGAAGAAGCACAAGCTGGAATCAAGATTGCTGGGAGAAATATCAATAACCTCAGATATGCAGATGACACCACCCTTATGGCAGAAAGTGAAGAGGAACTACAAAGCCTCTTGATGAAAGTGAAAGAGGAGAGTGAAAAAGTTGGCTTAAAGCTCAACATTCAGAAAACGAAGATCATGGCATCTGGTCCCATCACTTCATGGGAAATAGATGGGGAAACAGTGGAAACAATGGCTGACTTT
Organism: Bos indicus; assembly: GCF_029378745.1. NCBI lineage: Eukaryota > Metazoa > Chordata > Mammalia > Artiodactyla > Bovidae > Bos > Bos indicus. Next base: position 35,459,611 of record NC_091787.1, read on the forward strand.
ATTTGGGGGGCTCCAAAATCACTGCAGATGGTGATTACAGCCATGAAATTAAAAGACGCTTACTCCTTGGAAGGAAAGTTATGACCAACCTAGAGAGCATATTCAAAAGCAGAGACATTACTTTGCCAACAAAGGCCTGTCTAGTCAAGGCTATGGTTTTTCCAGTGGTCATGTATGGATGAGAGAGTTGGACTGTGAAGAAAGCTGAGTGCCGAAGAATTGATGCTTTTGAACTGTGGTGTTGGAGAATACTCGGGAGAGTCACTTGGACTGCAAGGAGATCCAACCAGTCCATCCTAAAGGAGATCAGTCTTGCGTGTTCATTGGAAGGACTGATGCTGAAGCTGAAACTCCAATACTTTGGCAACCTCATGCAAAGAGTTGACTCATTGGAAAAGACTGTGATGCTGGGAGGGATTGGGGGCAGGAGGAGAAGGGGACGACAGAGGATGAGATGGCTGGATGGCATCATTGACTTGATGGACATGAGTTTGAGTGAACTTCGGGAGTTGGTGATGGACAGGGAGGCCTGGCATGCTGCAATTCATGGGGTTGCAAAGAGTCGGACATGACTGAGCAACTGAACTGAATGGAACTGATAGTCACTATAATTTATTAACAAATACACAACATAAAGAGTGACAAATTTTGACATCAAATATATAAATAAAAAGTAAAAGGATGGTGACTTCATAGGCAATTAATGATAAAAGGCTATCAGCATTAAATGTACTGTTTTATCTAGGAGCTGTTTTATATTTATATAACCCCTTGGGATTACAAAGAGTCACACACAACTGAGTGACTAAAACTTTTACTTTTCCTGGTAATGAAAAGCAAAAATTTAGGATATATTCATGAAACACAAAAAATGGAGAGGCAGAGCATACAACAGTGGGAAACCACCACTATATAAAGGTAGGCAGAAACAGAGGGGAAAATAAGACATATGCAAAACCAGAAGATAGACAATAAGATGGCAGTAGCTAGTACTTACATATAAAAATCACTCTAAATATCAGTCAACTCAGTCACTCACTCATGTCTGACTCTTTGTGACCCCATGGACTGCAGCACATCAGGCTTCCCTATCCATCACCAACTCCTGGAGCTTGCTCAAACTCATGTCCATCGAGTTGGTGATATAAACATAAATGGACTCTAAATATAAATGGACTCAATTCATCAACCAAAAGACACAGATTGGCTGGATAAAAATGGGAGAAACAGAACACAATATAACAAGGGAGGGAATTCCCTGGATGTTCAGTGGTTTGGACTCTGTACGTCCATTGCAGGGAGGATGGGTTTGATCCCTGATCAGGGAACAAAGATCCCACAAGTTGCATACTGTGGCAAGAACAAAAACAATAACAAACCACTATAGTAGGGGACATATGTACTCTACTGTTAGCAATGGATAGATAATCCAGACAGAAAATTAAAAAGAAAATGTTGGAGTTGAAACATACTTTAGACTAAGTGCATGTAACATATATATATATATATATATATATATATATATATATATAAAACATTCCATCCAACAATAGCAAAATTCATAGTCTTTTCAATAGTACATGGAATATTCTTTGAGGTAGATCATATGAGAGAACACAAATCTTAGCAAATTTAAGAAGATCTAAAACATACCAGATATCTTTTCTGATCACAATGCTTTGAAACTAGAAATCAACAACAAGAGGAGAGCTGGAAAATCTACAGATATGTGGAAACTAAGCACCACCTTTCTAAACAATCACTGGGCCAAAGAAAAATCAAAAAAGTGAAAAATGATCACCAAATGAAAATGGAAATGCACATATTGAATCCTAGGGGATGTTGTGAAATTAGTTCTGAAAGGAAAGTTTGAGAGATAACTGCAAATAATAAATTAGAAAACTCAAACAGAATTATGGACAGAGATTTGTAACACTGTACAGGAGCTGGTAATCAAAACTATCCCCAAGAAAAGGAAATGCAAAAGGCAAAGTGGTTGTCTGAGGGAGCCTTACAAATATCTGAGTAAAGAAGAGAAGCAAAAGGCAAAGGAGAAAAGGAATGATATACCCATCTGAATGCAGAGTTCCAAAGAATAGCAAGGAGAGATAAGAAAACCTTCTTAAATAAACAATGCAAAGACATAGAGGAAAACTATAGAATGGGAAAATTTAGAGATCTCTTCAAGAAAATTAGAGATACCAAGGGAACATTTCACACAAAGATGGGCATGATAAATGACAGAAATGGTATGGACCTAACAGAAGCAGAAGATATTAAGAAGAGGTGGCAAGAATACACAGAAGAACTGTATAAAAAAGATCTTAATGACCCGGATAACCACAATGATGTGATCACTCGTCTAGAGCCAGAGATTCAGAGTGTGAAGTCAAATGGGCCTTAGGAAGCATCACAATGAACAAGACTAATGGAGGTGATGGAATTCCAGCTGACCTATTTCAAATCCTAAAAGATGATGCTGTGAAAGTGATGCACTCACTAAGCCAGCAAATTTGGAAAACTCAGTAGTGGCCACAGGACTAGAAAAGGTCAGTTTTCATTTTTTCATTCCAATCTCAAAGAAGGGCAACACCAAAGATTGTTCAGACTACTGCATAATCACACTAATTTCACATGCTAGCAAGGTATAGCTCAAAATCCTTCAAGCTAGGCTTCAACGAGACATGAACCAAAAACTTTCAGATATTCAAGCTAGATTTAGAAAAGGCAGAGGAACCAGAGATCAAATTGCCAACATCTGCTGGATCATTGAAGAAGCAAGAGAGTTCCAGGAAAACATCTACTTCTGCTTTATTGACTATGCCAAAGCCTTTGACTGTGTGGATCACAACAAACTGTGGAAAACTCTTAAAGTGATAGGTATACCAGAACACCTTACCTACCTGCTGAGAAACTTGTATGGAGGTCAAGGAGCAACAGAATTGGATATGGAACAATAGACTGGTTCCAAAGTGGGAAAGGAGTATGTCAAGACTGTGTATTGTCACCCTGCTTATTTAACTTACACACAGAGTACATCATGTGAAATGCCAAGCTGGATGAAGCTCAGCCTAGAATCAAGATTGCTGGGAGAAGTGTCAATAACCTCAGAAATGCAGATAACACCACCCTTATTGGCGAAAGCAAAGAGAAACTAAATATTCTCTTGATGAAAGTGAAAGAGGAGAGTGAAAAAGCTGGCTTAAAACTCAACATTCAAAAAATGAAGATCATGGCATACAGTCCCATTGCTTCATGGCAAGTAAGTGGGGAAACAATGGAAACAGTGAGAGATTGTATTTTCTTTGGCTCCAAAATCACTGTGGAAATTAAAAGACTCTTGCTCCTTGGAAGAAAAGCAATGACAAACCTAGACAGTATATTAAAAATCAGAGACTTAACTTTGCAAGCAAAGGTTCGTATAGTCAAAGCTGTGATTTTTCTAGTAGTCATATTCAGTTGTGAGAGTTGGACCATAAAGAAGGTTGATTGCCGAAGAATTCATGCTTTTGAACTGTGGTACTGGAGAAGACTCTTGAGAGTCCCTTGGACTGCAAGGACATCCAATCAGTCAATCCTAAAGGAAATCAACTCTGAATATTCATTGGAAGGACTGATGGTGAAGCCCCAATACTTTGGCCACCTGATGCTAAGAGCCAACTCATTGGAAATGACCTTGATGCTGGGAAGGATTGAAGGCAGGAAGAGAAGGGGGTGAGATGGTTGGATGGCATCATCAACTCAATGGACATGAGTTTGAGCAAGCTCCAGGACATATTGAAGGATAGGGAAGCCTGGTGTGCAGCAGTCCATAGGTTGCAAAGAGTCAGACATGACTAACAACAAATAAACAACCTAAATTTACACTTCATGAAACTAGAAAAAGGAGAACACATTAAACTCAATGTTAACAGATGGAAGGAAATAGGATCTGAGCAGAAGCAAATGAAATAGCAACCAGAAAAACATTAGAAAGGGTTAATTAGACAAAGAACTCGTTTTTCTAAAACACTTTAAATAATTTACAAGACTTTAGCTAAAGGAGCAAATGACTAAAATTATAAATGAAAGAGAAGGTATTACAATTGATACTATAGAAATACTTAGGATCACAAGAGCATATGAACAATTATATGCCAATGAATTAGATAACCTAGAAGAAATGAGTAAGTCCCTAGAAACACATGACCTACCAAGACTGAATCAGGAATAGAAAATTTAAATAGACCAAAAATAAGCAAAAAACTTGATACAGTAACTTTGGCTCAGCTGGTAAAGAATTCGCCTGTAATGCCAGAGACCTGAGTTTGATCTTTGGGTTGGGAAGGTTCCCTGGAGAAGGGAAAGGCTATCCATGCAAGTATTCTAGCTTGGAGAATTCCATGGACTGTAGTCCATGGGGGTCACAAAGAGTCAGACAACATTAAGTGACTTTTACTTTCAATACAGAAAATTCCTGGCCAGATTGCTTTACTGGCAAATTCTCCCAATGATTTAAAGAATTAATCCCAATTCATCTAAAACCCTGGCAGACAATTGAAGTGAAGGGAGTACTTCCAAATGTATTCTGCAAGGCCAGAATTACCTTTATACCAAAGCCAAATAAGGACAGTATAAGGAAAGAAAACTATATAGACCAATATCCCTGATGAATATAGATGCAAAGAATATTAGTTAACCAAATTCAAAAACACATTAAAAGCATTTTATAAAATGACCAATTGGGATTTATCCCTGGGATGCAGGGACGGTTCAACATATACAACTTAATAGATATGACACATCACATTAATAGAATGAAAGATAAAAATTATGTGATCACCTCAATAGATGCAGGAAAACTATCTGCCACAATACATCATTTTATGATAAAAATCCTCAACCTATTGTGTATAGAAGAAATGCAGCTCAACACAATAAAGGCCATATATGACAAACTCACAGCTAGCACTCTACACAATGGTGAAAAATTGAAAGATTTTTCTCCAAGATCATTGTCAAGACAAGGAAAGTTAAAGTCTCTCAGTCATATCCGACTCTTTGTGACCCCATGGACTAATCAGTCCATGGAATTCTCCAGGCCAGAATACTGGATTGGGTAGCCTTTCCCTTCTCCAGGGGATCTTCCCAACCCAGAAATCGAACCCAGGTCTCCTGCACCGCAGGCAGATTCTTTGCTAGCTGAGCCAGAAAGATACCCTCTCTTATCACTCTTATTCAACATAGCACTGGAAGTCCCAGCCAGATTATTTAGGCAACACAAAGAAATGAAATGCATCTAAATAAAAAAGAAGTAAATTGTCATCCCTTGCATATAACGTTACATATAGAAAATCCCGAAAACAAACCAAAACTGTTGGAAACAAAGTCAGTAAAACTGAAAAAAAAAAAAAAAATCAACATACAGAAATCAGTATTAGTATATAGCAAAAATTGAACTATCTGGAAAAGAAACAAACTAGCCCATTTCAATAGCTTAAAACAATAAAATGCCTAGAAAAATTTTAATCACTTAAGTGAAACATGTGTTCAATGAAAAGTACACAGTTTTGTTGAAAGAAGTCAGAGGCAAAAAACAAATGGAAAGACATTCGATGTTTATTGATTGAAAGACTTAATATTGTGAAAATGTTCATATATTTAAATATAGAAAATGGATTTATAGATATAGGTCAACACTTAGAGTTTCAATTCCATCCCTTTCAAATTCTAATGGAATTCTTTACAGAAATAGAAACAAAGTCCCAAATCTGTATGGATCACAAAAGACCCTGAATAGCCAAAGTAATTCTGAGGAAGAACAAAGTTGGAGATTCACACCACCTGATTTAAAAATACACCACAAATCAAGAGTAATAATATGGTTCTAGAATAAAAATAAACACACAGACCAGTAGAACAAAGAATCCAGAATGAAACCATGTAAATATGGTAAAAATATTTGAGACTGGAACCAAGAACACCTAATGGGGAAAGGACAGTCTCTTCAGTCAGTGGTATTGAGAAAACTGGATCAAGCTGCAGAACAATCAAACTGGACCACTATCATAAAAGTCACAAATATTAACTCAAAATCAATCATAGATATAGGATGTGATACCATACTACTCCAGGAAGAAAACAGGGTAGAAGTTCTTCAACATCGGTCTTGGTAATGAGCTTTTAGATATGACACCAAAGGCACACACAACGAAAACAAAACACCAACGTGACTACATCAAATTTAGAAGCCTCTGCACAGCGAAAGGAACAATTAAATGAAACGGCAAGCAACAGGAGAAAATTTTTGCAAACCAAGTACAGTGGTTAATATCCAAAACATGTGAAGAACTCATACAACTCAACAGCAATGTGATTTTAAAATGGGCAAAGGGATGAAACAAACATTTTCCCAAAGAAAACACGTAAATGGTTAACAGGTACATGAAAAGATGCTCAAAGGAACTAATCAGAGAAATACGCATCAAAACCATGATAAATTATCACCTCACACCTTTAAGAATGGCTATCACCAAGAGGACAAGGGATGGCAAGTTTTGACAAGAAGGAAAAGAAAAGTAAACTTGTTGTGTACACTTTGTGGGAATGCAAGTCGGTTCAGCTACAATGGAAAACAATACAGAGATTCCTCAAAAAATTAAACAGATCTACCCAATGATCTAGCAGTTCCAAATCAGGTTGGCTTATCAGTTACCATGGAAACCAGAAGCTAAGGTAGGAGCAAGTGTGTAGCCAGTTTCTAGTTAAGCCCTATAATTAAGAGGATTGGATAGTCATGTGAAGCAGGGACTGGTCGAGCAGGGGATATAGAGAGAACAAGGGAACAGCTATCTTGAATGGACTGCTAATCCTCTACATAACCTGCCCGACCCCCACAATATCTGATCCCCTCCTTCCTTGATATCACTGGGATCAGGTATATCAAGGTGCACTGTAAACAGATCCCATACATACAATACACACCACAGCAGCTAGAGAGTGCTGGGAATCCAAAAGATGGGCTAACTTTGGAGCCAGGCACTAATTGGGTCAATTTTTCATGGAATTCCAGAGGAAGACAACAAAGGCATCTCGCTGTGGACCCAACAATCAGACTCATTTAGTAGTGAGGTTACTATTGTTGCCCTGTCTGCAAACAAATTCCCTCTGCTCGGACTAGAGATGAAATATAAGATGTTTATCAGGCTCAATGCAGGGAAAATCATGACCACTAAGAAAATCCAAGCAGCAGCACCATTCTGACATAATGCCACCCCTGTCTACGGTTTTTGTCTGGGCTGCAGTATCATTACGCAACCTCAGTCCCCATAGCCAGTATCAAATACTGGAGAGGGTGTGACAGACCACAGTGTTAATATAATGGTGCTTTTCTCCATAAGGAGGCCTGGCGTAATTATCTTAGATGGGGCCAGATGAAATCTGTAAGTCCCCTTCTGGTACTAATACTAACCTCCACGGGGCTACAAACCTAAAACATGGGGGACTTCCCTACCAGTCCCAGGGCCATTAACAATATCTTCCCTCTGGGGTAGATCCTGTGGCAAGGACAAAAGTGAGTTATTCTCCTGACCATTAGCTGGCAATGACCTTGGGTGGTTAATCATTGAACTCAGATGGTGCTGACTTGTTCCTTTGGTTTGCACGATGTAGGTCCTAGAGTGATTGCTCCTGGAATATTTATTTACAAGTTTGTGGGACTGAAGTTAGCCTACTGGTTCACAGGTTGAGACAGTGGGTTTCCTGTATAAGTTTTTTAAGTAGTCCACTCATCCTTCAATTAGCCTGGCAGTGGTAGGGCTGTAGGGCAGGTGGAATCTCCAGCGTATGGCATTTTTATCAGTCCATTTCTGAACTTCATGGCTGCTAAAGTGGGGGTGTTTTGTGTGTGTGTGTAGCCCAAGGCTACTCTTATTATTTCAGCATTTCCACAGGTTCCAAACGAATGGTTCAGGGTGACTGGCCCCATCCAATTCCCAATCCTGCCCCTAAGTTTATGTCCCTAAAGCCTGTGTCTGTAATTTTTTTAGAGGTGGTGGGTCAGGGGTATGTTTGTACTTTGTAAAAAGCAATAAAGTCAGAAAGACTCTTGTGTTTTGCCTGTATCACAAGCCCTCCCCATGCAGTCAGGTGAACCAAAAGCACCAGGCTGCTACTTTTAAACTGGAAAGAGACTGAGGTTAGCAGGATGTCATCAGTATAATGGAAGAGAGAAATATCTCTTACAGTAGTCAGATTCCACAGGAACCCACATGCTAGTGGACAGCCACCCCAGGACTAACCCCATAATTTTTCCTTCCCCATCTGTATTCATCAACATTTTGGCCCTCACAGGGCTTTCAGCAGCCTTCTGGCTGACTCACCAATTGTTGGGCTCCAACACACAGGCTTGCACACTTGTAGATGCCCAGCCTGAGACCAAAGAAAGAGCTGAGAGACAGTGGGAGAGACAGCCACTGCTTATTGGACAAACACCCAAAGAGGAAGGGCTCTGGAGCAACAACATGCCATGTTCAGCAGGCAGCAGGAGGCACACTGTGGCAATCTCCACTCTTTGAGGGAGGAGCCTACCATTTATAGGGGTATTGACATCAGGTTGGCTCATCAGTACCAGGAAAACCAGCAGCTGGGCAGCAAGCATGCAGGCAGTTACTATTAAGCCCTGTAATTAAGAGGTTTGGATGGTCATGTGAGTGAAGCAGGGACTGGTCTAGCAGGGGGATGAACAGAGAACAAGAGGAAGCCATCTTGAGTGGCCTGACCCTGCATGGGCCCACTGATCTGGGAGCTTCAACAGTAATGTGCAGAAGCATCTGGAAAAATACCGGAGGCTACTCAGCTTAGCGCTGAGGCAAGTGCAGCGAATGAAGTCCATCAAGGACTGCGGATGTTGCTGGGACTGCAGTATGGCACCAGTGATTAGCCTCTAGAGAAACTGTGCAGTCATTCAGGATTCTGTCTGGGAAGAGAGGGTGGCCCAGTGATCCTCTGTGTGAAAGCCATTGTGATCACCATTTAAAATCTGATTCTTCTCACCTGTGTTGGTGGAATTGAGAAACACAAAGGGTATAATTGAACCAGGAGTGTCTGGGTTTGATCATAAATAGAACTGGCCTCTCTCGGAATGTGAAGTCACACAAAGGAAAGACCATATTCTGTGCTATAATGGGGTCCAAGGGCATGAATGATGTATTTGACAGTCTAGGAGGCAGGAGTTAATAGAAGCCAACTTGCAGAAGAGATGAAGTATGCTGCTGCTGCTAAGTCACTTCAGTCGTGTCCGACTTTGTGCGACCTCATAGACGGCAGACCACCAGGCCCACCACTGGGGTTCTCCAGGCAAGAACACTGGAGTGGGTTGCCATTTCCTTCTCCAATGCATGGAAATGAAAAGTGAAAGTGAAGTTGCTCGGTCGTGTCCGACTCCTAGCAACCCCAGGGACTGTAGCCTACCAGGCTCCTCCATCCATGGGATTTTCCAGGCAAGAGTATTGGAGTGGGTTGCCATTGCCTTCTCCTGAGATGAAGTATAGGACTCCTGAAATGAAAGTCACCATATATAAGGAGAGTTTGTCTAGTCACCAGGATAAGACTTGACAATTAGGCTTTGTGGGGAGAGGAGAGCAAGGGTTCAGTTCAATTTCCATGCTGATCGATCTCTCAGTGGTGTGTGAACATCCTAGAATAAAGTGGGATGGGTGTTATTTATACAATAGAGAAGAGCTCAAGCTTTAGGGGCCCAGGTCCTGAGCTACAGGATCTTGCTTCAAAAAATTGCAATATAGAAAAGAGAAGACCTTTCCCTACATTTGAGGAAAGCTGACATCATAGATTCCATAACATACAAGGAGCATCAAAGCCCAGGAGCAGGTCAGCACATCCAATGAGATGGCGAAAAGGGAGGCTGGAGACCTGGGGTTGCTGATGTGGAGACCTAAGGGAAGGGTTGATGGAAGAAATAAGTCACAGGGAACTACAGGCAAGCAGAGATGCCAACAACTAGCCCACAGTCACCGGGAATGAGAGTTGCCCTGTGATGGTTACAACAGTGTATCAGCAGCTTGGGGATATGAACTGGCCACTAAGGCCACATCATGGAGAAACACTGTTTAGTGGAGAGATTAGGGCAATCAGTTAAGGGAGGATGGCTCCAATACTTTGGCCACCTGATGCAAAGAACTAACTCATTTGAAAAGACCTTGATGCTGGAAAATATTGAAGGCAGGAGGAAAATGGGACGACAGAGGATGAGATCATTGAATGCATCACCCATTCGATGGAAATGAGTTGAGTAAGCTCCGGGAATTGGTGATGGACAAGGAAGCCTGGCTCACTGCAGTCCATGGGGTCCAAGAGTTGGACACAACTTGAGCAACTGAACTGAACTGAGGGAAGCCTGGCATGCTGAAGTCCACGGGGTCACAAAGAGTCAGACACAACTTAACCACTGAACAACAACAATCCTATAAAAGGCAAGTGGGGGGCTGTCCTAGATGCAGCAGAAAGCAAAAGAGTGACCCCTGTTGGGTGGCAGCTCCCCCAGACACTGCCCCCCACAGGCTGTTGCCTCAGCAGCCCCTCTATCTGCCCCACTCCTGCTCAGACCTGCCAGGCAGCTCCCAGCTCTTTGCTAGTGTCTGAGCAGTCATGTTGAGATGAGAAGGAAGAGAAATGTGCACAGCGGGTGCTGTTTCTTGGACTCTGCAGAGGCAGGCTGCTTTAGCAAGAGCTCTAGATGATTGTGCAACTTGCTGGTCTTCTCTGGACCTTGGATTCCTGGACATCCATGAAACACAGACACTGACGCTGCCACTAAACTCTCAGGGCTGCAGTGAGGAACCCATGAGGTCCTGGGCTGAAGGTGCTCTTTGAACTCTAATGTGTGTTCAGTGCCATGAACATCAGCAGCAAATGTCCAGAACCCAGGTGGGGGCGAATTGACTGAGTCAACAAGCCAAAATTTGTCAATCTTTTCTCTGGAAACTGGTACTGGAACCTCAGGTTACAGCGCAGGTATAAATACTCAATATTGGCTGAGGAACTTCAATTTGTGTGGAGGTTCTGAAACCCTAGAGGACGCAACTGTGAGTGTCTCTGTCCTAGCCTCTCAACTTGCTTTCCTGTGTCCAGTGAGTATCTTCCTGCCTGAATGGGCACTTTATCCTACTGGTGCTGAGGAAGGCAGGGTCTGTACAGCTGTTCCAGTCTAGGAGGGTGAGTGTTGGAGGTGGGGCACAAGGTAATAATGGATGCTCTGCACTGTGTTCTTTTCGTTTGTGGGAGATGTGTTTCCTGGGCTGGGAGAAGGGGAGAGTTGGATGTGACATCCAACCAGATCTCTGATGCCATTGTCCCCATGGAAAATGCAATTCATCGTCCTTTTGGAAGGAGGCACTTCTCTGTCCAGAAAGCCCCTTCCCTCCCATTACCTCAGCCTGTTTGGCAATGCTCGGTCCTTTGCACAGGTCTCTTGGGCTTTCTTCCAGGTCTCTGCAACTCCCATGATTATTTTCCATGCTCTAAACATTACAGTTTCTCTCTGAGAGAAGAAGCCCAACACTGGGAGTGACCCACCTCCTGCACCCTGATCTCACTTAGCTCCTGAGGCCCTTTCTGATGGTAACCAGAAGCTCTATTGAACATCGGCTTTCCTCCTTTGAAGCCAGCTTCCCCCTGATGGCACCCGTCTCAACGTCCTCTCTACCAAGAGGCCCCTGTCCCAAGTCCTCTTAGGAGATCTGGGCAGGACTCTAGGTGTACCAGGAAGTTTCCTAGTGGAGCCCCAGAATAACAAATCCTGGAAAATAAGCAGTCATGCACCTTTCTGTGCTCAGGACAGACCTTACCAAGCATTATCCCTCTGGCTTTCTTTTCAGATAGCACTGCAGACTCCAGTACTAGCCTGTCCAGAGCAGCAAGTGAGAGGAAACAAGCCAGCATTGTAAGAGGTAAAGCAACCGACTTACTGGTATAAAAAGGGATAAAGAGGCCCAGAGAGGGAAGGGTCCCACTCGAGGGCCCTCAGTGAGTCCCTCCTGGTGTGACAATGGCCTCAGTGAGGCATTCTACATCCTGGCCACAGTGCCCTTGGCAGGGATGACAAGCCCAAAAGGGATGACCCAGACCATCTGAGAGTAGGTTCATGCTGCTGGCAGACCAGGTCAGAGGCCCAGCTGTCCACACATGTCCTCCCTGGCCAGACCTTATCCTAACTTTCCCTAAACTGCTTTTGGAGCTTGGTACTCTTGGCCCCAGAGGATGGGAGAGGAGATGGGGGAAGGGCTTCTCCTGACCTCCAGGAGCTGGGCCAGCCCTAAGCCTCATCCTTGGACCAAGAGCACCGCCTCTTTCTGTTCCTCTGCCTAGGACATGCTTCTCCTCCCTCTCTCCGTGCTGCTCCTGCTCACACAGCCCTGGAGATCCCTGGGAGCAGAAATGACAACCTTTTCTCAGAAAATACTGGCCAATGCCTGTACCCTGGTTATGTGTAGCCCCCTGGAGAGTGGCTTGCCTGGTCATGATGGACAAGATGGGAGAGAATGTCCCCATGGAGAGAAGGGGGATCCAGGTAGAGCTGGGACCATGGGCTTTCCCTGATGGGAAGGGGTGGGCACTGGAATTGTAACCAACCCCAAAACTCTGAATCTTCTGCTGTGGAAACCTTGAGGATGGTCTTCCCAAGAGGGGAGGGTTCCCCCAGATCTTCAGTCCGTCTAAAGCATGGCTTTACTGGTTGGCAAAGACTGGCTTGCCCAAGTCCTCATTTCCATAACCACCTGTCCTGATTCCTCCCCTAGGATCTTCTGACCCTAACAACCCCAAGAATGTACAAACAATCAGCGAGCGGCTGGTATTTGGAGTCCCCTGCTCCAGAACTCATTGGGCTTACCAAGTGGTGCTAGTGGTAAAAACCTGACTCCCAAAGAAGGAGATGTAAGAGATGCAGTTTCGATCCCTGGGTCAGAAAGATGCCCTGGAGGAGGGCATAGCAACCCTCTCCTGTATTCTTGCTTGGAGAATCCCGTGGACAGAGGAGCCTGGCGGGCTTTGGGCCACTGGGTTGCACACAACTGAAGTGACTTAGTACACTCATGTGGGAGACATAGGAGATGTGGGTTTTATCCCATGGTTGGGACAATCCCCTCAATAGAAAATGGCAACTCACTCTGTTATTGCCTGGAGAATATCATAGACAGAGGAATCTGTCAGGAATCCACAGAGTCAGATGTGACTGAGTACACACACTCCAAAACTTAACTTAACATTCGTATTATATGTTGCCTCTGCAGAATTTTAAATATTTTTGAACTGATGACAGTGTTGTAAGTTTCACTTTAATCATCTGTAGATGAGAATAATATCAACCACACAGTGACAAAGAATTGAGCCAAGGCTTCATTTTTTTGGTGGGTCTTCAAGATAAAGCTTTATCCTTCTGCTGTCCCAACCAGCTGAATTCTCCTGAGGTTTCCAAATGTATTGATTATTAAAGGAATTTTCTGGAAACACTGCCCCACAGGAGAATATCTGGTTTTTACTGGCAAGAACTGAGAATTTGATGAACCAGTGACAAGGACGAGGGGACCACCATGGCCCTGGGCCAGGGAGATGGGGGATCAACTGAGGTCTTTTATCTTTCTGGAGTTTGTGTTTTGATTGGAGAGGAAAGAAATGAACAACATTAAAGCTGAAAAGAACACATAACATCCCCAGGATTTGTAGGGTAAGAGACAAGTATCTTATCTATCTGTCTTTTAGAGAGAAAGTGGCTCCCAACATGAATTGGCTGGGGCTAGAGAAGGCCTCTAGAAGGCCTCCCCTCAGAGGAGGGGTGGTATTTAAGATGCCAGCTCTCTCTAGCTCCCCGAGGGGCCCTAAATTGAAAAATATCCCTTCTTCTACCTCCCTGCTCTCATGGCCACCATGGTTTATGCACAAGGATGGGCAACCTCGAATGCTCCCTTCTAAGGAGTGACTTGCTTCCAAGGTACCTGCTGCCCTCCCCAGCCAAGGTGGAGCCCAGGAGAGGCTCAGCCAGGGACCAGGTGTCTCTGCCTGAGCACAGTGCACCAGGGGGTCTGGGATGTGGGGCCCATCCTCTGGGCTCCCATTGATTACCTAGCGAGAATTGGAGCTAAGAGCAGGACCCAATGTCCCGCACAGAGGCTCTCAACACCCATCAAATACCCCAGTCTCCCTCCACCTGCACATTCTTGGCCCAGGCAAGCCTGGCCCTTCTTACCCTGGGGGAGTGGTTTCCAGATCTGAAATGTCACCTCTCCTCTCCAGGTCTCTGAATCCTCTTCAGCCTTGAAGTCCTGTTTCCTATGAGTACGTGTGTGTCCATGGGTTGGGTGGGGGTGCTGGGATGGGACGAGGGACATCTCATAAGCTGTTTTCTTCACTCATTACCTCATAGTTTAAACTTCAGTGACAAATTCCTTGCAGACCAGGACCTGGTGCTGACATTTACTTCCTGCTCAGTGCTAGGCAGAAAGCCATGTTCCACAGAGAGATTCTCAGTGAACAGAGAAATGAAATAATGAGGAAATGAACAAATAAGTGAATGAACAAGTTAATAGTAACTGACAGATTTCTTTTGTTGTCTTTTTGCACATGAATGCTTACTCATAACAGTCAAAAGATGGAAACAACCCAAGTGTCTATCAGCATTTATCCGCAGTGAATGAATAAAGAAAATGTATTGTATTCATACTATAGAACATTTCTCAGCCATAGCCCAGAATGAAGTACTGAGATGTGCTACAAATTGGATGAGCCTCAAGAATGTCACTTCTAGTTTAAAGAGGCAGACTCAAAGGGTCGTATATTGTATGTATTTATATAACATATCCAGAATAGCTAACAGAGACACGCAGCTGCATACAGGTAGCCAGGGCTTAGGAGGAGGCAGGGAGGGAGTATGGGTATTAGGTTTTCTTTGGGATTAATGAAATAGTCTTGAACTAAAGAGTAGTGGTAGTTGTACAATTATGTCAATGTTCTAAATGCCACTGATTTGTATACTTTAAATGATTAATTACAGGTAATTCCTGGAGGTCCAGTGGTTAGGATTCGGTGTTCTCACTGCCAGGCCTCAGGTTCAATCCCTGATTGTGGAACTGAGATACTGCAAGTACACCACAGTAAAAAAAAAAAAAAGTTATTTTTATATTATGTTAATTTCATCTCAGTGAAAAAGGAATAACCAAATTCACATAATTGAGTTTATAATTCTGGAATAAATAGGCATTTCTCTCTTTAGTCTTTGAATACAAATCTCTTATAATTTCAGACTTAGGCAGCCTTCTTAAGGTGATGTGATGTTTTTAAATGTTTGGTTATTTTTCCAAAGCAAATTAGTATATGGTCAGTAAATACAAAAAGATGAAAATTTAAATTGCCTGATTTGTGCCCCTTAGAAAGAACTGTTAACACTTGTCTATGCTCTTCTTGTGGTTTTTTCAATGTGTGTTTCATGTGCACATGCCTGACACATGCGTGGACATGTTGAAGAAACCAAATCATATTAAATAGTGTTTATAACTTACTTTTATCACTTAATAATGCACAACAATGTCATCTATCTTCCATAAATTTAAAAGCATGTTACATAGTTTTTTTCTCTTCTTTATATTAAATAGAATTGATCTATAATATATTAGAATCAGATGTACATCATAATGAATTCATATTTGCATATATTGTGAAATGATTGTCACAAAGTCATCAACACACACAGTTACGATTTGTGTGTGATGAGAGCTTTTAAGATCTGCTTGCTCTGCAATGTTCAAGCGTGCAACTCAGGATTACTAACTATACTAATTTCACTGTACATTGTATTCCTGGGACCCAATTGTTTTTTAACTGGACCCTTGTACTTTTTGAAGATTTCTGTCCATTGTGCCGACTTCTCAACCCCACCTCTAGCAACCACAAATCTGTTCTCTGTATTGTGAGTAAGTTGTTTTTGTTCGTCTGTTTTCTTAGATTTCACATGTAAGTGAGATCGTATGGTACCGCCCTTCCCTGTGACTTATTCCACTAAGCATAGTGCCTTCAAGGTTCACCAGTGTTGCTGCAAATAGCAAGATTTCATTCCCTTTTATGGCTGAATGATGTTCCATTATATACGCACCCTGCATTTTCTACATCCATTCATCCATCCACAGATACTTGGGCTCTGGGCTACATCCATGTCTGGGCTACCATAAATGATGCTGCAATTAACTTGGGGGTACATATATCTTTTCAGGTTAGTGTTTTCGTTTTCTTTAGTTAAATGCTCAGAAGGGGAATTGATGGATTCTACGGTAGCTCTAGTTTTAACTTTCTGAGAAACCTCCATGCTGTCTCCATAGTGGCTGTTCCATTTGCATCCCTACTGCACAAAGCTTTCCTTTTCTCTACTTCTCCAGCACTTCCTATTTGCTGTCTGATAATAGCCATTCTGAGAGGTGTGAGGTGACAGCTCATTGTGCTTTTGATGTTTATTTCTCTGGTGGTAAGTGTCAGGTGTCATTTCTGCCATAAACTTTGGTTCTGGGAAGGGGGGAGGGCAGGGAGTCCATGGTCCAGGGTAAAAGCTGACAGACTTAACTGCCATAAATACCGTGGCCTTGGGGCAGGGGCAGGTGCATTGTATGCAAAGCCAGGTGAGTCTTGGTTTGGATCTGCCTCCAATTCAGCAAGCCTGTTTCTTCCCTTGTAAAATGGAGATGTAGACACGCATTTCCTACGTCACCACTGGACCAGTCACCTGGAGAGGGAGTGTCTACACCCTACAGAACCCTGAAGGAATGCAAGGGCCCTGACCCTGCAGGCAGGTGGCTCCTCCTGGGCCAGGATCAGCTTTATGTCCCTCTCTTCTATGTCACAGGTTCACCAGGACCTGCAGGACGAGCAGGAAGGCCTGGATGGGTTGGCCCTATTGGGCCGAAAGGAGACAATGGCTTTGTTGGAGAACCTGGACCAAAGGGAGACACTGGGCCACGTGGTGAGCAGCTGGGCATGGAATGCAGGTGTCTGCAGATGGCGTGCTGCCGCTAGGCCATGGCAATAGGTGTACACAGATTCTACCCCAGGAAGAGGAAGGTCATTCTCAAGGTGGCACAGGGTTATCTCAGGGAAGACTGGAGCTCCTGGGGAGGGCGGAGAGTGAGGGCAACATCTTTAGGAGGAGGCTGCCTGTCTGACTTCTATTACAGCCCCATCTTTTATGCACTCATACTTCCAAAGAGATTCAGTGTCACTGACTGGGCTGGTCCTTTTTCCCAGGGCCTCCAGGTATGCCTGGACCAGCTGGAAGAGAAGGCCCCTCAGGGAAGCAGGGGAGCATGGGACCTCCAGGCACACCAGGCCCCAAAGGAGAGACTGGGCCCAAAGGTAGGTGGGTGGTATGTGGTGGGTGAGGGAGGGAGAAGGGAGGGGTGACGTTGGCAGGCCTGGTGGGGACCAGGGTACGTGCACAGTGCCTGGAAAGCCTGGAACCTCTGTGCCTGGTAGGCCTGGCTGGGCCTCTCCCCCATATTCTCACACTGAGTGAATTTCCTAGAGGAGACCAAGCAGTCAGGAGCAGTCTCCCAGGTCGCTCTTTTACCCAGAGCTGTGGGTGACAAGCTGCACTGCTGAAGAAATGGTACCTGCTGAGTGTACTCTCAGCCATGTTTCTCCAATGTGTTCCTTCCTTAGGAGGAGTGGGTGCCCCAGGCATACAGGGCTTCCCAGGCCCCTCGGGTCTCAAAGGAGAGAAAGGTGCCCCCGGGGAGACTGGAGCCCCTGGACATGCTGGGGTGACAGGTGAGCAATGGACGTGGGGCTGGGCTCATATTCCCCTGTGCCCACCACCGCCAGCCACCAGGTCAGAGCAGGGAGAGAACCAGTGTTGGGTTTTGGGAACTGTCTGTCTCCATGGAGAGGGTGGTGTGAGCAGCAGGGACTGTCTGTATTCAGGGAAGGCTGGTTGTTAGGTTATGGGACAGTCAGTGTATAGAGAGGATGCAAGAAGAGATTCCAGGCACAGAGGGACGTTTGTATGTGGGAGGGTGTACTCCTGGGGATATGACAGTCCATGTGTGGAGCTTGGTGGGGGGGGAGGGGGAGAGGGGGCATGAAAATGCTAAAATAAATGTTCAGCACTCACCCATTTCTCCTTATCTTATCCAGGGCCTTCTGGAGCCATAGGTCCACAGGGCCCTTCAGGTGCCAGGGGCCCCCCAGGACTGAAGGGGGACAGAGGTGATCCTGGAGAAACAGGAGCAAAGGGGGAGAGTGGGCTTGCAGGTAAGGAAGCCTTGGGAGCCCCATTAGGGTGTGGGGCAGGGAGGAGGCCTTATTCAGCTCAGCTCTCCTCTCAGGTAACCCATTTACAGGTGGGGGTCAAGCAGGTAAAGCTGACAGGGTGTATGGCAAGGTGGACTCTGGTCTTAGCCTCTGTGACTTGCTGGAGGACAACCTGAGCAGATTTTCTATCTGATCTTTGTGACAAGCCAACCTCCCTCTCCAGTTCATCAGATAACCTTGAACATCAAATAACTCAATAGACGGGAAATACTCAAGCTATGTGTATTCCTCTCCTACAACCTTACCACCCCCTGCAATGCAAAAGAAAGTGCTATCAGATTCCTAGAATTTGGAATTAAAATAACATCTGGTTCACTGTCAGTGAGGCACAGGGACCTGTTCAGGGGATATTGTTCCGAAGGGAACCGCAGGAAATCCCATGGATGCAGAAGCCAGCTAGGTCAGCAGAGGTAGGCTTTCTAGGCCTCTGTTCCACCTCCTTACCCCACCCCCAACTGGCATCTCCACCTGGACTCTCTTCCCTTGAGGCCTGGGCTCTGAGTGACTCCAGGCTGTTCTGGATCTGTCTTCACTTGGCCTCTCTCTCTCTTGCAGAGGTCAATGCTCTCAAGCAGCGGGTGACAATCTTAGATGGACATCTGCGACGCTTCCAAAATGCCTTCAGTCAGTATAAGAAAGGTGAGTTCCTGGACCTGACCCTAGCCAGGCCCTGAGTGAGGGCCTCAGACTTTGTCTAGGCTTGGCTTGTAGTTTGCTGGGCTGGCTCTATTTTGGACTTGCTGGGACCATGACTGGGACTGGACCTAGACCTGGGGCAGGAGCGGGTCTAAGGACAAGTTTGGGACAGAGCTGTTCCCCACGTGCTCCAGAAGCTCAAGTAGATGCACGGGACAAGGAGGAGGATGCGGTCCATGTCACCAGTTCAGCAGACCTTCACCACAGCCTACCCTGGGCAGGTTCCTAGGACAGACAAGGGGTCACCCAACCCAGGATGCATTTCTTCCCTCTGTGGGGCCATGTGTGCAAATGTCCAGAGAAGCAGCTGCACAGTCCATAGCAGCAGAGAATCCAGACATGGTCCTGAGAGTGAGGGTGGGATGATGCCTGTGGGGTTCAAGGCTGCTGGGCACCTGTCCTTGCTGTGTGGCCACCAAGTATCTTACCCTAAAGATGTCCCTGGGTCTGGAAGGAATAGGCTGCCTCCAGTCTCTGGCCAGTGCTAGACTCCCCCTGCACCTCTTGTGGAGTTAAAGCAGAGATTCTTCCCTAAGCCTGGATCCTAAGCAGGCAGAGGCCTCTTGGAGCACACACCTGAGTGCCTGTGCCTTTGGGACGCTCCATCAACTGCCCCTCCTGCGTCTCTGCTCTCCATGATGACAGTTTTGAATGCACATCACTTATCAAACCTCACTGATCTAAAAGAATTAGAGTTCTCTGAAGGAGCAGAGCATAAAGGGGCCTGACTGGGTGAGACACAGGGTTGGGTCCTAAGAACTCAAGCCAACTAAGTACTGAAGTAGTGGGATGAGAATTCTCAGCAGTTTATGTCTTCCTTCTTGCTCAATCATATTTACATGGCTGCCGTCTCTGGGGTTGCACAGAGTTAGACACGACTGAAGCTACTTAGCAGCAGCATCTACTTACTATCTCATCGCCTGGTAGCTCAGCTGGTAAAGAATCCGCCTACATTGCAGGAGACCTGGGTTTGATCTCTGGGTCGGGAATAGCCCCTGGAATGTAAATGGCAAACCACTCTGATATCCTAGCCTGGAAAATCTCATGGACAGAGGACCCTGGTGGGCTTCAGTCCATGGGGGTCAAAAAGAGTTGGGCACAACTTAAAAACTAACCCTTCATGCAGACTGATATAAACAAAGGTGAACTTGGGCATATGCGCTGGCCACCTGTGCGTACCTAAACACCATCACTCAGTCCACACCACCTACATACATGAACACACATGCAGACATAGGCACACCCATCCTGATGGACCTTGAGTCAGCCCATGTACCTTCAGATGGACACATGGATGTATTCAAGCATGCACACACATACCCACCCAGATGCATGGGACATAAACCAATCATGGCACACAAGCTTGCACTGACCTTGTCCAGGGCTGTCTTGGCGCTATCCTGACTACGTGTAAAATCTGGTCTCCAATTGCTTGTTGAAGAAATCAGAGGAAAAGGGCAGTGGGTCAGGGTGTAGCCTGGGTTCAGAACCAGTCCAGTGAGCCCTCCTAGGATCCCAGAAGATTTCCATGCAGACCCTGGAAGTCAGAGCGGTGTGGATGGGATGGAATAAAAAGAGATACTTAACATGTCACATAGGGGCTGCTGTTTTGCAGTGTACCTTTTCCTTAGAAATATGAGATTAGACTCTGAAAAGAGAAGTGACTTTCCCTTGTCACCTGGGCTGTCATTGCCAGGATAGGGCTGAACACATGACTTTCTGAAGCCCAGACAGGGCTCTCTCCAAAGCTGATCCCATCCTGCCCTCCCACCCCCGCATAGAGCTCTCAGATGCCATCATCGCCTGCTCAGTGGTCCAGGGAGGCTGACTGGCCATAGGTTCACCTGCGAGCATATGGAAGCCAACACTGGACTGCCCCCAGTGCAGAGGCCAGCACTTGGCTGCTCTCAGATGCACCCCTGTCCTCCCCTTTCTCCTCACCCCTTCACACAGCATAGAACTGCTCAGACAACTCCACATGCCCAGTCATCATGCAACGGTGAGAGTGAGCCACCTGGTTGGTGTTTTCCACACTCTCAGGAACTGCCCTGGACTGTACAGTGTCGTTTCTCTGCCAAAGTCCTTCCTATTTACACAGTAATTAAAATGCTGGATTCTCGTGAACAGCACGGGGAGGAACAGAAAGTGCATGTGGGAGCTTTAGTGTCACCTCCAACAGGGTCTGATCCTCATCTACATTTGAGAGTTGGGCGACTTTGGGCTTCTTGTGTAAGCCCCTGAGTTCCAGGGTCCTCACCTCTTGCATGATGGATGCTTGGGAGCTAAGTGCCTTGCTTTTGTTCTATCTGGTGCCCTGGTACCCTCGTGGGAGCTGGGGACTCCAGTTGAAGCACAAGGTCTAGCTGCTGCACATCCCCAGCCTGACTCTCCTCTTCCCCTAGCGGTGCTCTTCCCTGATGGCCAGGCTGTCGGGGAGAAGATCTTCAAGACAGCAGGTGCTGTAAAGTCATATTCAGATGCAGAGCAGCTCTGCAGAGAGGCTAAGGGACAGCTGGCCTCCCCACGCTCTTCAGCCGAGAACGAGGCCGTGACACAGATGGTCAGAGCCCAGGAAAAGAATGCTTACCTGAGCATGAATGACATCTCCACGGAGGGGAGGTTCACTTACCCCACTGGGGAAATACTGGTCTATTCCAACTGGGCCGATGGGGAGCCCAACAACAGTGATGAGGGACAACCAGAGAACTGTGTGGAAATCTTTCCTGATGGCAAGTGGAATGACGTACCCTGCAGTAAGCAACTCCTTGTGATCTGCGAGTTTTGAGCTCTCCCACCCACCCCAGGGAAGGGGCAGTGCCCAGAGCTGTGAGCTGCCAACATCCCAATAAAAAGGTGACCCTCTGCTGCTCAGGGCTTCCCCACTGAGCCACGGGATGAGGCCACCAGGCAGGCCTCCTATGGAACTCCTCCCTCAGAATAAAGTTTGAAACTGGCTTCACATCTGGAAGATTTCTCAAAAAAAAAAAAAAAGGGGGGGGGGGGCAGCCTGTGACTCAGGGGCAAGGGCTAAACGGAGGTCTCCAAGATGCCCCTTGTCAAAATCCAGTGTCTCCTCAACAAGACAGGTGTCTAGCCCTCCACCTCTGCCAAACGTGGACTGCATTTGACCCCACGGGTCACTGCTACCTCCTTCCCTTTCCTCTCCTGCCTTCAATCTTTTCATCCTTCAGCCTCTTTCACTCGTATCTCCTCTCCTGGAGTCCCACAGAGAGGAGCAGGTGCCTCAGCTCTGGCTCCCTTCTCTCCTTGCATTCACTCTAGGCTTGGGCTCATTCTCTCCCATGGTTTCAAATTCTTTCTATTGATGCCTCCCCCAGGTAGAGCCCTGTTCAGACCTCTCCTCATATCCCAGACTCCTCTCAGCAATGCAAGCTGTAGCCCTGGGGCTTGGAGGTCATCGTGGCTGCCTCTTGCTGGCAGGGAAGCACCAACTTCTCTGGCCAGGTTGAGTGGGCTTATACCCAGTAGACTCCCCTCACCCTTGACCACCAGGATTTCTTTCTTGACATTTCTTTCATGACAATGTGACTGTGGATGCCTCATCAGAGAATGTACCATCTGCACAGTCCTAATCCCTTCTAAAGTTTCAGGCAGAGAGGATGTCCAGCCATGTTCAGGTTCATCCCTCAACATCTTCCTGCCTTGAAGTTCAAGGGATGTTTGTCTCCTCTCTGCCTCAGAGATAATCTAGGCAAACCCTTCTCATTTTACAGACATAGAATCCAAGGCACTGAGAGGAAGGGAACCTGCATAGGTAGTGAGGTGGGAGACGGGGTGCCTCTGGGCTGGACCCCTGGTGTTTGTCAAGTCGAGTAAAATCAAGCTTTGTTCACACGTGGCACTCCAAGGACAAAGCTAGTGGCCAAAGCTGAGCTCTGCTAAAGCAAAGAGATAAGGAGCCCTCTTCTGAGTTCAACAAGGACTTCCCTGTCTACACATGCGCAGAAAGAGTTCTTGGGGGTCGAAAAGGGAGAGGCCCCGCCCCATAATAAGTGGACACGCACCCATAGGTCTCTGTGGTGGCATCTATCTTGGAAAACAGTTTCACATGCACCTTTTGAGGGTCTATGGACCAGTCAGGTGTGAAGAAATTAACAAGGTAATTGGCCAAAGGTAAACAATGATCTGGAAGGACTGTCCTATATAAGTTAATTTATGTCACATCTTTACTGCTCTCCCTCTCATTCAGGACTCCCGCACTCCACCACAGGTGTGTGTCTCTGCTTAGCTCTGACTTACTGCACTCCTCCTCCTCATTAGAGACGATGCCCATACCCTTACTCTCTGGGGGCATATTTCTGCCTTCTTCTGTCTTAAATAAACAACCTGCTTCTCGGTGTGCTCTGCCATGCATTGTGCTGTGTCTCTAATAATAAACTTTGTACCTAATTATAATTTTTTCCTCCTTTAAACATTATTGCTTTCAAATGGGGGATAGAGCCAGAGTCACTTTGCTTCCAGCCTCTAGTTCCTGACGGTGTGTTGACTAGGATTCCTGGGGTTTCATCCAGTCTACCCAGGTTCCATCCTTGGGCAGAGAACTAGATATCTCTTCAGGAGCGCTCACTGCTCTCCCTCTGAGATCAGGAGCACTGTTGCTACAACTCAGTCATGTAAAAGGCCATCAGATCCCAGAACTTACACTTTTGGCTTTGTAAGTTTTTGACCATAGGCCTCTGTATATTTACTTGATTTTATTGACATATTACTGCAAAGAATTCCAGCAGAGCTATTCAAAACCCTTAAGGATAATGCCATCAAGGTGCTGCATTCAACATGTTAGCAAATCCAGAAGACCCAGCAATAGCCACAGAACTGGAAAAAGTCAATCCTCACCCCAATTCCCAAGAAGAGTAGTAGTAAAGAATGTACTAATGTTGGACAATTGCACTCATCTTCCATGCTAGGAAGATCATGGTTAAAATTTTGCATGCCAGTCTTTAGCATTGTGTGAACCAAGAACTTCGAGATGCCCAAGCAGGGTTTAGAAAAGGAAGAGGAACCAGAGATCATATTGCCAACTTTCGCTGGATCATACAGAAAGCAAGGGAATTCCAGGAAGACATCTACCTCTATTTCATCAACTACGCTAAAGCCTTTGACTGTGTGGATCATAACAAACCGTGCAAAGCTCTTAAAGAGATGAGCATACCAGACCATCTTACCTGTCTCCTGAGAAACCTGTACGTTGGTCAAGAAGCAACAGTCAGAACACTGTGTGGAACAACTGATTGGTTCAAGATTGAGAAAGGAGTACAACAGGGCGAACTGCTGTTCCCTTGTTTGTTTAACCTACACACTGACCACACCATGAGAAATACTGGGCTGGATGAGTTACTAGCTGGATTCAAGAAAGGTGGGAGAAACACCGCTACTTCAGATATGCGGATGATACCACTCTATTGGCAGAAAGCAAAGAGGAACTAAAGAGCTTCTTGATGAAAGTGAAGGAAGAGAGTGAAAGAGCCAGCTTAAAACTAAATATTAAAAAAACCCAAAAACTAAAATCATGGCATCCAACTCCATTATTTCATGGCAAATAAGGGGGAAAGGTGGAAGTAGTAACAGATTTCCTTTTCTTGGGCTCTAAGATCACTGCAGATGATGACTGCAGCCATGAAAGCAGAAGACAATTTATTATTAGCAGGAAAGCTATGACAAGCAGAGACAGTGTGCTGAAAAGCAGAGACATTACTCTGCCAACAAGGCCCATATAGTCAAGTCTATGGTTGTCCCAGTGGTCATGAACAGTTGTGAAAGCTGGACCATAAAGAAGCAGAATGCCAAAGAATTGATACCTTCAAACTGTGGTGCTAGAAAAGACTCCTGAAAGTTCCTGGGACAGCAAGGAAATCAAACCAGTCAATCTTAAGGGAAATCAACCCTAAATACTCATTGGAGGGACTGATGATGAAGCTCCAGTACTTTGGTCATCTGATGCAAATGGCCAACTCTATGGAAAAGTCCCTGATGCTGGGAAAGATTGAAGGCAGAAGGAGACAAGGGCTTCAGAGGATGAGATGGCATCACTGATGCAATGGACTTGAACTTGGACAAATTTCGGGAGATGGTGAGGGACAGGGAGACCTGGTGTGCTGCAGGCCATAGGGTTGCAAAGAGTCAGACCCAAATGGGTGACTGAACACACTGCAAAGAAAAATTTAAACGACATCTGTACTTCAGAAATTGGAATGAGGCCTGAAGGAACCACAGGTTCATGGAAAGGGGTGATGAATACCCCTCTTCCAGACAGGAAAGCAGCCACTCTTTCCTTTGTTCCCAGGGACCAGGAGGACTGATCTCTCTGGTCCTTTCAGAATAGGACCCCCAAGCCCCACCTGTCTTTCCAACACACTTGCAGCCACAGTATGTATATGGGACAGCATGTCTGAAAACAAAGCCACACCTCTCAACAGCATGCATGGAGCTCAGTCTTCGGCTAAGATCTTTCTCCTATTACTGAAAACATCCTCAATTCCTGATGGTATTTGAAATATAAATAGTAGTGAGCAAACAGCTCTTCAGTACACAGCTCTTCAGACCAAGGCCATGCCTGGTTATTCTCATCAAGGGAGTTTAGAGCAGCGTGTTTTTGTTACATATTAACTTATATGCAGAGTATATCATGAGAAAAGCTGGGCTGGAGGAAGCACAAGCTGGAATCAAGATTGCCGGGAGAAATATCAATAACCTCAGATATGCACATGACACCACCCTTAAGTCAGAAAGCGAAGAAGAACTAAAGAGCCTCTTGATGAAAGTGAAAGACGAGAGTGAAAAGGTTGGCTTAAAGCTCAACATTCAGAAAACTAAGATCATGGCATCTGGTCCCATCACTTCATGGCAAGTAGATGGGGAAACAGTGGAAACAGTGTCAGACTTTACTTTTCTGGGCTCCAAAATCACTGAAGATGGTGATTGCAGCCATGAAATTAAAAGATGCTTGCTCCTTGGAAGGAAAGTTATGACCAACCTAGACAGCATATTCAAAAG
The DNA here is from genome assembly GCF_029378745.1 of Bos indicus. Classification (NCBI taxonomy): domain Eukaryota; kingdom Metazoa; phylum Chordata; class Mammalia; order Artiodactyla; family Bovidae; genus Bos; species Bos indicus. The sequence continues at coordinate 35,485,663 of NC_091787.1, forward strand.
CAGAGACATTACTTTGCCAATAAAGGCCCATCTAGTCAAGGCTAAGGTTTTTTCCAGTGGTTACGTATGGATGTGAGAGTTGGACTATAAAGAAAGCTGAGCGCTGAAGAATTGTTGCTTTTGAGCTGTGGTGTTGGAGAAGACTCTTGACAGTCACTTGAACTGCAAGGAGATCCAATCAGTCCATCCAAAAGGAGATCAGTCCTGAGTGTTCATTGGAAGGACTGGTGTTGAAGCTGAAAGTCCAATACTTTGGCCACCTGATGTGAAGACGTGACACATTTCAAAAGACCCTGATGCTTGGAAAGAATGAGGGCAGGAGGAAAAGGGGACGACAGACGATGAGATGGCTGGATGGCATCACCGACTCGGTGGACATGGGTTTGGGTGAACTCCAGGAGTTGCTGATGGACATGAAGGCCTGGGTGCTGCGGTTCATGGGGTTGCAAAGAGTCGGAAATGACTGAGCGACTGAACTGAACTGAACTGAACTGAAGACAAATAACTGGATCTAGTTGAGCCCAAGGTAGGCATTTTTATTTTTTATTTTTCTGAGCACAGAGAATTCTGAATTGCCTTTAGAAGGACTGGCGGGCAGAGGCAGTCTGGCTTCTGCCTCTCTCTGTCCATCCTCACCTCTTTTCCTTCTTTACACATCAACTTCCTCTGTCTCCAGGTCTCAAGATCAGAGAGATCAGAAACTCTTGCTCTCTTGCTGACATCAATCCCAAACTATGTGGAAATGCATCTTCCTATTTCAGATGCCCACCTCTCATCCAGTCACCTCACTCTGGAACAGCATAGTCCAACATGGCCATGGGATGCATGGGAGGTCATTCTGGTCTGGGAAGGTGCTCTGTGGGTGATCACTACTGATCCCAATATGTAAGCCATGCCTATTTCTTGACAAGGGGAACTTTGTGACTCTATAGTTAGCAAAAATACTCCTGTGTTGCTGAAGTCTGCAAATGCTGAGACCCCAAAGCCTAGGCAGAAGCTTCAGATCAACCTGCACCAGGGGCCACGGGAGTCTGGTTTGCAGCTCTCCAGCACAGAGAATAAGTAAGGAGAGTCTTCAGGCTCTGCAGACACAGTCCGATTAAAGCAGAGGAAAGAGGCAAGTATTTCAGAAAATGCAGGATTTTAACCATTCTTCAACACAGAGGTCTCTCCCTCCTACACCGTCAGTCATGAGCAAATGTGAACATGGATCTCCAATCACATCAGCCCCACCCCAACCATAGTAGCCAGGACCCTAGTTTAGTAGCCTAGGTGCCAAGTAAAGCCAGAGCTGTGGGCCTCTTATGGTTTCAGTGTGTCTGTCCTCTGATGCCCTCTTGAAACACCTACCATCTTACTTGGATTTCTCTTACCTTGGGCGTGGGGTATCTCTTCACTGCTGCTCCAGCAAAGCGCAGCTGCTGCTCCTTACCTTGGACGAGGGGTATCTCCTCACTACCGCTCCTCCTGACCTTGACGTGGAATAGCTCCTCTAGGCCCTGCTGCGCCCGCACAGCCACTGTTCCTTGGACGTGGGGTAGCTCCTCCCAGGCTCCGGCCCTGGCCTCGGGCCGGGGGTAGCTCCTCTTGGCTGCTCCTGCGCTGTCGCAGCCTGGCACTCTCAGCCACTGCCCCTGACCTAGGACACGGGGTAGCTCCTCTTGGCTGCCGCCCCTGACCTCAGATGTGGGGTAGCTCCTCTCGGTCATGCTCCGTGTGCCATTGCAGCCGCCCGCACTCTGAAACCATAATCACAGAAAACTAGTCAATCTAATCACACTAGGACCACAGCCTTGTCTAACTCAATGAAACTAAGCCATGCCCATGGGGCCACCCAAGATGGGCAGGTCATGGTGGAGAGGTCTGACACAATGTGGTCCAGTGGAGAAGGGAATGGCAAACCACTTCAGTATTCTTGCCTTGAGAACCCCATGAACAGTATGAAAAGGCAAAATGATAGGATACTGAAAGAGGAACTCCCCAGGTCAGTAGGTGCCCAATACGCTACTGGAGATCAGTGGAGAAATAACTCCAGAAAGAATGAAGGGATGGAGCCAAAGCAAAAATAATACCCAGCTGTGGATGTGACTGGTGATAGAAACAAGGTCTGATGCTGTAAAGAGCAATATTGCACAGGAACCATAATGTCAGGTCCATGAATCAAGGCAAATTGGAAGTGGTCAAACAGGAGATGGCAAGAGTGAACGTTAACATTCCAAGAATCTCTGAACTAACATGGACTGGAATGGGTGAATTTAACTCAGATGACCATTATGTCTACTACTGCAGGTAGGAATCCCTTAGAAGAAATGGAGTGGCCATCATGGTCAACAAAAGAGTCCAAAATGCAGTACTTGGATGCAATCTCAAAAATGACAGAATGATCTCTGTTTGTTTCCAAAGAAAACCATTCAATATCACAGTAATCCAAGTCTATGCCTCAACCAGTAATGCTGAAGAAGCTGAAGTTGAAAGGTTCTATGAAGACCTACAAGACCTTTCAGAACTAACACCCAAAAACGATGTCTTTTTCATTACAGGGGATTGGAATGCAAAAGTAGGAAGTCAAGAAACAACTGGAGTAACAGGCAAATTTGACCTTGGAATACAGAATGAAGCAGGGCAAAGACTAATAGAGTTTTGCCAAGAAAATTCACTGGTCATAGCAAATACCCTCTTTCAACAACACAAGAGAAGACTCTATACATGGACATCACCAGATGGTCAACACCGAAATCAGAGTGATTATATTCTTTGCAGCCAAAGATGGAGAAGCTCTATATAGTCAACAAAAACAAGACCAGGAGCTGACTGTGGCTCAGATCATGAACTCCTTATTGCCAAATTCAGACTGAAATTGAAGAAAGTACGGAAAACCACTAGGCCATTCAGGTATGACTTAAATCAAATCCCTTATGATTATACAGTGGAAGTGAGAAATAGATTTAAGGGCGTATTTCTGATAGATAGAGTGCCTGATGAACTATGGTCGGAGGTTTGTGACATTGTACAGAAGACAGGGATCAAGAACATCCCCATGGAAAAGAAATGCAAAAAAGCAAAATGGCTGTCTGGGGAGGCCTTACAAATAGCTGTGAAAAGAAGAGAAGTGAAAAGCAAAGGAGAAAAGGGAAGATAGAAAGATATAACCATCTGAATGCAGAGTTCCAAAGAATAGCAAGGAGAGATAAGAAAGCCTTCCTCAGCAATCAATGCAAAGAAGTAGAGGAAAACAACAGAATGGGAAAGACTAGAGATCTCTTCAAGCAAATTAGAGATACCAAGGGAACATTTCATGTGAAGATGGGCTCAATAAAGGACAGAAATGGTATGGACCTAACAGAAGCAGAAGACATTAAAAAGAGGTGGCAGGAACACACAGAAGAACGATATAAAAAAGATCTTCATGACCCAGATAATCACGATGGTGTGATCACTGACCTAGAGCCAGACATCCTGGAATGTGAAGTCAAGCGGGCCTTAGAAAGCATCACTATGAACAAAGCTAGTGGAAGTGATGGAATTCCAGTTGAGCTATTTCAAATCCTGAAAGATGATGCTGAGAAAGTACTGCATTCAATATGCCATCAAATTTGGAAAACTCAGCAGTGGCCACAGGACTGGAAAAGGTCAGTTTTCATTCCAATCCCAAAGAAAGGCAATGCCAAAGAATTCTCAAACTACCACACAATTGCACTCATCTCACACGCTAGTAAAGTAATGCTCAAAAGTCTCCAAGCCAGACTTCAGCAATATGTGAACCGTGAACTTCCAGATGTTCAAGCTGGTTTTAGAAAAGGCAGAGGAACCAGAGATCAAATTGCCAACATCCACTGGATCATGGAAAAAGCAAGAGAATTCCAGGAAAACATCTATTTCTGCTCTATTGACTATGCCAAAGCCTTTGACTGTCTGGATCACAACAAACTGTGGAAAATTCTTCAAGACATGGGAATACCAGACAACCTGACCTGCCTCTTGAGAAACCTATATGCAGGTCAGGAAGCAACAGTTAGAACTGGACATGGAACAACAGACTGGTTCCAAATAGGAAAAGGAGTACGTCAAGACTGTATATTGTCACCCTGCTTATTCAACTTATACGCAGAGTACATCATGAGAAATGCTGGGCTGGAAGAAACACAAGCTGGAATCAAGATTGCCGGGAGAAATATCAATAACCTCAGATATGCAGATGACACCACCCTTATGGCAGAAAGTGAAGAGGAACTAAAAAGCCTCTTGATGAAAGTGAAAGAGGATAGTGGAAAATTTAGCTTAAAGCTGAACATTCAGAAAACTAAGATCAGGGCATCTGGTCCCATCACTTCATGCTAAATAGATGGGGAAACAATGGAAACAGTGTCAGACTTTATTTTGGGGGGCTCCAAAATCACTGCAGATGGTGACTGCAGCCATGAAATTAAAAGACGCTTACTCCTTGGAAGGAAAGTTATGACCAACCTAGATAGCATATTGAAAAGCAGAGACGTTACTTTGCCAACAAAGGTCCGTCTAGTCAAGGGTATTGTTTTTCCAGTTGTCATGTGTGGATGAGAGAGCTGGACTGTGAAGAAAGCTGAGCGCTGAAGAACTGATGCTTTTGAATGTGATGTTGGAGAAGACTTGTGAGAGTCCCTTGGACTGCAGGGAGACCCAACCAGTCCATTCTAAAGGAAATCAGTCCTGGGTGTTCTTTGGAAGGAATGATGCTAAAGTTGAAACTCCAGTACTTTGGCCACCTCATGCGAAGAGTTGACTCATTGGAAAAGACCCTGATGCTGGGAGGGATTGGGGGCAGGAGGAGAAGGGGACGACAGAGGATGAGATGGCTGGATGGCATCACCGACTCGATGGACGTGAGTCTGGGTGGACTCCGGGAGTTGGTGATGGACAGGGAGGCCTGGTGTTCGGCGGTTCATGGGGTCGCAAAGAGTTGGACACGACTGAGTGACTTAACTGAACTGAACTGAACTGTGGGCCTCTTGTCAAGAGACGTTATGACACTCACAATGCCAGCTGACATCATGGCGCAAGCTGGGATCATTCCATGTCTGAAAGTGTGGTTGTTGTTCAGTTGCTCAACCATGTCTGCCTGTATGTGATCCCATGGACTGCAGCACGCCAGGCTTCCCTGTCCTTCACTGTCTCCTGGAGCCTGCTCAAACTCATGCCCATTGAGTCAATGATACCATCCTCTGTTGTCCCCTTCTCCTCCTGTCCTCAATCTCTCCCAGCATCAGGGACTTTTCCAATGAATCAGTTCTTTGCAGCAATTGACCAAAGATTTGGAGCTTCAGCTTCAGCATCTGTCCTTCCAATATAAATTCAGGATTTATTTCCTTTAAAATTGACTGGTTTGATCTCCTTGGAGTCCAAGGGACTCTCAAGAGTGTTCTCCAACACCACAACTCAAAAGCATCAATTCTTTGGCACTTAGCTTTCTTCACAGTCCAACTCTCACATCCACATATGACCACTGGAAAAACAATACCCTTGACTAGACGGACCTTTGTAGGCAAAGTAATGTCTCTGCTTTCAATATGCTATCTAGGTTGGTCATAACTTTCCTTCCAAGGAGTAAGCGTCTTTTAATTTCATGGCTGCAGTCACCATCTGCAGTGATTTTGGAGCCCCCCAAAATAAAGTCTGACACTGTTTCCATTGTTTCCCCATCTATTTCACAAGAAGTGATGGGACCAGATGCCCTGATCTTAGTTTTCTGAATGTTCAGCTTTAAGCCAACTTTTTCACTCTCCTCTTTCACTTTCATGAAGAGGCTTTTTAGTTCCTTTTCACTTTCTGCCATAAGGGTGGTGTCATCTGCATATCTGAGGTTATTGATATTTCTCCCGGCAATCTTGATTCCAGCTTGTTCTTCTTCCAGCCCAGCGTTTCCCATGATGTACTCTGCGTATAAGTTGAATAAGCAGGGTAATAATATACAGCCTTGATGTACTCCTTTTCCTATTTGGAACCAGTCTGTTGTTCCATGTCCAGTTCTAACTGTTGCTTCCTGACCTGCATATAGGTTTCTCAAGAGGCAGGTCAGGTTGTCTGGTATTCCCATGTCTTGAAGAATTTTCCACAGTTTATTGTGATCCAGACAGTCAAAGGCTTTGGCATAGTCAATAGAGCAGAAATAGATGTTTTCCTGGAAATCTCTTGCTTTTTCCATGATCCAGTGGATGTTGGCAATTTGATCTCTGGTTCCTCTGCCTTTTCTAAAACCAGCTTGAACATCTGGAAATTCACGGTTCACATATTGCTGAAGTCTGGCTTGGAGACTTTTGAGCATTACTTTACTAGCATGTGAGATGAGTGCAATTGTGCAGTAACCTTCCAGATGTCCTTTATCAAGTTTAATGGTATACTGAACCTTTCTGGATTACCTGTGTTTTATATAGTAGAACAAAGAAACCAGCTATCTATCAGAAGAAATAAAAATATCTTTATATGCCAAATATTTATTCAAGGTGAATTAAAAGGATGCCTCATTTGAACAGATCCCCTAACCTGGCATTACTACCAGAGAACAAGTGATCAAAAGCCCATATTGAAATTTCTTTAATGAAATGACACTATAGAAGTAAAGAGGTAGTTATCAGAAAGATACTAGAAAGACCACCATTTTATATATACCAAGTTGTATTCAGACTGCCATTGTATTCAATTACCAGTATACATCTAATAGCAACTTTCTTGAGGAAAATCCTGAGATCAAGTATTTGTATCAAATGGTGTAATATTCAATAATCATTTTGCCACAGAGATCTCTTTTTGTGGACATGCAGGGGATATCCACCACATGGATTAATATTTATTAATATTTAAAGTTATTTTATTACTAGTTATTTTATATTTTATTATTTATTATTAACTCTGGGGCAAAGAAAGAAAATGTAAAGTGGGACTGTATTAAACTAGAACATTTCTGCGTAGCAAAAGAAATAATCAAAAAGGAAAAGGCAATCTATGAAACTGGAGAATAGATTGGCAAACAATGTATCTGACAAGGGGTTAATATTCAAAATATGTAACAAACTCATACAATTCAACAGCAAAAACAAAGAAAACATTTAACCATGTTTAAAAATGGGCAAAAGATCTGAATAGGTATTTCTCAAAGGAGACATACAAGTGGATAACTGATATATGAAAAGATACCAAATGTCACTACTCAACAGGAATACACACACAGAAAAACAACTCACACATGTTAAAATAGCTATTACCAAAACTACAAAAGATAATGATGATGAGGGACAGGGAAACTTTGTATACCGTTTGTGGAAATGTAAATTACTGAAAGCTTTAGGAAGAAACAGTTCATTCAAATCATAGAAAAAGTATGTATCAATATCACTTTTGGGTATTTAAAAGAAGTCAGGATCTGAAGAGATGTTCATTGCAGCATTATTCACAATAGCCAAGATAGAAACTACCTAAATCCTCATCAATAAGTGGATAAAAGAAAGTGGTTATACATAAAATAGATGATCAAGTCTTAAAAAACAAGAGAATCCTGCCTTTTGCAACAAGTTGGATGGATCTGTAGGGCATGATGTTAGGGGAAAATAAGCCAAACGCAGGAAGACAAATGCTGCATGATCTTAGTGTAAGTGGAATCTAAAATAGTTGAACTCATAAGAAACAGACTTGAATGGTAGATGCCAGGGTAGCGGTAGTGAGAAATGAGGAGGTAACATGATGGTTAAGAGGTATAAAGATTCACTAATGTAAGTTCTGGACATCTATTACACAACAGTGTTTAAGCTAACAATACTATGTATTGCATACTTCAAACTTACTGAAAAGTAGATTTTATGAAGTGTTCTTACCCTAAAAAAACAGTGTGGGGGAGGAAACTTTGGGAGGTGATGGATGTTGATGTACTTGATGGTGGTGACAGTTTCGTGGCTGTATACTTATCTCCAATCTTATTGTGCTGAATACATTAAATATATAAACACACACATTTTAGTTGGTAAACAAAGCTCAATAATCTTACAAATGACCAAAAAATGCTGGCAGAGTGAACAATGACAAAATGTTCCATCATGCAGCTCTTCAACATACTCCAATGCAGAAACATCTCTCTTATCTTAATACAGGGGCCTCAATTTTTCATTTATTACAACCTGCTCAGAGGCCTCCCACCCACAGGACTTGCTGCACTGTAAAGCATCATTTAAACAAGCCCCAGCTGGAAACTAAGTTTGGAGCGTGACCTACTGGTTCCAAACGACATTGTTTTTATTTAAACCGGTGATGTTTCCTTTCCATGGGGTCACAAAGAGTCAGAGGCCACTGAGCCACTGAGCTGAACTGAATGTTTCCTTTAGATAAAGCACAGGCTAATTCTGGAACTTACACACCCCTAAGAGACACACCCCTAGCATTATTTTAATCGAACTGATTACATTTAGTACCTGGTGTAATTAGTTCCATCCCCCACTGATTCCAGTTATGTTTCCTGTATTCCTCTTATACACATAACCTGAGTTTCTCAGCTCTCTGGAACAAAAGTACACATCATGCTATTTTTCTAATTGTCTGAAGTCTATTCTCAATTGAAATCATTTACTGTTGGCATCCACTATCTAAGCAGATTTTTTAATACCTTTTAAAAAATACAAGGGGCTTCCCTGGTAGCTCAGATGGTAGGGAATCTCAGTGATACTTCAGGCTTCTGTTTTATTTTATCTTCATATGAAAAAAATATTCAATGATGTGCAACTTACATTATACATCCCACAGGTAATTGTCTTCCCCTTTCACCATCTTGTTAATCAGCTCAAGCTTTTTCTTAGCACAAGTGTTCTTAACTCCTATTTCTAGTATAAGTCAAAAAAGGAGAACCTAGCTACAGATGTCCATTTCCCCTTTTCAAAAACAAAAAAAAGATTATATGATTCTTGCCTCCTGGGTTTGTCAGGTGACAAAGATGTACCATAGTTTTTATTGGCATGACAGGTTACACCAGACCCAGAATCCATGCAGTTTGGTATCACCCACGGCTAGACACCCAATACAAATCCATCTACAGAAATGTTTTTGTCTTGTCATCATCCTACAATAAATAATCTGATTTATGGATGGAATCAAAGTGTTCCAGGAGATTCCAGAGACACGTGCAATCCATACAAGCAACTTAAGGCTTTTTGTATTTGAAATTATAAATAATATGGCCATCTATAATGATGAATCCAGAGTAATGGATCATAATAGCACAATATTTCTGTATGTGAAAACTGTTCTTGTTCAGTTGTCCAGTTGTTTCCGACTCTTTGTGACCCCACGGACTGCAGCACTCCAGGCCTCTCTGTCCCTCACCATCTCCCAAAGTTTGTCCAAGTTCATGTCCATTGTGCTGGTGATGCCATCCAGCCATCTCATCTTCTGATGCTTTCTTCTCCTTCTGCCCTCAATCTTTCCCAGCATCAGAGAATTTTCCAGTAAGTCAGCAGTTTGCATCAGATGATCAAAATACTGGAGTTTCAGCTTCAGTATCAGTCCATCAAATGAGTATTTAGGGTTGATTTCCCTTAAGATTCGGAGAAGGCAATGGCACCCCACTCCAGTACTCTTGCCTGGAAAATCCCATGGGCAGAGGAGCCTGGTAGGCTGCAGTCCATGGGGTCGCAAAGAGTCGGACACGACTGAGCGACTTCACTTTCACTTTACTTTTATGCATTGGAGAAGGAAATGACAACCCACTCCAGTATTCTTGCCTGGAAAATCCCATGGGCGGAGGAGCCTGGTAGGCTGCAGTCCATGGGGTCTCGAAGAGTCAGACACAACTGAGCGACTTCACTTCACTTCATTTTCACTTTCCCTTAAGATTGACTGGTTTGGACTCCTTGCTGTCCAAGGAACTCTCAGAAGTCTTCTCCAGCACCACAGTTCGAAGGCATCAATTCTTCGGCACTCCACCTTCTTTATGGTCCAGCTCTATTGGGAGCCCTGAATCAAAGTCATGCTAGGAAAAGAATTACGACAGTTGCAAAAGTACCTGGTGGCAACCCTACTAATACTTGAAATTCTGCTTCTACCTGTGTCACTTTATTTTTTCCAAGTCTTAAATATAGTCAATAAAGGGTTTAAATAGGAAAGACTCAAGAAATGGGTGGGCCATCTTGGGCCTTGATGAGTCCTTTGCTTCTGGGAGCTGTCATTAGGTCAGCAGTCTCAAATCCAGGTGACTCTCCCAATATGGATTTGGTCAGCATTTCAAGTGGTGATTTCCCATCAAATTCTGTGCCTATTTCTTTCAGAATCCAAATATCATTTCTTTTCCTGGGCTTATGAAGGTGTAATATATATCTGTCATCACCTTTTCCTGGGCCTATGAAAGTTTAAATTATAATTGTGATTGCAAGGACAGATTGTTACAGGGCTGTTTTCAGTGATACGTTTGGTCATAAAATTGAGGGAAGCTTTGATATTGAACACGTGGATGAAAAATGAAGTTTAGCTTTCTCACTAATGGGAATCATGGATGCCAAGTCTTAAAGTTGGTATTCTAGGTACAGAGAACAGTACATGGTTATCAACATTTTAAAGTGAAAGTGAAAGTCCCTCAGTCATGTTTGACTCCTTGTGACCCATTGACTATACAGTCCTTGGAATTCTCCAGGCCAGAATACTGGAGTAGGTAGCCTTTCCCTTCTCCAGGGGATCTTCCCAACCCAGGGATCAAACCCAGGTCTCTCACACTGCAGGTGGATTCTTTACCAGCTGAGCCACAAGGGACACCCAAGAATGCTGGAGTGGGTTGCCTATCTCTTCTCCAGCGGATCTTCCTGACCCAGGAATTGAACTGGAGTCTCCTGCATTGCAAGAAGTTTCTTTACCAACTGAGCTGTCAGGGAAGACCATCAATATTTTAAAACGTGTAAAAATATAAGATCAATTTCAATAAGCCATATATTATATTTTCTTTTTTAAAATACACATTTATTTATTTTAATTGGAGGCTAATTACTTTACAATATTGTATTGGTTTTCCCATACATTGACATGAACTCACCACAGGTGTCCATGTGTTCCCCATCCTGAAACCCACTCCCACCTCCCTCCCCATCCCATCCCTCTAGGTCGTCCCAGTTCACCAGCCCCAAGCATCCCGTATCATGCATCGAACCTGGACTGGCGATTTGTTTCACATATGATAATATACATGTTTCAATGCCATTCTCCCAAATCATCCCACCCTCTCCCTCTCCCACAGAGTCTAAAAAACTGTTCTATACATCTGTGTCTCTTTTGCTGTCTCGTATACAGGGTTACCATTACCATCCTTCCAAAGTTCATATATATATGTTATTGTACTGTGTTGTTTTTCTTTCTGGCTTATGTCACTCTGTATAACAGGCTCCAGTTTCATCCACCTCATTAGAACTGATTCAAATATATTCTTTTTAATGGCTGAGTAATACTCCATTATCAGAGAAGGCAATGGCACCCCACTCCAGTACTCTTGCCTGGAGAATCCCATGGATGGAGGAGCTTGGTAGGCTACAGTCCATGGGGTCACTAAGAGTTGGACACAACGGAGCGACTTCACTTTCACTTTTCACTTTCATGCATTGGAGAAGGAAATGGCAACCCATTTCGTGTTCTTTCCTGGAGAATCCCAGGGATGGAGGAGCCTGGTGGGCTGCCATCTATAGGGTCGCACAGAGTCGGATACGGCTGACATGACTTAGCAGCAATACTCCATTGTATATATGTACCACTGCTTTTTTATCCTGGAGAAGGCAATGGCACCCCACTCCAGTACTCTTGCCTGGAAAATCCCATGGATGGAGGAGCCTGGTAGGCTGTAGTCCATGGGGTCGCGAAGAGTCGGACACGACTGATCGACTTCACTTTCACTTTTCACTTTCATGCATTGGAGAAGAAAATGGCAACCCACTCCAGTGTTCTTGCCTGGAGAATCCCAGGGACGGCGGAGCCTGGTGGGCTGCCATCTATGGGGTCGCACAGAGTCGGACACGACTGAAGCGGCTTAGCAGCAGCAGCATCTTTTTTATCCATTCATCTGCTGATGGACATCTAGGTTGCTTCCATGTCCTGACTATTGTAAACAGAGCTGAGATGAACATTGGGGTACACGTGTCTCTTTTGATTCTGGTTTCCTCAGTGTGTATGTCCAGAAGTGGGATTGCTGAGTCCCATCTTTGCATTCTAGAGATAAATCCAATTTGTCATTATGTATAATCCTTTTAATGTGTTCTTGAATTTGGCTTACTATTATTCTTTGCATCTGTATTCATCAGGGATATTGGTCCATAGTTTTCTTTCCTTGTACTATCCTTACCTGTCTTTGGTATCAGAGTAATACTGGCCTTGTAGAATGAGTTTGGAGGTATTCTCTTCTCTTTAATTGTTCAGAAGTGTTTAAAAAGAATTGGCATTAATACTTTAAATGTTTGGTGGAATTCACCAGTGAAGCCATCCACTTTTGGAGTTTTCTGTGTTGGGCTTTTAAAATTACTGTTTCAATTTCTTTATTTGTTCTTGATCTATCTAAAATTTATATTTCTTCCTGATTGAGGTTTTCAGGTTGTTGTGTTTCTAGGGACTTATTCATTTCTTATAGGTTATCTAACTTTGTGGTATATAATTGTTCACATCCTCTTATGATCATAAGTATTTCTAGAGTATAAAGTTGCAATGTCTTCTCTTTCATTTATAATTTCATTGATTTGTATTTTTCCTATAGCTAAACATTTATCAATTTTTTAAAATACTTTGAAAAACCAGACCTTTTGTATTATTGTTCTTGTCTTTATTTTCTTTACTTCTGCTCTGATATTTATTACTTCATTCCTTCTGCTAACTTTGAGCTTAATTTGTCTTTTTCTCATTCCTTGAGGTGTAAAGTTAGGTTGTTTATTTGAGATCTTTTAATTTCTCAATATTTTCATTTATCGCCAAAACTTCCCTTTCAGAATTGATTTTGCAACAGCCCCTAGGATTCAAATGTCTGTTTCCATTTTCCTTTGTTTGGAATTAATTTTTTAAAAAAAATAAATTTATTTATTTTAATGGGAGGCTAATTACTTTACGATATTGTATTGGTTTTGCTATACATTGACATGAATCTGCCACGGGTGTACATATGTTCCCCATCCTGAATCCCCCTCCCACCTCCCTCCCCATCCCCTCCCTCTGGGTCATCCCAGTGCACCAGTCCCGAGCATCCTGTATCATGCATTGAACCTGGACTAGTGATTCGTTTCACATATGATAATTTACATGTTTCAATGCCATTCTCCCAAATCATCCCACCCTCACCCTCTCCCACAGAGTCCAAAAGACTGTTCTATACATCTGTGTATCTTTTGCTGTCTCGCATACAGGGTTATCGTTACCATCTTTCTAAATTCCATATATATACGTTATTATACTGTATTGTTGTCTTTCTGGCTTATGTCACTCTGTATAATAGGCTCAAGTTTCATCCACCTCATTAGAATTGATTCAAATGTATTCTTTTTAATGGCTGAGTAATATTCCATTGTGTATATGTACCACTGCTTTCTTATCCATTTGTCTGCTGATGGACATCTAGGTTGCTTCCATGTCCTGGCTATTATAAACAGTGCTATGATGAACACTGGGGTACACGTTTCTCTTTCAATTCTGATTTCCTCAGTGTGTAGGCCCAGCAATGGGATTTCTGGGTCATATGGCACTTCTATTTCTGGTTTTTAAAGGAATCTCCACACTGTTCTCCATAGTGGCTGTACTAGTTTGCATGCCCACCAACAGTGTAAGAGGGTTCCCTATTCTCCACACCCTTTCCAGCATTTATTGCTTGTAGACGTTTGGATAGCAGCCATTCTGACTGGCATGAAATAGTACCTCATTGTGGTTTTGACTTGCATTTCTCTGATAATGAGTGACGTTGAGCATCTTTGAATGTGTTTGTTAGCCATCTATATGTCTTCTTTGGAGAAATGTATATTTAGTTCTGTGGCCCATGTTTTGACTGAGTCTTTTATTTTTATGGAATTGAGCTGCAGGAGTTGATTTTATATCTTTGAGATTAATTATTTGTCAGTTGCTTCGTTTGCTACTATTTTCTCCCATCCTGAAGGCTATCTTTTCACCTTGCTTATAGTTTCCTTTGTTGTGCAGAAGCTTTTAAGTTTAATTAGGTCCCATTTGTTTATTTTTGCTTTTATTTCCAATATTCTGGGACATGGGTCATAGAGGATTCCGCTGTGATTTAGGTCAGAGAGTGGTTTGCCTATGTTCTCCTCTAGGAGTTTTATAGTTTCTGGTCTTACATTTAGATCTTGAATCCATTTTGAATTTATTTCTGTGTATGGTGTTAGAAAGTGTTCTAGTTTCATTCTTTTACTAGTGGTTGACCAGTTTCCCCAGCACCACTTGTTAAAGAGACTGTCTTTTCTCCAGTGTATTTTCTTGCATCCTTTGTCAAAGATAAGGTGTCCATAAGTGCGTGGATTTATCTCTGGGCTTTCTATTTTGTTCCATTGATCTATATTTCTGTCTTTGTGCCAGTACCATACTGTCTGATGACTGCAGCTTTGTAGTAGAGCCTGAAGTCAGGCAGGTTGATTCCTCCAGTTCCATTCTTCTTTCTCAAGATTGCTTTGGCTATTTGAGGTTTTTTATATTTCCATACAAATTATGAAATTATTTGTTTTAGCTCTGTGAAAAATACCGTTGGTAGCTTGATAGGGATTGCATTGAATATACAGATTGCTTTGGGAAGTATATTCATTTTCACTGTATTGATTCTTCTGATCCATGAACATGGTATATTTCTCCATATATCAGTGTCCTCTTTGATTTATTTCACCACTGTTTTATAGTTTTCTATATATAGGTCTTTAGTTTCTTTAGGTAGATATATTCCTAAGTATTTTTGAGAAGGCAATGGCAACCCACTCCAGTACTCTTGCCTGGCAAATCCCATGGACGGAGGAGCCTGGAAGGCTACAGTCCATGGGGTTGCGACGAGTCGGACAGAACTGAGCAACCTCACTTTCACTTTTCACTTTCATGCACTGGAGAAGGAAATGGCAACTCACTCCAGTATGCTTGCCCGGAGAATCCCAGGGAGGGGAGCCTGGTGGGCCGCCGTCAATGTGGTCGCACAGAGTCGGACACAACTGACGTGATTAACAGCAGCAATATTCCTAAGTATTTTATTCTTTTCGTTGCAATGGTGAATGGAATTGTTTCCTTAATTTCTCTTTCTATTTTCTCATAATTAGTGTATAGGAATGCAAGGGAGTTCTGTGTGTTGATTCTATATCCTGCAACTTTGCTATATTCATTGATTAGCTCTAGTAATTATCTGGTGGAGTCTTTAGGGTTTTCTATGTAAAGGATCATATCTGAAAAGTGTGAGGGTTTTACTTCTTTTCCAATTTGGATTCCTTTTATTTCTTTTTCTGCTCTGATTTCTGTGGCCAAAATTTCCAAAACTATGTTGAATAGTAGTGGTGAGAGTGGGCACCCTTGTCTTGTTCCTGACTTTAGGGGAAATGCTTTCAATTTTCCACCATTTAGGATAATGTTTGCTGTAGGTTTGTCATACATAGCTTTTATTATGTTGAGGTATGTTCCTTCTATTCCTGCTTTCTGGAGGGTTTTTATCATAAATGGATGTTGAATTTTGTCAAAGGCTTTCTCTGCCTCTATTGAGATAATCATATGGCTTTCATTTTTCAATTTGTTAATGTGATGTATTACATGATTGATTTGTGGATATTGAAGAATCTTTGCATCCCTGCGATAAAGCCCACTTGGTAATGATGTATGATCTTTTTAATGTGTTGTTGGATTTTGATTGCTAGAATTTTGTTAAGGATTTTTGCATCTATGTTCATCAGTGATATTGGCCTGTAGTTTTCTTTTTTTGTGGGATCTTTGTCAGGTTTTGGTATTAAGGTGATGGTGGCCTCATAGAATAAGTTTGGAAGTTTACCTTCCTCTGCAATTTTCTGGAAAAGTTTGAGTAGGATAGGTGTTAGCTCTTCTCTAAATTTTTGGTAGAATTCAGCTGTGAAGCCGTCTGGACCCGGGCTTTTGTTTGCTGGAAGATTTCTGATTACAGTTTCAATTTCCGTGCTTGTGATAGGTCTGTTAATATTTTCTATTTCTTTCTGGTTCAGTTTTGGAAAGTTGTACTTTTCTAAGAATTTGTCCATTTCTCCCACATTGTCCATTTTATTGGCATAGAGTTGCTGATAGTAGTCTCTTATGATCCTTTGTATTTCTGTTGTTGTCTATTGTGATCGCTCCATTTTCATGTCTAATTTTATTGATTTGATTTTTTCCCCTTTGTTTCTTGATGAGTCTGGCTAATGGTTTGTCAATTTTATTTATCCTCTCAAAGAACCATCTTTTGGCTTTTTTGATTTTTGCTATGGTCTCTTTTGTTTCTTTTGCATTTATTTCTGCCCTAATTTTTAAGATTTCTTTCCTTCTAGTAACCCTGGGGTTCTTCATTTCTTCCTTTTCTAGTTGCTTTAGGTGTAGTGTTAGGTTATTTATTTGACTTTTGTCTTATTTCTTGAGGTATCCCCTTATTGCTATGAATCTTCCCCTTAGCACTGCTTGTACAGTTTCACACAGGTTTTGTGTTGTTGTTGTGTTTTCATTTTAATTCGTTTCTATGCATATTTTGATTTGTTTTTTGATTTCTTCTGTGATTTTTTGGGTATTCAGCAGCGTGTTTTTCAGCCTCCATATGTTGGAATTTTCAATAGTTTTTCTCCTGTAATTGAGGTCTAGTCTTACTGCATTGTGGTCAGAAAAGATGCTTGGAATGATTTCAATTTTTTTGAATTTACCAAGGCTAGATTTATGGCTCAGGATTTGATCTAACCTGGAGAACATTCCCTGTGCACTTCAGAAAAAGGTGAAATTCATTGTTTTGGGGTGAAATGTCCTATAGGTATCAATTAGGTCTAACTGGTCTATTGTATCATTTAAAGTTTGTGTTTCCTTGTTAATTTTCTGTTTAGTTGATCTATCCATAGGTGTGAGTGGGGTGTTAAAGTCTCCTGCTATTATTGTGTTATTGTTAATTTCCCCTTTCATACTTGTTAGCATTTGTCTTACATATTGCGGTGCTCCTGTGTTGGGTGCATATATATTTATAATTGTTATATCTTCTTCTTGGATTGATCCTTTAATTATTATGTAGTGTTCTTCTTAGTCTCTTTTCACAGCCTTTGTTTTAAAGTCTATTTGATCTGATATGAGTGTTGCTACTCCTGCTTTCTTTTGATCTGTATTTGCATGGAATAGCTTTTTCCAGCCCTTCACTTTCAGCCTGTATGTGTCCCTTGCTTGTAGATGGGTCTCTTGTAGACAACATATACAGGGGTCTTGTTTTTGTATCCATTCAGCCAGTCTTTGTCTTTTGGTTGGGGGCATTCAACCCATTTACATTTAAGGTAATTATTGATCAGTATGATCCCGTTGCCATTTACTTTGTTGTTTTGGGTTTGAGTTTATACACCCTTTCTGTGTTTCCTGTCTAGAGAAGATCCTCTAGCATTTGTTGGAGAGCTGGTTTGGTGGTGCTGAATTCTCTCAGCTTTTGCTTATCTGTAAAGCTTTTGATTTCTCCTTCAGATTTGAATGAGATCCTTGCTGGGTACAGTAATCTGGGCTGTAGGTTATTTTCTTTCATCACTTTAAGTATGTCCTGCCATTCCCTCCTGGCCTGAAGAGTTTCTATTGAAAGATCAGCTGTTATCCTTATGGGAATCCCCTTGTGTGTTATTTGTTGTTTTTCCATTGCTGCTTTTAATATTTGTTCTTTGTGTTTGATCTTTGTTAATTTGATTAATATGTGTCTTGGGGTGTTTCACCTTGGGTTTATCCTTTTAGGACTCTCTGGGTTTCTTGGACTTGGGTGACTATGACCTTCCCCATTTTAGGGAAGTTTTTAACTATTATTTCCTCAAGTATTTTCTCATGGTCTTTTTTGTCTTCTTCTTCTGAAACTTATATGATTCGAATGTTGGGGGCATTTAACATTGTCCCAGAGGTTTCTGAGATTGTCATTTCTTTTAATTCATTTTTCCTTTTTCCTCTCTGTTTCATTTATTTCTACCATTCTATCTTCTACCTCACTAATCCTATTTGTTGCCTCCATTATTCTACTGTTGGTTCCCTACAGGGTATTTTTAATCTCATTTATTGCATTATTCATTATATATTGACTCTTTTTTATTTCTTCTAGGCCCTTGTTAAACTTTTCTTGCATCTTCTCAATCCTTGTCTCCAGGCTATTTATCTGTAACTCATTTTCTTTTCAAGATTTTGGATCATTGTCACTATTATTATTCGGAATTCTTTATCAGGTAGATTCCCTATCTCTTCCCTTTTGTTTGCTTTGTTGGGCATTTATCCTGTTCCTTTACCTGCTGGGTATTTCTCTGCCTTTTCATATTGTTTATATTGCTGTGTTTGGGGTAGCCTTTCCGTTTTCTGGCAGTTGTGGAGTTCTATTTTTTGTGGAGTTTCCTTGCTGTGGGTGGGGTTGGACAGGTGGCTTGTCGAGGTTTCCTGGTTAGGGAAGCTTGTGTCTGTGTTCTGGTGGGTGTATCTGGATTTCTTCTCTCTGGAGTGTAATGAAGTGTCCAGTAATGAGTTATGAGATTTCAATGGGTTTGGAGTGACTTTGGGCAGCCTGTATATTGAATCTCAGGGCTATATTCCTGTGTTGCTGGAGAATTTGCGTGGTATGTCTTGCTCTGGAACTTGTTGGCCTTTGGGTGGTGCTTGATTTCAGTGTAGGTATGGAGTCTTTTGATGAGTTCCTATCGATTAATGTTCCCTGGAGTCAGGAGTTCTCTGGTGTTCTCAGGATTTGGACTTATGCCTCCTACCTCTGGTTTTCAGTCTTATTCTTACAGTAGCCTCAAGACTTCTCCATCTATACTTCACTTTCAGATAGTGCCTTGATCCAGCTTATACTTCTCAAGATCTATAGGCCCCTTTCTATGTAGTCGGTACTAACTACAGGGTTTTAAAATATTGCAGCTGTCACTTCCAAGGCTGTTCCCTCTGTTTTCGCTTCTGTTTGCTGGTTTCTTCGGTGTCTAATTTCCGCCCTGACACAAGGGGGTGGTGCTGGACACTTTTTTAGGCTCCCTTGTTCAGTTGTGGACAATTCTGAAAGAGATCGGAATACTAGACCACCTCTCCTGACTCCTGAGAAATCTGCATGCAGGTCAAGAAGCAACAGTTAGAACCAGACATGGAACGACAGTCTGGTTCCAAATCAGGAACAGTGTACATCAAGGCTGTATATTGTCACCCTGCTTATTTAACTTATATGCAGTGTATAGCATGTGAAATACCAGGCTGGATGAAGCACAAGCAGGAAACAAGATTGCCGGGAGAAATATCAACAACCTCAGATATGCAACAACTTCAGATCTACCACCCTAATGGTAGAAAGTGTAGATGAGCTAAAGAGTCTCTTGATGAAAGTGAAAGAGTAGCGTGAAAAAGTTGGCTTAAAGCTCAACATTCAGAAAACTAAGATCATGGCATCTGGTCCCATCACTTCATGGCAAATAGATGGGGAAACAATGAAAACCATGAGAGACTTTACTTTTCTGGGTTCCAAAATCACTGCAGGTGGTGACCACAGCCATGAAATTAAAAGACATTTGCTCCTTGGAAGAAAAGCTCTGACAAATCTAGACAGCATATTAAAAAGTGGAGACATTACTTTGCCAACAAAGGTCCATCTAATCAAGGATATGGTTTTTCCTGTAGTCATGTATGGATGTGAGAGTTGGATCATAAAGAAATCTGAGCACCAAAGAATCAGTGCTTTTGAACTGTGGTGTTGGAGAAGATTTTTGAGAGTCCTTTAGACAGCAAGGAGATCCAACCAGTCCATCCTAATGGAAATCAGTCCTGAACATTCATTGGAAGGGTAATGCTGAAGCTGAAACTCCAATACTTTGGCCACCTGGTGTGAAGAACTGGCTCACTGAAAAGATCCTGATGCTGGGAAAGATTGAAGGTGGGAGGAGAAGGGGATGACAGAGGATGAGATGATTGAATGGCATCACTGACTCGATGGACATGAGTTTGGGTAAGCTCCGGGAGTTGGTGATGGACAGGGAGGCCTGGCGTGTTGCAGTTCATGGGGTTGCAAAGAGCTGGACATGACTGAGTGACTGAACTGAACTAAACTAAACTCCATGATGAGTGAGAAAGGATGAGGCACTGTGGCCCCATAACAAGCCTGAATAAAAGGATTTTCCCTCAATACATTACAGAGGGAAAGAAAGGGACCTTATATTTCATAGTCCGGTCCTGTGCTTAGGAGTTCACTTGAGTCATTCTAGCAAGTGATGCATTAATCTCATTTGATAGGGAAGACAATTGTGATACAATGATGCTATGTGAAACCCAACCCAGAAGGTGAAAAGGACATGGGTTTCTTTTTCAGACACATCTGTGCATGTCTGATAGCTCTTTGTCCACAGCAGAGGTCCCTAGGTCAAAGTACTCAGTGTCTCTGAGCCTCAGTTTGCTCATCTATGGATGGAAATAATACAACCACAGAGTGATAAATAATTGAGCCAAGCCTTCATCTTTCTTTTTCTTTTTTTGGTGAGGCTTCAGGATAAAGTTGCATCCTCTTGCTGTACCAATTAGGTGGATTCTCCTGATTACTGGTGAGAACTGAGAATACAATAAACCAACAATGAGTACGAGGGGACCACCATGGCCCTGAACCAGGGCTGTGGAGGGATCAACTGAGGTCTTTATCTTTTTTGGTTTGCATTTTAGCTGTAGAGGAAAGAAGCGAATAACATTTAAGCTGCAAAGAATACACAATATCACCAGGCTTTGTAGGATAAGAGACAAGTATCTCTCCTTTACAGACAGAAAGTCGTTCCCAGCATTAATGATCGGAGCCGTGATAAGGATGTCTAGACGTGAACTCAATCAGATCAGATCAGATCAGATCAGTCGCTCAGTCGTGTCCGACTCTTTGCGACCCCATGAATCGCAGCACACCAGGCCTCCCTGTCCATCACCAACTCCCGGAGTTCACTGACTCACGTCCATTGAGTCAGTGATGCCATCCAGCCATCTCATCCTCTGTCGTCCCCTTCTCCTCCTGCCCCCAATCCCTCCTAGTATCAGAGTCTTTTCCAATGAGTCAACTCTTCGCATAAGGTGGCCAAAGTACTGGAGTTTCAGCTTTAGCCTCATTCCTTCCAAAGAAATCCCAGGGCTGATCTCCTTCAGAATGGACTGGTTGGATCTCCTTGCAGTCCAAGGGACTCTCAAGAGTCTTCTCCAACACCACAGTTTAAAAGCATCAATTTTTTGGTGCTCAGCCTTCTTCACAGCCCAACTCTCACATCCATACATGACCACAGGAAAAACCATAGTCTTGACTAGACAAAACTTTGTTGGCAAAGTAATGTCTCTGCTTTTGAATATGCTATCTAGGTTGCTCATAACTTTCTTTCCAAGGAGTAAGCATCTTTTAATTTCATGCCTGCAGTAGTGGGGTGGTATTCAAGATACCACTTCCCTCTAGTTCCCAGAGTGTCCTGAATTGAATCCTGGGGCAGGGGGTGGGGTGGAGACTTTCCCTACAGTGGCTCTCAGCTGCATGATGTACCCCAGACCTCTCTTTCTTGTGCATTCCAAGTCTGGCCTTGGGTTGGTGCTTGGAGAGAGAACAGTGCACAGTCGGGCCAAGACCAGGCTCCACACTGGCTCCCCAGATCCAGGCACTGTCGTCCTTCAACAGTGATGGGTCTGAGAATTTCCTGGAGATCCTATCATCCTCAGATCCTGACCAGTAGGGCTGGGTGGAACCAGAGTCTGCACTGGCGACAACCTCCCCCACAGATTCTGACACACATGTTCCCAAGAACCTGATGTAAAGGACAAGATGGGCCTGAGAGGAGAGACCTCTGAGCAGAGGTAGAG
Source organism: Bos indicus (assembly GCF_029378745.1). NCBI lineage: Eukaryota > Metazoa > Chordata > Mammalia > Artiodactyla > Bovidae > Bos > Bos indicus. The sequence goes on from NC_091787.1 coordinate 35,507,647, forward strand.
GGTGGCGCTGAGTCACTTGGTGATGCCCCAGACGTGTCGTGCAGGGCCAATAACACCTGGGCCCTGCTTGGGGAGCTGTATTTCCAGGGTCAGTTCCTTCCTTAATGACTCTGAGATTGTTGCCCAGAAGGATTCAGTGCCAGAGTGCCTCCTGGGGTGCACATCTCCCATGGGAGTGAAACTCACGTCCCACAGCATCTTCCAACCTCGACCCCTGCTGATCTCTCTGAGCTCATTTCCTTCCCCTCTTCCCACACTCCTTGGACTCTGACCATACTGGCTCCTTCTTGGTCCCTGAGCACGCACATCCCCCTGCCTCCCCAGGGCCCTGTCCTTGCTCAGTCCATACACATCCCCATGGCTCACTCCTCACCCCCATCACAGCTTCACTCATAGACTCCCTCTCTGGCCATCCTATTTGGAAGACACCCCCACCAGTTCTCTAGGCTTCAATTTACCTCTGTAGCACTTATTCTGATCTGATGAATTACCATCTGTTGTACACTTTAATTTTTATTATCTATTTCTACATAGCTGAGTTTAAGCTCTGTGAGGAAGGGACATGGTTTTTGTCTGTTTATTTTTTTCACTAGTATAATCTCAGCATTTAGGACAGCACCATGTACCTAGTAGAAGCTCAGTGAATACTTGTTGGAATAAAAGAATGTAAATGGCCAGGAGATGAGGCATTTTAGTACAGTTAAGGCTGGCCAAATTGCTGGTCAATCAAGCTTCACTTCAGGTGCCAGTAAGGTACAGGGCTAGGACTTCAGGGGATGTGAGGAGGCAAAGATGAGTGCTTGGGAGGCATGGTGATTGCTGCTCAGCAGGACGTTCCTTCCTCCACCTCAGTGCACCCATGGCCTCCATGGTTTGTGCACAAGGATGGGCAACCTGTGATGCTCCCTTCTAAGGAGTGACTTTCTTTCCAGGTAGTTGCTGCCACCCAGCCAAGGGCGAGCTCGGGAGGGGCTCATTGGGAGCCCAGGCATCTCTGCCTGAGCACAGTGCACCACGGTGTCTGGGATGCAGGGCTCAACCTCTGGGCTTCCGTACCGTGCCTAGTGAAGGTTGTAACTAACATCAGGACACAACGCCCAGCACAGAGGCTCTCAGCCACACATCAAATGCACCAGTCTCCCACCACCTGTGCATTCTTGGCCCAAGCAGGCCAGATCCTCTTACTCTGGGAAAATGGTTTCCCAATCTGATATGTCACCTCTCCTCTCTAAGTCTCTCTAAATCCTCTTTAGCCTTAAAGTCCTGTTTGCTCCAAATGTGTGTGCTCAGATTGAGGATGCTCTGATGGGATGAGGGACATCTTAGGAACTGTTTTCCTCACTCATTACCTGTGCCTCACAGTTTAAAACTTGATGAAAGATTCCTTGCAGATCAGGACCTGGTGCTAACGTGTACATCCTGCTCAGTGCTAGGCAGAAAGCGATGTTCTGCAGATAGTTTCTCAGTGAACAGAGAAATGAAATAATGAGGAAATGAACAAAGAAGTGAATGAACAAGTTAGCAGCACCTGACAGATTTCTTTTGTTGTCTTTTTGCACATGAATGCTTTACTCACAAGAGCCAAAAATGGAAACAACCCAAGTGTCTATCAACGTTTATCCATAGTGAATGATAAATAAAATGTTTTGTGTTCACACTATAGAATATTGCTCAATCATACAAAGAAATGAAGTTCTGAGATGTGCTTCAAATTGGATGAGCCCCAAGAAGGTTGCTCTGTGTTTAAAAAGCCAGACACAAAAGGTCATTTTTTGTATGTATTTATATAAAATATTCAGAATAGATCATTGAGACAGGAAGCAGAACAGTGGAAGCCAGGGCCTGGGAGGAGGCAGGGACGGAGTGATGAATATATGTGAGGTTTCCTTTGGGGTTGATGAAATATTTTTAAATTAAATAGAGGTGGTAGTGGCACAATGTTGCGAATGAGCAAATGACACTCATTTGTACACTTTGAAAAAGCTGATTTTAGGGAATTGGATGGTGGCCCAGTGGTTGCGACTTAGCGTTCTCACTGAGAGGCCCTGGGTTCAATCTCTGGTCAGGGAAAGAAGATTCTGCATGCCATGTGGCACAGCCAAAAAAAATTTAAAAGTTAATTTTCTATTATGTGAATTTCATCTCAATGGATCAAGAATAACCAAATTCCCAGAATGGAGTGTAAAATTCTTAAGTAGGGGTAAATCTCATATAATTTCAGACCTAGGCAGCATTTTGTGAAGTAATATGTCTTTTTAAAAATGTTTGTTCACTTTCCAATATAGAAAATAATACATGGTCACCAAAGATAAAAAGAAGAAAATCAAGATGACCTGAACTGTGCCACACAGAAAGAACAACTGTGAGGACTGTTGTATATGCTGTTCTTATGGTTTTTCCAATACGTATTACATGTGCACATGCATAATACATATTGAATGAGTGTTTATAACATACTTTTATCACTTAATGGTACATTATAATTTAGTCTATTTTCTGTACTTTCAAGAGCATGTTACATAGCTTTTTCTCTTCCTTTTATTAAAATATAAATGACCTAAAATATATTAGTTTCAAGTATAAAACCTAATGATTTTATATTTATATATATTGTGAAGTGATTGCACAATAAGACATGTCAAAATCCATCAACACACATAGTGACAATTTGTGTGTGTGTGATGAGGACTTTTAAAACCTACTCCCTAAGCAACTTTTAAGCATGTAACCCAGTATTACTAACTACAGTAACCTTGCTGTACATTCACTCCTGGGACTCATGTGTTTTATACCAGGAAGTTGTGCCTTTTGACTGGGTTTACCCCTTCTGTTCACTTCCCAACCCCACCTGGAGGGACCATCAGTCTCTTCTCTGCATCTATGTGTGTGTTGCTTTTGTCCATTTGTTTTTTAGATTCCAAATATAAGATCCTATGATACCTGTATTTCTCTGCCTGACTTATTCCACTTATAACCATTTATAAGCCCTCAGGGTTTTTCCATGTTGTTGCAGATTGCAATTTTTCATTCCTTTTTATGGCTGAATAATGTTCCACTGAATATACAAACTGCATTTTCTCCATCCATTCATCGATCCACAGATTCTTAGACTCTAGGCTGCCTCCATGTCTTGGCTCCTATAAACAATGCTGTGATGAATTTGAGATTTCAATATCTTTTTGAATTAGTGCTTTCATGATCTTTGCTTGAATACTCAGAGGTGGAATTGCTGGAAAGTATAGTAGACCTATTTTTAATTTTTGAGCAACTTCATACTGTTCTCCATAGTGGCTGTATCAATTTACATTCCCACTGGGCTCACTCATTCAGTCATATCTGCTTCTTGCTACCGCATGGACAAAAGCCCATCAGGCTCCTCTGTTCATGGGATTCTCCAGGCAAGAATGCTAGAGTGGGTAGCCATCCCCTTCTCCAGAGGGTCTTCCAAACCCAGGGACTGAACTTGGGTCTCGTGTATTACAGGCAAATTCTTTACCTTCTGAGCCACCAGGGGAGCCTACATTCCCACTAACAGTGCATAAAGATTTCCTTTTCTCCACATTCTCCAACAATTATTTGCTATCTTTTTCATCATAGCCATTCTAAAGGTATGCAGTGACAGCTCATTGTGGTTTTGATTTATATTCCTCTGGTGATTAGTGTCAGGTGTCATTTCTGACATAAACTTTGATTCTCAGCAGGTGAAGAGCAGGGAGTCCATGGTCAAGGGTAAAAGCTGACAGACTTACCTGTCATAAATATTACAGCCTTGGGGCAGGGGCAGGTGCATTTTATGCAGTCAGGTGGGTCTTGGTTTGGATCTGCCTCCAACTCTGCAAGCCTGTTTCTTCACCTGTAAATGGGGATGTGGACACACATTTCCTGGATCACCACTGGCCCGGTCAGGTGGAACGGAGTGTATACACCCTACAGAACCCCAAAGGAATGCCGGGGCCCTGACTCTGCAGGCAGCTGGTTCCTCCTGGGCTGGAGTCAGCTTTATTTCCATCTCTTCTATGTCACAGGTTCACCAGGACCTGCAGGACGAGCAGGAATGCCTGGACGGGCTGGCCCTGTATACCCAAAGGGGACAATGGCTCTGTGGAGAACCTGGACCAAAGGGAGAGCCTGGATCACCTGGTGAACAGCTGGGCATGGAATGCAGGTGTTTGTAGATGGCGTGCTGCTGCTAGGCCATGGCAGTAGGTGTGCACAGATTCTACCCCAGGAAGAGGAAGAAGGTCATTCTCAAGGTGGCATGGGGTTATTTCAGGGAACGCTGGAGCTCCTGGGGAGGGTGGAGAGTGAGGGAAACATCTTTTGGAAGAGGCTGCCTGTCTGACTTCTATTACAGCCCCATCATTTATGCACTCCACTTCCAAGGAGATTCAGTGTCACTGACTGGGCTGGTCCTTTTTCCCAGGGCCTCCAGGTATTCCTGGACCAGCTGGAAGAGAGGGCCCCTCAGGGAAGCAGGGGAGCATGGGACCTCCAGGCACACCAGGCCCCAAAGGAGACACTGGGCCCAAAGGTAGGAGGGTGCTATGTGGTGGGTGAGGGAGGGGGAAGGGAGGGGTGACGTTGGCAGCCCTGGTGGGGACCAAAGAATGTGCACAGTGCCTAGAAAGCCTAGAACCTCCACCCCTGGTAGGCCTGGCCTGGGCCTCTCCCCCCACATTCCCACACTGACTGAAGGTCCTAGAGGAGACCAAGTGGTCAGGAGCAGTCTTCCAGGTCACTCTCTCACCTGGAGCTGTGGGTGACAAGCTGCACTGCTGAGGAAATGGTACCTGCTGAGTGCACTCTGAGCTGTGTTTCCCCAATGTGTTCCTTCCTCAGGAGGAGTGGGTGTCCCAGGCATGCAGGGCTCCCCAGGCCCCGCAGGTCTCAAAGGAGAGAGAGGTATCCCTGGTGAGCCGGGAGCCCTGGAAGCATTGGCACACAAGCTGAGCAATGGTCATGGGGCTGGGCTCACATTCCCTGTGCCCACCATCACCAGGCTAGAGCTGGCATTCCAGGGAGAGAGCCAGCGTTGGGCTCTGAGAACTGTCTCTAGGGAGAGGACGGTGTGAGCAGCGGGGACTATCTGTATTCAGGGAAGGATGGTTGTTGAGTTATGGGACAGTCAGTGTACAGAGAGAATGCAAGAAGAGATTTCAGGCACTTAGGGACAATTGTACAGGGGGAGTGCATACTGCTGGGGATATGACAGTCTATGTACTGGAGGAGGTGAAAATTGCTGGACAATGTGTCCAGAACTCACACAGCAATTCTTTTGTGATCCCAGGGCCTGTTGGAGCCATTGGTCCACAGGACCTTCCGGTGCCATGGGTCCCCCAGGACTGAAGGGAGACAGAGGTGATCCTGGATAAGAAGGAGCAAAGGGAGAGAGTGGACTTGCAGGTAAGAAAGCTCTCGGGGCTCTAGTGGGTGTGGAGAGGGTAGGAGGCCCTCTTTAGTTCAGCACTTTCTCTCATGCATCCCGTGTCCTTACCCCATCCCCAATATGCAGCTCCACTTGTCACCCTTCCTGAGGCCTGGGCTCTGAGTGACCCCATGCTGTACTTGATCTGTCTTCACTCGGCCTCTCTTTCCTGCAGAGGTCAATGCTCTCAGGCAGGAGGTGGCAGTCTTAGAGGGACAGTTACAGTGCCTCCAGAATGCCTTCTTTCAGTATAAGAAAGGTGAGTTTTTGGACCTGACCCTGAGCCAGGCCCCGAGCCTGGGCCTCAGACTGGGTCTGGGCTTGGCTTGCAGTTCACTGGGCTTGGGTTTAAATTGGACTTACTGGGACAATGATTGGGACTGGACCTAGACCTGGAGCAGGAGGTGGGGCTAAGGACAGGGTTGAGACAGTCATGTCACCACATGCTCCAGGAGCTCATCAGACGCAGAAGACAAGGAGCAGGATGCGGCCTATACAGTTCAGCAGACCTTCATCCGGTTTACCCTTGGTGAGTCCCTATGACAGACAAGGGGACACCCAACCCAGGATGCGTTTCTTCCCTCTGTGGGGCCAGGTGTGCAAATGCCCAGAGAAGAAGCTGCACAGCCCAGGGCAGAAGAGAATCCAGACATGATCCTGAGAGTGGGGGTGGGATGCTGCTGTAGGGTTCAAGGCTTCTGGGGACCTATCCTTGGTGTGTGGCCAAGTATCTCACCCTAAACATGCCCCTGGGTTTGGCAGGGGCAGGCTGCCCCCAGTATCTGGCCAGTGCTGGGCCCTCTCTTCATCTGCCTAGGTATTTAAACCAGAGTTTCTTCCCTAAGCCTGGATCCTAAGCAGACAGAGGCCTCCTGGAGCACACACCTGAGTGTCCTGTGCCTTTGGGACTTTCTACCAACTGTACCTCCTCCTTCTCTGCTCCTCCTGACAATAGCTTGGAATCCACATCATTCATCAAGTGAGGTGAAGTGATTGGGCTTCCCTGGTGGCTCAGCTGGTAAAGAGTCCACTTACTATACAGAAGACCTGGGATCAGTCCCTGGGTTGGGAAGAACCCCTGGAGAAGGGGAAGGCTACCCACTCCAGTATTCTGGCCTGGAGAATTCCATGAACTGTATAGTCTATGGGGTCACAAAGAGTCGGACACGACTGAGCAACTTTCACTTTCATTCATCAAACCTCAGTGATTGAAAAAAGAGTTTTCTGAAGGTGCAGATCAGGTGATCTGGTGAGACATGGGGTTGGCTCCTAAGAACTAAAGCCAACTAAGTACTGAAGTAGTGAGATGAGGAATTCCAGCAGTTTATGTCTTCCTTCTTGCACAAGCATATTTGTATACCTGTTTCTTCCCTCATTCCCTGGTAGCTCAGTTGGTAAAGGATCTGCTTGCAGTGCAGGAGACCTGGGTTCAATCAATGGGTTGGGAAGATCCCCTGGAGAAGGAAATGGCAAACCACTCCAGTATTCTTGCCTGGAAAATCTCATGGACAGAGGAGCCTGTGGGCTGCAGACCATGCGGTCAAAAAGAGGTGGGCACGACTGAACAACTAAAACATCATGCAGCTGATACAAAGGAGAATTTGGGCATATGTGCTTGAACACGTGTGTACCTAAATGCTGTCACTCAGTTGACATCATCTACGTATATGAACACAAATGCACACATATGCACACCCATCCAGATGGACCTTTAGTCGGCATGTACCTTCAGATGGACACACGGATATATTCACACATGTACACGCATACCCACCAGATGCATGGATGTAACATAATCATGGCACACGAGCTTACACTGACCTTGTCCAAGGCTGTCTGTGTGCCATCCTACTCCATTGAAAATCTGGTCTCCAACTGCTTGTTGAAGGTACTCAGACAAAAAGGGCATGTGTTCAGAACACAGCCTGAGTTCTGAACCAGTCCAGTAAGCCCTCATAGGAGCCCTGAAGATTTCCATGCATGACCCTGGAAGTCAGAGGGGTGTGGATGGAATGGAATAAAATGAGATACTTAAAACATAGGGGATGCTGTTATATAGTGTTTCTTCCTTAGAAATGAGAGATTAGACTCTGAAAAGGTAAATGACTTTCCTTGTCACTTGGGCTGTTATTGCCAGGGTAGAGCTTAACACATGGCCTTCTGAGGCCCAGACAGGGCTCTCTCCAAAGCTGATCCCACTCTGCCCTCCTGCCCCCACATAGAGATCTCAGATGCTGTCATCCCCTGCCCAGTGGTCCAGAGAGGCTGACTGGCTGTAGGATCACCTGCGAGCATATGGAAGCCAACACTGGACTGCCCCCAGTGCAGAGGTCAGCACTTGGCTGCTCTCAGATGCACCCCTGTCCTCCCCTCTCTCCTCACCCATTCACACAGCACAGAACCGTTCAGACATTTCCACATGCCCAGTCATCATGCAAGGGTGAGAGTGAGCTGCCTATTTGGTGTTTTCCACACTCTCAGAAACTGCCCCAGGCTCTACAGTGTCATTTCCCTGCCAAAGTCCTTCCTATTTACACAGTAATTAAAGTCCCGGTTTCTGGTGAATAACACGGGGAGGAACAGAAAGTGTACATGGGAGTTTTAGTGTCACATCCAATAAGGTATGATCCTTACATCTCTACATCTGACAGTTGGGCGACTTTGGCCCTCTCACATAAGCACCTGAATTCCAGGGTCCTCATCTGTTGCTCTGGAATTAAGTGCCTCAATTTTGACCTCTCTGGTGCCCTGGTACCCTGATGGCAGGCTGACCTCTCCAGTGCCCTGGTACCCTGATGGCAGGCTGACCTCTCTGGTGCCCTGGTACCCTGATGGCAGGCTGGCCTCTCTGGTGCCCTGGTACCCTGATGGCAGGCTGGCCTCTCCGGTGCTCTGGTACCTGATGGCAGGCTGACCTCTCTGGTGCCCTGGTACCCAGATAGCAGGCTGGCCTCTCTGGTGCCCTGGTACCCTGATGGCAGGCTGGCCTCTCCGGTGCCCTGGTACCCTGATGGCAGGCTGACCTCTCCGGTGCCCTGGTACCCTGATGGCAGGCTGACCTCTCCGGTGCCCTGGTACCCTGATGGCAGGCTGACCTCTCCGGTGCCCTGGTACCCTGATGGCAGGCTGACCTCTCCGGTGCCCTGGTACCCTGATGGCAGGCTGACCTCTCTGGTGCCCTGGTACCCTGATGGCAGGCTGGGGACTCCAGTTGGATCACAAGGTCTAGGTGCTGCACATCCCCAGCCTGACTCTCCTCTTCCACTAGCAGTGGTCTTCCCTGATGGCCAGGCTGTCGGGGAGAAGATCTTCAAGACGGCAGGAGCTGTAAAATCATATTCAGATGCCCAGCAGATCTGCAGAGAGGCTAAGGGATAGCTGGCCACCCCACGCTCTGCAGCCGAGAAGGTGGCTGTGATACAGCTGGTCAGAGCCAAGGACAATGATGCTTTCCTGAGCATGAATGACATCTCCATGGAGGGAGGTTCACCAACCCCACAGGGGAGTCACTGGTCTATTCCAACTGGGCCAGCGGGGAGCCCAACAAAAACAATGGTTGACAGCCAGAGAACTGTGTGCGATCTATCCTGAGGGCAAGTGGAATGATGTGCCCTGCATTGAGCAACTCCTCATGATCTTTGAGTTTTGAGACCCTTCTCCACCCCAGGGAGGAAAGGGCAGTGCCCAGAGCTGTGAGCTGCCAACATCCCAATAAAAAGGTGACCCTCTGCTGCTCAGGGCTTCCCCACTGAGCTACAGGATGAGGTCACAAGGCAGGCCTCCTATGGAACTCCTCCCTCAGAATAACGTTTGAAACTGGCTTCACATCTGGAAGACTTGTCACAAAAAAAGAGGGGCAGCCTGCTGACTCAGGGGCAAGGCTAAAAAGAGGTCTCCAAGATGTCCCTGTTGCTAAATCCAGTATCTCCTCCTCACCTGGATAGATGTCTATTCCGCCACCTCCGCCAAACACGGGCTGCCTTTGACTCCACTGATCACTGCCTGCTCCTTCACTTTCCTCTTCTGCCTGAAATTTTCTTTGGTCTCTTTCACTTGTCTCTCCTCGTCTCCTGGACTTCCACAGATGGGGAGCAGGATCCTCAGCTCTGGCTCCCTTCTCTCCTTGCATTCACTCTAGGCTTGGGCTCATTCTCTCCCATGGTTTCAAATTCTTTCTATTGATGCCTCCCCCAGGTAGAGCCCTCTTCAGACCTCTCCCCAAACCTCAGACTCCTCTCAGCAATGCAAGCTGTAGCCCTGAGGCTTGGAGGTCATCGTGGCTGCCTCTTGCTGGGAGGGAGGCACCAATCTCTGGCCAGATTGAATGGCCTTACATCCAGTAAACTGCTCCCCATCCTTAACCTTGACCACCCAGGATCTCTGTCTTCCCATGATAATGGGACTGTGGATGTCTTATCAGAGAATTTACTGTCTGCACAGCCCTAATCCCTTCTGAAGTTTCAGGCAGAGTGGGTAGCTAGCCATGTTGAGATTCAACCCCCAACCTCTTCCTGCGTTGGAATTTGAGGGATGTTCTTCTCCACTCTGCCTCAGAGATAACTGATTCAAACTCTTCCATTTTACATACATGGAATCCAAGACACAGAGAGGAAAGGAACCTGCACAGGTAGTAAGGTAGGAGAGAGTGTGCCTCTTGGCTGGGCAACCGATGTTTGTCAATTCAAACAAAAGTCAAGCTTTGTTCTCGTCCAAACATTCCAAGGACAAAAGTGAAAGTGGAGCCACTCAGTCGTGCCCGACTCTTTGCCACCCTGTGGAACCCGCTAGGCTCCTCCATGCATGGAATGTTCCAGGCCAGAGTACTGGAGTGGCTGCCATTTCCTTCTCCAGGGGATCTTGCTGATCCAGAGTCAAAGCTAGTGGCAAAAGCTGAGCTCTGCTAAAGCAAAGAGATAAGGTGCCCACTCCTGAGCTCAACAAAGACTTCCCTGTCTACACAAGTGCAGGAAGGCTTTTGGGGGGTCGAAAAGGGAGGGGGTCCCACCCCATATTAAACATGGACACATACCCATAGGCCTCTGCAGTGGGATCTAACTTAGAAAACAGTTTCACATGTACCATTTGAGGGTCCATGGACCAGTCGGGTATGAATAAAATTAACAAGATAATTGGCCAAAGGTAAACAAAGACCCTGAAGGACTGTCCTATATAAGTCATTTATGTCACTTTACTGCTCTCCCCCTCATTCAGAAAGCCTGCACTCCACCACGGGTGTGTGTCTCTGCTTAGCTCTGACTACTGCACTCCTCCTCATTAGAGAGGATGCCCATACCCTTTCTCTCTGGGGGCATATTTCTGCCTTCTTCTGTCTTAAATAAACAACCTGCTTCTCTGTGTGCTCTGCCATGCATTGTGCTGTGTCTCTAATAATAAACGTTTTATCTATTTACAGTTTTTGCCTCCTTGAAACATTCTTGCTTTCAAATGGGGGAAGGAGCCAGAGTCACTTTGCTTCTAGCCTTTAGTCCCTGGTGGTGTGTTGGCTAGGATTCCTGGGGTTTCATCCAGGGTACCCAGGTTCCATCCCTGGGCAGGGAACTAAGATATCCCTTCAGGAGCGCTCACTGCTCTCCCTCCGAGATCAGGAGCACTGGTGCTGCAACTCACTCATGAAAAAGGTCATCTGACCCCAGAACTTACACTTTTGGCTTGTAATTTTTAGATCAATGCATCTGTATACTTAGTTGATTACACTGACAATGTACTGCAGAGAAAAATGTAAAACGACATCTGTACTTCAGAAATTGGAATGAGGCCTGAATGAACCACAGGCTCATGGAAAGGGGTAATGAATACCCCTCCTCCAGACAGGAAACCAGCCACTTTTTCCTTTGTTCCCAGGGACCAGGAGGACTGACCTCTCTGGCCCTTTCTGAACAGACCCCAAGCCCCACCCCTCTTCCCAACACACTTGCAGCCACACTGAGTATATGGGACAGCACATCTGAAAACAAAGCCACACCTCTCAACAGCATGCAGCTCAGGCTCCTGATAAGATCTTTCTCCTGTTACTGAAGATATCCTGGTAATATCTGAAATATCAACAATTACACTACAGTGAGCAAACAGCGCTCCAGTACAAAGACCTCACCTGGTCATTCTTATCTGGGAGTTTAGACAGCCTGTTTTTATCATAAATAAGACAAACAATTGGATCTAGTTAAGCCCAAGGGAGATATTTTTTTCTGAGAATGGAGAATTCTGAATTGATTTGTGAAGGACTGGGGGGCACAGGCAAACTGTGCCACCTCCCTGGCTTCTGCCTCTCTCTGCCCATCCTCACCTCTTGGTTATCAGTTGGGAAAGGGTGAGGGCAACACAGAGGTGTGAGAGCTGGAGGCAGAGACCACTGGACGTGAGATGGGCTCAAGGTGGTGTTGCACAACGTGTGGAATACAGCCAACATTGGGTAGCACCTGTGACTAGAAAGTAATCGTTAAAATTGTATAAAAACACAAAATTTAAACAAAAACAAAAGTTAAATATTGGGTTCACCAGAGTTTCTTTGTTTAGATTTGATTCCAAATGCAGCAAGAGGAAACTAGAATGATTATTTGCCCAGTAGAATGTGTTGGTAATTGTGTCCTTTCGTTTCAATGAAATTTTTTTAAGACACCATTTTGAAACCTGTTTTATGTTCTGTATGCTGTTGCCTATGAGGAGATACCAGGTCAAGTGAAGACAGACACCCACTGACACAGCAATAGGTTATAGGCTGGGGGAGGTAGAGGCTGAAGCATCAGGACACAAAGTAATAGACTAAACAAATTGAGAGAATGTCATGAGATGGGTCATATTACTGATTGAAGACATCTTCTATCCTTTTCTGTCTGAAAGGCAAAACTTAGATGCGTATTATGCGAATAGAGCTAAAGTAGACCTCATTCAATTTTGAGCTCACAATATTTCCTAAAAGGAGCATGAGGTCCTGACCCACTGTGAACAGTTGTATCAATAACTTGTCAAGGTAGTTTAATTTTTGGCAGGAGTACTTGGCTTAATAGCTTTGGTGAGGTCACACAGCTTGCCATGACTACTGAATGAAAGTAGCCAGCACATAATACATTATGTTTCTCAAGTTAGTAAAAGTCAGTTCATATTTTTGGAGTTATCGTGCATGTGAATAGCATAAACCTAGCTCACAAAGAAACTCTGCTCACATAGATTAAGATCTTGAAGAATGCGTTTTGATCAGGTGAAGATTCTTTTAAAATATGCTCAAATATTCAATAATCATGTCATCCTTGGATTTTTTAAAATTTAAAGTGGTTGGTATAACCATACTTTTCTGTGAATTTAGAAAGGAGGAGAAAAACTGGAAAATCCATGATACTTTTTTCTTTCTTTAAAGCAGTAGTGTTCTGGGGAGTTGGCAGATTGTAGCTCTTAAGGGCACATTGACAAATTTTGAAAGCTGGTCATTAAACCATTTGTAGATTAAATGCATGAAAATTAGAAAACACTATGAAGAAGTACTTTTTACTTCGATGAGCTACTTTGCCAGCACACCAGTAGATAGATGTATATGGTGGACAAATATCCTAGTCCATAAACAAAGATGAACAAATAAGATGAAATAAAGATGAACAAATCCCAGCATTTGCATTGTAACTTACATGCTATCACTGGCAAAAATGAGGCTTAGAAATAAGGTGGTCTGTTATCATCCAAAACTATTCACCAAAAGTCATTAAAGCATATTCAAATATGTGCAAGTTTTGTGCAAATTTTTCTATTTTAATTCTTTTAGAACAGAATATCAGTAAAATGTTGGGCTTTTAAGTGAATTAATATGCTTCCTTCTATTAGAGTTGATAGATTATTTGCCAATGGTTTCTGCTTTAGTTTTGAAAGGAAATGTAATACCAGTCTACTTAGTACTTTCGTGGTTAAAGATATTTTTATTATTTACTTTTTAAAGATACTATTTTATTTCTTATTTTAACTTTCTATTGATTTCATGGTTTGTAATATGGCATTTCTGCTCATGTAATTTAGACAGTACCACTAATGAAATCAGAGGAAAATGATATTTTTCATGACAGAAGCATTTGGCAAATATGCTTTTTTTTTTCCTGTCTATTATTTTTTAATTTAAGAGACCATATCACTTAGAGGCTTTTTAAAATTAAAGTGTATTGAATTTACAGTATTGTTTACATTTCTGCTGTATAGCAAAGTGATACAGCTATATATATACAGCTGAATATATATATACATTTGTGTATATATATACACACACAATACACACATTCTTTTTGTTAATTAATTAATTTATTTTAATTGGAGGCTAATTACTTTAAAATATTGTAGTGGTTTTGCCATACATTGACATGAATCAGCCATGGGTGTACATGTGTTCCCCATCCTCAACCCCCCTCCCACCTTCCTCCCCATCCCATCCTTCAGGGTCATCCCATTGCACCAGCCCTGAGCACCCGATCTCATGCATCAAACTTGGACTGGAGATCTATTTCACATATGGTAATATACATGTTTCAATGCTATTCTCTCAAATCATCCCACTCTTGCCTTCTCCCACAGAGTCCAAAAGTCTGTTCTGTACATCTGTGTCTCTTTTGCTGTCTCGCATATAGGGTCATCGTTACCATCTTTCTAAATTCCATATATATGCATTAGTATACTGTATTGATGTTTTTCTTTTTTTTTTCTTTTTTTTTTTTTTTTTATTATTATTATTTTTTAAATCTTCCAATTTTTCTCTTTCTGATGTACTTCACTCCGTATAATAGGCGCCAGTTTCATCCACCTCTTTAGAACTGGTTCAAATGCATTCTTTTCAATAGCTGAGTAATATACCATTGCACAAACACATTCTTTTTCCCTACTTTCCATCATGGTTTATCACAGGATATTGAATATATCTCCCTATGCAATAAAGTAGGACTTTCTTATTTATCTAGTCTATATATAATAGTTTGCATCTGCTAACCCCAAACTACAGCTCTATCCCTTCCCCATGGCCCATAAAGAAGGTTTTAATTGAACAAATTATGGATCATCTACAATCAGAAATATTATATATTCCTCTTTGTCTCTAATAACATGGATGTGTATTCTGAAATAATCACAATCAACATTTAAGCAAGACTTTAGAACCTAATTTAGGTTTTGCTTTTAAAACTAACATGTCATTTATTTTCATATTTATATTGTCTTCTTAAATCATAACTTAAAATATTGCATTGTATTCTATCAGGTTGATATGTTGAAACTTACTAGTTAACTTATTGTTTCACCAGAAGAACTGGATTTCCATTCTTGTTTCTTATCCCTGGTTTTCTGTGAATGCCATGTTTATTTCTGGAAAAGTCTGTGTCCCTACAGGGTTATTTCCCTTGGCAGCTGTCACAATAAATCAGTAGTAGAATAATTTGCTGCAACAAATATAATTTGTCTATTGTCTTAATACCATCTCAGAGATTCACCCTAGAGCACCTAATGGCCCGTGTGGGTAATATAATAATCACATCCCAGATGGGAAATGTGAACACCACCTATTCCTTGTAAGTATAGGGCTGACACTTCCTCACCAGCTGCTGATGCTGTTTAGTCCCTAAGTTGTGTCTGACTCTTTGCAGTCTCATGGGCTGTAGCCTGCTAGGCCTCTCCTCTGTCTATGGGATTTTCCAGGAAAGAATCCTGGAGTGGGTTGCCATTTCCTTCTCCAGGGAATCTTCCTGATGCAGGGATTGAACCTCGGGTCTCCTGCATTAGCAGGAGGATCCTTTACCACTGAGCCACCTGGGAAGCACTCCTCACAGCCGTAGCCTCTCATTCACTTCCCACCTGCACTGAGGGAAAGGAATCCCTTTCACATGAGTCACTTCTGCTTCGGCTTCTACAGGGAATAATATGCAGAATGCATAAAAATAAAATGCAGAAATGAATAAAAGGAGCAATAAATAAAAGGCTAGTTATCTGTAGAGATAACATTTGTTCACATATTCTTTTTTTGTGTTTTATGTATCATTTCTGCTTCTCCCATTCCCTTTATGGTTTTACAGTGTTATGTATCTTCTATTGCGTTGTGTATTTATTGATGTATATTTTTGCAATTTTTGTGCCTTTCACATTTTTCTCTTCTTCTTTGTCTTCTTTATTTACATTGCAATGTTTCTATGTATGAATACATATATACTCTTCATTTCTTTGAATATGTTTTCTTCTCACTTATCATTTGCTGTTCATTCCCTAAACTATTCACTCCATCACCCTATCCTGTCTTATTTGAATTCAATAAATTTATTTCTCTAGAGAGCCTTTTCTTTCTTGTCTCACAAAGCTCCTTCATCTTATATTTTTTACCCACAATGCCCCTATATTTTTCACTTTCTTTATTCTTTTTCTTTACCATAATTTGAATTTTCACATGCTCTCAATATTTTCTCTTAAAGAAATCTTGCATGATTTATGGAATACCATCAAGGAACTGCTGTACACATTATGGCAGTCTCAGAAATAAAAGAGAAAGAAAAAGGAAAAGTATATTTAAGGAGAAGATGGCTGAAAACTTCCCAAATCTTGGGAGTAAAAAAGGACAAAGAAACGAAAAAGCTCAAATGACCCCAAATAGAATTAACCCAAAGCAGATTACTCTGAGACTTATTAAAATCAAATTTTCAAAATCAAGGACAAGGGGAATTTTGAAAGTAGCAATAGAAAACCTACTTATCATATATAAGAGAACTCCCATAAGACTATCTGCAAGTTTTTTTGCAAAACCTCACAGTCCAGGAGAAAGTGTTTGATATATTCAAAATACTGAAAGAAAAAAAAAAAATTCAACCAAGAATACTTTACCCAGAAACAATAATCTTTTCAAAGAAAGAGATAATGTCTTTCCCAGACAAATAACAACAGAGGGAATTCATCACCACTAGAACTGCTTGCAAGAAAGAGAAATGCTAAAAAGCAAAATGGCTGTCTGAGAAGGCCTTACAAATGGCTGTGAAAAGAAAAGCAAAAAGCAAAGGTGAAATGGAAAGATATACCCATTTGAATGCAGAGTTCCAAAGAATAGTAAGGAGAGATAAGAAAGTCTTCCTCAGTGATCAGCGCAAAGAAATAGAGGAAAACAACAGAATGGGAAAGACTAGAGATCTCTTCAAGAAAATTAGAGATACCAAGGGAACATTTCATGCAAAGGTAGGCACAATTAAGGACAGAAATGATATGGACTTAACAGAAGGAGAAGATATTAAGAAGAGGTGGCAAGAATACACAGAAGAACTGTACAAAAAAGATCTTCACGACCCAGATAATCATGATGGCGTGATCACTGACCTAGAGCCAGACATCCTGGAATGTGAAGTCAAGTGGGCCTTAGGAAGCATCACTAAGAACAAAGCTAGGGGAGGTGATGGAATTCCAGTTGAGCTATTTCAAATCCTAAAATATGATGCTGTGAAAGTGCCGACTCAATATGCCAGCATATTTGGAAAACTCAGCAGTGGCCACAGGACTGGAAAAGGTCACTTTTCATTCCAATCCCTAAGAAAGGCAGTACCAAAGAATGCTCAAACTACCGCACAATTGCCTTCATGTCACACACTAGTAAAGTAATGCTCAACATTCTCCAAGCCAGGCTTCAGCAATACTTGAACCATGAACTTGCAGATGTTCAAGCTGGTTTTAGAAAAGGCAGAGGAACCAGAGATCAAATTGCCAACATCCGCTGGATCATGGAAAAAGCAGGAGAGTTCCAGAAAACAAATCTATTTCTGTTTTATTGACTATGCCAAAGCCTTTGACTTGTTGTGTTGATCACAACAAACTGAAAAATTCTGAAAGAGATGGGAATACCAGACTACCTGACCTGCCTCTTGAGAAACCTGTATGCAGGTCAGGAAGCAACAGTTAGAACTGGACATGGAACAACAGACTGGTTCCAAATAGGAAAAGGAGTACGTCAAGGCTGTATATTATCACCCTGCTTATTTAACTTAAGTACATCATGAGAAACACTGGGCTGGATGAAGCACAAGCTGGAATCAAGATTGCCGAGAGAAATATCAATAACCTCAGATATGCAGATGACACAACCCTTATGGCAGAAAGTGAAAAAGAACTAAAGAGCCTCTTGATGAAAGTGAAAGAGGAGAGTGAAAAAGTTGGCTTAAAGCTCAACATTCAGAAAACAAAGATCATGGCATCTGGTCCCATCACTTCAAGGCAAATAGATGGAGTAACAGTGGAAAGAATGGCTGACTTTATTTTTGGGGGCTCCAAAATCACTGCAGATGGTGCCTGCAGCCATGAAATTAAAAGACGCTTACTCTTTTGAAGAAAAGCTATGACCAACATAGAAGGCATATTAAAAAGCAGAGACATTACTTTGCCAACAAAGGTCCGTCTAGTCAAGGCTATGGTTTTTCCAGTAGTCATGTATGGATGTGAAAGTTGGACTGTGAAGAAATCTGAGTGCCAAAGAATTGATGCTTTTGAACTGTGGTGTTGGAGAAGACTCTGGAGAGTCCCTTGGACTGCAAGAAGATCTAACCAGTCCATCCTAAAGGAGATCAGTTCTGAATGTTCATTGGAAGGACTGGTGTTGAAGCTGAAACTCCAATACTTTGGCCACGTGATGCGAAGAAGTGACTCATTTGAGAAGACCTTGATGTTGGGAAAGATTGAAGGCAAGAGGAGAAGGGGATGACAGAGGATGAGATGGTTGGATGACATCACTGACTCAATGGACCTGAGTTGAGTAAACTCCAGGAGTTGGTGATGGACAGGGAGGCCTGCGTGCTACAGTCCATGGGGTCACAAAGAGTTGCACACGACTGAGCGACTGAACTGAACTGAAGTGTGGAGCAACTAAATCCGTGTGCCACAACTATTGAACCTGTGTTAGAGCCCATGAACCCATCTACTGAGCCCACTTTTTCAACTATAGAACCTTGCAGGCCTAGGGCCTGTGCTCTGCAACAAAAGAAGGCACTGCAATGAGAAGCCCACACTGCAATTAGAGAGTAGCCCCACCTCACCGCATCTAGGGAAAAGCCCACTCAGGTAGGAAGACCCAGCACACCAAAAATAAGTAAATAAATAATATGAAATTATATATAAGAAAGAAACTCTCTCTAGCTTAAAGGACACACGCGGGCAAAAGTGAAGGAAACTTAGAAATCATTCCAAGCAAGTATAAATGAAAGAGAGCAAGGTAGTCATACTTTATTGGATGGAATAGTGTGAGACAAAAATTGTCACAAGGACAAAGAGAGGTCGTTATTTCATAATTGGGCCCATTCATCATGAGGGTATAAAATTTGAAAATACATATGCACTAAATAGCTGAGCATCTGAATATATAAAATAAATATTAACATAACTGAAGGGAGAAACCAGCAGCAATAAAACAATTAGTAGTTGAGTTTAAATACATCAGTTTCAACAATGGGTAGATCATCCAGATAGCATAATGTGGAAAAAAAATGGACTTGAGCAACAGTATAGACAAAATGAGCTGAAAACACTATACAGATCATTCATGCAACAATATTAGAATACACATGCTCAAGCACACAAAGAATAGATCATATGTTAAATCATATGTTAAGGGGCAAAATAAGTCAACAAATTTCAAGGGATTAATATCATACAGATAACTTTTCCAACTGTAATCATATGAAACTAGAAATGAATAACAATACTGAAAAATTCACAGAGGGTAAAATTGAACAGTGCACTCTTGAACAACCACAGAATTAGGGAAAAATCAAAAGGAAAAGTTTAAGGTATCTTGTAAGGAATGAAGATGGAAACACACTATACCAAAAATTATAGAATGCAACAAAAGTCATGCTAAGTGGAAAGTTTATAATGATAGACACTCATGTTAAGAAAAAACAAATACTTTTACTAAAAAACAAAAACTGCACATCAAGTAACTAAGAAAATATAGACTAATTCCAAAACTAGCAGAAGAGATCATACAGGAGAAATAATGAAATAAGACTAGAAAAATAGAAAAGATCAATAAAATTTAAAGTTAGCTTTTAAAAAAGACAAAATTTAGCTCAAATTAATAAACAGAGGGAATACTCAAAATTATAAACAAAAGAAGTTACAACTGATACCACAGAAATACAGAGGGTCATAAGGGATTACAACAAAGAAAAATATATTTCAACAGATTAAAATAATTTGTTGAAATAACAATGAAGGAATGGATAAATTCCTGGAAGCACAAAACCTACTAAGGCTGAATCTTGAAAAATAGTCTGAATGAATAAAGAATAAGGAGATCTATCTTGAGGTACAACTGAAAACAAAATTCTGAAAAGAAATAATCCTTCAATTAAAAAAAAAAAAGAATAAGAAGGTCAAATCAGTAACCCAAAACCTTTTAACAAAGGAAAAGCCCTGGACCAGATAACTACACTGCTGAGCTCTACCAAACATTTAAAGAAGAGTTAATACCAATACTTTTCAATGTCTTCAAAAATTGAGAAGGAACTCTGCCACAGTCATGTTGAGGCTTGTGTTACTTTGATACCAAAGCCATATAAGGACAAGGAAAGAAAGTTACAGGCCCTAGTGAACATAGATGCAAAAGTCTTTAACAAAATACCAGCAAACCAAATTCAGCAGCACATTAAAAGGGCCATATATAATGATCAAGTGGGATTCATGCCTGCGACACAGAATGGATTGACATTTTTACATAAATGTTAGCAGAACAAAGATTATATTAATAGATGCAGATAAAGCATTTGACAAAAGATCCTATAATGATCAGATCAGTCACTCAGTCGTGTCTGACTCTTTGTGACCCCATTAATCGCAGCACGCCAGGCCTCCCTGTCCATCACAAACTCCCGGAGTTCACTCAGACTCACGTCCATCGAGTCAGTGATGCCATCCAGCAATCTCATCCTCTGTCGTTCCCTTCTCCTCTTGCCCCCAATCCCTCCCAGCATCAGACTCTTTTCCAATGAGTCAACTCTTCGCATGAGGTGGCCAAAGTACTGGAGTTTCAGCTTTAGCATCATTCCTTCCAAAGAAATCCCAGGGCTGATCTCCTTCAGAATGGACTGGGTGGATCTCCTTGCAGTCCAAGGGACTCTCAAGAGTCTTCTCCAACACCACAGTTCAAAAGCATCAATTCTTCGGCGCTCAGCCTTCTTCACAGTCCAACTCTCACATCCATACATGACCACAGGAAAAACCATAGCCTTCACTAGACGAATCTTTGTTGGCAAAGTAATACAAACTCTAAAAAAAAATAGGTATACAAGGAGTGTTCGTGCATACTCAGTCACTTAGTCGTGTCCAACTCTTTGCAAACTTATGGACTATAGCCCACCAGTCTCCTCTGTCCATGGGATTCTCCAGGCAAGAATACTTGAGTGGGTTGCCAATTCCTCCTTCAGGGGATCTTCCTGACCCAGGGGTCAAATCTGATTGGCAGGCAGGTTCTTTACCACTGAACCACCAGGTAAGGAGTGTCAGTCAGTCAGTCAGTTCAGTCCCTCAATTGTGTCCAAATCTTTGGAACCCCATGGACTGCAGCATGCAAGTCTTCCCTGTCCTTCACCAACTCCTGGAGCTTGCTCAAACTCATGTCCATTGAGTTGGTGATACCATTCAACCATCTCATCCTCTGTCATTCCCCTTTTCCTCCTGCTTTCAATCTTGCCCAAGATCAGGGCCTTTTCCAGTGAGTCAGTTCTTTGCATCAGATGGCCAAAGTATTGGAGCTTCAGCTTCAGCATCAGTCTTTGCAATAAATATTCAGGACTGATTTCCTTTAGGATCGACTGGTTTGATCTCCTTGCAGTCTAAGGGACTCTCAAGAATCTTCTCTGACACCACAGTTCAAGAGCATCAATTCTTAGGCACTCAGCTTTCTTTATGGTCCAGTTCTCACATCCATACTGGAGAGTTGGATCATACTGGAAAAACCACAGCTTTGACAAGACAGACCTTTGTCAGCAGAGTAATGTCTCTGCTTTTTAATATGCTGTCTAGGTTGGTCATAGCTTTTCTTCCAAGGAGAAAGTGTCTTTCAATTTCATGGCTGCAGTCACCATCTGCAGTGATTTTGGAGCCCAGGAAAATAAAATCTGTCACTGTTTCCTTGTTTCACCACCTGTTTGCCATAGAGTGTGGGGACCGGATGCCATAATCTTCGTTTTTTGAATGTTGATTTTTAAGTCAGCCTTTTCACTCTCCTCTTTCAGTTTCATCAAGGGGTTCTTTAGTTTCTCTTCATTTTCTGCCATAAGGGTAGCATCATATGCATATCTGAGGTTATTGATATTTCTCCCAGCAATCTTTTTTTAATATAAATTTATTTTAATTGGAGGCTAATTACTTTACAATATTATATTGGTTTTGCCATAGATCAACATGAATCCACCACGGGTGTACACATGTTCCCCATCCTGAACCCCCTCCCACCTCCTTCCCCATACCATCCCTCTGGGCCATCCCAGTGCACCAGCCCCAAGCATCCAGTATCATGCATCGAACCTGGACTGGTGATTCGTTGCACATATGATATTATACATGTTTCAATGCCATTCTCCCAACTTATCCCACCCTCTCCCTCTCCCACAGAGTCCAAAAGACTGTTCTATACATGTGTGTCTCTTTTGCTGTCTCGTGTACAGGGTTATTGTTACTATCTTTCTCAATTCCATATATCTGTATTAGTATACTTTATTGGTGTTTTTCTTTCTGGCTTACTTTGCTCTGTATAATAGGCTCCAGTTTCATCCACCTCACTAGAACTGATTCAAATTTATTCTTTTTAATGGCTGTGTAATATTCCATTGCGTATATGTACCACTGCTTTCTTATCTATTCGTCTGCTGGTGGACATCTAGGTTGCTTCTATGTCCTGGCTATTATAAACAGTGCTGCAATGAACATTGTCTCCTAGCAATCTTGTGCTTCATCCAGCCTGACATTTTGCATGATGTACTCCACATATAAATTGAATAAGCAGGGTGACAGTATACAACCTAATAAAGAGTGTACTGCAACATAATAAAGAGTATATTTAACAAAGCTTATTAAGTTTATTAGTCACTCAGTTATGTCCAACTCTTTGCAACCCATAGACAATAGCCTGGCAGGCACCTCTGTCCATGGGGATTCTCCAGACAAGAATACTGGAATAGGTTGCTGTGCCCTCCCCCAGGGGATCTTCCCAACTCAGGGATAGAACCCAGTTCTCCCTAATAGCAAGCAGATTCTTCACCATCTGAGCCACCTGGGAAGCCCATATTTAATATATTTAATAAGCCTACAGCTAATATTGGACTTCCCTGGTGGCTCAGATGGTAAAGCATCCGTCTACAATGTGGGAAACCTGAGTTCGATCCCTGGGTCTAGGAAGATCCCCTGGAGAAGGAAATGGCAATCCACTCCAGTACTATTGCCTGGGAAATCCCATGGATGGAGGAGCCTGGTAGGCTACAGTTCATGGGGTCGCAAAGCGTCCGACACGACTGAGCGACTTCACTTCACTTCACAGCTAATATTATACTCGACAGTGAAAAGGTAAAAGGTTTTCCTCTAAGATCGTGAAGAAGACAAAATATTCTCTCTAATCTCTTCTATTCAATACGGTACTAGAATTCCTACCTAGAGAAGTTAGGCAAGAAATAGGAAATAAAAGGCATTCAAATCAGAAAGAAGTAAAATTGTTTCTTTAGTCTTTCATGAAAATGAAACCCAAGACTCCACCCAGAATATTTAGATCTAATGAATGAATTTGGCAATGTTGTAGAAGAAAAAAATCAACATACAGAAATCAGTTGTGTTCCTATACACTAAAATGTACACTATAAGAATTAATTTAAGAAATCTTTTTCAGTTACTATACAATACCTTTAAATAGAGTAAACTACATGGGAAATATTTAAAGAAGGAGGTGCAAGATCTGTAACCCAAAAACTATAAAACATTTAAGGAGGATACAAGTAAATCAAAGTTATTCTGAGTTCTTAGATTGACAGAATTAATATGGTAAAAATGTTCCTACTTTCCCAGAGTGATTTACATGTTCAAAGCAATCCATTTCAATATTACAATGGCATTTTTCATATCAATAGGAAAATCCTAAACGTTTACATGAAACTGTAAAATACATCAAATAGTCAAAACAAACTTGAGAAAGAGCCAAATTCAGGGGCGTCACACTCCCTCATTTCAAATAAATTGCAAAGCTAGAGTAATTTTCTGATCTACTTTTAAAATTGAAGTATAATTGATCTATAATGTTGTGTTACTTTCAGGTATATACAAAACTATGATAATCTTTTGGAAGTGTGGTACATAGTCACATAAGCCATTGGAACAGCAACGAGAGCCTAGAAATAAACCCTCACAAATATAGTCAACTAATCTTTCACAAGGGCGCTGAGAATACACAATGGAAAGAGGATAGTCTCTTCAATAAACGGTGTTGAAAGCTTAAATATCCACATACAACAGAATGAAAGCGGACACTTACCGTCCATCATTCAAAAAATCAGCTGAAATGGATTAAATACTTAAAATATAAGACCTGAACCATAAAACTCCTAGGAAAAAAAAACATACAGAAAAATTTTCTTGATGTTGGTTTTGGCTATGAGTTTTTGGTTATATTACTAAACTCTCAGGCAAAGAAAGCAAAATAAAGTGGGGCTACATTAAACTAGAAGTATTCTGCATAGTAAAAGAAGTAATCAAAAAAGAAAAGCAAATCTACAAAATGGGAGAAAATATTAGCAAACAATGTATCTGACAAGGGGTTAATATCCAAAATACATAACAAACTCATACAATTCAAGGCAAAAAGAAACAAATCATTTAACTCAAGTTTAAAAATGGGCAAAAGATCTGAATAGATATTTCTCAAAGGAGACATACAAGTGGACAGCAGATACATGAAAAAATATTCAGTATCACTAATCAACAGGAATTTTTTTTCAGTGGCTCAGGCATGTCTAACTCTTTGTGACCCAGTGAACAGCACGCTAGGCTTCCCAATATCCTTCACCATCTCCTGGATCTTGCTCAAACTCATCTCCATTGAGTCGGTGATGCCATCCAACCATCTCATCCTCTGTCATTCCCTTCTCCACCCTCCTTCAATCTTTCCCAGTATCAGGGTCTTTTCAAATGAGTCAGTTCTTCACATCAGGTGGCCAAAGTATTGGAGCTTCAGCTTCAACACCAGTCCTTCCAATAAATATTCAGGACTGATTTCCTTTAGGATTGACTGGTTTGATCTCCTTGCAGTCCAAGAAACTCTCAAGAGCCTTCTCCACCACCAGAGTTTGAAAGCATCAACTCTTCGGTGCTCAACCTTCCTTATGGTCCAATTCTCACATCCATACATGCCTACTGGAAAAATCCATAGCTTTGACTAGATGGACCTTTGTTGGCAAAGTGTTGTTTCTGCTTTTTAATTTGTGGTTTATGTTTGTCATAGCTTTTCTTCCAAGGAGCAAGTGTCTTTAATGTCATGACTTCAGCCATCATCTACAGTGATTTTGGAGCCCAAGAAAATAAAATCTGTCACTGTTTATTCCATTGTTTCCCCTACCTATTTGCAATGAAGTGATGGGACTAGATGTCATGATCTTTGTGTTTTGAATGTTGATTTTAAGCCGTTTTTTCACTCTCCTCTTTCATCTTCATCAAGAGCCTCTTTCATTCCTCTTCTCTTTCTGCCATAAGGGTGGTGTCATCTGCATATCTGAGGTTATTGATATTTCTCCTGGCAATCTTGATTCCAGCTTGTGCTTCATCCAGCCCAGCATTTCACATGAGGTATACTCTATATATGTTAAAGATACAGGGTGACAATATACAGCTTTGATGTGCTCTTTTCCCAATTTTGAACCAGTGTTTTGTTCCATGTCCAGTTCTAACTGTTGCTTCTTGACCAGCATACAGGTTTCTCAGTAGGCAGGTCAGGTCATCTGGTATTCCCATCTCTTTAAGAATTGTCCACAGTTTTCTTGTTTGTTTCAACATGAATGCACACAGAGAAAAGCATGATATCAAGTCACACGTATTATAATGGCTATTACCAAAAGTATAAAAGATAGTGATGGTTGGGGACAGGGAAAATTTGTATACTGTTTGTGGAAATGTAAATTAATATGAACTTTAGGAAGAAATGGTTTATTCAAATCATTAAAAAAAAAAAACTAATACATGATCTGTCAATATCATTTTTGGGTATTTAAAAGAATTGAAGTCAGGATCTGAAGCGATATGTTCATTGCAGCATTATTCACAATAGTCAAGATAGAAACTACCTATAGTATCATCAATAAGCAGATAAGGGAATGTGGTATATACATAAAATGGATTATTAAGCCTTAAAAAATAAGAGAATCCTTTCTTTTACAACAAGTTGGATGGATCTGGAGGGCATGATGTTAGGTGAAAATAAGCCAAGCACAGGAAAACAAATGCTGCATGATCTTAGTGTAAATGGAATCTAAACCAGTCAAACACATAAGAAACAGAGTTGATGGTAGCTGCCAGGGGATAGCAGTAGGGAGAAATGAATGATAAAAGGTACCAAAACAGGCAAGAAGGCCAGGGGTCTCCAAATGGAGGAAATAGCCTGCAAGTATCAGACATTTTTCTCTCTTAAGCGGCAGGAGGAAACAAACTAGCGATATTTTTTCCTTCTTTATACAAATTTAAAAGCAGGTTTCTCTTAAAATACTGTGTTGCCATAATGACACCTGGTTTCACCAGAAGTTAACTATTCTCAAACCTTGAGATAACCAACGCCTTTTTTTTATGGCAATGTTTGTCTTAAGCTATGCTAACGTACTATGCATTTACCCCAAACTCTGTCTTCAAGTCGGTTCTGCCTCTTGGCTCAGAACCTACTTGACAAACCAGTATGTTATACTCAGATATTGTTCTGCTGGGGTCCAGCCCCGGTGGATCCAGGGAATTCGAAGCGGGGACGGCATCGGCGAGGATCAGGAAACAACTGCTTAATTAAACGTTAATTAAGGATATAAAGAGTGGTTAAATAAGGATAGCTCAGTGAGGAAATTCAGTGGAGAAAAGCGGCTGAAATAAGGATAGCTCAGTGAGGAAATTCAGTGGAGAAAAGAGGCTGAATAATTCAGCCAGAAGGTGAGAGAAAGAACGACATGGGGAGACCAAGTTTCGGTGAACAAGGCCCGCACTTTACTTTCCAAAGTAGTTTTTATACCTTAAGTTATGCATAGAGGATAATGGGGGAAGGGGTAGAGTCATGAAGTAAGCCAGGTTTTCTTCCTTCAAACTTATCAGATGCAAAAGTTCAGGTGATTTGCATCATCTTCTGGCCCAGAGACCTGTTAACACTTTAAGACCCTTTCTTCAGAAAACTTATTTTTTTCTAAAGGTGATTGGTCAGGAGCCACCTTCCAAAAGCATTAGATAAAGTTGCATTCCTATAGGGCAAAGGTGTGGTGGGCTATAACAAGTAAAAGAATTAACCCAAGGGTCCAAGGTTACAAACATTAAAGCTACTACTTACACCAATTATATTAATCAATACACTGCCAGGGACACAGCAGGTAAGGGATATGGAGACTTAGCAGCAAACATTGGCCCAACAAGTGAAAAACCCTTCACCAATACAATTTCTAATCAATCTTTTAACTGCTCAAAGGAATCTGTATTTAGACAGTTTAGAATATCTCATGCCTCTCACAGTTGGGAGGCTCTGAGCAATCACATGTGGCCAGAAAAACCTATTCAAGCAGGCTAGAGGACTTCCAAAGGAGTTTGTAGGTTGAAACACTATCACACCCAGGAACTTTATTAACTGGAGCTGTAAGTTAACTCTTTTTTTTTCAGAGAGAGGTAGTGGGGGACAGCCCCCCGTAAAGTCAGAGGTGTAGGTGAGAGCACAAAGCAGAAAGTAGGCAGACTCTGGTTTTGGGGGTAGATGCTCGAGAATTTCCAGGGGGACTCCTGAGGCTCGATCCCACCTTTGCGTACGCCAAGCCTCCTTCCTCATGACCTTTGCCATGGGTGGAGCTCGCTCCCGGCATCTCCTTTTTTATTTCTTAAAACAGCCAGATGCAGCTCAGATGCTGGGAGCGAGCTCCGCCCGTGGCAATGTTCCCCTAATCTATGTAAATGAAACTATTTGTATGGTGGTCTGCCCTTCTTCAAGATTCACCTTAATCATTTTATGGCCCAGGATAAACCATTTGCTGCCAAGATTATCCCAAAATGCATCTTATGGGTGAGGGGCCTGGTGTCATTCTGAATTTGAAGACATTCCTTTCTTTTATTAACAGACTGCTAGTGATTATATAACATCCAGCTGAAGACTAGCAGGGGGATACTCTTTTTGCCCCCTTCTGATGCCTATGTCAGAAGCTTTCTCTATCTCCTTTATACTTTAATACAACTTTATTACACAAAAGCTCTGAGCGATCAAGCCTCATCTCTGGCCCCGGATTGAATTCTCCTCCTCCGGGGGCCAAGAATCCCGGTGTCTTTGCGTGATTCAACAACAACCTTTCAGTTTCATGAATATAAGATCTGGAGATCTATTATACAATAGTGTTTAAGCTAATAATATTGTATAGAATACTTCAAACTCACTAAGAAGTAGATCTTATGAAAAGAGTCTGTTCAATTCAGTCACTCAGTCGTGTCCGACTCTTTGTGACCCCATGAACCACAGCATGCCAGGCCTCCCTGTCCATCACCAACTCCTGGAGTCTACCCAAACTCACGTCCATTGAGTCGGTGATGCCATCCAGCCATCTCATCCTCTGTCGTCCCCTTCTCCTCCTGCCCCCAATCCCTCCCAGCATCAGAGTCTTTTCCAATGAGTCAACTCTTCGCATGAAGTGTCCAAAGTATTGGAGTTTCAGCTTCAACATCATTCCTTCCAATGAATACCCAGGACTGATCTCCTTTAGGATGGACTGGTTGCATCTCCTTGCAGTCCAAGGGACTCTCAAGAGTCTTCTCCAACACCACAGTTCAAAAGCATCCATTCTTCAGTGCTCAGCCTTCTTCACAGTCCAACTCTCACATCCATACATGACCACAGGAAAAACCATAGCCTTCACTAGACGGACCTTTGTTGGCAAAGTAATGTCTCTGCTTTTGAAAATGCTATCTAGGTTGGTCATAACTTTCCTTCCAAGGAGTAAGCGTCTTTTAATTACATGGCTGCAGTCACCATCTGCAGTGATTTTGGAGCCCCCCAAAATAAAGAATGACACTGTTTCCACTGTCTCCCCATCTATTTCCCATGAAGTGATGGGACCAGATGCCATGATCTTCGTTTTCTGAATGTTGAGCTTTAAGCCAAATTTTTCACTCTCCTCTTTCACTTTCATCAAGAGGCTTTTTAGTTCCTCTTTATTTTCTGCCATAAGGGTGGTGTCATCTGCTTATCTGAAGTTATTGATATTTCTCCCAGCAATCTTGATTCCAGCTTGTGTTTCTTCCAGTCCAGTGTTTCTCATGATGTACTCTGCATAGAAGTTAAATAAGCAGGGTGACAATATACAGCCTTGATATACTCCTTTTCCTACTTGGAACCAGTCTGTTGTTCCATGTCCAGTTCTAACTGTTGCTTCCTGACCTACATACAGATTTCTCAAGAGGCAGGTCAGGTGGTCTGGTATTCCCATCTCTTTCAGAATTTTCCACAGTTGATTGTGATCCACAAGTCAAAGGCTTTGGCATAGTCCATAAAGCAGAAATAGATGTTTCTCTGGAACTCTCTTGCTTTTTCCATGATCCAGCGGATGTTGGCAATTTGATCTCTGGTTCCTCTGCCTTTTCTAACACCAGCTTGAACATCAGGAAGTTCACGGTTCACGTATTGCTGAAGCCTGGTTTGGAGAATTTTGAACATTACTTTACTAGCATGTGAGATGAGTGCAATTGTGTGGTAGTTTGAGCATTCTTTGGCATTGCCTTTCTTTGGGATTGGAATGAAAACTGACCTTTTCCAGTCCTGTCGCCACTGCTGAGTTTTCCAAATTTGCTGGCATATTGAGTACAGCACTTTCACAGTATCATCTTTCAGGATTTGGAATAGCTCAACTGGAATTCTATCACCTCCACTAGCTTTGTTCGTAGTGATGCTTTCTAAGGCCCACTTGACTTCACATTGCAGGATGTCTGGCTCTAGGTGAGTGATCATGCCATCGTGATTATCTGGGTCGTGAAGATCTTTTTTGTACAGTTCTTCTGTGTATTCTTGCCATCTCTTCTTAATATCTTCTGCTTCTGTTAGGTCCATACCATTTCTGTCCTTTATCGAGCCCATCTTTGCATGAAATGTTCCTTTGGTATCTCTGATTTTCTTGAAGAGATCCCTAGTCTTTCCCATTCTGCTGTTTTCCTCTATTTCTTTGTATTGATCGCTGAAGAAGACTTTTTATCTCTTCTTGCTATTCTTTGGAACTCTGCATTCAGATGCTTATATCTTTCCTTTTCTCCTTTGCTTTTCACTTCTCTTCTTTTCACAGCTATTTGTAAGGCCTCCCCAGACAGCCATTTTGCTTTTTTGCATTTCTTTTCCATGGGGATGGTCTTGATCCCTTTCTCCTGTACAATGTCACGAACCTCAGTCCATAGGTCATCAGGCACTCTATCTATCAGATCTAGGCCCTTAAATCTATTTCTCACTTCCACTGTATAATCATAAGGGATTTGATTTAGGTCATACCTGAATGGTCTAGTGGTTTTCCCTGCTTTCTTCAATTTAAGTCTGAATTTGGCAATAAGGAGTTCATGGTCTGAGCCATACTCAGCTCCTGGTCTTGTTTTTGCTGACTGTATAGAGCTTCTCCATCTTTCGCTGCAAAGAATATAATCACTCTGATTTTGGTGTTGACCATCTGGTGATGTCCATGTATAGAGTCTTCTCTTGTGTTGTTGAAAGAGGGTGTTTGTTATGACCGGTGCATTTTCTTGGCAACACTCTATTAGTCTTTGCCCTGCTTCATTCCGTATTCCAAGGCCAAATTTGCCTGTTACTCCAGGTGTTTCTTGACTTCCTACTTTTGCATTCCAGTCTCCTATAATGAAAAGGACATCTTTTTGGGGTGTTAGTTCTAAAAGATCTTGTAGGTCTTCCTAGAACTGTTCAACTTCAGCTTCTTCAGCATTACTGGCTGGGGCATAGACTTGGATTACTGTGATATTGAATGGTATGCTTTGGAAAAGAACAGGGATCATTCTGTTGTGAGAAATGCTGGGCTGGATAAAGCACAAGCTGGATCAAGAATGCCGGGAAAAGTATCAATAACCTCAGATATGCAGATGACACCACACTTACGGCAGAAAGCAAAGCACTAAAGAGCTTCTTGATGAAAGTGAAAGAGGAGAGTGAAAAAGTTGGCTAAAAACTCAACATTCAGAAAACTAAGATCTGGTCCCATCATTTCATGGCAAATAGATGAGGAAACAGTGGCAACAGTTGCAGAATTTATTTTGGGGGGCTCCAAAATCACTGCAGATAGTGACTGCAGCCACAATATTAAACAATGCTTGCTGCTTGGAAGAAAACCTATGATCAGCTTAGACAGCATATTAAAAAGCAGATACATTACTTTGCCAACAATGGTCGATCTAGTCAAAGCTATGGTTTTTCCAGCAGTCATGTATGGATGTGAGAGTTGGAGAGTAAAGAATGCGGAGTGCCAAAGAATTGATGCTTTTGAAATGTGGTGTTGGAGAAGACTCTTGAGAGTCTTTTGGACAGCAAGAACATCCAACCAGTCCATCCTAAAGGAAATCAGTCCTGAATATTCATTGGAATGACTGATGCTGAAGCTGAAATCCAATACTTTGGCCACCGGATATGAAGAATTGACTCATTGGAAAAGATCCTGATGATGAGAAAGACTGAAGGTGGGAGGACAAGGGGATGACAGAGGATGAGATGGTTGGATGGCATCATCAACTCAATGGGCATGAGTTTGAGTAGACTCTGGGAGATGGTGATGGATAGGGAGGCCTGATGTGCTGCAGTCTATGGGGTCACAAAGAGTCAGACACAACTGAGCGACTGAACTGAACTGAACTGAACAAATAGTACCCAAAAGGCTTTGAGGGAACTTCCCTGGTGGTCCAGTGGTTAAGACCTCCTGCTGGCAATGCAGGAGATATGGATTCCATTGTTGGTCAGGATCTAGGATCCCCCATACCCTTGCTCCATGGCCGAAAACAAAAGAAACAAACCAATAAGCTATGGCTTAAGGGACTTCAAACTGAGGATCCACTGGGGAGAAAACTTGTTTTTCTTTTTTTCGCTATACCATGTGGCTTATGGGATCTCAATTCCCTGATTAGGAACTGAACCCAGGCCACAGGTGTGAAACCCAGGAATCCTAACTACTGTGCCACCAGTTGTTGGGGGTTCTTTGTACCTTTGCACCTTTGTACCAACCCCTTCTTGAACTCTCAAGAAGACCTGATTCTCTTGCTTTCCTCTGGGGTGTATGACACAGCATTTACTCAAATCCTAGTAGTTAATGTTTATCCCTTGGGAATACATGTGGCCTTAAGTGGTTGAGTGGTACAGGCTTATTTGAATGGGTGGTCAAGAAGGAAAGTCCATAAAATAATAAAGGGTTGGGCTGTTTGGGCATGTGGTTTATTCCTTTATTCCTTATCTCCAAGTACACCAGTGCTGAATCACTGCTCTCGTAAGTTCTGAAATAAGTGATTATGAAACAGAGGTAGCCAGCATCTTGTGCTTAAGGGCCCTAGGGCCCCAAATACACCTTCTCCTACCCCTCAGGATAACCTAATCATCTCAGGTCTTTGAATTTATCCTTGGTTGGGGTTGAGACACAATTATACCTAGATGAGAACTGTTATTCTCCAAAAGATAGGAAGATAGTGATTTGGGGTATATCTGAGTCTCTGAAAGAGTCATTTGTATCAAAAAAAAAACCCTATGATACTGCTTCAATTGGCTTGCAAGACCTGTGTTCTTCTGTTCTGCATGGAGGGAAAGGAAATTCAACATCATCAGAAAAGTGCTTCTCCTGATACAGCCTGAAGGAAGACTGTTGATTCTAACTCAAATGCTTTTTATCTGGACTTGGTGGCTGCTTATGTCTGAACATCTGTCCATAAGAGATGAGCTTACAGTCATATAAGTGGGCACATGAACTGAAGGCATGAATTTCAATCCATGCCTAAACCAAGAAAGGCACCGGAGCCACAGAAGGTGATTTTTCATTTGTATCCCAACTCTTAGCAGAGGGAGAAATGTTTTAAGGAATGCCTGTATACCTGAGGACTTGAGCACTCTGGGCAGTGCACGGAAGGCAGATCACTATTTGACCTAAGAGTCAAAACATGGGAGCTACTAAGATGTCAACTTTAAGGAAATGAAAGGACAATAAAGGCAATAGTACATGAAGAGGCCCTCCATTCTAGCCAACCAACGGATAAGCCACTCCTAGCCAGGTGTGGACAGTTGTTCTGGATTTGTACCTAGTATACAACAATCAAATGAAAGGTACAAAGAATCTCCAGTTTGGCCTCAGAGACATTGCCCTCTGCCTGACAGGCTAGGAGGGAAACAGAGCTGGAATCTTACTTCTTCTGATGTCCATGTCTCTATTTTCCTGCCTGTGTTATGGTTTTAGAAGCAAAGAGCTCAGCATCCAGAACAGAGCAGAAGTGAGTCTATAAATGCTTTGGTGGAAGGCACCACTGCCAGACCTCCCCTGACAGTTCCCAGAGACCAAAACAAAAGCAACCTGCCCACTGCTGTTGGGCTGGACCTCACAGGCCTTCATGCCTTGTAGATGCCCTGCCCTAAGACTGAAGCAAGGGGGAGAGACTGCAACAAAGACATCAATGGTTATTGGACAGGGCATCTTACATGTTCGAAACACATTATCCTAGAGTGATGTGCCAATGTTTATAGCAGCTAGGAAATGGCAGCAATTTTTGGCACTGGGGAGAAGTGTCAATGTGTCCCCCTACCATTTACAGGGGGAGTTGATGTCAGCTGGGCTTATCTGTTACCAGGGAAACCTGCAGCTAGATCAGCAGCCAGCATGTAGGTGGTTATTAATTAAGCAATGTATGAAATAGGATTGAGCAGTCCTGTGAGTGGAGCAGGGACTGGTCGAGCAGGGAGATGTAGTAAAAGCAAGGGAACAGCATCTCAAATGGGCTGACCATACACTCCATCCCTACATAACCTGTATGACCTATGACCCTTACTATCTAGGTCCACCCCTCTTCCACAGTATTCCCGGCCTCAGGTATACAAAGATGCACCACAGTCAGATACCACAAATGCAATACAGACAACCACAGCTGCAAATACTGGGAGTCCAAAGAGTAGGAAGTCTTTGGAGACAGCCATTTATCAGGTCAATTTTCATGGAATTCCTGAGGACAAAAACAGCATATCACTGTAGACCCACCATCAGATTCATTCTGGAGTGAGGTCACCATTGTTGCCCTGTCTGCAAATAGATTCTTTACCGCTCAGACTAGACATGAAATGTAAGATGTCTAACAGACTCAATGCAGGGAAGATCATGACCAGTAAGCAAAATACA
Source organism: Bos indicus (assembly GCF_029378745.1). Classification (NCBI taxonomy): domain Eukaryota; kingdom Metazoa; phylum Chordata; class Mammalia; order Artiodactyla; family Bovidae; genus Bos; species Bos indicus. Next base: position 35,541,658 of record NC_091787.1, read on the forward strand.
AGCAGTCACAGCATTCTGACATAATAACACCCCTGACTCGATATTTGTTCTGACTGCAGTACCATTATGCTGTCCAACCTCAGTCCACTTCAGCTAGTGTCACTTCAGCTGGAGGGGTATAACAGAACACAAGGTTAATATAATGGTGCCTTTTCTAGTAGGGGCCCTAGATTAATTTCTTAGTCTTCTTAGGTGGGCCTAGATGAAATCTTTAAGTCCCTTATTCCTAATCTCCACAGGGATGCAAACCCAAAACACCTGGGACATCCATACCAGTTTTAGTCCCAGAGCCACTTACAGTATGTTCCCCTGGGTATAGATCCTGTGGCAAGGACAAAAGTGAGTTATTCTCCTGATCGTTAGCTGGCAATGATACTTGGGTGGTCAACACTTGAACTCTGATGATGTTGAATAGTTTGCTCTGGGTTAGACACCAAGGGAACATTTCATGCAAAGATGGGCTTGATAAAGGACAGAAATGGTATGGACCTAAGAGAAGCAGAAGATATTAAGAAGAGATGGCAAGAATACACAGAAGAACTGTACAAAAAAGATCTTCATGACCCAGATAATCACAATGGTGTGATCACTCACCTAGAGCCAGACATCCTGCAATGTGAAGTCAAGTGGGCCTTAGAAAGCATCACTATGAACAAAGCTAGTGGAGGTGATGGAATTCTAGTTGAGCTATTTCAAATCCTGAAAGATGATACTGTGAAAGTGCTGTACTCAATATGCCAGCAAATTTGGAAAACTCAGCAGTGGCTACAGGACAGGAAAAGGTCAGTTTTCATTCCAATCCCAAAGAAAGGCAATGCCAAAGAATGCTCAAACTACCACACAATTGCACTCATCTCACATGCTAGTAAAGTAATGTTCAAAATTCTCCAAGCCAGGCTTCAGCAATACGTGAACCGTGAACTTCCTGATGTTCAAGCTGGTTTTAGAAAAGGCAGAGGAACCAGAGATCAAATTGCCAACATCCGCTGGATCATGGAAAAAGCAAGAGAGTTCCAGAAAAACATCTATTTCTGCTTTATTGACTATGCCAAAGCCTTTGACTGTGTGGATCACAATCAACTGTGGAAAATTCTGAAAGAGATGGGAATACCAGACCACCTGACCTGCCTCTTGAGAAATCTGTATGTAGGTCAGGAAGCAACAGTTAGAACTGGACATGGAACAACAGACTGGTTCCAAATAGGAAAAGGAGTACGTCAAAGCTGTATATTGTCACCCTGCTTATTTAACTTCTATGCAGAGTACATCATGAGAAACACTGGACTGGAAGAAGCACAAGCTGGAATCAAGATTGCGGGGAGAAATCTCAATAACCTCAGATATGCAGATGACACCACCCTTATGGCAGAAAGTGAAGAGGAACTAAAAAGCCTCTTGATGAAAGTGAAAGAGGAGAGTTAAAAAGTTGGCTTAAAGCTCAACATTCAGAAAACGAAGATCATGGCATCTGGTCCCATCACTTCATGGGAAATAGATGGGGAGACAGTGGAAACAGTGTCATTCTTTATTTTGGGGGGCTCCAAAATCACTGCAGATGGTGACTGCAGCCATGTAATTAAAAGACGCTTACTCCTTGGAAGGAAAGTTATGACCAACCTAGATAGCATTTTCAAAAGCAGAGACATTACTTTGCCAACAAAGGTCCATCTAGTGAAGGCTATGGTTTTTCCTGTGGTCATGTATGGATGTGAGAGTTGGACTGTGAAGAAGGCTGAGCGCCGAAGAATTGATGCTTTTGAACTGTGGTGTTGGAGAAGACTCTTGAGAGTCCCTTGGACTGCAAGGAGATCCAACCAGTCCATTCTGAAGGAGATCAGCCCTGGGATTTCTTTGGAAGAAATGATGCTAAACCTGAAACTCCAGTACTTTGGCCACCTCATACGAAGAGTTGACTCATTAAAAAAGACTCTGATGCTGGGAGGGATTGGGGGCAGGAGGAGAAGGGGACGACAGAGGATGAGATGGCTGGATGGCAACACTGACTCGATGGACGTGAGTCTGAGTGAACTCCGGGAGTTGGTCATGGACAGGGAGGCCTGGCGTGCTGCGATTCATGGGGTGGCAAAGAGTCGGACACCACTGAGTGACTGAACTGAACATGATATAGGTAGGCCCTGGAGTTACTGCTCCTGGAATGTTTAATGACAAGCTCTGTGACTTAAGCTAGCCTCTTGGTTTACAGGTAGAGACAATGGGGTTTCCTGTATCAGTTCTTCCTTATTTTGTCCACTCGTCCTTCTTCTAGCCCGGCAGCAGTAAGGGTGTAGGACAGGCGGAAATGCCAGGGTATGGCATTTTTATCAGCGCATCCTGAACTTCATGGCCTCTAAAGTGGTGTTTTTTTGCACTGTTCAGCAACTTGAGTAGGCCCACTGTAACAGCTTCCACCTGTTGTAAAGCATGTAGGCTGCATAGAGCTGTGTTCCTTGACACTATATCCCTGCTCTGCCCCCTCCCACTCCTGGGACCAGAAGCCCAGAATGTACTAATTTTATTTCGCCATTACCCCAGGTTCAAAACTAACCCTTCATAGTAACCGACCATGGCCAATTCACAAGCCTGTCCCAGTTAGTGTCCATAAAGCCTGTAATTGTTTTGGGGTGGTGGGTCAGGGGTATGTTTGTATTTTGTAGAAAACAATAAAACCAGAAAGGCTCTTGTGTTTTGCCAGTATCACAAGCCCTCCTCCTGCAGTCAGGTGAAGCACAAGCCCAAGTTGCTACTTTTAAACTGGAAGAGCCTCTGAGGTTAATAGGATATCATCAATTTAATGATAGAGAAAGATCTCTCTCACAGGAACCCACGTGCTACAGGATTGCCACCCTGGAATTATCACCACAACTTTCCCTTCTCAGTCCTCATTCTCCAACATCTCTGCACTCATGGGATTTTCTGTAACTTTCTGGCTGACTCACCAATTGTTGGGCATCACCCTGCAGGTGTGCATCCTTATTGATGCCCAGCCTTGAGACCGAAGCAAGAGCTGGGAGCCAGGGACAAAGACGTCCATGGCTTATTAGATAAGGAATCTACGTGTCCAGAAAAGAAGGGTCCTAGCGCAACAGCATACCATGTTCAGCAGAGAGCAGGAAGGACATGGAGGCACTCTTCACCACTTGAGGGAGGAGCCTACCAGTCTAACAGAGAGTTGACGTCAGTTTGTTCATCAGTTGCCAGGGAAACCAGTGTCTGGGCAGCAAGCATGTAGGGGTTGCCAGTAAACCCTGTAATTAATACAATTGGATAGTCATGTGTGTGAAGGAGAGTTGGGCAGGGGATGAACTGAGAGCAAAGAAAGCCATCTTGGGCAAGTAGAGAGTTGTCCTAGATCTAGAGCAGAAAGCAAAAGAGTGACCCCTGCCAGATGGCAGCTCCCCCAGATGCTGTCTCCCACAGGCTGTTGCCTCAGCAGTCCTTCACCTGCCCCACTTCTGCTCAGTTTAGCCAAGCTTCTCCCAGCTCTTTCCTAGGGTCTGAGGAGAAATGTTGAGATGAGGAGGAAGAAAAGTGGGCACAGCAGGTGCTGACTCTTGCAGGCTGCTTTTGCAAGAGTTGTAGATCATTGTGCAACTTACTGTTCTTCTCTGGACCTTGGATCCCTGGACATCATGAAATACAGACACCGATGCTGCCATTTTACTTACAAGGCTGAAGTGGGGAATCCATGAGATCCTGGGCTGAGGTTGCTCTTTGAACTCTAATGTGTGTTTAGTCCTGTCAACGTTAGTGGCAGGTGTCCAGAACCCAGGTGGACACCTGAGCTCAGGTGGGGGTGTAATTGAGTGAGTCAATAATAAGGAAATTACCCTACTTCCCGAAGAGAATTCTCAGGAAACTGGGGCTGAGGGTCACATTATAGGGCAGATATAAAGAGCCAGTGCTTACCCAGGAACTCTAATTTGCCTGGATGTTCTGGAGCCTTAGAGGAAGAAACTGTGAGTGTCTCTGTCCTTGCCTCTTAATTTGTTTTCTAATGTCTGGTGAATATCTCCCTGCCTATGTGGGTGTTGAGGAAGGCAGGGTGTGTGTAGATCTTCCACTCCAGGAGGGTCAGTGCCGGTGGTGGGAACAAGTGAGGCAATAAGGGGTGCTCTTTACCCTTCTCCCTTTGTTTGGTGGGAGATGGGCTTCCAGGACAGGGAGAGGGGGAGAGTTGGATAAGGGATCCAACCAGATGTCTGATGCCATTGTCTGGAAGTCCCCAGGATAAAAGCAATTCATCATCTTCTTGGAAGGAGGCACGTCTCTGGTCAGGAAACCCCTTTCCTCCCATGAGCCTGCTTGGCAAACTTCAGTCCTTTACTAGGTCCTTTGGGCTTTCTTCCAGGTCTCTGTAACTCCCATAATTCTTCTCCATGCTCAAAGCTTTACAGTTTCTCTCTCAGAGAGGAGAAAAGCCCAACACTGGGAGTGACCCATGTCCTGCACCCTGATCTCACTTAGCTCCTGAGTCCCTTTCTGATGGTAACCAGAAGTTCTATTGGACATCGGCTTTCCTCCTCTGCAGCCAGTCTGCCCCTGGTGGCACCCGTCTCACACATCCCCTCTTCCATGAGGCCCCTGTCCAAGTCCTTTCAGGAGGTCTGGGCAGGACTCTGGGTGCACCAGGAACTTTCCTGGTGGAGCCCAGGAATGAAATATCTGGTAAAGAAGCAATCATGCACGATTCTGTGCTTAGGACAGAACTCACTAGGCATTATCACTCTGGCCTTTTGCTTCATATAGCACTTCAGACTCCAGTACTAGCCTGTCCAGAGCAGCAAGTGAGAGGAAACAAGCCAGCATTGTAAGAGGTAAAGCAACCGACTTTCTGGTACAGAAAAGGAGATCAGAGAGCAGACGAGTCCCACCTGAGGGCACTCAGTGAGTCCCTCCTGATGTGACAATGGCCTCAGTGAGGAATTCTACATCCTGGCCACAGTGCCCCTGGCAAGTGTGAATAGACCCAAAAAAGATGACACAGAGCATCTGAGAGTAGATTCATGCTGCTGGCAGACCAGGTCAAAGGCCCAGCTGGTCCACTCATGTCCTCCCTGGCCAGACCTTATCCTAACTTTCCCTAAACTGTTTTTGGAGCCCTGCTACTCTTGGCCCCAGAGGATGGGAGAGGAGATGGGGAAAGGGCTTCTCCTGACCGCCAGGAGCTGGGCCAGCCCTAATCCTCGTCCTTGGACCAAGAGCACCCCCTCTCTCTTTTCCTCTGCCTAGGACATGCTTCTCCTCCCTCTCTCCGTGCTGCTCCTGCTCACACAGCCCTGGAGATCCCTGGGAGCAGAAATGAAGATCTATTCCCAGAAAACACTGGCCAACGGCTGTACCCTTGTTGTGTGTAGGCCCCCGGAGGGTGGCTTGCCTGGTCGTGATGGACAAGATGGGAGAGAAGGCCCCCAGGGGGAGAAGGGAGATCCAGGTAGAGCTGGGACCATGGGCTTTCCCTGATGGGAAGGGGTGGGCCCTGGAATTGTAACCAGCTCCAAAACTCTGAATCTTCTGCTGTGGAAACCTTGAAGATGGTCTTCCCAAGAGGGGAGGTTTCCCCCAGATTTTCAATCCACCTAAAACATGGCTTTACTGGTTGGCAAAGATTGGCTTGCTCAAGCCCTCAGCTCCATAAACCACTGGTCCTGATTCCTCCCCTAGGATCTTCAGACTCTACCCACCTCAAGAATGTACAGTGAGTGAATGGCTGGTATTTGGATCCCCTGCTCCAGAACTCAATGGGCTTCCCAGGTGGTGCTAGTGGTAAAGAACCTGCCTGCCAATACAAGGGACTTAGGAAATGCAGGTTTGATCCTTGGGTCAGAAAGACCCCCTTGAGGAGGGCATAGCAACCCCCTCATGTATTCTTGCTTGGAGAATCCCATGGACAGAGGGGCCTGGCCGGCTTTGGTCCATTGCATTGCACATGACTGAAGCAACTTAGTACATACATGTAGGAGACAGGAGATGTAGGTTTGATCCCACAGTTGGGATGATGACCTGGATAGGAAATGGCAACTCACTACATTTTTGCCTGGAGAATCTCATAGACAGAGGAATCCGTTGGGCTACAATCCACAGAGTCACAGAGAGTCAGATGCTACTGAGCACAAACCCTCCAAAACTTAACTGTTGTTCGTTCGTATTAAATGTTGCCTCTGCAGAATGTTGAATATTTTTGAACTGATGACAGTGTTGTAAGTTTCAGTTTAATCATCTGTAGATGGGAATAATATCAACCACAAAGTGACAAAGAATTGAGCCAAGGCTTTATTTCTTTGTTGGGTCTTCAAGATAAAGTTATATCCTTCTGCTGTCCCAACCAGCAAATTCTCCTATAGTTTCCAAATGTACTGGTTATTAAAGGAATTGTCTAGAAACACTGAGACACTGGAGAAAATCTGGGTGTTACTGGCAAGAAGTGAAAATTCGATGAACCAGTGACAAGGACGAGGGGACCACCATGGCCCTAGGCCAGGGCTGCGGAGGGATTAACTGAGGTCTTTCATCTTTCTGGAGTTTGTGTTTGATTGGAGAGGAAAGAAATTAACAACATTAAAGCTTAAAAGAATACATAACATCCCCAGGATTTGTAGGGTAAGAGACAAGTATCGTATCTACCTGTCTTTTAGAAATAAAGTAGCTCCTAATATGAATTGGCTGGGGCTTGAAAGGCCGCCAAAAAGTAATCTCAGAGGAGGGGTGGTATTCAAGGTGCCAGCTCTCTCTAGCTCCCAGAAGGCCCCTACATTGAAAAGTATCCCTTCTTCTACCTCCCTGCTCTCATGGGCGCCATGGTTTGTGCACAAGGATGGGCAAGCTCCAATGCTCCCTTCTAAGGAGTGACTTGCTTCCCAGGTACCTGCTGCCCTCCCCAGCCAGGGGGGAGCCCAGAAGAGGCTCAGCCAGGGACCAAGAGTCTCTGCCTGAGCACAGTGCACCAGGGGATTTGGGATGCAGGGCCCATCCTCTGGGCTCCCATTGATTGCCTAGTGAGATCTGGAGCTAAGAGCAGGACACAATGTCCAGCACAGAGGCTCTTACCACCCACCAAATACCCCAGTCTCCTTCCACCTGCACATTCTTGGCCCAGGCAAGCCTGGCCCTTCTTACCCTGGGGGAGTGGTTTCCAGATCTGAAATGTCACCTTTCCTCTCCAGGGCTCTGAATCCTTTTCAACCTTGAAGTCTTGTTTCCTATGAGTATGTGCATGTCCATGGGTTGGGGGTGCTGGGATGGAATGAGGGACATCTCATAAGCTGTTTTCTTCCCTTGTTACCTGTGCCTCACAGTTTAAAACTTGATGACAAATTCCTTGCAGACCAGGACCTGGTGCTGACATTTACTTCCTGCTCAGTGCTAGGCAGAAAGCCATGTTCCACAGAGAGATTCTCAGTGAACAGAGAAATGAAATGAGGAAATGAACAAATAAGCGAATGAACAAGTTAGTAGTAACTGACAGATTTCTTTCATTGTCTTTTTGCACATGAATGCTGACTCACAACAGTCAAAAGATGGAAACAACCCAAGTGTCTATCAACATTTATCCACAGTGAATGAATAAAGAAAATGTATTGTATTCATACTATAGAACATTACTCAGCCATAGACTGGAACGAAGTACTGAGATGTGCTGCAAATTGGATGAGCCTCAAGAATGTCACTCCTAGTTTAAAGATGCAGACACAAAGGATCATATATTGTATGTATTTATATAAAATATCCAGAATAGATAACAGAGACAGGCAGCTGCATAGAGGTAGCCAGGGCCTGGAAGGAGGAAGGGACGGAGTGATAAATGGGTATGAAGTTTTCTTTGGGATTAATGAAATAGTCTTGAACTAAAGAGAAGTGGCAGTTGTACAATTATGTCAATGTTCTAAATGCCACTCAATTGTATACTTTAAATGATTAATTACAGGTAATTCCTGAATATCCAGTGGTTAGGATTCAGTGTTCTCACGGCCAGGCCTCAGGTTCAATCCCTGATTGGGGAACTGAGAGCCTGCAAGCTACACATCACAAAAAAAAAAAGGTTATTTTTATATTATGTGAATTTCATCTCAATGAAAAAAGAATATCCAAACTCACAGAACTGAGTGTATAATTCTTGAATCAATAGGCATTTCTCCCTTTAGTCTTTGAAGGCAAATCTCTTATATTTCAGACTTAAGCAGCCTCCTGAAGGTAATGTGATTTTTTAAAATGTTTGGTCATTTTTCCAAAACAAATTAGTACATGGTCACTAAATACAAAAAGAAGAAAATTAAAATTGCCTGAAATGTGCCCCTTAGAACGAACAACTGTTAACACTTGCATATGCTCTTCTTGTGGTTTTTTCAATGTGTGTTACATGTGCACATGCCTGACAATGCATGGACATGTTGAAGAAACCGAATCATATTAAATAGTGTTTATAAGTTTTATCACTTAATAATGAACAATAATGTCATCTATCTTCCATAATGTTAAAAGCATGTTACATAGTTGTTTTTTTTTTTTTGGATTAAATAGAATTGATCTATAATATATAGAATCAGATGTACATCATAATGAATTCATATTTGCATATGTTGTGAAATGATTGTCACAATAAGTCATCAACACACATAGTTACGATTTGTGTGTGATGAGAACTTTTAAGATCTGCTTGCTCAGCAATGTTCAAGCATGCAACCCAGGATTACTAACTATAGTAACTTCACTGTACATTGTATTCCTGGGACTCAATTGTTTTTTAACTGAACACTTGTATCTTTTGAAGATTTCTATCCATTCTGCTCACTTCCCAACCGCACCTCTAGCAACCACAAATGTGATCTCTGTGTTGTGAGTATGCTGTTTTCATTCATTTGTTTTTTAGACTTCACATATAAGTGAGATCGTATACTACCACCCTTCTCTGTGACTTATGCTTATTCACTAAGCATAGTGACTTCAATGTTTCCCAATGTTGCCTTGAATAATGCCTGAATAATGTTCCATTGTATATGCACCCTGCATTTTCTACATCCATTCCTCCATCCACAGATACTTGGGCTCTAGGCTGCATCTGTGTCTGGGCTACCATGAATGACATTGCAATTAACTTAGGGGTACATGTATCTTTACAGGTTAGTGTTTTCATTTTCTTTAGTTAAATGCTCAGAAGGGCAATTGATGGATTCTACGGTAGCTCTAGTTTTAACTTGCTGAGAAACCTCCATGCTGTCTCCATAGTGGCTGCTCCATTTGCATCCCTACTGCACAAAGTTTCCTTTTCTCTACTTCTGCAGCACTTCCTATTTGCTGTCTGATAATAGCCATTCTGAGAGGTGTGAGGTGACAGCTCATTATGCTTTTGATTTCTATTTCTTTGGTGGTAAGTGTCAGGTGTCATTTCTGACAGAAACTTTGGTTCTGGGAAAGGGGGAAGGCAGGGAGTCCATGGTCCGGGGTAAAAGCTGACAGACTTAACTGCCATAAATACCGTGGCCTTGGGGCAGGGGCAGGTGCATTGTATGCAAAGTCAGGTCGTCTAGGTTTGGATCTGCCTCCAACTCTGCAAGCCTGTTTCCTCACCTGTAAAATGGAGATGGAGACACGAATTTTCCTACATCACCACTGGACCAGTCAGCTGAAGGGGGAGTGTCTGCACCCTACAGAACCCTGGAAGTTGCCAGGGCCCTGACCTGCAGGCAGCTGGCTCCTCCTGGGCTGGGATCAGCATTTTGTCCATCTCTTCTGTGGCCACAGGTTCACCAGGACCTGCAGGACGAGCAGGGAGGCCTGGACCAGCTGGTCCCATAGGACCGAAAGGGGACAATGGCTCTGCTGGAGAACCCGGACCAAAGGGAGACACTGGACCACCTGGTGAGCAGCTGGGCATGGAATGCAGGTGTTTGCAGATGGTGTGCTGCCGCTAGGCCATGGAAGTAGGCCTGCACAGATTCTACCTGCACAGATTCTAAAGAAATAGAAATCAAAATCATCCCAGGAGGATGAAGGAGGTCATTCTCAAGGTGGTACAGGGTTATCTCAGGGAAAACTGGAGCTCCTGGGGAGGGTGGAGAGTGAGGGCAACATCTTTAGGAGGAGGCTGCCTGTCTGACTTCTATTACAGCCCTATCTTTTATGCACTCCCACTTCCAAGGAGATTCAGTGTCACTGACTGGGCTGGTCCTTTTTCCCAGGGCCTCCAGGTATGCCTGGACCAGCTGGAAGAGAGGGCCCCTCAGGGAAGCAGGGGAGCATGGGACCTCCAGGCACACCAGGCCCCAAAGGAGACACTGGGCCCAAAGGTAGGAGGGTGGTATGTGGTGGGTGAGGGAGGGAGAAGGGAGGGGTGACGTTGGCAGCCCTGCTGGGGACCAAGGAATGTGCACAGTGCCTGGAGAAGCCTGGAACCTCCGTGCCTGGTAGGCCTGGCCTGGGCCGCTCCCCCCACTTTCCCACACTGGCTGAATTTCCCCGATACTGTTGCTAGAGGACACCAAGCGATCAGGAGCAGTCTCTCAGGTTGCTCTCTCACCTGGAGCTGTGGGTGACAAACTGCACTGCTGAAGAAATGGTACCTGCTGAGCACACTCTCAGCCATGTTTCTCCAATGTGTTCCTTCCTCAGGAGGAATGGGTGCCCCAGGCATGCAGGGCTCCCCAGGCCCCGCAGGTCTCAAAGGAGAGAGAGGTGCTCCTGGTGAGCCCGGAGCCCCTGGAAGTGCTGGGGTGGCAGGTAAGCAATGGACGTGGGGCTGGGCTCATATTCCCCTGTGCCCACCCCCACCACCCTCCAGGTCAGAGCTGGCATTCCAGGGAGAGAGCCAGTGTTGGGTTTCGGGAACTGTCTGTGTCCAGGGAGAGGGTGGTGTGAGCAGCAGGGACTGTCTGCATTCAGGGAAGGCTGGTTGTTAGGTTATGGGACAGTCAGTGTATAGAGAGGATGCAAGATGAAGTTCCAGGCACAGAGGGACATTTGTATGTGGGAGGGTGTACTCCTGGGGATATGACAGTCCATGTGTGGAGGTTGAGGGGGGCACAAAAATGCTAACATATATGTTCAGCACTCACCCATTTCTACTTCTCTTATCCAGGGCCTGCTGGAGCCATAGGTCCGCAGGGCCCTTCAGGTGCCAGGGGTCCCCCAGGACTGAAGGGGGACAGAGGTGATCCTGGAGAAAGAGGAGCAAAGGGGGATAGTGGGCTTGCAGGTAAGGAAGACTTGGGGGCCCCATTAGGGTATGAGGGCAGGGAGGCGGCCTTATTCAGCTCAGCTCTCCTCTCAGATAACCCATTTCATTACAGGTGGGGGTCAAAGCAGGAAAAGTTGACAGGGTGTATGGCGAGGTGGACTCTGGTCTTAGCCTCTATGACTCACTGGAGGATAACCTGAGCAGATTTTCTATCTGATCTTTATGACAGGTCAACCTCCCTCTCCAGTTCATCAGATAACCTTGAACATCAAATAACTCAATGGATGGGAAATACTCAAGCTATGTGTATTCCTCTCCTACAACCATACCACCCCCTGCAATGCAAAAGGAAGTGCTATCAGATTCCTGGAATTTGGAATTAAAATGACATCTGGTTCACTGTCAGTGAGGCAAGGGACCTGTTCAGGGGATATTGTTCAGAAGAGAACCCCGGGAAATCCCATGGACGCAGAGGCCAGCTAGATCAGAAGAGGACTTCCTAGGTCTCTGTTCCACCTCTTTACCCTACTCCCAACTGGCGTCCCCACCTGGACTTTCTTCCCTCGAGGCCTGGGCTCTGAGTGACCCCAGACTGTTCTGGATCTGTCTTTACATGGCCTCTCTCTCCTGCAGACGTCAATGCTCTCAAGCAGCGGGTGACCATCTTAGAGGGACAACTACAACGCCTCCAGAATGCCTTCTCTCGGTATAAGAAAGGTGAGTTCCTGGACCTGACCCTAGCCAGGCCCTGAGCGTGAGCCTCAGAATTAGTCTAGGCTTGGCGTGTAGTATGCTTGGCTGGGCCTAATTGGACTTGCTGGGACCATGACTGGGACTGGACCTAGACCTGGGGCAGGAGCGGGGCTAAGGACAGTGCTGGGGCAGAGCTGTTCCCCACGTGCTCCAGAAGCTCAAGTAGATGCACGGGAAAAGGAGGAGGATGTGGTTTGAGTCATCCGTTCAGCCGACCTTACCCCGGCCTACCCTGGTGGGTTCCTATAACAGACAAGGGGACATGCAACCTAGGATGCATTTCTTCCCTCTGTGGGGCCAGGTATCCAAATGCCCAGAGAAGAAGCTGCACAGCCCAGGGCAGCAGAGAATCCAGACATGACCCTGAGAGCAGAGGTGGGATGCTGCCTGTGGGGTTCAAGGCTGCTCAGACCTATCCTTGGTGTGTGGCCAAGTATCTTACCCTAAAGATGTCCCTGGGTCTGGAAGGAATAGGCTGCCTCAGTCTCTGGCCAGTCCTGGACTCCCCTGCACCTCTTGGGGAGTTTAAAGCAGAGATTCTTCCCTAAGCCTGGATCCTAAGCAGGCAGAGGCCTCTTGGAGCACACACCTGAGTGCCCTGCGTCTTTGGGATGCTCCATCAACTGCCCTTCCTCCTTCTCTGCTCTCCCTGATGACAGCTTTGAATGCACATCACTTATCAAACCTCACTGACCCAAAAAAAGTAGAGTTTTCTGAAGAAGCAGAGCATTAAGGGGCCTGATTGGGTGAGACATAGGGTTAGCTCCTAAGAACTCAAGCCAATTAAGTACTGAAGTAGTGGAATGAGAATTCTCAGCAGTTTATGTGTTCCTTCTTGCACAATCATATTTACATACCAATGTACTACCTCATTCCCTGGTAGCTCAGCTGGTAAAGAATCTTCCTGCATTGCAGGAGACCTGGGTTTGATCTCTGGGTCGGGAATATCCCCTGGAATGGAAATGGCAAACCACTCCGATATCCTAGCCTGGAAAATCTCATGGACAGAAGTCCCCGGTGGGCTTCAGTACATGGGGTCAAAAAGAGTTGGGCACAACTTAAAACCTAACCCTTCATGCAGACTTATATAAACAAAGGTGAACTTGGGCATATGTGCTGGCCACCTGTGTGTATGTAAACACCATCACTCAGTCCACACCACCTACATACATGAACACACATGCAGACATATGCACACCCATCCTGATGGACCTTGAGTCAGCCCATGTACCTTCAGATGGACACACGGATGTATTCACACATGCACACACATACCCACCCAGATGCATGGGACATAAACCAATCATGGCACACAAGCTTGCACTGACCTTGTCTGGGGCTGTCTGGGCGCCATCCAGACTACGTGGAAAAACTGGTCTCTGATTGCTTGTTGAAGTTACTCAGAGGAAAAGGGCAGTGGGTCAGGGTGCAGCCTGGGTTCAGAACCAGTCCAGTGAGCCCTCTTAGGAGCCCAGAAGATTTCCATGCAGACCCTGGAAGTCAGAGTGGTGTGGATGGGATGGAATAAAAAGAGATACTTAACAGGTCACATCAGGGTTGCTGTTTTGCAATGTACCTTTTCCTTAGAAATAAGGGATTAGACTCTGAAAAGAGATATGACTTTCCCTTATCACCTGAGATGTCATTGCCAGGATAGGGCTGAACACATGACTTTCTGAAGCCCAGACAGGAGTCTCTCCAAAGCTGTTCCCACCTTGCCCTCCCGCTCCCACATAGAGCTCTCAGATGTCGTCATCCCCTGCTCAGTGGTCCAGGGAGGCTGACTGGCCATAGGTTCACCTGCGAGCATATGGAAGCCAACACTGGACTGCCCCCAGTGCAGAGATCAGCACTTGGCTGCTCTCAGATGCACCTCTGTCCTCCCCTTTCTCCTCACCCCTTCACACAGCACAGAACCGCTCAGACAACTCCACATGCCCAGTCATCATGCAAGGGTGAGACTGAGCCACCTGGTTGGTGTTTTCCACACTCTTAGGAACTGCCCTGACCTCTACAGTGTCGTTTCCCTGTCAAAGTCTTTCCTATTTACACAGTAATTAAAATGCCTTGCTTTTGTTCTATCTGGTGCCCTGGTACCCTCGTGGGATCTGGGGACTCCAGTTGAAGCACAAGATCTAGGTGCTGCCGCATCCCCAACCTGAATCTCCTCTTGCCCTAGCGGTGGTCTTCCCTGATGGCCAGGCTGTTGGGAAGAAGATCTTCAAGACGGCAGGTGCTGTAAAATCATATTCAGATGCCCAGCAGATCTGCAGAGAGGCTAAGGGACAGCTGGCCTCCCCACGCTCTGCAGCTGAGAACGAGGCCGTGGCACAGCTGGTCAGAGCCAAGAACAATGATGCTTTCCTGAGCATGAATGACATCTCCACGGAGGGCAAGTTCACCTACCACACGGGGGAGTCACTGGTCTATTCCAACTGGGCCAGTGGGGAGCCCAACAACAACAATGCTGGACAACCAGAGAACTGTGTGCAGATCTATCGGGAGGGCAAGTGGAATGACGTACCCTGCAGTGAGCCACTCCTTGTGATCTGCGAGTTTTGAGCTCCCCCACCCACCCCAGGGAAGGGGCAGTGCCCAGAGCTGTGAGCTGCCAACATCCCAATAAAAAGGTGACCCTCTGCTGCTCACGGCTTCCCCACTGAGCCACGGGATGAGGCCACAAGCCAGGCCTCCTATGGAACTCCTCCCTCAGAATAAAGTTTGAAACTGGCTTCACATCTGGAAGATCTGTCACAAAATAGGGTGGGGTGGGGGTGGGCAGCTTGCTGACTCAGGGGAAAGGCTAAAAGGAGGTCTCCAAGATGCCCTTGTTGAAAACTTCAGAGTCTCCTCCTCAACAAGACAGGTGTCTAGCCCTCCACGTCTGCCAAATATGGACTGCATTTGACCCCACTAGTCACTGCTACATCCTTCCCTTTTCTCTTCTGCCTTCAATCTTTTTATCCTTCAGCCTCTTTCACTCTTCTCTCCTCCTCTCCTGGACATCCACAGAGAGGAGCAGGCACCTCAGCTCTGGCTAACACTCTACACAATGGTGAAAAAGAAAAAGATTTTTCTCCAAGATCATTGTCAAGACAAGGAAAGTGAAAGTGAAAGTCTCTCAGTAGTGTCCAACACTTTGTCAGCCCATGGGCTAATCAGTCCATGGAATTCTCCAGGCCAGAATACTGGATTGGGTAGCCTTTGCCTTCTCCAGGGGATCTTCCCAACCCAGGAATCAAACCCATGTCTCTTGCATTGCATTCAGATTCTTTACCAGCTGAGCCAGAAAGATACCTTCTCTTTTTTTTAAAATTTATTTTAATTTGAAGTTAATTACTTTACAATATTGTATTGGTTTTGCCATACATCAACATGAATCCACCACAGGTATACACATGTTCCCCATTCTGAACCCCCCTCCCTCCTCCCTCCCTGTACCATCCCTCTGGGTTGTCTCAGTGCACCAGCCCCAAGCATCCAGTATCATGCATCGAACCTGGACTGGCGATTCGTTTCATATATGATATTATGCATGTTTCAATGCCATTCTCCCAAATCATCCCACCCTCTCCCTCTCCCACAGAGTCCAAAAGACTGCTCTATACATCTATGTCTCTTTTGCTGTCTTGCATACAGGGTTATCGTTACCATCTTTCTAAATTCCATATGTATGCCTTAGTATACTGTATTGGTGTGTTTCTTTCTGACTTACTTCACTCTGTATAATAGGCTCCAGTTTCATCCACCTTATTAGAACTGATTCAAATGTATTGTTTTTAATGGCTAGGTAATATTCCATTGTATATATGTACCACTACTTTCTTATCCATTCATCTGCTGATGGACATCTAGGTTGCTTCTATGTCCTGGCTATTATAAACAGTGCTGCGATGAACTTTGGGGTACACATGTCTCTTTCAATTCTGATTTCCTCAATGTGTATGCCCAGCAGTGGGATTGCTGGGTCATAAGGCAGTTCTAGTTCCAGTTTTTTTTAAGGAATCTCCCCACTGTTCTCCATAGTGGCTGTACTAGTTTGCATTCCCACCAACAGTGGAAGAGTGTTCCCTTTTCTCCCTCCTCTCTCCAGCATTTATTGCTTGTAGACTTTTGGATAGCAGCCATTCTGACTGCTATGAAATAATACCTCATGGTGGTTTTGATTTGCATTTCTCTGATAATGAGTGATGTTGAGCATCCTTTCATGTTTTTCTTAGCCATCTGTATGTCTTCTTAATATTTAGAGAAGAGCTAAGGATATCAGCCCTGGGATTTCTTTGGAAGGAATGATGCTAAAGCTGAAACTCCAGTACTTTGGCCACCTCATGAGAAGAGTTGACTCTTTGGAAAAGACTCGGATGCTGGGAGGGATTGGGGGCAGGAGGAGAAGGGGATGACAGAGGATGAGATGGCTGGATGGCATCACTGACTCAATGGATGTGAGTCTGGGTGAACTCCGGGAGTTGGTGGTGGACAGGGAGGCCTAGTATGCTGTGATTCATGGGGTCGCAAAGAGTCAGACACGACTGAGTGACTGATCTGAACTGAACACCTACCCTACTCAAACTCTTCCAGAAAATTGCAGAGGAAGGTAAACTTCCAAAGTCATTCTACGAGGCCACCATCACCCTAATACCAAAACCTGACAAAGATGCCACAAAAAAAGAAAACTACAGGCGAATATCACTGATTAACATAGATGCAAAAATCCTTAACGAAATTCTAGCAATGAGAATCCAATAACACATTAAAAAGATCATACATCATGACCAAGTGGGCTTTAACCCAGGGATGCAAGGATTCTTCAATATCCACAAAATCAATCAATGTAATACACCACATTAACAAATTGAAAAATAAAAGCCATGTGATTATGTCAATAGATGCAGAGAGAGCCTTTGACAAAATTCAACATCCGTTTACGGTAAAACTCTTGAGAAACCAGGAATAGAAGGAACATACCTCAACATAATAAAAGCTATATATGACAAGTCCACAGCAAACATTATCCTCAATGGTGAAAAAGTGAAAGCATTTCCCCTAAAGTAGGGAACAAGATAAGGGTGCCCACTTTCACCATTACTATTCAACATAGTTTTGGAAGTTTTGGCCACAGCAGTCAGAGCAGAAAAAGAAATAAAAGGAATCCAGATTGGAAAAGAAGAAGTAAAACTCTCACTGTTTGCAGATGACATGATTGTCTACATAGAAAACCCTAACGACTCCACCAGAAAATTACTAGAGCTAATCAATGAATATGTGGCAGGATATAAAATCAACACACAGAAATCCCTTGCATTCCTATGCCCTAATAATAAGAAAACAGAGAAATTAAGGAAACAATTCCATTCACCATTGCAACGAAAAGAATAAAATACTTAGGAATATATCTACCTAAAGAAACCTAAGACCTATATATAGAAAACTGTAAAGCACTGGTGAAAGAAATCAAAGAGGACACTAATACCATGTTCATGGATCGGAAGAATCAATATAGTGAAAATGAGTATATTTCCCAAAGCAATCTATAGATTCACTGCAATCCCTATCAAGCTACCAACAATATTTTTCACAGAGCTAGAACAAATAATTTCACAATTTGTATGGAAATACAAAAAACCTCGAATAGCCAAAGCAATCTTGAGAAAGAAGAATGGAACTGGAGGAATCAACCTGCCTGACTTCAGGCTCTACTACAAAGCCAGTCATCAAGACAGTATGGTACTGGCACAAAAACAGAAATATAGATCAATGGAACAAAATAGATGCCCAGAGATTAAACTACACACCTATGGACACCTTATCTTTGACAAAGGCGGCAAGAATATACAATGGATTAAAGACAATCTCTTTAACAAGTGGTGCTGGGAAAACTGGTCAACCACTTGTAAAAGAATGAAACTAGAACACTTTCTAACACCATACACAGAAATAAACTCAAAATGGATTAAAGATCTAAACGTAAGACCAGAAACTATAAAACTCCTAGAGGAGAACATAGGCAAAAGACTCTCCGACATAAATCACAGCAGGATCCTCTTTGACCCACCTCCCAGAATATTGGAAATAAAAGCAAAAATAAACAAATGGGACCTAATTAAACTTAAAAGCTTCTGTACCACAAAGGAAACTATAAGCAAGGTGAAAAGACAGCCTTCAGTATGGGAGAAAATAATAGCAAATGAAGCAACTGAAAAACAACTCATCTCAAAAATATAAAAGCAACACCTGCAGCTCAATTCCAGAAAAATAAACGACCCAATAAAAAACTGGGTCAAAGAACTAAATAGACATTTCTCCAAAGAAGACATACAGATGGCTAACAAACACATTCAAAGATGCTCAACATCACTCATTATCAGAGAAATGCAAATCAAAACCACAATGAGGTACCATTTCATGCCAGTCAGAATGGCTGCGATCCAAAAGTCTACAAGCAATAAATGCTGGAGAGGGTGTGAAGAAAAGGGAACCCTCTGACACTGTTGGTGGGCATGCAAACTAGTACAGCCACTATGGAGAACAGTGGGGAGATTCCTTAAAAAACTGGAAATAGAACTGCCTTATGACCCAGCAATCCCACTGCTGGGCATACACACCAAGTAAACCAGAATTGAAAGAGACACATGTACCCCAATGTTCATCACAGCACTGTTTATAATAGCCAGGACATGGACACAACCTAGATGTCCATCAGCAGATGAATGGATAAGAAAGCAGTGGTACATATATCCAATGGAGTATTACTCAGCCATTAAAAAGAATTCATTTGAATCAATTCTTATGAGGTGCATGAAACTGGAGCCTATTACACAGAGTGAGTAAGCCAGAAAGTAAAACACCAATACAGTATACTAATGGATATATATGGAATTTAGAAAGATGGTAACGATAATCCTGTATGCGAGACAGCAAAAGAGACACTGATGTATACAACAGTCTTTTGGACTCTGTGGGAGAGGGAGAGGGTGGGATGATTTTGGAGAATAGTATTGAAATGTATAATATATATGAAACAAATCGCCAGTCCAGGTTCGATGCATGATACTGGATGCTTGGGGCTGGTGCACTGAGACGACCCAGAGAGATGGTATGGGGAGGGAGGAGGGAGGGGGGTTCAGGATGGGTAACACGTGTATATCTGTGGTGGATTCATGTTGATATATGTCAAAGCCAATACAATATTGTAAAGTAATTAACCTCCAATTAAAATAAATAAATTTAAAAAATTAAAAATAATTAAAAAATCAGCAGAAACATAAAAAAAAGAAAAGAAAAGACCGTGATGTTGGGAAAGATTGAAGGTGGGAGGAGAAGGGGACAACAGAGATGAGATGGTTGGATGGCATCACCAACTCAATGGGCATGAGTTTGAGTAGACTCTGGGAGATGGCAATGGATAGGGTGTGCTGGAGTCCAAGGGGTCACAAAGAGTCAGACACAACTGAGTGACAACTGAACAAACAGATAGTACCCAATATTCTTTGGGGGAGCTTCCCTGGTGGTATAGTAGTTAAGACTTCCTGCTTGCAATGCAGGAAATATGGATTCCATTGTTGGTCAGGAACTAGGATCCCCCATACCTTGCTCCATGGCCAAAAACAAAAGAAAGAAACCAATAAGCTATGGGTCACAGGGACTTCAAACTGAGGGTACACTGGGGAGAAAACTTGTTTTTCTTTTTTGGCTTTACCATGTTGCTTATGGGCTCTCAGCTCCCTGACCAGGAACTGAACCCAGGCCACAGCTGTGAAACCCAGGAATCCTAACCACTGGGCCACCAGTTGTTGGGGGTTCTTTGTACCTTTATACCAACCCATTCTTAAACTCTCAAGAAGACATGATTCTCCTGATTCCCTTTGGGATGTACAAGACAGCATTTACTCAAATCCTAGTAGTTATTTATCATCCCTTGGGAATACATGTGGCCCTAAGTGGTTGAGGGGTACAGGCTCATTTGAATGGATGGTTAAGAAGGAAAGTCCATAAAATAATTAGGGGTTGGGCTGGGTGGGCATGTGATTTATTCCTTTATTCCTTATCTCCAAGATACACCTATGCTGAACCACCTCTCCTGTAAGTTCTGAAGTGATTATGAAACAGTGGTAACCAGGATCTTGTGCTTGAGGGCCCTAGGGCCCCAAATCCACCTTCCTCAAATCCACCCTCTCCTACCCCTTGGGATAACCTAATCATCTCAGGTGTTTGACCTTATCCTTGGTGGGGATTGAGACACAATTATACCTAAATGAGAACTGTTCTCCAAAAGGTAGGAAGATAGTGATTTGGGGTATATCTTAGTCTCTTTTGGAGAAGGCAATGGCAACCCACTCCAGTACTCTTGCCCAGAAAATCCCACGGATGGAGGAACCTGGTAGGCTGCAGTCCATGGGGTCACTAAGAGTTGGACATGACTGAGCAACTTCACTTTCATTTTCTGTTTCATGCTTTGGAGAAGGAAATGGCAACCCACTCCAGTGTTCTTGCCTGGAGAATCCCAGGGACTGGGGAGCCTGGTGGGCTGTCATCTATGGGGTCGCACAGAGTCGGACATGACTGAAGCGACTTAGCAGGCTTAGCAGTTAGTCTCTTTGGATACAAATGAAAGAGTCATTTGTACCCAAAAACCTATGATCCTGCTTCAACTGGCTTGCAAGACCCTTCTGTTCTGCATGGAGAGAAAGGAAATTCAGTCTCATCAGAAAAGTGCTTCTCTGATACAGCCTGCAGGAAGAGTGTTGATTCAAACTCAGGTGCTTTTCATCTGGACTTGGTGGCTGCTTATGTCTGAACATCTGTCCATAAGAGATGAGCTTATAGTCATATAAGTGGGCACATGAACTGAAGGCATGAATTTCAATCCATGCCTAAAACCAAGAAAGGCATCTGAGCCACAGAAAGTGATTTTTCATTTGGATCCCAGCTCGTAGCAGAGGGAGAAATGTTTTAAGGAATGCCTGTATACCTGAGGACTTGAGCACTCTGGGTAGTGAAGGGTAGGCAGATTACTATCTGAGCTAAGAATCAACAAATGGGGGCTACTAAGACATCAACTTCAAGGAAATGAAAGGACAATAAAGGCAATAGTACATGAAGAGCCCTCCATTTTAGCCAACCAATGGACAAGTCACTCCTAGCCAGGTGTGATGGAGAAGGCAATGGCACCCCACTCCAGTAGTCTTGCCTGGAAAATCCCATGGACGGAGGAGTCTGGTAGGCTGCAGTCTATGGGGTCGCTAGGAGTCGGACACGACTGAGCGACTTCACTTTCACTTTTCACTTTCACGCATTGGAGAAGGATATGGCAACCCACTCCAGTGTTCTTGCCTGGAGAATCCCAGGGATGGGGGAGCCTGGTGGGCTGCCACCTATGGGGTTGTACAGAGTCGGACATGACTGAAGCATCTTAGCAGCAGCAGCAGCCAGGTGTGGACAGTTGCTCTGAATTTGCACCTAGTATACAATGATCAGATGAAAGGTATAAATCAAATCCCCAAGATTTGACCTCAGAGACACTGCCCTCTGCCTGACGGGTCAAGGGGGAAACAGAGCTGGATTCTTACTTCTTCTGATGTCCATGTCTCTATTTTCCTGCCTGTGTTATGGTTTTAGAAGCAAAGAGCTCAGCATCCAGAACAGAGCAGAAGTGGGTCTATAAATGCTCTGGTGGAAGGCACCACTGCCAGACCTCCCCTGACAGTTCCCAGAGACCAAAACAAAAGCAACCTGCCCACTGCTGTTGGGCTGGACCTCACAGGCCTTCATGCCTTGTAGATGCCCTGCCCTAAGACTGAAGTAAGGGGGAGAGACTGCAACAAAGACATCAATGGTTATTGGACAGGGCATCTTACATGTTTGAAACACATTATCCTAGAGTGATGTGCCAATGTTTATAGCAGCTAGGAAATGGCAGCAATTTTTGGCACTGGGGAGAAGTGTCAATGTGTCCCCCTACCCTTTACAGGGGGAGTTGATGTCAGCTGGGCTTATCTGTTACCAGGGAAATCTACAGCTAGATCAGCAGCCAGCATGTAGGTGGTTATTAATTAAGCAATGTATGAAATAGGATTGAGCAGTCCTGTGAGTGGAGCAGGGACTGGTTGAGCAGGGAGGTGTAGTAAAAGAAAGAGAACAGCCATGTCAAATGGGCTGACCATACACTCCATCCCTATATAACCTGCATGACCTATGACCCTTACTATCTAGGTCCACCCCTCTTCCACAGTATTCCCGGCCTCAGGTATACAAAGGTGCACCACAGTCAGATACCACAAATGCAATACAGACAACCACAGCTGCGAGTACTGAGAGTCCAAAGAACAGGCAATCTTTGGAGACAGCCATTTATCAGGACAATTTTTCATGGAATTCCTGAGGATAACAACAGCATATCACTGTAGACCCACCATCAGATTCATTATGGAGTGAGGTCACCATTGTTGCCATGTCTGCAAATAGATTCCTTACCACTCAGACTAGACATGAAATGTAAGATGTCTAACAGACTCAGTGCAGGGAAGATCATGACCATTAAGCAAAATACAAGCAGTCACAGCATTCTGACATAATAACACCCCTGACTATGTTTTTTGTCCTGGCTAGAGTACCATTACTCTGTCCAAACTCAGTCCACTCCAGCCAGTGTCAAAAAACACTGGAGGGGTATAACAGAACACAAGGTTAATATAATGGTGCCTTTTCTAGTAGGGGACCTAGATTAATTTCTTAGTTATTTTATGTGGGTGCAGATGAAATCTTTAAGTCCCTTATTCCTAATCCCTACAGGGCTGCAAACCCAAAACACCTGGGACATCCATACCAGTTTCAGTCCCAGAGCCACTTACAGTATGTTCCCTTGGGTAATCCTGTAGCAAGGGCAAAAGTTATTCTCCTGATTGTTAGCTGGTAATGATATTTGGCTGATCAGCAGTTGAACTCCGATGATGTTGAATAGTTTGCTCTGGTTTAATACAAGGTAGGTACGCCCTGTGCTGACTGCTCTTGGAATATTTAATGAAAAGCTCTGTGACTTAAGCTAGCCTCTTGGTTCACAGGTCAAGACAGTGGGTCCCTGTATCTGCTGTTGCTTACTCAGTCCACTCGTCCATTAGGCTGGCAGCAGTAGGGCTGTAGGACAGGCAGAAATGCCTGAGTATGGCATTCTTATCAGCCCATTCCTGAACTTCATGGCCACTAAAGCGGTGTTTTTTGCATTGCTCAGCAAGTTGAGTAGGCCCACTGTAGCAGCTTCCACCTGTTGTAAAGCATGTAGGCCGCATAGAGCCTTGTTCCTTGGCACTATATCCCTGCTCTACCCCCTCCCACACCTGGGACCAGAAGCCCAAGGGCACTCTTTTTCTTTCGCCATTGCCACAGGTCCTAACCAAACCCTTCATGGTAACCGACCATGGCCAATTCACAAGCTGTCCCACTTAGTGTCTCTAAAGCCTGTAATTGTTTAGGGGTGGTGGGTCAGGGGTATGTTTGTATTTTGTAGAAAACAATAAAACCAGAAAGGCTCTTGTGTTTTGCCAGTATCACAAGCCCTCCCCAGGCAGTCAGGTGAAGCACAAGCCCAGGCTGCTACTTTTAAACTGGAAAGAAACTGAGGTTAATAGGATGCCATCAGTTTAATGGAAGAGAAAGATATCTCTCACAGGAGCCCACTTGCTAGGGGAATGACACCCTGGTATTATCCCCACAACTTTCCCTTCCTGTCCTCATTCTCCAACATCTCTGCACTCACGGGATTTTCTGTAGCTTTCTGGCTGACTCACCAATTGTTGAGCTTCACCCTGCAGCTGTGCACGCGTGTTGATGCCCAGCCTTGAGACCGAAGCAAGAGTTGGGAGACAGGGACAAAGATGTCCATGGCTTATTAGATAGGAAATCTTACGTGTCCAGAAAAGAAGGGTCCTAGCTCAACAGCATACCATGTTCAGCAGAGAGCAGGAAGGACGTGGAGGCACTCTTCACCGCTTGAGGGAGGAGCCTACCAGTCTAACAGAGAGTTGATGTCAGTTTGTTCATCAGTTACCAGGGAAACCAGTGTCTGGGGCAGCAAGCATGTAGGCAGTTGCCATTACACCCTATAATTAAGAGAACTGGATAGTCATGTGCGTCTATGGGGTTACACAGACTCGGACATACTGAAGTGACTTAGCAGCAGCAGTGAGTGAAAAAGGGTTGGGTAGGAGATGAACAGAGAGCGTAGAAAGCCATCTTGAGGCAAGTGGAGAGTAGTCCTAGATCTACAGCATAAAGCAAAAGAGTGACCCCTGCCAGATGGCAACTCGCCGAGATGCTGTCTCCCACAGGCTGTTGCCTCAGCAGCCCTTCACCTGCCCCACTTCTGCTCAGATTGGCCAAGCAGCTCCCAGCTCTTTCTTAGCGTCTGAGCAGTAATGTTGAGATGAAGGTGGAAGAGAAGTGGCCGCAGGGTGCTAGCTCTTGGACTCTGCAGAGGAAGGCTGCTTTTGCAAGAGTTGTAGATCGCTGTACAACTTACTGTTCTTCTCTGGACCTTGGATCCCTGGACATCATGAAATACAGACACCGATGCTGCCATTTTACTTACAAGGCTGAAGTGGGGAATCCATGAGATCCTGGGCTGAGGGTGCTCTTTGGACTCTAATGTGTGTTTAGTCCTGTCAACGTTAGTGGCAGGTGTCCAGAACCCAGGTGGACACCTGAGCTCAGGTGGGGGTGTGACTGAGTGAGTCAATAATAAGGAAATTACCCTACTTCCCGAAGAGAATTCTCAGGAAACTGGGGCTTAGGGTCAAGTTACAGGGCAGATATAAAGAGCCAGTGCTTACCCAGGAACTCTAACTTGCCTGGACATTCTGGACCCTTACAGGAAGCAATTGTGAGTGTCTCTGTCCTTGCCTCTTAATTTGTTTTCCATATGCAGTGAATATCTCCTTGCCTATGTAGGTGGTTGAAGGCGGCAGGGTGTGTGTAGATCTTCCACTCTAGGAGGTTCAGTGCTGGTGGTGGGAGCAAATGAGGCAATAAGGGGTGCTCTTCTCTCTGCTCCCTTTGTTTGGTGGGAGATGTCTTTCCAGGACAGGGAGAGGGGGAGAGTTGAATGTGACATACAACCAGATGTCTGATGCCATTGTCTGGAAGTCCCCAGGGTAAATGCAATTCATCATCCTCTTGGAAGGAGGCACTTCTCTGCTTAGGAAACCCCTTCCCTCCCACTGCATCAGCCTGCTTGGCAATTCTCGGTCCTTTGCACAGGTCCCTCGGGCTTTCTTCCAGGTCTCTGCAACTCCCATGATTATTTTCCATGCTCTAAACATTACAGTTTCTCTCTGAGAGAAGAAAGAAGCCCAACACTGGGAGTGACCCACATCCTGCACCCTGATCTCACTTAGCTCCTGAGTCCCTTTCCGATGGTAACCAGAAGCTCTATTGGACACCGGCTTTCCTCCTTTGAAGCCAGCTTCCCCCTGATGGCACCCATCTCACACGTCCTCTCTACCAAGAGGCCCCCGTCCCAGGTCCTCTTAAGAGGTCTGAGCAGGACTCTAGGTATACGAGGAACTTTCCTGGTGGAGCACATGAATGACAAATCCTGGGAAAAAAAGCAGTCATGCACCTTTCTGTGCTCAGGACAGACCTTACCAAGCATTAGGACTCTGGCTTTCTTTTCAGATAGCACTGCAGACTCCAGTAGTAGCCTGTCTAGAGCAGCAAGTGAGAGGAAACAAGCCAGCATTGTAAGAGGTAAAGCAACCGACTTACTGGTATAAAAAGGGATAAAGAGGCCAGAGAGGGAAGGGTCCCACCCGAGGGCCCTCAGTGAGTCCCTCTTTGTGTGACAATGGCCTCAATGAGGATTTCTGCATCCTGGCCACAGTGCCCTTGGCAGGGATGACAAGCCCAAAAAGGGATGACACAGAGCATCTGGGA